>NC_134538.1:68187078-68806721 GCF_050624435.1 Tenrec ecaudatus
TTCCAGTCCATAAAAAAGGGTGAATGAATCACAGTGTCTTCACAAGCATTCTCCCTTCCCCGTGGGGTTAGAAGCTTTGATTCATCTGAAAAAGCCTACACTTGGAGGGAAAAGGCAGACTGGCCGCTCTCTTCCCTTTATTGCTTGATATTGGAACAATTAGAAAGCGTATGGACTTTGGACACAAAGGGTTAAGCCAACTTCCCCTGATAAAGGGAGAATTCTTCCTGGGAACTCCTTGGAGACACTTGTAATTAATTTGATCTTCTTCAGTCATTAACTCAGACTCATAGTGAGTCGTCTGCACATTGCTCTATTAATTCACTGGAGATCACTTCCTGGGATTCATTTAGTTAAGCAGCGCTGTTGGATTACATTTTAAAACCCTTAAAACTGGTTGTAATTGATGTCTGTTTATAGAGGCTTACTTTAATGGAGTCACAGGGAGATGGAAATCTCACCTGCTAGTCAGAGATGCCATCTTAACAGCAGAAGGCTCAGCTCGGGGAGTATCGGGTTGAAGAAGAGGCGCTGTCAATTAAAATGAATGACTATTTTTCATCTTCATAATAGTTTTAAAATGAGGAGCCATTCAATTGTGACAACATCGATAACGTATTAAAGCCACGGTCTCCTCTCAAAATGCACGCATGAACATGGGTAAATGTGTGCATGCTACATTCAAATGAACTCAGAATTTGGTGAAGAATTGTCAGGAAACTGGAATTTCGCAGCACGTTGAGTGTCTCCTGAGGAAGTCGGAGTTGGCAGGGCAGGGATGCCCTGTCTGGCTGTTAAACCCCAGGGTTTCGTCTTGGTTGGTAGTCTGTGAGGTCCTATAGCTCAACATCTAAATATCCTGGTTCCCAGGCTAGGGGATTTACTCCCAGGCCCGCATTTCCTGCCTCATCTGCTCAGAACTAGCAGGGCTGGTATTTTTACTAGGCTGGCGTGGGAGGAGGGTGGGTTCATTTTTTCCCCATAAAACAGAAAATCACGAATCGCCTGCAGTACACACACATTCTGACCTTTTCGGTTTATTTCACCAGGCTGGCTTCTCTCTGCCTGGCCAGACTTTGCCTTTCCTTTAAAGTTCAGTTTAAGGCCTAACAAGCTCCTCTAATAATCCTCCTCTGACCACGCTGGGCAGTGGGAACAAACACTTTATGGTTGTAAAGCCGTCTGCCCTTTTCCCAATCAATGTTTGATACCTTATCAGATTTATCCTTCAGAAAAATTCTGTGTGGGATGCAAAGTGTGTGTGTGTGTGTGTGTGTGTGTAGTGAGTGTGTGTGTGTGGTGTGTGTATGTGTGTGTGCATGTGTGTGTATGTGTGCGAGTGAGTGTGTGTGTATGTGTGTGTGCATGTGTGTGTATGTATGTGTGTGTGTGTGTGTGTGTGTAAGTAAACAATAGTACCACTAGTGCTTGCAGAGGTTTATTCCAAACAAACACTTTCACAACGGGCTATCAGTGACTGGCTGGACACAAGTGACTTCAGCTGTGCACTTGTGCCGGTCTTGCTGCAGTGCCTAAACAAAAAAGAAAAGCCCCCAAAAGACGGGCTTCCGAGAGGATCTGCTGGGTCAGTTGATTGAAGGAAGAGAGGTCAGCCCAGAAGGTATGGTGACTGATTACTAGGATTCCAAGATCAATCTGGATAAATTTTCTCAAAGGGCCTGGGATGATCACGGAGCTTATTAGGAAGAAATCTGAAGAAAGTGGGAAACTGCATTGGTGAGAAAAAGGCCAGAAAAACTGCTCTGAGGAATACTTTCTTCCTCTAATGACTGTGCCCCCCCCTCCACCTCGCCCCCCAGGGTTGAAATGGTATCCCTATGAGATTTTGTTTGCTTGGAAACCATCCACCCTACTGCCCTGATCTTGTGCCTTCAGACATCTTTTTGTCTCCAAAGTTCAAAGGGGCACAATTTGAGTCCCGGGGTGGGGACTACTGCTGTGCAGACAGTGTCCCCTGAAAAGCAAAGCATTTGGGGGGAAGGGTTAGCGAGACAGAAACACCACCTTCAGAAGTGTGCAAACTTAGATGGGAGATAGGTTGAGAAACAAGTCGTTTCGCAGTTTGATATTTGTGTTTCCTAAATATATTATTGTAAATACATTTTGATATACTGTCTTGTGTATAAAATATCAGTTTCTACTTTGGGCTCTTACTATTTTGCCTGAGGAGCCCAGGCGGTATAGTAATTACAAGGGGGCTGATTAAGCCTGAAGGACGGCGCTTCAAAACCCCCAGCCGCTTCATGGGAGAAAGATGACGTAAAGAGCTAGTCTCAGAAACCCATGGGGGCAGTTCTACCCTGTGCAGTAGGATCACACGAGGAGTCAGAATCAATTCGATCGATGGCAGTGAGTTTTGTTTTTGGCTTTTATATTTCCTTACTGAGTACACTGCAACCAAGAAATGGCCACAATCTAGAACTATACTGTCTGATTAAGCACATCTACAAATGTCTGATCTTCAAATATCTTCTGAAGTTCACAGTTAGAGGTGCAGTCTGAGGAATACACTCTGAATATCATGTTCAATGGACAAAACCCGGACTACTACATGAAACCAAAGAATCATACCAGTTGGCATGAGTTCATTCTGACTCATAGTAACACCTGTGTGGCTGAGCAGAGTGCACGCACTTGCTGCTTTCTTTCCGAAGCAGGTCTTTAGGCTTCTTTTTTGATGTGCCTCTGGGTAGATTTGAACCACCAATCTTTCAGCTGGGAGCATAACCATTTGTGCCACCCAAGGCCTCCAATGACATAAAATGTGTTTTAAACTTTAAAACACACCTGTATAACGAGCATGATTAGCTAGAACACTGGAAGGAAAAAACACAAGAACAGAATCAGATGTTAACTCTGAGAGGATGAATAATCTCAAAGCAGTTAAATTTTTTAAAATTGTAATGACATTAAAGAGAGAAAGAAGGGAATAAAACATCTTTGCCTCAAAACAAATTAGGGCGCTTTAATTTTTTAGAAATATTTTTCTCTAGTTTTGGAACTTTCCAAAAGCATATATGGGTCTTTTATAATAATAAAAAGGCACACAAAAGAAGTCTCTAAAGCCGTGACTTGAATGTCTGGGGACGGCATGTGGTTTCACAACAAGGAAACAAATTGCCCCAATCATCTTTAACGCGATCTCATATCCGATGAGCCAAACACCCTACCTCAGGAAACCCATAGAAACTTAGCTGTTTTCAGTCAAATAAAAGTGCAGGGAAATGGTGATTTTCTGAGCAATAGCACTCTTGTTGTCAGAAGAGAAGGGGAAGGGAGTGGAGGACTATTCACAGAAAATGCACTGGGTAATTTTGTTAAGTATATGTTGTAGGTTCCAATGCATTTTATATTTAAAAAAAATCCCAACTCCATCATTCATGTAGGCTGGGGGGGGGGGTGTGTAGGAAGCAACAGCAACTGCGCTATAAATAAAATGCATATGATGAGCCTTGAAAGGAAAGGAGTTTATGTTCCGATGAGAAGTCTATCCATCTCTGGGCTGATAGCTTAAGTAAAGGTTTCCATTGTGGTGTTGATTAGTATATGATTACGCTTTTCTTAGATATTAAAAATGACCTAGTTATTTGTAAGAGAAGGAACACAAAATGGTTCTTTTCAGCAGCATAGTGACTATTATGAAGTTGGTGATCGGGGATAAATAGTTGAACAGTGATCCAATATGGCTCCCACCAATAAGATTTACTAATATCAAGTTATACTGGGCAAAAGAAAATGGATTAAAAATTGAGTCCCAAACCAGCATCTGTTGGAATTTAAATCTTCTCTAGCCACAGTCATAGACACACATCCCTGTGGTGATTACTGGCTCATCTAGCCGTAGTCTGGATTCCCCTTGCCAAATAACTAGGCGGGACCAGGCGAATAGGGTTTATGGAATTCTAATGCAGGCATTGATCAGTTTTGCCATCCCACTGGATTTAAAATGAGCCTTCCTGGAAGCAGGACTGGGGGAATCTCACCGACCTCAAGAAAGAAGAGCCAGGCTTAGAGTGTAATCTTTGGACTTTGAGACCCTGTACATTGAATCTCCTCATTTCAGAAACAGAGGCCTGTGAGCTGGAGATGGGGTGGACACAGCAGCACCAAGAGCACTAGACAGAACAGTAGTCTTCTTGCTTCAGAGTGCAAGAAAGTTGAGTACCTTTGGGCAGAAAGCTTGCTTGCAAATTGAGGTGTTTTCTGGCACTTAATTGGAGGGTGGGTGTGGAGTGGGCTGTTGAACCACAGAGCTAGACTGTCCTATGGCGACATGGCGTGTCCCTTGAACGTTTATTAGCAGTGCTAAAAGAGCTTCGTACCCCTTACTTGAGCAGAGCGGAGGCCAAGGGACCACGTCTGAGAGGCCCAGAACCCCAGAGAGGTGTACCTTGGGCAGAGCTTTGAAGAGGCACTCCTGGTTGGAAGAGCTGTATCATCAGTATTTCTGATCTTGAAGCGTAACCTGTTAACTTCCCTAATCAGTCTCATAAGCATTGAATATTGTCTAAGAGTTCTGTGTAGCCATTGAAGCCAAGAGTGCCGTGGGAGGATCTGTGTAAGAATTGGTAAAGACGTTTGGCGGATGGAAGCATGGCTGACCTCCCCGTCATGCAAACTGGCCTTGGGCTCATGGGTTTGATTTTCTTTCCTTCTTCTTTTTTTTGGTCACAAACCACTTTACTCGGTGTAACTCTCATCCCATATAGCAGTCAACTCAGAAAGCACATCTCTAACTGTCCCTCTCATAAGGACTCCCACGAGACCTCAAATCACGATGAGAGGAGACAATGAACGTGTTGTGACTTTACAGCTTCATTTCCGTTATGGCTGCTCTGACTTCTTAAACATGAAAGTACCTTCAATTTTCTTTTTAAGCCAATCTACATAAAATGACAAAAATAAAAATCCAGGTACCCAGACAACATACAAAACTCCCAGGACCATCCACAGGTTTCCAACTCATAGCAAACCTCCAGGACACAGCAGAACCTCCCCTGTGGGTTTTTGAGGATGACCTCTTAAAACTTCATCTTTCTCCCATGAGCAGTTGATCGGTTTGAAATGCTGCTCAATGCTAATCCACAATGCCCCCAGGGTTCCTCCCAGACACAATAGTGCAAAAGAAATGACCAAATGTTTGCAATGGAAAGGGCCTTATGGATTGCTAGTTCCCCTTTGTGTTTTCTTAGATGTTATATGGGAACATGGTATAGTTCAGTCAGGTCTGAGTTCAAACCCTGCCTTTGTCATTGAATGGCTATGTGATATTAAACAAGTTACTTAAGAATTCTGGGCCTCTACTTTGTAATCTATAAAACAGGATTAATATTAATATCCACCTAAGCATTGAAAATAAAAACAAACTCAGTTCTATTGAGTCAATTCTGATTCATGGTGACCCTATAGGACAGGTAGGACTGCCCTTGTGGATTTCTGAGATTGGAACTCCTTGTATGAGTAGAAAGCCTCATCTTTCCCCTCCTCAGAGCAGCTAGTGGTTTTGAAATACTAACCTCAAGGCTAACAGCTCAATTATAACCACTATGCCATGAGGGCTACAGGGAATGATTAAATTAGCTATTTTAGATAAAGTGCTTAAAACAATGCCTTATATTCTAACTAAATCCTAGCTCCAATTTAAGAATAACTAGTTCCTATATCATAGCTCTGCTTTATACTCACCCTCAAGAAGGGTACACAGAAGATATGGGTGCTACAGTAAAGTGTGGTACAGAAATTAGGTGGTCCCGGTTGGCACAGCTCGTGAGAAAGTCCCACAGCCTAATGGAGGAAGACCTACATGTTCAAAGAAGATCATTTTGGTGAGGCACCAACGCATCGAGGAAAACTCAGGGAGGAAGAGAGTTTCCCATTGGTCTGGAGGAGGAATAGCTTCACTAAGCAGGAGGAACAGACGTGTGTCAAGATTGAGGGCCTTGTCAGGGGTGTTGTGGCTGTGAGAGAGCTTCAGTTTACCATGGTGACAGCTGTGTTTGGAGAATTCAAGTTGTGATGTTAATAACAGGTCTATTTAGAATTCTCTGGGAATGCGAGCTCGCCCCCGCATCACAGAAAATCGGCTTCTCATTCCCCTAAGCATCCCCACCAAACCCGCCCCCCCCAAACATCCAAACTTAACGGTGAATTGGTTCCTGTAGGTTGCTATGGATATGAACCTTAAGCCTTAGGCAACCACTAGTCTAATTAAGATCATTATAGTTTCCCATTTTGGAAAGTTCATATAAATGAAACCATATGTTATATGGTCCTTTGGGGAAAAAAGAGAAATGGACTGTGGTAACAATTGTACAATACTGCTTGATGTGATGAACAATAGAATGATATTACAACTGTCTTAGCTCCCAATTAAATGGTTTTGTAAAAAGACAAAAACGGAAACAATGCCTTATAAATAAATGTCAGGTCCAGAATGGCTCAAGATATCCCAAATGGGAAGTTAGTTACAATCAAATACAGTAATACTACATATGCAGGAAATTCAAGGATTCGTGGAAAATTGAATTATTTTTAGCACCATTTTTCTATTAACTTTTTAAAGCCCCCTTGTATATGAGTTGGATAAGTACTTAAAGGTAATCATCAGTGCTCACCTTCCTGACACAATTGCTGAAGACAAAGCATAAGCAAATGTGGTGAAGAAAGCTGATGGTTCCTGGCTATGAAAAGATATAATGTCTGGGGTCTTAAAGGCTTGAAGGTAAACAAGTGGCCATCTAGCTCAGAAGCAACAAATCCCACATGGAAGAAGCACACCAGCCTGCTTAATCATGAGGTGCCAAAAGGATCAGTTATCAAGCATCATCAGAACAAAAAATCTTATCATTGAGGGGTCACCTCCCTGATACAATCACTGAAGACAAAATGGGTGCATAAGCAAATATGGCAAAGAAAGCTGATGGTGCCCGGCTGTCAAAAGATATAGCATCTGTGGTCTTAAAGGCTTGAAGGTAAACAAGCGGCCATCTAGCTCAGAAGCAACAAAGCCCACATGGAAGAAGCACACTAGCCCGTGTGATCACGAGGTGTTGAAGGGATCAGGTATCAGGCATCATCAATACAAAAAATCATATCATTGTGAATGAGGAGGAGTATAGAGTGGAGAACCAAAGACCATTTGTGGGCAATCGACATCCCCTTACGGAAGGCTCACAGGGAGGAGATGAGCCAGTCAGGGTGCAGTGTAGCAATGATGAAACATACAACTTTCCTCTAGTTCCTAAATGCTTCCTCCCCCCACCACTATCACGATTCCAATTCTACCTTACAAATCTAGCTAGACCAGAGGATATACACTGGTACAGATAGGAACTGGAAACACAAGGAGTCTAGGGAGGAAGATCCATTCTGGACCAGTGGTGAGAATGGCGATACCGGGAGGGTGGGGTGGAAAGGGAGAACAGATTAGAAGGATCTACATATAACCTCCTCCCTGGGGACAGACAACACAAAAGTGGGTGAAGGGAGACATCAGACAGTGCAAGATATGACAAAATAACAATTTATAAATTATCAAGGGTTCATAAGGGATGGGGAGCAGGGAGGGAGGGGAAAAATGAGGAACTGCTGCCAGGGGTTAAGTGGAGAGCAAATGTTGTGAGAATGATGAGGGCAATAATGAATGTACAAATGTGTTTTACAAAATTGATGTATGTATGGATTGTGGTAAAATTTGTATGAGCCCCTAATAAAATGATTGGAAAAAAAGAAAGAAATTCCTAGGCACATTTTTACTTGTAAACGCCTTGGATCAAAAGGAGATGAGCCACCTGGGAAGCAACTTGTACATATGTCCATACACAGTAGATTCTGTGAGAACCAGAACTCAGTAAACTGCTTTGTTTCTTCTTAAAAAAAAATTTAAAAAGGTAATCATTCAGGAAAAATACATACATAATTCCACTGAGTTGATTCCTATTTATAGCAACCAATATAGGACAAAGTCAAATTGCCCTTTGGAGATTCCATTCTAAGAACTTAAATCTTTACAGGAGCAAAGAGCCTCATCTTTCTCCCACAGAGCTGCTGGTAGGTTTGAATCAATGACCTTGCAGTTAACAGTTCAATGCATAAGCCACTATATTGTAAATATATATGTATAATATATATAGGTATATTGAAATATATGTTTCAGTAAATGGCACAGGAGTTATAGTCAAGAGGTTAGTGAAGAATTCGACATTTTGGAGCTGGCTGATTGAAGGGAGAAGAGCTGATAGAGTCGGATGGCACCCTAATTGTAGTACACTTGCTGCAGGGCAGATAATCTGGTTGGGCCTTGACTGGTTGTAGAGTTCACAGTCCCAGGATCTTTCAGTTCATCTTGATGGCAGCTTTAATTGCTTGGTGATTTGTGAGACAGATTTATGGAGTCTGTGTGTCCGGGGGAGAGGGTGTGTGTATGCGGCATGTGTGGTATGTGTGTGAGTTGGGTATGTGGAGTGTGTGGTATGTTGTGTGTATATGGAGTATGTGCATATGTGAGTTGTATACATGAGCAGTGTGTGTATATGGAATGTGTGAGCTAGTATATAAATATCTATGGGCTTGTGTGTGATGTGTGTGGTAAATGTGAGTGTCCTGTCTATGGTGTGTGTGTAAGAGAGAGAGAGAAAAGGGGTGTGTGAGCTTAGTGTATGTAGACTATGTGGAGTGTGGTATGGGTGGAACTTGTGTATGATATGTCTATGGAATATGATGTATCCATGGAGTATACATATGTGGAGTATCTATGAATTGTGTATGTCTGAGTATGCTATGTCTGTGGAGTATGTTGTGTATGAGGAATATGGTGTGGGTGGTATGTGTGTGAGCATGTTGCATGTATGTGGAGTATGTGCTTACCAAGCATGTGTGTGAGTAGAGTGCATGTGGAGTGTATACACATGAAGTATGTAGGAGTATGTGGAGTGGGGTGTATGTGTGCATAATATGTGTGTGCATGTGCTGTATATGTAGCGTGTGTGCATGTGAAGGATGCATGGAAGCATGCGCACTGGCTCCCAAAGGGCCTGAGGCTGTGGTTAAACTTCACCTGGGGGAGCCCGGAGCATGTGGATGCTGAGGAGTTCATAACAAAGCCGGGAGCTGGAGGTGGGCGAACTGGCTGGAATGAGCAAGGCACAGATTTCCTTCCAAAGAGAAGGCTGCAGGAGGGTAAGGAAGGGTCGCAGAGGCATATAATCCAGGGCAGCCTGATGAAAGGCTTTAGGGAATCCAGGGTGAATGATACCTTCAGGACCAGGGGTGTGAGGGGCGATGCTGGGAGAGTGGAGGGTGAGTGGGTTGGAAAGGGGGAACCGGTTACAAGGATCTACATGTGACCTCTTCCCTGGGAGATGAACAACAGAGAAGGGTGTGAACGGAGACTCCCGATAGGGCAAGATATGATAAAATAACAATCTATAAATTATCAAGAGCTCATGAGGGAGTGGGGAGTGGGGAGGGAGGGGAAAAAAAAGAGGACCTGATGCAAAGGGCTTAAGTGGAGAGCAAATGCTTTGAAAATGATTAGGGCAAAGTATGTACTAAGGATGTGCTTTATACAATTGATGTATGTATATGTATGGATTGTGATAAGAGTTGTATGAGCCCCTAATAAAATGTAAAAAAAAAAAAGAAAGAAAGAAATGCTTAGCACAGACAGAAGTACTCTGGTGGCAGGAAAATGCCAGAAACACCATGTGGAAGGACTGGGGGAGATGGATGGCTAAGAATAAGGCTTCCCTGAGAGAAACCAAGAGGAAGGGTGGAGAGCTGAGGCAAAGCCCCAACCAGCTCATCTCAACCCACAGTTGTGCTTTCATGGCCAAGGCCACTCGTGTGTCCTCTGAAAGGAAACTGGTTTGTTTTTTTTTAAGTCCTCAAAGAGGAATTGGCTCCAGGAGCGAAGGCTAGGTATGCTGATGTCCTGTGGCCCACGGTTGGCCCACCCTGCCTGTCCCTGGATTTCTACTCCCCTCCTGCCCTGCCTTCTGCACATTAGGACCTGCCGGGTCATCTCCTGCTAAGGTGGCTCCGAGGCCATTCCCCCAAGGGCAAACTGTGGTTTGCAAGTGAGCTCTTTAAGAGGATAGTCTACTTTCAAGGACTGAGAAAGTTCTTAACACATAGTCGGGCTACAGAATTTATCTAGGATTAGACATAAATACTTAATTGGCTTAAAGAACCATTCGCTCCTTCAGCATCTTCCTCAGGATAGCAAGGAGATTCGGAAATAACAATCTTCAGCTTCTCAAATTCATGGACAGGATTTGTTAAGCAGGAGGAGCTATCTCATGCCCGCCCCAACCCTGTAGTCTTTTAAATGTCTCTGCGAAAGTGGCTCCCAGATAATCATCCCACTTTTGATAGAGCGATTACCAGGTAATGCTATCAAATAGCAATCATGATTAAGCAAGTTACACCAGCCCTCGAGCCCTGAAGCAATTTCTGTGAAGAATGAGTATGTCCTTCAAATGTCATAATAAGAAAAAAAATTAGATGCAATTCACCCAGTGGAGTATGTGAGGCTGGGGAAGTACACTATGTTTACCTCTTCCCATCAGGTCCCAATGGCCCACAATTAGCTTCCTTTCTTTGCAGTCTCCTGCCCTTTTGCATCCTTTCTTATGTGAGTTGCCCTCAGGGTGCCTTTGTTTGCTTGTCCACCTGGACTGCTTTACAACATTACCAGTCTCTCCTCCACCTAGGCCCTGTTTAATCCCAAGAGACATGAAAACCTGCTGCTGTCTACTTCACCCGAAGTAGGTGTCCAGTTGAGCTGCTCCAGGGAGTTTCCTTTGACCTTTCTCCTTGACCTTTTTATAGCGACCCTCATTTTCCATCCCTAAATTTTCACTAGCAGTCGCCAGGCCTTTCTTCCGTGACACCTCTGGGTAGCAGGGACCGCCCATCTTTCACAGCTGATGGCATTAAATCCCAAGGACACTGTTTTGGGACTCCAAAGATAGACAAAGCAGCGAGAAAGCAATGTGTGCCTCCTGGTGATGTTGCCATGGGAGATGTCAAACACCGTAAAACATCATAATTTGAACTCAGAAGGAACTGAGCAACGTTAGAATCCCGTGACCAGCGGGAAGGCGGGCATTGGTTGATTAAATCACCAGGAGGAGGCAGCCTATTTTTTTAAGGGAGAAAGTGAGGGCACATGTCAGCTCCACTGAGGGCAGGGTGGCTGTGAAGCACAAGAAAAAGAGGTAAAACAGCTGGCTTAATCCAAAGGCCCTGCACATTAATGCGCCCATTTTCTCATTTACACCCAGAAAATAGGTGTGGGAGTGAAAGGCAGACCTGCCCCCTTCTATCTCTCAAAGTGCAGGGGCGTGCTGTTGCCTCTGGGCATTCCCTGCCACCCTTCTATTTGTGGACCCAAATAAAGGGGAAAGAAAGTATGTGGGAACAATGCTTGCATTTCTGAGGGTGAGAGAGACCATGACTGGCATTGTCTGAAAGTTAATTCCACTACAGTGGAGAGAAGGAACCAGTTTTGATGGTCTTGCCTGTGTGTGGCCTCAACTTGCATTGAATTCCGTTTCCATTGCAAACCTGACAGGATCATGTAAAAGAGATGAGAAACAAGTCCAGTAATTTTGTCTCAAGATCACTGATATACATTAGAATTAAGTACTGATGGTTTCTTTTAAACTTTTTTGGTGCCTTTTGATAAAAGTTGTAGCTGTCTGGAAGCTTTCATATACCTGAGAACCTCGATGGGAAAGAATAAAAATAGATTAAGTGTGGGGTGTGGTGCATGTGCACATTTCCCCTGTGTTTCCTCTGCCTTATGGGCATACAAATCTCTGGTCACGTGCATTTTCTTTGTGCTATTTGCGATGCGGTATATAATATTTATTCAAATGCACAAATCATATATATTTTCTTTCTTTTCAGATATTTTGGGGCTTGAAGGTGCAGTTTGAAGCTCTATTTTAAGTCCATTTTTCTCACCTTCTTAGTTTGCTCTTTATTTCCCAATAGGCATCTTCCTAAAGCTTGATCAGCATGTAAGAACACAGTACTGTGCTTTTTTACACTCAGAGTTGTGGTTTGTGGGTGTGTGATCATAGGGAGACACAATTTAGGCAGTTTACAAAAGTTTGATTATGGTTTTTCTTACTGGATAACATATAATGATCTTTAGATGGGCAACAGAAAAAAAGTAAAGAATACAATAGGAATTTAAAATTACTCTGTGTAAGTTAAGTAGTTGAAAATGATTTAGAAAATTCTAATTAGGCTTTAGAGTGGCTTTACAGAAATAGAGTTAACTCCTTACTCTGGGTACATGCATTCCCCCCCAATGCCATTCAAGATCTAGAAAGAAGAAAGTGTACCCCTTTTCTTCTCTTGAGTTCCCACTTTCCTTTCTTAACTAGGCTCAGTCTAAAACCAAACCCACTGCCAGTGAATTGATTCTGACCCACCCAGTTTCCCAAAATACCAGGGTATGTGAAAAAAAAATCTTCTAAAAATTTAGAGAGACCTTTATTAAACAAAGATACCAAAATGTGAAGTTACAGGTTCTCAACTTATCCTCCGTCTAGGTCTATGCCCTTCTGAAGGCACAGCTTCTATCTCTCAAACCCTTCCACAAGAATTCTGTACTCTGATCTTTACCCTAATGAGATTAAGACAAGGGTATTATTACTGAAAGAATTTGCTTCCAGTTTCCAGCCAGCCATTAATTTCAGAGGCATGCTGAACCACATTGCAGAGCTTTGTTCCCTCAGTTTAGACTGCAGAGGCACGCTAAGCGCATTCTAGACCCACACAGGTATGAGTAAGAGCCCTAGTAATAATGCGGGTTGACTTGAACTCTGTATAAACATATGCGGAGAAGATTATCTTTAGTGAGGGCTGCTCTGGCGGGAGTTTCTCATCAGAGGGCTGGGGAACTTTTAAGTGTATATATGCTAGAGAATAATAGATTCTCATGGACTACTAATGTAAAAAATTTTTACTAAAAATTTCATGGCTTAAAGTGCATACATTTATCATCTTAAAGTTCCGGAAGTCAGAAGTCTGAAATATAGTTTACTGAACTAAAGCTAAGGCATCAGCAGGGCTGCCTTCCCTTCAGGGGACCTAGGGTAGAAGCTGTTTCCTTCTAGGCAAGCTCCTGGCGCAGTGTTTCTCACAGTGGGTAACACTACCCTCAGGAGGTGCTGAAATGATGGAGGGGGGCAGGCCGGGTGGGGGTGGACAGAGTGCAAAAGCAGATCCCTAAACTTTATCCTGGAATCCAGGCCATAGTATCAAAGTTTCAGTTGTCAGGGGAGGGGTTGAGTAATTTTTTTTTTTTTTTGCTGGAAAGTGGAGGTAGGCTACATTAGAGAAAATATTCCCTATAGGCTGCTGGCTTTCCTTGGCTTGTGGTTCCTTCTACTCTGTCTTCAAAGTCAGCAGTGGTCCCTCAATTGTTTCTGGATTACTCTAACTTGGTTTCACGATCACATCTCCTTCTTTGTTCCTGGTGCCTCCTCTCCCTTTCTTTCTGACTTCTACAAATCTAGTGATTGCCCTGGGTCCACCTGGACAATGCTTTACGGTCAGTTGAATAGCAACTTTAATTCTCCTTTGATCCATAATGTACCACATCCCCAAGTACCAAGGATTAGAACATGGACATCTTGTGGAAGCCATCATTCTGCCTACCACATGGAGAAGGAATTTAATGTGGAAATATTTCTAGCTTCATCTTCCTGACTTATTTCATTTATCTTGAAGATTAGCAGTTTCTCACTCTTTTCCCTTAACCCTAGGACATGCTCTTCTTGGGGATTTCCATACTCAAGCTCACTAGCCTTCGGGAACATTGCTTTTAATTTGTCCTATCAGATTCCACTTTTCTTGTACTGAACATTTGTTGAGAGCCTACTATGTGCTAGGTCATATGCTTTATAAACAGCAATAGGTGTAAACAAACAAGCAAGCAGGAGTGATTAAAGCAACTATAGGAAGAAAGGGAGGAAATTAAAGAGCCCTAAAGAAAACAGTGGGCCAGATGATCTCGCTATGAGATGAAGAAATATCAGTAGGGAATTCAAAGAACCTCAGTGGGATAAAGAGAAATCAATCTTATACTTGAAACTCTCCAAATCAATGAAGCCACCGGAAAAGGTACACCAAACCCCCGTTCTATATCCTAGTTGTTTAGAATTTTGTCTCTATAAGGAACACTCTTATATATGGGAATATTAAGCAAATGTGTACTGATTTTTTAGTATCCAGACTACATGTTGATGCTGGAAAACAGATGATACAATTCTTGTCCTGAACGAGTTTACAGTCCTGAATTTTGGGAGGGAAGAGGGCATATTTGTAAAGGGGTAAACCGGAGCCTCTACCTCAAACCCCGTCATCTGACATCTCCCAGAGCACCCTACCCTTTGGAAAACTAGCTTGAAAACCCCTTTTCTTGTCCTCTCCTGCTACTGTCACCTATAAAGTTATAGGCTAGCCATGGTTTATTTGGATAGTGAACAATCCAAACCAGACATTTAACTGATTTAACAGTTTGAAATAGAATTTTACTGTGTTTTATTTGACAGTTTACACAGCCAGTAGGGTTCTCATTGAATAGCTACTCCGCAAAGTGCCATTGACCTTGGTTACATTGTCCACAAAGTGTCGACGTTCTCCTTAATGCCATTCTGGATGTTTCCATTCCAGTCGTTTGATCTCTGTCACTTTGCCCTTTCGTCTTTGCTTGAGCATCGTTGTTGATGATTTGTTCTCAGTTTTAAAGGTGTGCTGGACTCATGGGTTGGCTGGTTTAATTTTTTAATTAAAAATTAAAGTTAAAGTCTTTTTCTTTTCCAGAGCAGTTAACATTCTGCTCAGTCTCCCAAACACTGGTACTAGGATTGTTAATTACGTAATAATTCCTTAAACATTTACTGACAGATTTTTGTATCCATACCAAGGATACAAAGATGAAAAAAGACATGCTTCTTTGTCCTGGATTATAAAAAAGAGTTTCCTTTCCCTGAAATGTATGCAATAAACTACTGGAGTATATTCTAATAAACCTGTAAAGACTAACTTCTATAATTTGGCTTTTCCTATTGTTCTTTTGTCAAATTGCTATGACTTTCTGATTCCCAACCAATTACTCCCAATTACAACCAATTGAAATCATTTTAATAACAGTTAATGTTTGTCATTCAGTGAAAAGGTCACTTGCTCTCGTGTGAAGAAGCCACATTCACTTACTGGAGCTATGATGATTTACAATGAAATGTGTAACTCTTTTTAAAGGAGGGTTCCAAACTCACTTTTCTATTTGTATAACCAAAAATTAGTCAAACTATCTAGACTTCATGCTTTCTCAAAAACTGTCTAGGCACCTTATCAACCTATAGTTTATGCACATGTTCTGGAAAGCTAATCTACATCATTCTTCTCGGACTGCAAAATGATCTGGCTGGGACAGGCAGAATTATAACACGACTTTGAAAGGGCCTTCATCAGAAAAGAACATCGTTCTTGGTAAAGTCGAGGGCCAGAAAAATGAGAGAAACCCTCCAAAGGTGGATTGACACAACAGTCCCAACCATGAGTTCAGACAACCCAATGATGAGGAAGCTGGTACAGGACCGGGCCCTGCTTCACGGTGTCCTACATAAGGCGGCCGTGAGCAGGGTTCTGACTGGACTGCAGCTAACAGCAACAGGGTGTCTAGAACTTACGTCCCTACTCTGGCCCTGGCCAGCCTCATCTTCCGATATTGCAGCTCACAATTACTTCTGTCTTAGAAGATGGATGTGCTGTGCCTCCATCCTCCATCCAAGGAGGAAGGCCAATCAACGTTCTCTCTACCAGGTGAAATCCATCACGAAGAGACATTTAGCAATGGTCACTGAAGCTGAAGGTACAGTAAGGAGTCAGAAAGCAGACCCAGGATGATCAAACAGGCCCTGGAAGCAACACTGTAAGAGAAATTATGAATGAGTGGAGTCCTGCCCTTTGTAGAGAGAGGGAAAGGGGTAGATGCAAGGGGGAAAGCCCAGATATTATGAGAAAGCCCATGCAGGCTCCTGGAAGAGTGGTGTAGACTCCCAATGAAGCTCCTGGTTTGTCCCCTGGGACTTTACTTACTGGCAATTTTCCTCCGTATCTTCTCATGAGAGTCTCATTCAGATTTCAAATGCACCACTTCTCTTGACTTCACTCCGCTCTGCATTAACGTGGCAGTGGAGTAGACTCACCAAGCTGATTCAGTTTATAAATCGTGGGAATGCAAGTGCTGAGCTCGTCTTTTGAGGACGTGATACACAGAACTATTGGGCTTCATGGCTACCGGGTCATTGAAGACGTTTTAGAAAAAGAAAGAGACTAACCACACTGTCATTTCCCTTCAAATCATTCAGTCTTTGTCTTTTCTGCAAACATTTGCAGAGCTTTAGGTGCTTGGTGGTTCGGTGGTAGCATTGCTGCCTGGTGTGTGTGAGATCGGTGCTTGATTCACAGTCAGTGTACCTCATGGGCTGCCACCAGGTGTCTGTCAGCAGAAGCCTGCGTGTTGCTATCATGCTGAGCAGAGCGTTCAGACACGAGGGAGAAGAACCTGGTGATTGCTTCCAAAATCAACCAAAGTAAACCCTGTGAATCACAGTGGTCTATGAACACACGCGCTGCTAGAGCTGTGCTTGGTGCCTGGGGCATGCGGCCCTTCGGAGCCGCCACAAGCTGGCTCCATTGCAGCAAATGTCAGCCACGTCTAGTCTCTATGCTGGGAGCACACGCGCTGAAATGAGCATGCCAGGATGAACTTGGAGATGCACAGGCTTTCCAGAGGGGACAAGTACAGGCCAACCAAAGAGCTGCCGCGGCAGAGGGAAGCACGGCTCAACAATGGCTTTGCTGGCACCGATTCTCCGGTGACTGAGATGCCGGGCTGTGTGAGATAAGATAAAATAATAATTTATAAATTATTAAGGGTTCATGAGGGAGGGGGGAGCGAGGAAGGTTCATGAGGGAGGGGGAGGGGAAAAAGGAAAATGAGGAGCTGGTTCCAGGAACCCAAACAAAAAGCGAATGTTGAGAATGATGAGGGTAATAAATGTATAAGTAGGCTTCCTTACACAATTGATGTATGTATGGATTGTGAGAAGCATTGTATGAGCCCAATAAAATGATTAAAAAAAGGAAAGACCTGACATTGTACTTCTAAGAGGAAATAAAATCAGTCACTGAAAAAAAATAAAATAAAACAAAAGCTTTCAAGCAACATGGAGGTGCTGTCAGGCAAGTGTCGGACTGCTGACCACCAGGTAGGCAATTGAAACCCGCCAGCAGCTAGCTCCATGGGAGAAGTGTGCGGCTTTCTGCTCCCATATAGACTTTCAGTCTTGGAAACCCTAGATGGCTCACTTGGAGTCCGGATTGACTGACTCTATGCCAGTGGGTTTATCAAAGCTCTCCCATGGGCTCATGCCAATGCTGGAAAGTTTACTCTCTCAGCTAGTTACAGATGTGTTTTCCAAGCATTGTGCATTTTGAAGAATGGATGAACATGAGATTAGTTACAAAGAGATAGGATTTTGCTAATAGGTATACTCTGAGGGGGGGTGGGTTGGAATAGTTGGCCATCTTAAGGCCAAAAGAATAATAGGAAACAAATGATTAAATAACTTTGTAATAAACTCAGATGAAAAAAGAAATAGAAGTTTCTTCTCAGGGCCCCATGTCAATGGTTGCTCTAGGCATCTGCAAGGCTCTTCATCTCCCCCTCCATCCTTCCTTCTACCCACTCCACCCCTTTGACTGGCATTGGGTGTTCCCTGGTGTCTCAGCACTATGATCCCCATTGTATGCTTCTCATTTCGGCAAGGGCACTAGCAATCTGCCTGTTGTTCTGGGGTTGGTAGCAATTCTGTAATTTCATTCTCTCATTAGAAGCTGTGTGTTTATTTATTAAAGCTGCACACTGCCCAAAGGCAATGTACCAAAAAATAGAGAAATCCTGAAATTAAATAAAGGCTATTATTACTGTTATTTTATAAAGCTTGTCTATCACAAGCCACCGTGTACATTTATAGACTAGAAGCTCTGTTAACCAGGTGTTCCCCGGCACTTCAATCAACTAACTGTGTACCAACCCTGTTTTCAGCTTCTGCCAATGCGCAGGCCTTTGCTAACAAAGGCAAAGGAGGTGACACACAAGGCTGAAATCTTGCATCTTCTTGGAAATTCTCCAGTCCCCATCCGAGTCCCTTGGAGTAGCACCCTGGGGTCTTTGCATTGAGCTCAAACACACCGGAGCAGCCTCCAGGACAGTGAAGGGAGCACTGGGTTTCCAGATGCCTCTTTCTTCGCTATTAGATGGAAGAACCATCTACCATTTTCCCTGGTGCACAGAGCAATCCCTGGTAGTGCGAACTGCCAACATGCTTGGTAGTTAACAAAACGTTGAAGGCCTTAGTCCACCCAGAGATGTCTCAAAAGAACAGTCTAGCCACCTGGAAAAATCAGATACTCAAACTCCTATAGACAGCACAGTTCTACTCTTGGTGCGTACGGCATTGCCAGGAGTTGGAATAAACGTGACAGCAGTAGGCACTGCTCCCAGTATTCAGTGCACGAGTATTTATGGAAGACCTGCGGTGAGCAAATCACAGCAGTTAGGACCCAGCCAAGGCCAGGCATTGTCCTTGCCCTCTTGGAACTTACATTGCTGAAGGACACAGAAAACAAACCAACACATTCTCAGGGCAGCACCTGGGGTTGAGAGCTCGGGCTGCGAATGAAGCAGAGACGGGCTGATGTGAAGCAGCACAGAAGCAGGTCAGAGTGCTGATTTATACAGGATGGTTCGAGAAGGCCTCGTGGATAAGATGCTATGAGCAGAAGCCCCCTGTGGGAGGGAGCAAGCTGTGTGGCTAGAGGAGGGAAAGACATACCAAGGGATGCAAGCAGCAAGCAGGAAACTGAGAGCAGATGCAAATCGAGCACAAGTTGGAGATCCCTCCAAATGCAAATGTGCTGAACTTTTAGCATCAAAAAGCTGATTCATAAATATATGATATAATGACCTTTTCCATGGAGAAAAGCTTTGAGAATAACAAAACAGGGTTGTGTTAATGCCTTTTCATTGCAGACTAGCAAAGATGCCTCTGTTTCAAGGCGTCAGTCACTTGGATGTCTTCTCCCCCCCCTCACCCCCCTCCCCGAGTCGATACTACAGCCACTGTCATCTGTACTGCTCACGTCCCCACCCCAGCCTGCTGGGGAATTCCCCCTCATTCTCATATTCTCTCCACTAGCAAGTGTATCATGAGGCAGTTACTTATGCAAATAGGGTTACTCTGTGAGTCAGAAAGACCAACAGGCAAATTCTGATCATGTTGTTTATTGGCTGAGACCTTGTTCAAGTTCTTTATCTTCTCCACATCTTTTTTTCTTTTTTAATTTGTAAAATAAAGAAAATCCTATTTGTTCAGAAAGATCCTATGGAGATCAAATAAGAGATTTGGAGATTAAATTTGACAGCCTGTGCAAATCCTTAGCTCCAGGCCTCAGTCCCTGGGCAGTGAGAAAAGATGCACCCAGGTGGCTGTGAGCAGAGAGGTTGGTGCTTTGAGTTCACCTCGAGATGCCTCAGAAGAAAGGCAGGGCAATCTTATTCCACAAGACCAGCCACAGACAACAAACCACTAGCAGGCACGACTGCTATGACAGAGACAGGGTCACCATAGGTTGGAATTGGTCCAATGGGAATTGGTGCCTAGCACTCAATAAACAATTGTGTGTTTCTCTTCTTTCTCTTTCTGTCTGTTTCTAGATCTTTCTCTCTCTTGGGCACATCCACCACCACCACCACCACCACCACCACCACCACCACCACCACCACCTCCACCACCGCCACCGCCACCGCCGCCGCCACCACCACCACCACCACCACCACAACCACCACTACCACCACCACCACCACCTCCACCACCTCCACCACCACCACCACCACCACCACCACCACCATTGTCATTCAATTGGGGTTGGGATCAGAAGAGGCCCTGGAAAGATGTGACAGTATCTTATGAAAAACAAAAGAGAACACAAACTCTTGCCACGGAGTTGATTCTGAATCATGGGGACCCTATATGGTGTAAGTAGAATTATGTTCCATAGGTTTGCCATGGCTATGATTTTTAAAGCAAATCATCAGGCCTTTCTTTCAAGGTGCCTCTGGATGAATTCCCACCTGGATCCTTTGGATTATCATTCAAGTACTTAGCCTTTTGCATCACCTTGGTGGCCTGTGCTCAAAATGTCCATTCATAAACATGTACAGGATCAGGGAAAATTCTAGGGCCATTCATAATTCCGTGTGTGTGCGTGTTGGTGTGTGTACTTCTGGTGATGGGAGAGAGGCGATACAAAGTGGAGATTTAAACTTCCTCAGGACCTTCTTTGGTGGTTGAACTCAGCCAGCATCTGAGGTGGGAACTGGGAAAAGAAAGCACGTTGCTGTGTTTGCCCCAGGGATGAGGCATCTTCCTGGTGTTCCAGGGACAGACTGCCCTCAGGTCATTCAGTCTGCTTCCCAGTAAGTGCTGACCTCTCCATGGAGACTTGAGTAGAATAAGAGAAATGGCCCAGACAGCCACGTACTGGGAAGGACACCGAAAGGACCATGGCATTTCAGACAGGCCACTGAGAGGACAAGACAGCTCTCAGGCACAGGGATGGTGAGAGACAGCCAGGCTGGAAGGAAACCATTGCGGATTCTGTTCCTGGCCCTTCAATGATTTCAGGGTCCCTATTTTCTCCCTCACTTATTGTCAAATTTTAGGATGGATGAGGTTGGGGAGGGCGGGCAGTGAAAACAGCAAGAACAAAGAAAAAAGAAGAAAGAAAAGGGAGAGAGAGAGAAGAAAGTTGAACCCACTAGATCTCCTTACCCTCCCCCGTGCTGGTGAGGGGAGGAGATTCAGGACTGTGAGCGGAACCCAGGAGCCATTTTCCTTCTTCTATCCTCTCCTTCCTCCTCCTCCTCTCCCTCCTCCTCCTCCTTCTATCTCTCCTCCTCCTTCTTTTCATGTAACAAAATATGTTTGCACAAATTTAGTTTAACTGGTATCTGAGCCTACTTTAAATGGGGAGCCATTGTCTCCATATATTTTTAATTTCCTACGAAGAGCACCATATTTTGACCACTATTCCCGAGGTGAGTAAAGTTGGGAGAAGATGAGGCTTTTTGCTATTACGCTGGACCATCTTGGAAACCCACCGGGGCAGTTCAGCTCCACTCTGTCCTGTCGAGTCAGGCGATAGGAGTTCGCATCAACTTGACGGCAGTGAGTTTTGCTCATGAAGTTGATGAGATGGATGAGTAGTTGGGAAATATCGGGGTAGCCTTGTTGGTGGGGACAGTGCTGGAGACGACAGGATCGAATTTTGCAAGACCAAGTTAGTACAAACACTTTTCCTCACTAACAGAGGCAGTCACTACAGAAACATTGAGATATTTCAACAAGCATGAAAGCCTGGAAGCCGTCACTTGTCAATGGAGACCTTTGGCAGAGAGCTCCTAGTCCCCTGGGAAAGCACCTTCTTTGTGCTCATTCTGATAAAAGGTGATTTAGCAGAATGTGGAAATTATTGAACAAGAGCATATCACATGCATACAAATTTTGCTGAAAATAAGTTAAAAAAATAGCTGAAGTAGTACTACAGGAACTGCTGGGAATTCCAGTCGGAATCAGAACAAGAGGCCTCGGGGAAGAAATCAGAAGGGCATTGGCTGAAGATATGTACTCAGAAAGATGTTTATCTATGTGTCATTGACCACACAAAGGTATTTGTATGGATTATAACAAATTACAAATCCCACTGTGAAGAAGGGGATTCCAATATACGTCACTGCACTCCTGCCAAACCTGCACAGAGGCCAGAGGCAGTTCTCATGAAACATGGGAGCGCGTGGCTTGAAATCATGAAGGATGCATGTCAGGGTTGCCTAGTTTTGTCAAACGTATGACATTTGCTGAGTAACTCACCTGAGTTCCTGGACTATCTGAAGAAGAACCTGGCCTCAAAATTGGGGGGAAAGTATGAGCAATCTATGATTTACTTGTTGGAAGGGAAGAGGACTTGGCAGCCCGACCCTGTCCTAGCCACAACTGGGGGCAGTGAGTTTGGTTTCCATGACATTGCCGCCATGGTGAGACAGACTAACAGCTCCTTGTGTGAGGTCTTCGCAGTCACGGGAGGAGGGTTGGGATTTCTAGGGAGAGGGAAGCAGTTCTTTGCAGAATATACAGCCCAGTGCTATGTGTGCGTGTGTGTGTCGCTTAAAGAGCTCTGGTAGCAACTTGGGTTGTGAGCTGGGCTGCTAACCGCAAGATTGGTGGTTCAAACCCACAAGCCCCTCCTTTGGAGAAGATGAATGTTTCTGCTTCTACAAAGAGTTACAGTTTCAGAGACCACATGGGCCAGAATCAATTTGATGGAAGTGACTTTGATTGTGTGTCTAGTCATGGATTTAAACTTAAATTCATGAATTTAAAAGGACATCTTGTTTCTCCTCCTCATCAGAATCCCAAACACAATCTCCTTAGATAAATTTAGAATTAAACACGGGAAAGGAAGAAGTGCTTCGGACCTAGACTTTGAATCTATAAATTGTGAAAAAGCACACTGATTTTGATATGCATTATGAATGGTCTCAGGTTAGACCCCATTTCAATGGAAAGAATGCAAAACTCTCCTTATTTACAAGCCAAGGACAAGAAAAGAAAAACAAAATAAAAAAGAAAACAAAATAATTTTCATGAGCAGTCTTATTTAAAAGACTTCCACTCATTTATATATAGTTCTTTAAAACACGGAATCAATTCACTTTCTTATTCAGGCAGGATGATACTCCCACCACTCTCATGGTTGATCTGACTCTTGGAGATTCTGTAGGCAAAGTAGAACTGCTGTCTGTGGTTCTCCAGACCCTGTATCTGTGTAGGAGCCAAAAGCCTCCTCTTTCTCCCTCAGAGCTACTGGGCGTTTCCAATAGCTAACGATGTACTTGTAAGTTCAACATGCAAACCATGACACCAGGTATATATTCTCCATGAACTGTGTGTGCCTTATTTGTGAATTGGTTACAAAAATAAAATAAGTCAAAACAAAACTATAGCCTCCAGTATGGAATAAACCTCAGCATAAAAATTAATAATACTCCTCACAACTAGACCAATAAGCAACATCATGATAGATGGAGAGAAGATTGAAGTTGTCAAGATTTCAGTTTACTTTGACCCACAATCAGTGCCCATAAAAACAGAAGTCAAAAAATCTGCATTGGGTAGATGAAGGCCTTTAAAAAAATTAAATTATTTACTTTCATTTTTTACAGTCTGCTGTCTCCCTTCACCCACATTTCTTTTTAAATTTAAATCATTTTATTGGGGGCTCATATAACAATTAACACAACCCATACAGACATCCATTGTATCATGCACATTTGTACAAATGTTGCCCCCATCATTCTCAAAACATTTGCTTTCCACTTAGGCCCTTGGAATCAGCTCATTTCCCCCTGTCTGCCCCCACTGCCCCCTCCCTCTTGAACCCTTGATAATTTATGAATTATTATTTTATCATATCTTACATGGCCCAATGTCTCCCTTCACCCACTTTACTGTAGTCCATCCCCCAGGGAGGAGGTTATATGTAGATCCTTGTAATCAGTTCTCCCTTTCCACCCCACCCTCCCTTCACCCTCCCGGTATCACCATCTCACTACTGGTCCAGAAGGGATCATCTGTCCTGGATTCCCTGTGCTTCCAGTTTCTATCTGTACCAGTCTACATCCTCTGGTCTAGCCAGGTTTGTAAGGTAGAATTGGGATCATGATAGTGGGGGCTGGGGGGAGGAAGCATTTAAGAAGTAGAGGAAAGTTGTGTGTTTGGATGAAGGCCTTTTTAAAGTGTTTAAAAGCAAAGCTGTCACTTGGAGGTCTGTGGGGCACCTGAATCAAACCATGGAATTGTCAACGGTCTCACATGCATGTGGAAGCTAGACAATGAACCCGGAAACCAAGGAAGAAAGGCTTTATCTGGATGCTGGTGTTGGCAAAAACTACCCGACTGCCAGAGGACTGAACAAGTTTGTGTTGGAAGAATAAGCCTTGGAAGTGAGGATGGCAAGGCTTCCTTTGAAGTGTTTTGGCAATGTTATCAGGAAGGACCGGTCCCTGAAGAAGGACATCATGCTGGTACAGGAGACAATCGACATAAAAGACAAAGCCTCTCTGAGAAGGGAGTGACGCAATGACTGCAACAGTGGGTTCAAACAGTAATCATGGAAGGGCAGTAGAGGAGTGGGCAGCATTTTGTTCTAGGGTACAAAGAGTAGCTCTGAGCTAGAAGCAGCAGGTCACAACGTAGCCACCAGGACCACAACAACACAAAGCCTACCCAAACTAGACAAATTATTTTTCAAACACATTCACAGCACCATTTCACTCATGGTTCTGAAGAACCAGTAAATGTAATAACTTTGGTTTGGAGTAGAAAAGTCTTCTGTGATAGGGTCAGTTAGAAACAAAAAGAATAATTTCAGACAACACCCAGTGTCGATGAAACATGTTATAAGGAGAAGGCAGCTCTGGAAAGAGGAAATATTCAGAACATTGAAAATGATGGAGACCGCTTCTCTTTTCTGAGCAACGGAGATCGTCTGTGCTCATACAGCTCTGCTTCTCTTTAAATATCAAATAAATATAGTTTAGGTAAAGTGTTTTACTTTACCAAAAGGTAACGCTATGTGAAATCTATACCCTTAATTGGGTGCTGCCAAAGTTCAAAGTGTTTTAGTCTTAAGTGAAAAGAGCCACCCCTTCCTCCCGATTCGCAAGCTTCAAAGTGGACGTCATGATTGTAATTCCAGGGGCGACACGAAAGCAAAGCATGCGTGCAATGGAAAAGATTCATTAAAGCAGGTCCTTATCGTGTCCCATGCTTTTTATTTAAAAGAAAGCTGTGTCATCGACATGAAATAGACAAATAGGGACCCAAGTTCATTCGTGGTTACCAGTAGTGGGAAGAATGGGACATAGGGAACTCTAAGCTGAGGGAGCAACGAGTTTCTATTAGTAGTAGTGGAATAATTTGTAAGTAGATGTTGGGGTGGTCACAAACCATAATGGAAATAACCAATGTCACCGAGAAAAGTGACATTGAACTATGTAATTTATATATGGCAACAATTATAGAAGTGTTGAATTACCAAATGTTAAGACCTCTCACAGCCATCAATTCAATTTCTGACTCATAGCAACCCTATAGGATCAAGTAGAAGTGCTCATGTGGGTTTCTGAGACTGTACATTTTCAGTGGAGTAGAAAGTCTCATCAGTCTCTCATGGAGTAGCTGGTGGTTTCAAACTACAAACCTTGTGGTTAGCAGCCTAATGTGCAACCCACTGTGCCCAGCAGGGCTCCATGTTTA
Source organism: Tenrec ecaudatus (assembly GCF_050624435.1). Taxonomy (NCBI): domain Eukaryota; kingdom Metazoa; phylum Chordata; class Mammalia; order Afrosoricida; family Tenrecidae; genus Tenrec; species Tenrec ecaudatus. The sequence goes on from NC_134538.1 coordinate 68,212,569, forward strand.
CACACACACACACACACACACACACACACACACACACACACACACACACGAGGGGGTACTCCCCAGAAAACGGATTTTTTTCCCTCAAAGCTATGTATTTACATTTTTTTTTACATTACACTTTTTTTTCCCATTACACTTAATACATTTGTCAAATTGGCAATTCCATTCTTTAACCGCTTTTCAAACTCATCTCTTTGGATGGCTGACAGCACCCCCGTTTCTTTCTCCCCTCTTCTACATCGTCAAATCACTGCCCTTTAATGTCCCTCTTCATTCGCAGGCGAGTCAGGTGCTCGGGGCAAGAAAGACATGCTGCTTTTTACCACAACGGTGTGCTGACCTTGCTGCGGCTCTCGTAGCATGCACCTTTCCTGTGAGATAAACAGCAAGTAACTCGCTCTGGGTTAGTGTGGCATCACTTGGGAAGGTTCTGTCTGGCCACTGCACTTTTTTTCATAAAAGCAGTTTCACTCTTTTGTGATGGCCAATTTAAAAGAACAGTGTGTGGCTGTGAAATGTTGTTTTCTGCTCAGGAAAAATGCGGCAGAAATGGTTGTCATGTTGAATACAACTTACAAGGAGAACGCTATGGGATAAACTCAAGTGTACGAGTGGTTTTCATGTTTCAAAAAAGGTGAAATGTCCATTGATGGACATCCTTCAACTTCCCAAATGGATGGAAATGTCGAGTGATAGTATATTTGGAGATTGTCCCACCAGGTCAGACTGTTAATCAAGCTTTGTATTTAGAGCTCGGAAAAGACACCTCATGACAATATGCAACAAAACAGGCCTGATTTGTGGCAGACAGGGGACTGGTTTTGCCACAACAATGTACCTGCTCAGCAGCCATCTCAGGGTGCCAGTTTTGGGCAAACAAAAATCAGCATGCTTCTCTTGCCCCACACACCTGACCTCATTCCCTGTGACTTCTTTTTGTTTCTAAGAATTCAGAGGCCACAGGAAAGGCCAACAATTTGATGACAGAGAACGGTGAAGGGAAAAAAATGAGGGAGGTGCTGTTGGCCACCCAAACAGATGAGTTTGAAAAATATTTCCAAGGATGGACTTGTAGATTTGACAAATGTATTAAGTGTAATGGAGAGTACTTGGAAGGTTGGTTTGTAAAACAGAAATGAATACATTGCTTTCAGAAAAAATTCTGTTTGGGGTGGGTATATATAAATGTGTGTACATATATATCTATATAGCTACATAGATATGTATAATCTGTATGTGCTTCTCTATCTAGATACTCACTGCCATTGAATCAGTACTGACACATAGTGACCACCCCACCCCCACTCCCTGAATGTGGGCTGCTGAGATTAAGTGGTCCCCAGGGGAGAAAGCAGTCTTTCTCTTGAGGAGCTGTTGCTGGTTTCAAACAGCCGGCCATGCAGATCACAGGCCAACTGGTGATCAGTTCACCAGGGCTGTTCCATCTAGATCAGATACACACACACAGATGCACATACACACATCTACCATGAAATGATTAAAAGAGAAAGAATGAGTGGAGAGAGAGAGGGAGAGGGAGAGAGAGAGAGAGAGAGAGAGAGTCAGTCTTCAGCTTGATTTGAGCCAGCCACCAGGGATTTTTTTATTTATAGATAATTCCCGCCCCCCCCCCCAAGCCAATTCAACTTAACCTTGAGAGTTCTTTGTATCATAATATAAATTAATCACACCCGATGGCCACAGCTAATGTGACTGCAGCAGAGGAGTTGTGACCAAGCAATTATGCCCCATGGGATAAAGGTGGGATCAGAGACGTGGAGGCAGGATTATGCTCCGCGCTCATTTCTACTGGCAAAATCTCCTAACGGCATGATTGCCCTTCCACCAGAACATTTGAAATCATAAAGAGATGAGATGGGGAACTATCAATGGACAGAGAACTCTCCAACGGGGCCAGACTGGGTTAAATGGAATGTGGCGATTAAGGAGGTAGCTTTTCTTGTACCTGTGTATCAGTGAGTCACACCTTTAGATAAGGCCTTTTTATTCCCCCAGCATGATACTAGATCCTATCAAATGTTGTTACACACTATTTAATCTCAAGGGCCTACATAAAAGAAATGACATCAGTGATGAAACCAAACAACACGGGGAAGCCGAGAAGCGGCGCAGTGAGTGTGCCCACGATGGGTACCCACTCAGTCATTAGCGCAGGGACTCTCCCCATAAAACTGAGCTTTACCTCGAGTGAGCAGTGACAATAAGAGGTGCGGTGGGTGGGTGAGTGGGTGAGTGAGTGAGAATGTGTGTTGTGGGCTCTTTTTCAAAAGACTCCTGAAAACACAGGAAGGAACGAAGTAGAAAATAAAATTGTGCCCGGCTTGCCAAGATGGAGATGCCATTGTTCAGGTGCGCGTCCGCACCCCGCGTTTGTCCTTCCAAGCAGTGTGAGCCGCGCGTTGATGCCCGCAGCTGGACCACGCATTGTTATTACACAGTCTGCGTGCTCACATCATGTGTCATCTGACCAAAGGAGAGTCTACAAAGTGAAAGGCTCATGCAAAATTTATGCTTATACGGCTCTCTCAGTCAGTGGAAAAATCAATACCGCGGGCTTGATGCACTGAAATGACGGAGCGCCTCTGACGGACGCTAAAAGCTCCGGGAGATGGAGGGCGGCGTTTGCCGTTCAAGGAAGCCAGTGTATTAGAGTCTTATAATAGTCTGCTCACCTTGTATTAGCCTTTCCTGGGGATTATTTTTTGATAACAATTATGATTGTGGGGTTTAAGGCAATTACACTATTACAAAGAAAAAGCTGCTTTTTATGTCCTGTAAAGCTGTCATATATTTCACACTGCAACTGCCTTCCAATTATTTTGCTACAATGCACTTTGGAGGCAAAATGTCCTAACTGATATATATTAGTCCTTTATGTTTTATAAATAAAAATCAAAGCCAGAATGTAATCCTTCAAAGGAGCTACTCAGTTCCCCCAGACATGATTTTCAGAAAAAGCAGAAATGGAAGGTGTGTTTGTATGTGTGTGTGTGTGTGTGCACGCGTGTGTTTTCAAAGGGACACATTAGAACATTTGTGGCCCCACAAAAGGAGTGCGGTGCCAAGGTCACGGAGAGACCCCCCGTCCAAACCCAGGTTCAAAGTGCTCCGAGCACCTGGTAAGTGGAGCTGCAGGGAGGCTGACAAGTTGGAATTTAATGATGAAGAACCAACACCAAAAACAATCCTTGACAATGATTCCGTTAGAAAGGACCGCCCAGACACATTGGGACAGGACATTAAGTAGCGGGGGGCAGCGGGACCACAGGCAAGCTCTCTCTTGTCCTTCAAACCCATCACAATGAAGCTCTTACAGCTGCGCTGGGCCGGTGTCAGAGGCCAGAGAGAATGCAGAGACTGGCGTGGACACAAACAAACACCCGCCCGGCTGAGAGGAGGATCTCCTGCTTAAACTGTGGCCAGAAGATGCTCCTTGTTGGTGAGCCAGGAAAAAAACAGAGCCAAACAAAACGTGCTGATGTGTTCCCAGCCGAAGGGAAGGTGGGACGTGCCTCCTGATTCCAACTCTGTGCAAGATGAGCCAAGTCAGCTTGGTGGGGTAGGGAGGCCTGGGCGTGTTGGCACAAAGCTGACCTGCCCTGTCTGGCCACGTGGCATGGTCGGCCGAAGCAGTGAGCTCTGTCTCTAAATTGATGGCATGAAAGTTGCTATATGGCTTTGTTCCCAAGAGCAGACAACAGAAGGGCCGAAAACTGCTGGAAGCACGGTGGCTATTCTGATGATACGGATTTAAAATGTGACCAGGACACATTGGCGGGTGTCTTTCACAAAAATTACCCGCAAAACAATTTTACCGTGCATGCATTGGGAAGCACCTTTGGGGCTTGGAAGCGCCATCCAGAACGGAGTTCCACGATTCCTTGATGCCCATGCTGTATGTAGGCCAATGAGCCCTGCTGGCGCAGTACCTAAGCACTTGGCTGCTATCTGAAAGGCTGGGGGTTAGAAACTCCTCGCCAGCCCGTGGGGACAATGATGTGAGAGTTTGTCACAGCCGAGGAGACCCTAGGGGCTCTGCTTTGTCTCGTGGGACTGCTATGCGTCAGAAGCAACTCAAAGCCACCCCACAGCAACGGCAGGGAGCATAGTTACCTGGTCCACCCGCAGAGCATCCTCACGCCAGACTTGGGTGATGGTCTGAGGATAGAACCGCGCGGGCAGCAATGTGAATAACGTCGGCCTCCAGGGCTTCTGAAACGTACAGTATTAGCTCCCTAGGAGCCCTGGTCATGTGGTGGGGATGCGTTAGATTGCTAAACGCAAGGTCAGCAGAGTGACATGACAAGCCATTCCTCTGGAGAAAGATGAGGCTTTATGGGTCACTATGAGGCAGAGTTGACTCTATGGCAGTATTACCCCCCTGGTAAAGATTCTTTCCTTAATTTGTTTTGTGTTCTCAATTAAAAAGCTATGATTTGGGCAATCGTCCCTGTGTTGCTAATTAGTCTGGATTCAAGCACATTGGCCCCCAATCCTATTTTAATCCCTTACTTTACTAAATGTCTTTGTGGCACTTGAAATGTCAACACTATTTCTTCCCTAGCCAATATGTCCACTCCTCTCAGAGTAGTAAAGCCATTGTGTCTTTTATCCTGGAAAAGAGAAGACCAGCTATGAGATCTACCCAAGGCAGCAGACTAAATCCTGTCTTTAATGTGGAATATATTTTGAAGCTTCCACATGGGAAACATGTGAAGGAATTAAATGGCCCTTATGTTGAACATACGTTGGATATGTTATTGGAGGGGCTAGTCCCTGGGAAGGGCATCGTGCTTGGTAAAGTAGAGGGTCAGAGAAAAAGAGGAAGATCCTCAGTGAGATGAACAGACATCGTCACTGAAGTATTGGGTTCACTTATGAAGCAGGCACAGGAGCACAGTGTTTCATCTGTGTTCTCAGTACACTGGCTCTCTATGAGTTGGAACTGACTCAGCACCCACCACCAATGTCACCTCCCAGGAAAAGGTTCCAGGTGAGTTTGTCAGTAAAGAGACCAGAAGTAGCCATGGGGAAATAGATCCTAGAGGTTTTCAGAGACCAAATAAGAGAAGCTTCCATGCTCTGGCAATGCTATTCTCTCCTAGATGACCTGGAACAACTGTCCATTAATTTACAATTTTGTCAATTTAGATTTTGGTTGAAGCCTAAGGAAATGGATGACTTCTGGAATTCCTTCCTGGTCTCAAATGAGAACAATCTGAGAGATAAAACAATGGGACTGATAGTTCGGGGGGGGGGGGTCACAGGAGAGGGGGAGTAGGGGGGAGGAAGTGGTGGCAATAAAGATGCATCTGAGCCAAGATCTGCTTGGTCAAATTGTTCCTCTGTCTAATGTTTAAGGATTTGTTTTTCTTCCACTGGGTGCCCTCCACTGGAAAACATCTTTTACTTTTCCCCTGGTAGCCCACAGACGTTTGCTGGGGGTGATCATCTGATTCCTTGCACCCCACCAAAAAACACTTCTTGTAAACCCGCAGGATTTGAATTTGTGCTCAACTGTAGTCCTAGAGGTAGGATCAAAAGCAGAGTTTGAACTGGTTCACTCTGGGGACCCCTTTGCTGGGACTTTGCATCTCCATCCCAGTTTTACCAAACCAGATTCATCTGGAGTGGAAATGCAAATTCTCAGCCAGCAGTTCACTGGAATGAACCTGTCTGTAGTCCTGATGAAAAGGCTGTCAAACTGAATTCGTCTGAACAGGTTTAAAGGTGTTTTAAAAAAAATTTTCGATCAATTATGGATTGATCAAAATCAAAGTCATAAGAAAGGTTCTCCTCTCCCCTGAAGTGGTATAGAGACTACATCTTGGCCAATGACTTTTTTTATATTGAAATTGTTCAGTTTGTTGGAAGAGTAGAAGAATGAATTGCTATACAGTTCTTGAATTTTTTATGACAGGATAATTTCAGGAAAGCAAATGAAACCCACTGCTGTCAGGTTGATACCGATCCATAGGTCCCTGTGTAAAGTTTCTGAGACTGTACACTTTCATGGGGAGTAGATAGCCTCATAGGTCCCCCGAACAGTGCTTGCTGAGGTTGACCAGGCAACTGTCGTTAGCAGCCTGGGCCTTATCCTCCAGCACAATACCACGAGGACGCTTTAAATTTAGGGCAAGGAGCTAATAACCAGTGACTTCTTTGTGAGGGATACTTTGCACATGTCATTGTATTTAGTCCTCACACCAACCTCACTGTGGCGGTTAGGCCCGTGGACTCAACCCTATGTACAACAGAACCAGCCACCACACAGTCCCGCACCAGCCTCACGATGATTCTTACGTTGAGTCCATTGTTGCAGCCACTGTGGCAGCTCTAAGTCTGACTGTTCTAGGCCCATTTTATACAGGAGAAAATTCAAGTCTCACAGAAGGCCATTCAGTGTGGTCACGTAAGCTTTTCCCTCAGAATCATATTACTTTCCACAGTTAACCAAAGGTGTACATGTGAGATTTTTTTTCAGTGAGATGTCTATTGAGGAGGGAATGTCTTCTGTCTTGCTTTGGAAGCGATCTGAAATGGGTTTAAACCTAGGAAAGTCACAGCACAAAGTCAACTAAACCGTGATAACTGAGATGTATTCGTGGCTCGTTGTTTTTGTTTTTGTTTTGTAGGACATTTAAAAAGTTTTCGATTTCCTCTTCTGAAAAATATTTTCCCCTTTGAGAGAGCGTAACTCCAAGCTCATAAGGGACCTTACCAGGAAAAGATTAAATCAATTAACAGCAAGTTCTCCCAGACTATTTCCCTTTTGATAGAATGTTTGCTCAAGTCTGGTCTCACAATCAACATCTCCTCATTTGAAGAAGCTGCAAATGAGGACTGTAGAGCGCGCACTCTCAAAGGCGGAAGGACTTGCTGGCACCCAAGCCAGGCCAGGGGGTCTTGTGAATCCCTCTAGGCCTCCGTTGTCGATAGGCAAATCTTTCCTGAAGTGCCACATCACATCACTCTTTCAAAGAAAGTTCCAGTGAGCAAAGCAAATTCTGTTTCCCGACTGACTGAGGGACAAATCGCGTGAATTCTGGAGACTTCGTTCCTGGGGATTAGTGTCTGATGCTGACAAAGCTGAGCTTCTCACACACTTGCAGCATAAAATCTCTAAAAATGTGTCCATTTTGTTCTACTAGCACAAACTGCCTTAGTCCCTGGACTAAATTATTGACATTACAATTAGCACCGCGTATCTGTTCTTGGGAGACTCAGCAACAGAACACTACCATGGCTAAGCCAAGAAATGAGAAAGGATGAACGAGCTTTCTATTGTCCTTTTTTTTTTCTTCTGTTTTCCTTCTGGCTCTGCAGAAGTGATTTCCAGGGTGGGTGCTACCAGGCCCAGTGGGCATGAGTGCCCCCAAGTAGTGATGGCGGTACTCGCACTGGAGTGTGGACTAGAGAGAGGGTGCCTGTGGCGAGCTGAGGAAGCAGCTCAAATATGCTTTAGCTAAGTAGGCACCAGAAACCCTGGTACCAAGGAATGGCCTCAACTGCTAACTGAAAGGTAGAGGTTCCAGGCCACCTGCAGGGGCCTCAGGAGAAGGGTCTGGAAAAGTCCGTCTAACAATCCGTCGCTAAAACCTCTCTGGAGCACCCTATCACTCTGACACACACAAGTGTTGTCTAGCATTGGAACTAGCTCAGAGGCAACTGGTTTGCTGGTAAGTGTGGGCCAGGGAGAGACGGGCATCTCTGAGAAACAGCCTGTCTTCTGGCTACGTGGCCACAAAGTGGCTCCCCTTTCTGTGGGCAGTGGGAGAGATTTGAGAAAGACTCGCAGAATATACGTCAAGTACCCTGAAGTCTATTAATTGTGGTACCCACCACTCTTGATTTAGTTAGGTAAGCAAGGAAGATCAGTGTTATTGTAATTACATTTGATGTCTTTGCCAAACCAGTTTTGACTATCAGATGCCAAACTATAAATTAGAGATACATGGTGATTTCTTAGAGTTTACTAATTGGATTCATTCAGCAGACAGTCTTCAAGCTGCTTCTAGGAGGGCAGTACCAGGCAGTGCTTACTAATGTGGGCATGGAGGGAGACTAACTCCTTAAAAAGAAAACAAAAAACCCTGCTCTTCCCCACAGAAGAATGTATTTCAGAGGACGGCACTGAATCTGCAGCTCCGGGAGAGGGACATTTCTGATCAGAGCCCACAGGAGCAGATGAAGGGGGAGGAGAGAGTGGAGTACATCCTGGCCCACCAGACCTTGAGGACGATGTTCCTGATTAGAGTAGCCAGTTCACAGAGAGGACCACATGGCCGGCCCCACTATGAGACATGACACCCCTCACTGACCCAAAGCCCTACAGGGGACAACATTGGAGAAACCGTGTGGGAATTGTGTCTGATCTGATCCCGCCACACCGAGGCAAAACACTAAGGGAATGCAACAGAACAACAAGGGAACGGAGCAGCGAGGTCCCCAGGGAATGCTGAAGGTGGACTTTGGGGCCAGGGCTTGGTGCCCCAACAGACTGGACTGGAAAACACTCCTAAAGGCCAACAAACAGTCCTTGAACTAACTATAAGCTGTTCTTTCTTTTATTTTGTTGTGTTTTGTTTTTTTGTCATTGTTTTGTTGTTGTTTTGCTGTATGTTTCTTGGTTTTGCCCTGTCTTGTTTTTGTGCATGGTATTATCTCCGCAGGTCTGTCTAAATAAGATAGGCTGGATGAACAGTCTGGAGGAGAAAACAATGGGACCAACAGTTCCGGGGGGATATGGGAAAGGGGTGGTGAGGGGTAAGGAAGTGGTGTTAACAAACCCAGGGACAAGGGAACAACAAGTGATCCAAATCGGTGTTGTGGCAGATGTAGGAGGCCTTGTAGGGTGTGATCAAGGGTAATGTAAACAAAAGGAATTACTGAAACCCAAATGAAGATTGCGCATGGTAGTGGGACAGGAGGATAGTCAAAGGAAATAGAGGAAAGAGCTAGGAGGCAAAGGGAATTTATACAGGTCTAATTATAGGCATGTATATATGCAAATATATTTATATATGATGATGGTGAAATAGATCTACAATTCCAAATGACTCTGGGAAGTCTGCTTCTGTAAAGATGATAGCCCTTTTAACCCTATGAGAGTTCTCTTCTCTTCTACAGGGTCTCTGTGAGGCAAAACTGAGTTGATGGCAACATGTATTGAGTATAGTTCCCTGCTCCCTCCACACGCAAAAAAAAAAAAGTGTTTTCTTTAGACACTTACTAAAGAATATCTATAGGTGACAAAGACACACTTAAAAAGGAAATGACACTCAAAACACAATGAGACAGTAATTTCCATTTGTTAGAATAGCTGAACCGAAAATATAGACGTGGCAAGGAGGGTGTAAGAGGTTTGGTAGGGATTCAGCAAGGGCAATGCAACCTAGAGAAATTACTGAAACCCAAATTAAGGCTGAGCATGGTAGTGGGACAAGAGGAAAGTAAAAGGAAATAGAGGAAAGAATTAGGAGACAAAGGGTATTTATAGAGGCCTAAATACAGGCATGTATATATGTAAATATATTTATATAGGATGGTGGGAAAATAGAGCTACATGCATATATTTATAGGTTTAGTATTAAGGCAGCAGATGGACATTGGACCTCCACTCAAGTACTTACTCAATGCAAGAACACGTTGTTCTATTAAATTGGCATGCCATGATGCATACCTTCCTGACATGATCGCTGAAGACAAATGTATGCGTAAGCAAATGTGGTGAAAAGCTGATGGTGCCCGGCTACCAAAAGATATAGAGTCTGGGGTCTTAAAGGCTTGCAGACAAACAAGCGGCCATCTAGCCGAGCAGCATCAAATCCCACATGGAAGAAGCACACCAGCCTATGTGCCATGAGGTATAGAAGGGACCAGGTATCACACATCAAAGAACAAAAAATCATATCAGTGGATGCCCACCTTCCCAATATGATCGCTGAAGACAAATGTGTACATGAGCAAATGTGGTAAAGAAAGCTGATGGTGCCCGGCTATAAAAAGATATAGCATCTGGGGTTTTAACGGCTTGAAGATAAACAGCTCAGAAGCAATAAAGCCCACATGGAAGAAGCACACCACCCTGTGTGACCATGAGGTGTCGAAGGTTTCAGGTATCAGGTATCAAAGAACAAAAAAATCATATCATTGTAAATGAGGGTGAGTGCGGAGTGGAGATCCAAAGCCCATCTGTAGGAAACTGGACATCCCCTTACTGAAGGATTGTGGGGAGGAGACAAGCCAGTCAGGGTACAGGGTAGCAATGATGAAATATGCAACTTTCTTCTAGTTCTTAAATGCTTCCTCCCCCCAGTATCGTTATCCAATTCTACCTTATAAATATGGCTGGATCAGAAGATGTACATAGGTACAGATAGGAACTGGAAACTCAGGGAAACCAGGATGGATGACCCCTTCAGGACCAGTGGTGAGAGTGGTGATACCTGGAGGGTGGAGGGAAGGTAGGGTAGAAAGGAGGAACCAATTACAAGGATCTACGTATAACCTCCTCCCTGGGGGATGGACAACAGAAAAGTGGGTGAAGGGAGACATTGGACAGTGTAAGATATGACAAAATAATAATTTATGAATTATGAGGGGTTCATGAGGGAGGGGGAAAATGAAGAGCTGATATTAAGGGCTCAAGTAGAAGACAAATGTTTTGAGAATGATGATGGCAACAAATGTACAAATGTGCTTGAAACAATGGATGGGTGGATTGGGATAAGAATTTTATGAGCCCACAATAAAATGATTAAAAAAAGAAAATATAGATGTAGGTATAAATGACACCTGACAATGTCAAGTGCAGGCAAAGAGTAACTGGGATGCTCCTCTATGCCACCTGGAACACAAAGCAGAACAGCCCCTTTAGAAAACTGCTTGCCAGTTTCTTCTAAAGTTAATCATACCTAGAGGTACCAGAGAAAACCCAGAATTTTTTTCCCCAAAGCTATGTATTTAAACATTTTACAAAACGACCCGATCACTTTCAAAGTACTCTTCATTAGACTTAAAACATCTGTCAAATCTGCGATTCCACTCTTGGAAACATTTTTCAAACTCATCTGTTTAGAAGATCGACAGCACCTGCCTCATTTTTGTTTTTCTTCACCTCTTCTATGTCCTTAAATCACTGTCCTTTCATGTCCCTCTTCATGAGGGGAGACAAAAAGAAGTCACACAGAGTGAGAGCAGGTGAGTCAGGTGTGTAGGGCAAGAGAGGCAAGCTGGATTTTAGTTAAAAACTGGCACACACACTGAAATGGCTGCATGAGCAGGTGCACTGTGGTGGCAAAGCCAGTCCCACTCTACCACAAATCAGGCCTTTTTGGACGCACACTGTTACATGCTATCTTTTCAGAACCCCTAAACAGAAAGATTGATTAACAGTCTGATCTGGTGGAACAAACTCCAAATGTACTGAGTCAATATTTTCATCGGTTTGGGAAGTTGAAGGATGTCCAGAACGGGGTTTGTCATCAATGGAAATTTCACCTTTTTTGAAATGAGAAAACCACTCGTACACTTGAGTTTTTCCCATAAGGCTGTCCTTTTCAACATCAGAACCATTTCTGTGGCATTTTTCCAGAGCAGGAAACAAAAGTTCACAGCCACATGCTGTTCTCTTAAATCAGGCCTCACAAAAATCTAGGTTTGAGGGAAACTGCTTTTACGAAAAACTCTGTGTGTCCAGAGAGAACCTTCTCAGCCGTGCCATTGGGTGCCCTAACTCAGAGCTAGTTGCTCAATGCTCACCGAGCAGGAAAAATGCACCCTACGAAAGCTCTGCTCTGACCAGTGCAATTCCAGATTTGGGGTTTTTTTAAGTACCCCAGGCACACTTATAATAAATCCCAGCAATCCATATCTAGTTGTTTGTTTCAGAGAAAAATGACATCACAGAAAAAACCTGTATGCAAATGTTTGCAGTCCCTTCATCCTTAATTGTCTAAGACCAGGAAAGAACCCATATCACTTTCATTCGATGACTGGATAAAGAATCTGGGATGTGGCCATTCAATGTGAGACTGCTCAGAAGCAGAAAGAAACTATTGCTACATACAACATGGAAGGAATCGCCAATGCTTATGCTAAATACACTAAAAAACCAAATGGCTTATCTATTTATATGACATTCCGAACAAGGCAAAACAACTGGGACAGACCACAGAGCAGTGATTTCCAGAGATGGGCAGGCAGGAAGTGGTTACTTACAAAGGGAAGGTGCAGTAGGAATTTTTTGTCTTAAAAAAACCCAACTATTCTCAGTCTTGATCTTGGTTAACTGTTCAACAACTCTAAAAACGCATGGAACACCCCAAAAAGAAGAGAGAAACTATACTTAATATAAAGTAGTAAAGCTCAATAAAGCTGACTTTATAAAAAGCAAAAACAACCAAAAAACCCACGTCTCATTGCCAATAGAATAAAGTGAAACCAATTAGTCTAATGATAAAATCTTTTCTTCCAAATCGATCCTTAATTACTGTTTCCTATTGATCCCTCTGTTTATTCCACGAGCCCGTGGCATCGAGAGTTCCACACTGGACACTGACTGCAAAGTCAGCTGTTGGAAACCATCAGCTGCTCCACAGGAGAAAGATGGAGCTTTCTACTCCTTCAAAGATGGGCAGTCTGGGAAACCCACCGGGACAGGTCGACGCTGTCTTGTAGGGTCACTATGAGTCAGAATTGACTCGAGGGCAGTGAGGTTTGTGTTTGGTGGTTAATTCCACGTTCCCCTCACCCTTGTTACATGTTGTAGGAGCATTTATTTTCTTTCTTTATAATTAAGAAAAATCGTATTATTGGGGGTCTGATAGCTCTTATACCAATCCATACAGCAATTGTCTCAAGCACATCTGTACAAAGGTTTCCATCATCATTTTCAAAACCTTTTCTTTCTACTTGAGCCCTTGATATCAGCTCTTCTTTTTTCCTCCCACCCTAATGGTCCCTTGATAAATGATAAATTATTATTATTTCATATTTCACCCCTTCCACTGTCTCCCTTCACCCATATTTCTGATGGTCATCCCTCTAGGGGGGGGAAGGGGTGCTATACGTCCATCATTGAGGTCAGTTCCCCCTGTCTCCCTCTTCTCCCCCCACCTTCCCCCTACTCTCATAGCATTGCTACTCCCATTATTGTTCCTGAGGGGTTTATCAGTCCTGGAGTCTATGTGTTGTGAGCTCTTATCTGTACTAGTGTCCATGCTCCGGTCTAGCTGGATTTGTAAGGTAGAACTGGGGTCATGATAGTGGAGGCTGGTGGGGAGGGTGAGGGGTTGGTTAAGAAGCACTAAAGAACTAGAGGAATGTTTGTGTATTTTGTCAGTGCTATACTGCACCTTTGCTGATTCGTCCCTTCCTTGTGACATTTCTGTGAGGGGATGTCCAATTGTCAAAAGATGAGCTTTGGGTCTCCACTCTGAGCCCCCTCATTCCTATTGATATGGTTGTTTGTTTTGGGTCTTCTGATGCCTAATCCCTGATCCCATCAATGCCTTGTGATCACACAGGCTGGTGTGCTTCTTCCCTGTGCATTTTGTTGCTTCCCTGCTAGATGGCTGCTTATTTAACTTCAAGCCTTTATGATCCCAGACACTGTATCCCTTAATAGCTAGACACCATCAGCTTTCTTCACCACACTTGCTTACACACCCATTTTGTCCTTAACAATTGTGTCAGGAAGGTGAGCATTACAGAATGCTAGGTTGTTAGAACAAAGTGTTCTGCCGATGAGGGAGTACTTGAGTAGAGGCCCAATGTTGTGGGGTTGTTTCTATATCCCTACATTGGATCAAACCATCCCCATAAATGAAATACTGTTGCCATCCCTTAACCCATATCCAAATCATCCCTGTCCAGATGCAATGGCATTATCTCAGAGACCACTCCTTGTTCAGCCCAATCTAACGTGCTCTCTCCAGAAAATTCTTCTGTCATTTAAACTTTGCTTCAGTCTTGACCTTATTTCTTGATGCCACCTGTTTCACCATCCATTCATTTATTCTGTATATATTTAAGAGATATTTGATACTGTAGTGGTCACTGTTGACTGGATACCTAAATCTATTGTAGGTTCTTCTTGATAAGAGAACCTTGGTTTTGTTCAGGAAATACAGCTATCTCCCCTACACTATTTATGCCAGTTGTCAGTTCTTCTTGTCCTACCAGTGGCAGGCTAGGGATGGGAATGGGACCTACTTCTGGCCAATAGTGAATTAGCAGGAGCTGGCCAGTGTCTTATGGAAAAGGAGACATGTGGAAATGCATCAGCCATTTGTCAATCACAAGGTGAGTCAACTTAGGAGGAAAGATAACATGCCAAAGAGAGGAGAGCAGGACATGGAAGAAATCTGGGATTTGATGACACTCTTGAGCTCTGAATTTGCCAAGCGTGACACTATCTAGCTCTTGCCTATTTATATGAGGTAAAACTTTTACCTATAAATCATTTGGAGGTGAGTTTTTCTGTATTACTAAAAATATCTAATATCTTATTTGCAAGATGATCCTGGGTGGTTCACCAGTTTGTACGAAGGTGCCCTGGTGGCACTGTAGCATGATTGAGTAAATCTGGGACTGCTAATTGCCAGGTCAACTGTTCAAACCCACCAGCGGCTCTGTAGGATAAAGTCGAGACTATCTGATTTTACAAAGAGTTTTAGCTTCAGAAACTTTGTGCAGGGTCACTACAAGTCAGAATCAACTTGGTGGCAGAGAGACAGACAGAGACAGTGACACTCACCTAAAAGTAGGTGGTATGAAGCAACCAGTAGCACTGTAGAACGCAGACCTGGTGTTCTGCTTCAGAAAGATCACAGCTAAGAAAACCCATAGAGAAGTTCTACTCTGTCATATGCGGGGTGACCTTGAGTTGAAATCAACTCATTAGACACAAGCTCGGTGTTTGGTTATTTATAAAAGTTATTAAATACCACCATCTTCATTAGAGTTTGTTAAAGAAATGACTACTGACTCATTGACAGATCTGGCACGAAAATGGCTAATCTTTCATTCACTCAGCAATATTTTTTGAGTACCATCTTGTACCAGGTAGTCATTTAGATGCTGGAGATGCTGCAGGAAACAGTCATAATTTGAAACAGCCATTGCTTTGTAAAATTCCTGGTATCTGTAGCTGCCTGGTCACAGCACAGCCCAGGCTTTCATGTTTTTTGTCTTTCCAAAATTGGAATAAAGAGAAACTACAAAATTGGCACACACAAAAAATAGAGATTTACTAAAACTTATAAGCTCCTACCAATTTACAAATAACAAAACTGAGGTACAGAGAGTTTAAGTGGCTTGCCCCAGGCCTTGCAGCTAGTATTGGCTGAAGCAAGAACTCAAAACCAGGACTCATTCACTAAAGCAGATGCCTCTTCTTTTGATTGTTTTCAGGTCCTGGAAATCCTCTCGAAGTGTCATTGATGCAGTTGGCTTCTCCGGTTAATTTTTCCTTCTGCTCTGAGTCCGGGGAGCTCTCCCTCCATTGCCACCTTAATCCCAGCACAGCAAAGATGCAGAGACATTGCAGTCCTTTCAGTAGTGTTCCAACGGGCATTGTAAATGGTGTCTATTTTACACTCAGGCAGAATCAGCACTAGATAAAGCCCCTCTCTTGGTTTTTCATCGAGGCTCTCATACCCTGTTCAAGAACACTTAGCAATTGCTGGTCTTAGTGGAAGAAGAATTCACTTGGAGATGTGGTACATTACAGCCGTCTCTTGAGAGAGTCCCGTTTGTGAAGATTTTCTGGGTGATAATTCAGGGTTTCTTTTCACTTTTATTAAGCTATACTTTTCTACTTCTTTCCCTTAAAATTAAATCAAGAGGAAATTGATAGACTATGGCCTTCGAGATTGGGCACATGATCATTTTTTCACAGCTGAAATGAACAAGTCCTCAGGCACAAATTTCCTTGGAATAAGAGCTGAGACCACAATTAATATTCTTTAATTCTTTCCAAGGAACAGGTATTGTCTGAAGTTCTCTTCAGGTGTTACTGCATATATGTCATTTTCATATACCCCCATAAGGGACGTATATATATAATATCTCTTATCTGACACCTTAGGGGCATGTATTTTAGAATACATACTATATTAAAAATTTTAAGGTGAAATAGAGATATAAACAATATATAATACCTTAAATATAGGGCAGTATTTCATAATCAGATGTAAAACTTCTGCAGAATAAGCTATTCATTTTATACTGAGAAAAATAAAACTATAACTATTCTGATTTCAGTTAAGGTCAGTTTTGCTGCCAAATGAGTTATGAAAGAACTTTTCAGAGATTTGGGGTTTGGGAATTGAAGATCAGGAGGTTAAGATGTGCATAACTATTTGGTTATCTTAAACGTGAGAAACCTAAGTCATTGCCAAAGCAGCCTCCCCAAGTGTACAGCTGGAAGTGGTTGGAGCTGGGACTTGAACCTTGACAGCCTCGGTTCATAACATTCTTTCTTTCTTCTATTTTGTTTGAGCTCACCTGTCTAACAAGCCAAGTGTAGAAAGTGCACTCATCTTAAATATACAGCTCACCAAATTTTCATTTATGTAACTGGTGGTGGAGTGAGTTCACACTGGGCTGAGATCCAGCCGCCCGCCATTCCCTTAGAGAAAGACGGGGCTTTCTCCTCCTGTACAGAGCCATAGTCTCAGAAACTTAGAGCGGCCGTTTCACCCTGTCCTAAAAGGTGCACTATGAGTTGGCTTCGACTCAATGACAGTGAGTTTGGTTTTCTTACTTACCATCCTGATCTAAGCTGTCAAGGGCTGGCCTGTCGACAGCAGCCTAGAGGGCTCCCTTTGGATCCCTCCCCTTCTGGCTTCTATCACCACGGACTCATTTGGCACATTCATCTTCGTATGAAGAGCCGCCGTATGCTATGGCCTCTTTTGCAACCAGCTTCCTTTGCTTGACCCACGTTGCCGTGAACAGCAGTGGCTCTTTCCTCCTAGTGCTGTGCCTATTTCATTATACAACTATATCCTAATTTATTCATCCATTTTCCACTTGAGGGTCATTCGAGTTGTTCGCAGTCTGGAGCTGTGATGCTGAACATGCAGTCTTCACCATCTGACCTCTCTGCCACCAACCTGCAGTGGAACCTCCAGCAGGACGGGGTCACATTGGAGAGAAACAGGCTCTTTCCAGCCAGACAAAGGAAACTGGATCAGCGAGGGATTGTCATTCCCTACCCCTCCCCCCCCACCACTTGGTGTAGAGCAGAGGTTCCCAAACCTTTCTCGGGGGGGGGGGGGGCAGGGAGTAAATATATTTGGTTTGAGAGCCACATATACTGTGGCTAGGATTACTGAATACCGACATCTACAAGTACTTGGCTGCTAACTAAAAGGTCAGCTGGTGGCCGTTGGACCTCAGTAGCCACCACTGGAGAACGATGTCCTATGGGGTTGCTGTGAGTTGGAATGAACACCATGACAAAGGATCGACACAAAAGCCATCATGTTATTGTTGGTTGTCTTCCTGTAGGTTCTGGCTCACGGTGACCCAGGTGCAATAGAATACCATCTGGACCTGTGCCCTCTGACCTTCATGCGTGCGCATGGCCCATGCTGAGCTCAATGCTGCCGTTGCTCTGCAGCGTCACTACACCAAACTGGCTGTCTTCCCACAAAGCATTCTTTAGAAAAACAAGTGGCGGAGCAGATTTGGACAGAGTTTGATAGTTGGCCAACATCTGCTTTAGAGTGAACGACTTTGCTTCCAGGTAGTTCAGTCGAAGAAAGGAACGGAAGCACACACTGACTAAGCAGCTAGCCAGGATGAGGCAGGGTATACCTTGTCCATGATTGTTTAAACATGCCCCCTAGTGCAGTGGGTTAAGTGTTGGGTATGTAGCCACCAGACGTGTGGTTCAAACCCACCAGCCCCTCTGAAGGAGCAAGCTGTGGCGCTCACCACCCTATAGGTTTTCAGTCTCAGAAACCTGATGGCTTCACTCTGTCCTTTGACGTCCCTGTGAATCAGAATGGGCTCCAAGGCAGCGGGGAAATGACGGTCTCATCTACACTCCACTGCAACGCATTCAGGTTTAACAGACGCCCAGCCGGAGTCCAGAGAGTGCCACCTACCCACGAGGGGGGGGGGGCAGCCATTCCCATCGGTGCTCCTTTCACTGCATTCAGGGATCGACAGGGGAAACTTGGAGCACCCCAAGTGATATGCAGAAGTCTGTGTGCTTTTGTGTGTGTGCAGGAGACTCGGAGCTTTGATTGGCACTTCCACATCTTCATGAACCAAACATCAGGAAGACCCAAAGCCGAGAGAGAGAGCTATCACTGTTTGGAAGGGACATAATCAAAGAGCTGGTTGTCTTCTACACAGTTGGGGTGGTTTCTCAGAGGCCAGAAATCAGTTTCATTGACATTCTACAGCCTAATACTGTATTCCAGAAGGGACAGCTTCTTTCTACAACCATCAGCGAGGTTTCCTCTGAGAAGCACCTTCTCTCTTATGTCAGGACCGCCCGTGCGGCAGGGTCCGGCCGAGTCAGGCGTATGAGCTTATAGATAACTGAGCTCCTGCCGAAAGGACAACACAATATCCAAACCCGTTGCCATCAAGCTGACCGGGACTCCCTCCTGGTGTCCCCACGTGACACAGAGTGGCACTGCTCAGGAGGGGTTTGTTGGCGGTCCCCTTAAAGCAGTTTATGGGATCTTTGTTCTGGGCTGCTACTGCCTGGGATTGAATGACCACCCCACGGACCTCGAGGGACGGCATCTCTACATAAATGAAACCACGGTGGCATGCATTTACACTCGTGTCTCTTTGTACGCGCTCATACTCCTCCTGTACCTATGTGTTTCTACTCGGCTAAGGCACTTCCTCCTTAAACAGAACCAGGAAGCAGCAGCCACATGATTGTTAGCAGTATTTCATGGGCCGCTTCCTCTGAGAGAGATGCTAATTAGTTTAAGCAGTGCTTAATGTAAATCAAGTTTCACTTTCAACGTTTCCAGGGGCCGTTCTGACAAACATAGATTGTTGTGTGTGGTTTGTTTGTTTTTAATGCTAGACATAAAACATGGGTACTAGTAACCCATTTCAATGACAGACCGGGGAAAGAGCAGAGATCAATAGATGAAAAGGTACTGAAATTAGGGAGGCCTGACCTTCTGGATAAGCATCAAATGGCTTACAGAATGGTCAGCATTTCAAACCCATCAGCCACTCCTCGGGAAAAAGACGAGGCTGTCTGCTCCTATAAAGATTTACAGCCAGGAAGCCCTACGTCGGATCCCTATGAATTGGAGTTGACTTAAGGGCAGAGGGTTTGGGTTGCTTGGGTGTGACCTTGTGGAGTTTCCTTGGAAAACCTATAGTTGCCAGAGCAGACTCCCTCAGAGCTGCTGGTGAGTGTCAATGAGCCTCTGTGGAGGTAGTTAGCAGCTGAGCCCTTTGACCACTCCCATATGGCTGGTGCCTCAGAAAATAACGCTTACAAAAAAAGACTTTTCTTTAAGGCTGACATGTGGAGTTTTGTGTTTCTTGCTTTCCATCCACTGTTGTCCTCTTCCCCTCCCAGCCCCATCCCCTCTTTTCCAAGTGCTGGTTCTGACTTATGGCAGTTTTCAGTTAAGGTAACAGGAGAAAAATGTGGAGGCGCTGCCCCTGGTGAGAAGTCTGGCTCGACAGAACTTTTGAAACATTGCCGAGATTCTCCATGTGCTGATGTATTTCACAACGCAATTCAATTATTGAAAATAGGCTGTGTTTTTATATCTTCCCGGTCTCTTACATACCCAGTCACAAAAGCTAGATACTTTCCATTAGTATTTGATAGTATGTGGTAGCCAGGCTGATAAAATAAGTAAACAAATAAATAAAGGGTACTTACGGATCTGGTATAAACTGTGATTAATTTTTATTAAGAGGATACATTTATGTATCATAAGCTGACAATTTATTTGAAGATCTGCTTTTTTCTCCCCCACGAGTTGGATAATTCCCATCTGTGCAGAATGCAGAATTGTATATGAGATATTTGAGTGTCTGAAACGATGTATGATAAATGAAGTAGCATGCTACTTATACGCTTATCATGTTCCCTGACTAGCAACAGGTTCAGCAAAGGGCACAGCCAGTAAATGAAATTTTCCACCAGGACAATATATCATCACAAGAAATGTATGCGCTGGAAACTTACAAGCTTGCTCAAGATGCGGACAAGGTGTGAAATGGTAAAAAATGAAAAGCAGGCGCATCATACAGTAAATTTCAAATTCCACTGCATATTGGTTGGCGCTGATGCTTTAACTGTTTCAAACCATGAGGGCTAGAGGAACAATGCTGATGCCATTGAAAAAGAGGAATGTATGTCCATTATTACTCATTACATCATTATTTACAAACTGTGTTTTATCCCAGGCACCACCGGAGCAGAGAAAAGCATGTGGCATGGAAATTTATATAACTGTCATGATATTAATTTGAGAGAGAGAGATTTTAGTTACATGCTTTCAGAAGTCTTCACCAAGTTTGACCTTGAGCAAGTCCCTCAATATTTTTAGTTGCTAAACAGGAGGTGAGAACAGATAACTTCTAAAGCCTCTTCCATTAAAAAAAAATCCTATGGTCCTCTGATTTTTATCTTTGAGCATTCGCAAAGAAATGGCTGAGGCAGTTAATTTTTCAACACATATTAATAATTTCTTTTGAGAATAATTGCAATTGCATTTAGCTACTTATTGCAAAGACGAAAGCTGTAACAGAGAGATGTTTCAGAAGATGCCCATGAGCTAGCCCTGTATTTTATTCCAATAACGAGCTTATCTTCAGATCCTCTGATGCTCTTAAAGTCATCAAATGAAGCTCCCACCTAGAATAAGACATCTATGCCCTCCAAGAGTTAAAGGCTCATTTTCTTGCCATTTGTTTGCATCAGGGGACACCACGGTCCTCTGTGGATAGGCACCATGCCTGTGATTTCCCTTTGCTAGCCACTTCTCCTGACGGTGGGAAGTGACAGTTTGCAAGGGT
The DNA here is from genome assembly GCF_050624435.1 of Tenrec ecaudatus. Classification (NCBI taxonomy): domain Eukaryota; kingdom Metazoa; phylum Chordata; class Mammalia; order Afrosoricida; family Tenrecidae; genus Tenrec; species Tenrec ecaudatus. The sequence goes on from NC_134538.1 coordinate 68,233,626, forward strand.
ATAAATTACAATGGGCCCAGGTGACAGCCATCCTACGGAAGGGTGCCATGTCTTGTAAACAGCACAATGGAAGCAACACCTGGGGAGTAAAGGGCTGGAAGGTAATCTGATGAAGGTTGAGGAGTTGTCAACACCCAAACCCTCAGAGAGGAAACAAGCTATGGATTTGACTGGGGGAGGAAAGGACATGATTTGGAAGGAAGGAGGGAGCAGTGTGGGATGGTGGTCATGGCAGGGAAGCCTTAGTTTAATTCCCAGCACCACCACGTGTCAGTTGTGTGCCCTGGGATGAGTACACTGGAGATTCAGCTCACAAAACTATTATTTGTACAAATGAGATGATGCATGCAAAGTCCACATTGACACAGGATATATAATTGAGAGATGTGAGGATTTGTTTGGTTTTGTGTGTGTGTGTGTGTGTGTGTGTGTATGATGTGTGTGTGACAGTTACTTTTATTGTGCCGACTTGGCTGATAAACACATGTGGTATTCATTGAAGGCCAGTTTAATTGAAGGGCGGAGAGATAAATGGCTCAGCGAGCCTCACCTTTCTTGTCTCTTGCTCTCTGATGGTCACACCAGGGTGCGGCTGCCTTAGCTAGTTCTTTGCCTCAGCTGGCAAAGCTCACTTCTTGTGAGACATCCCCGAGGAGAAGCCACATGGACCTACCCCAATGAAGCCCTGGGTACTGGAGCAGCCATGTGGCGACCCCTGCCAGCGCTGACATCCTTACGCTGCCACTGGATCCAAAGATTTTCTACCCACTGGCCTGTGATCCTCCTGCATTTGGCATCACTGCGTGTGTTTTGTGACTTTGAGGAGGGCTTTGTAGATCCGTGTCAAACATATGAGCTAAAGTCAGACTTACGAGCTTGGATGAACTAGGTTGGGATGCTTTCTTAATGTACTTACCCTTTATATAAAACTCTCTCTCATACACATCTGAGTTTCTGTGGATTTGTTTCTCTAGTCTACTCAGACTAACACAATATGTGTGTGCAGTCTTTATGGTCTACCCAGATATATCAAGGAGCCCTGGTGGTGTAGTGGTTACATGTTGGGCTGCGATCCCTGTGGTCAGTAGTTTAAAACCACCAGCAGCCCCTTGGGAGAAAGACTGGGCTTTCTACTCTCATAAATTTCCAGTCTCAGAAACTCACAGGAGGTCCCTATGGGTCAGTATGGTCCTGAGGGCAGCGAGACTCAGAGATAGCTATTACAGTATTTTTGTTGCTTTTTCCTTTGTTGGAAGAAGAGATTGGCTGTAAATCTGGGTCAGAGAAGAAGCAAGCACGCGAGCAACAGGTAAAAAGCCACCGTGAAGAGAGGAAGAGATGCCGCAATGTCAGCTTGAAAGGTTAGAGCAACAAGTGATCGAACATAAGGGGATGAAGCCAAAGCACCACCAGGTGAGTGTAGAGCAGAGGCTGCCGCGTAGAGCTCTGAAAGGTGCTCAAAACAAAGGGGGTAGACGTAAGAAGGCAAGTGCTTTGTTGGATTAGCGTGGAAATGAATCTTCTGGACACAGCGAAAAACCATGTTGCTCTCAGGAATAAAAAGCGGAAGAGGGCTTATATTTAGTTAGTTCTCTAGCAAAATTAACTTCTTTTGTTGGCTGATAATTTTACTTTGAGACAAGAATTGTGTGAAGCATAAACAGACAGGTATGATGGCATTGGTGATGCATGGGGGATTCAATGTGTGGGCAAGAACACTGGTGTTAGTAGAAAACAAATTTCTAGAATAGTCTCTATTATATCACAGCTTTGTTCATATGAAAGAGTGAATGGAATCATTGGGACAAAAGATGGTTTTGCTCCTAGAGGGAGGCTGAGTACAACGAGGCAGCCAGCGGTAAAAACACAAAGGAAAAGAAAGTTTCCTAAAGCCTCACACTGTGATCTTTATCCTGGACTGCTAGACTCCTTCTTACGGATGAGAACACAGTAGCATGGCTACATTCTGCCTTCACCTGAAAGCACCACTGAATCCAGAATTATCAAGTGATTAGAATCCCTCTGCACAGCAACACTCACCAAGGCAAAGACTCAAGCAGACTAGGAAGAAAGGCCTGTACGTTTGCTTCCAAAAATGAAAACCTTATGGATCCCAACAGAACATCACTGAAGATCAATGTTGAAAGATGAGCCACTCAGATCGGAAAGAATGCAAAATAAAATTGGTAAAGCACTGCTTCTCGAAGTCAAGCAGGCTTTGATGGTGTGGGCAGAGCAAAGTGCTTGGGACAGTCATTTGCTGATGTGACACAATTAAAATCAAAAGGGAACACCTGAAATTAGATGGCCAGTGACAACAAGTGGAACTCTCAAAGGGATGAATCGACACAAGAGCACAGCAGCTGACTCAGCCATACCCAGGATCATGAAGATGGCCCCATACTGGGAGCTTTGTTCTTATGTTAAGATACATAAGGTTGCTATGAGTTGAAGTTGAATCAATAACTACTACCAACCATAAACAAAAGACTTCAGAGTTCTCAGGGTACAGCACTGTGCGACTCCAGGGGGCGCTGTTCACATTGTGTTAAATCATATGTGAAGGGTATTCGTTTAAATAGTGAACAGTAACTAGACATACCCAAGGGATGAGCAGAGGAACCAAAGAGATATCCGTTCTGCCTCGTTCCCCTTCAATAATCTACTTTTAACCATCTGGAATCCTCAGAGTACCATTCTAGTCAATATCTGAGAAGACAAATTTATCTTTAAAAAGGAATTACGCATTTTGTCTCCCAAAGAAATGACAATGTCCTTAGCTAATTGATCACAGGAGGAGTATGGTATATTTAGCATAATCTAAAGATGCTGTTTCCATAAAATTTATCCTAAAACAAACAGGACAGGAGCCCCCTCTCTCCCATGTACAGGCAGCAGAACATTAAAGATTCAACACCACTTTTGTCGGTGCTGAATACCATTTAATGAAGATTCTCCAAGGAAATATCCACATGCTCTGATTTCACACCCGGGAGTCTTGAGAACACAAATGGGGACAACTGAACAGATGGATTGATACAATTAAAGTTATTATTTTGTTATTTTGCTTTGTTTTGTGCTGTGAAGGAGCAAGTGAGTCATGAAGGTATTCAGAAGCAGAACCACATTGGGTGGGGTAATGCTCACAGCCTGGCTTTCTTCTAGGGGCATCTAATGGCCATAGTACACTGGGTACTGGCATGAGTACCACCATAACCAGGTGGGTGGAATTAGAGAAGGGACGCAGTGACCCACCACTTTATGCACTGAGGGAGGGAAGGAGATCACTCTTGGGCAGGACCAAGGGAGTTGAGCAAGAAACTTTTCTGTAGTATATTTCTAAAAAACACAAAATAGATAAATCGATAAAGTGACAATATTGGCCACTTAATGAAGAATGTAGTCAATAATAACATTGAGAATAATCTGATGTTAAATTCAGATTAAGCTCCAGTTAAGTATAAGACTTCTGATAAGACAGGAAAATGACCATTTCCTTAGTTCCCATTTTATGTGCCTATTTCTATCAAATTATTTCGTAAATGATAGGCTTCTACATTTGCCATTCTCACCACTATGATCTTCATAGTACACCATTTAGAATATGGCAGTATTAAGAATTTGAGTCCAGGTGCCAGATAACCGGTATCCCCTGAGCAGAGCCTGAAGTAGACAGTTAATAAAATGTGTGGTGAATAAATGAATTAATAAACACAGTGACATATGATTCATAAGAAAACATCTTAAGTATACAATGAAATCCAATGGAATCTACAATGAACTAAAAATATCAACATAAGCTTAATAAAAAGCATAGTCCCAGAAAGAATGAAAATATTACATGCAGAGACACGAAATTTTGTAGATGTCCTTGAGAGAGCACAAAACATTATTTCATGGGTAAGTCCTTAGTTTAATGCCATGGAAATTGCTGCCACACTGGAAGATTCCTTGCCTTTCCTATGCACATCATTTCAGGCAAATGCCATGGGCCATAACTACTTCTGATTTTAGCAGGTTCTGGCAACATAAAATTATTGCCCCAGATCTATTTGCTCAATATGTTGAACTCAATGAAGTCACGGGGAACATGAAGATAAAGGAAAGCTACCAACAATCCCCGTATGTGTTCCTTATGACTAGATCTTATAATGGCAGTAACGCACTAACATTGCAATTCATTCAAGAAGTAGCTGAGTATCACCGTAAGCCAGAGGGAGCTACAGATGTGATGATAAAATTGCATTTCCCCTTCTCTCTTAAGGAGTTCTTCATCTTTCCAACCTGGTCAGAGGCTTCTCAGAGCCTCCACCCTTTGCTTGCTTGATCATTTGCTGACAGTGGGCCTCTCCCTTTCATTTGGAGTAGAAAGAGGTGGGAAGCATGTGGAATCTCTGTCAGATATGGTTGAGTGCTCACTGTGAACAGAAAAACACCCTGCATATCTTATTTAAACATCCCAACTCTCTGAAATGTGTATCATTATACCCTCTTAAGGAGTCTCTGGATGGCTTAACCATTGGCCCAAACCCTGGGATATAAAGGTGCCTGGGACATAAGTACCAGCAGTCTGCTTCCTGAGGGTACTCAGGACTTTGAAAACATTCGTGAGTAGTTTTATTCTGCACATGGGGTTGCCAGGAGTCAAAAATCAACCCAATGGAAACGTTAACAACAACAACAACAACACATCCTTTTATAGATGATGAAATTCTGGCTGTGTGAGACAGAGTGATGTGGCAAACAATGTTGGGGTTACAAAACCTTGTTTCCTTTTCCTCTGGGACACACATTTTCCATCCTCGCTCACAGGTAAGTAGAGCTCTGTGACTGATCTCGGCCACAGAAATGTGGACTGAAGTAGCCTATGCTCTTCCAGAATTGGTTCCTGAAACGTTCTCCTTTGCAGTCCCTTACATGCTCCTTCTTCCCTGAGCTGCTGGTCAGAGGCAGAGGACCCAAAGGGAGCCCTGGTGCCCCAGAGAATGGCCACGATCCTGGAGTGGCTGTGTGGATCTGAGCCGCACTGAGTCTAACCGGACCTTGATGTGAAAGAGAAACAAAACCTTCACTGAATTTAGCAGCAAAGACCCTGGGGGTGTTTTTTAGAGCTGTTGGCAAGCTGAGATTCATGACAGCACCTTGTAAGTAAGCTGGAGTTTGAACCCAGGTTTTTCTGATTCCAAATCCCCTGTTCATAATTGCTACATTCTGCTACAGATAAATGATTATTTATCTTGTCAAAACAAGTACAGATTGTTTTCAAGAATAGATGCAAAAGGATGTCTGTAATTTTCTCTGTGTTTCTTCTGGATAGAAAAGTCAAAGTTTGCAATTGTCACAGAATTTCCTCATTATGATTTATAAATAGACACAAAAATATCCCTGGAGTGAATACATTTTCAAGAGTCTTAGTAGCAGATAAAAATGTCTGACTTCATGATTACTTTGTGAAGAGACACTGTTTATGGCATGCTCTCCAGATATTAGCTAAATGCTTACTCGTTTTTTTCCTTTCCTAGCACAAAATGAAGGTAGATTATAAAGATTCCACACACACGCACACACACTAACACACAGGGAAAAGACAGGCGAGATGTCTAGGCTAGAAGACCCAGCTGCTGCGGGATTGCTCTTGCTTCAGGACACCCTGTGGCTGCAGAGTGGAGGTGTGCCCCAGAAGGCCTTAACTTTTTGGAAGCAAATTTCTCGACCTTCCTTTGGAGATATGCCCCTGGGTGGATTTGAACTGCCAACCTCACGTTAGCAGTCCAGTGTTTGTGTTATGTATGAACTTATTGTTGTTAGGTGGCATATAGTCATTCCAACTCATAGTGACCTTATGCACATCAGAACAAAACACTGCTCAGGCCCACGCTGTCCTCACAATAATTAAATTAGAGGCCTTTGTTGCAACCACTGTGCTGATGCATCTCATTGACCGTCTTCTTTTTCACTTCCCCTCTGCTTTATCAGGCCAGATGGACTTTTTCAGGAACTGGCCTCTCCTGATAACACGTCCGAATTCCGTGAGTCAAAGTCTTACCCTCTTCAATTTGATGCATCCTTCCTAGAGTTGGGAGGATTAAATAAGGTCGTGTAGGAAAGTGGCATTAAACGGCTGGCAGGTGGCCGTTGGTAAAACAGAATGCTGCCTATTACTGTTCCTGTTTTCCTCGCTGATGGGACGTTTTTGGAGGCTAATCTCATTAAACTATGAAGGGCACGGAAATAATTTTTCAATCAAGCCAACCATATTAAGACTTTCTTATCTCAATTTCTAGTCACAGCCTACTTTCACTTTGAGATTGTAAATTCAATCAGACCTTTTTAGCCTTTGTCAAGGTTTCTTGACAAAGAACCCCCTCCCCCACCCCACCCCCCACCATAAATCTCTAACCAGGGTCTCTCAACCTTGGCACACAGGTATTTGGGGCCGGGTCAATGGCCGTGGGGCCTGTAACGGTGCCTTCTAAGGTGCTGACGGTCTCCATGATGTCTACCTATAAGAGGCAACAGCACCACCAGCACCTTGATTATGGCAACAAAAACTTCTCCAGACCTCCTCGACTGTCTCTGGGGGTTGCCTCTTGTTGAAAACCCTGCTCGAAACGTTTGGCTCATATTTTATCCCTTTAGCATGCTTACTTTTTGGTGATTGTTGAAGTACTAATTCAATTTTTGTTGTTGTTACTAATACTCATCACAAACACACACACGAAATAATACTTAGGATACTTGGAAGAAAAAAGCTTGCGTGGTTCACTCACCTGAGCGACTTTTATTGAGCGCCGATTGCCCTATGTCTTTCTACTCCCGTGAAGAGTTAACAGTCTTGGAAACCCACGGGGGCAGTTCTGCCCTGCCCTATAGGGATGCTGTGAGTTGGCATTGGCTCAATGGGAGGGAATTATTGCCATCTGAGCTCTAATGTGCTCGACAGGAAGAAGCAAGTGTGCGAAGCAGCTCGTTGCCTTCTGTGGTGCTCCCGAGCTAAATCCCAGCACAGTGGACTACCTTGTGGTCTAATTCTAGTTTTAAAGCGTGACCAGTTTCCCCTGAAAATGAAATAACCACTCTGTAGAGTTTGGGGAGCACTGGTCGTGCCAGAAGGAGCCCCGTTGGTACAGTGGTCAAGCTCTCTGTTGCTACGTGAAAGGTTGTTCAAACCCCTCTGAGAGAAAGCAGTGGTTGTGGGCTTCCATCGACAGTACCACCTGGAGCCCTGAGAAGCTGTTCTGCTCTCTCTGCAAAGTGCCCAGGTGATGAGATCAGCGGGACAGCCCTGGGGTTAACTGTGTCAGGCACTGTGCCCACCACCTTGTATGTGTTATCACTTCTTCCAATCAACAGCCAGGGGAGAGGGTTGTATGCATCGCCGTGAAAATGCCAGTGCTCAGGAAGACACAGAGGGTTGATTGGGGCCTAGATTTGGATTTCAACGAATCTTTTTGCTTTTACTCATGTAGATACGCTGACTCAGTCTCAAACAAATGATGTCTTTTCGAAAGGAATACTTTCTTTCAGGAAGATGAACTTGCTCTCTTCTCCTTCGACTTAAGAGAGAAAATATCTAGTCGGTTGAGAGTGATGGATAGAGAAAATCCCTGGGTTGCCATGCCCCAGCGACAGCTTTCAGAGGAAACTGAGCCCCACCAGTGGCAATGACCTTGGGTTTAAAAACATGCCTCGTGTGTCAGTTATCTCCGGAGGGGGCTATGAAAGGTTTCCAATTAGATTTGTGCACTATAATTATGTAATCAAACTGTGTGGTTCTGGACTAAATCGTGTCCCCCCACAGGAGGGTTGTCTTCCCCTATGTACCTATGGATGTGAGCCTGTTCAGGGAGTTGATTTCTCTTAACCCCAGTAGGGCATGCTCTAAATCTAATGACTTCTGAGTTATAATAAATGCAGATTAGAAAGCCAGCAATACCTCTGCAGACTCTAGATCCCGAAGAAGCAAAAGACATAACACGGGCAGACATAATGCACTCCCATATCATCGCAGCCCCATTCACAAGAGCCAGAAGTCGGAAACAGCCAAATGCATATCAGTAAAAGAATCGATCGAGAAACGTTGGCATACACACACAATGGACTACTATACACCGCTGAAAAACAATGGTAGAACCATAAAGCACTTCAAGACCTGGACGGACCTGGAGAATATTCACAGAAGAACACATCCTGTATGAGGTTACTACTGTAAGGGTAAATCCCCAAGTGAAGACTGGCACAGCAAAGGGAAGAGGCTTGGGAGGGGGCTCTAATATGAGGGAGGACAGGGGAGGGGGTGCTGAAGCAATGGACTGTGAGTTTGCAGGTATTGCCATGGGCGAAGGGGCAGGTGGAGACCCATAAGAGGGAAAAGATGACTCAGGGGAGGGGTGGGGAATAGGATATGGGGGCTGGGAGGAGGGCTGATGACTGATTGTTGATGGCCTGAAAGGTTAAACACCCCCTAATTCACAATTTTAAAAAACCCCATTGATTAAAAATAGCGACTATTCAAGGGCTGTGCTATCTAATATGGTAGCCCTTAGAGGCAAGGGTAACTATTTCAGTGAATTAAAAGTCAGAAAAGGAAACAAAACCATGCACTCATCCCTCGCAGCCTACCCTGGGCTCCCCAAGTCTGCACAGTAGAGGACGCCCTCATGCTTCCCAGAGAGAGAATCTCAGGAGAGAACTCATCACGAGACTTGGAATTTCCATCGAGTGTAGAACGTTCTAAACCTCCCAAATCAAGTGCAGGAAAACGTGCCTCCTCAAGTCACGTCACAGCCAGAAAACCAGTTCACACTCCGGCTCCGTTGCTTTCAAGGTGCATTATTTTGGAAATCTTTTAATCACCTGGTGCCCCAGTTAGCCGCTCTAAACAGCGAGGACAGTAATGCACACTTCACAGAGTGCTTGGAGAGCTAAGTGAGCCGAGGTCTGAAAGCGCTCTACATTGGGTGCGCGCTCAGTCAATGTGCTCTGGGTTTGAGTCTGCACATTGCTATTAACGTTCCATTAAGGTCCTCAGACTGTGACCGCGCGGGTTGATGGCCCCCCTTTCCGCACAAGGTCCAGGATCTTTGTCTGGAGCAAAGCTAGCGAGGGAAATGGGGAAAAGCTCACGGCTATTCTGAAGTGCCTGTCTGGTCCTCTAAAACACACACTTTCCTGAAATGCATCTTTTGTACAGCTAATATTTCGATCATTGCTGAGGAGACACTGATGAACAGTGGTTCTTCATACAGCAGCCTAGACAGTGAGTCCGTCACTCAAAGTATCAAGAACAATAGCAGGGCCTCCATGGCCGATGTCTTGTTTGTTAGGCAATCAGGCCACAGATAGCCTATACAATGTGCACACAGTTTTTCTTCCCTTGGAAACAGTTCTCAAATCCCAGGTCACTGCTGCCTGGCTCAAGACTGTGTGTCCCTATCAGACACAGAGATTTCTGGAAGCATGAATAGGGGCAAAATCACAGAAGGAAGAAGTTCATCAACGCCTTGGGGTGGGGGTGGGGGTTGACAGAGAAGAGGAGGTAAGAAGTGTAGACTATTTCAGAGTTGGCTCTGGGTGAGGAGGGCAGAGGGAGTGTGTGTCTTGGAAGAAGGGCCTGCAGACTGAGGGAGTTCTAAGTGAAACTTGGAAACAATTTTACCTCTGGCCAATCCTTCAGACACAAAGAGTTTGGCCAGGTAAGCAGGGCAATCTCTTACATCAGGGCTAGAGGATCCACAAACAAAAGTCGTCCTACTGTTTTCTCTCTCTCGCCCACTCTTTTTTACATTCACAGGCAAATGTCCAGAGGCTGCTGGCTTCTAACCAGAGCCATCCTTCTGCCAGAAGCTGTATACAGTTCAGGCTCTCTTCACAAACAGGGACAGAAGGGGGAAATGGATCCCCTCCGCTCATTCCACAAGTCACCGCTCACCACTCTGTGGGCTGTGGAGACGGCTATCTGATCACCAGGCATGTACTTGTGGTTCCTAGAAGAGGGACCACTAGCTTCGCAGAGCCTGCGCCTGCTCCCTGGGGCCCATTTCCCCCTCTGCTATTTCTCCATGGTCCGAAAGACATCCCTGCAACAACAATCCCTAACTCACCCGGGAGCCCCAGAAAGAGGGGTCCCAGGCTTAGCAGCTATTAATTAGGCTAATTATTCCCAGGGTTGCGATTACAAACCGAAAGAACCACTTAGCAGCATCTCTTCTTGAGTCTCTTGTTTCTGCGGTGCCGATGTCCCAAAGATTCATTTGGCACCACTTACTGATTACATTTACAGCAGGATATTGTTTCGGATGGACAGGACGGAAAGCCGATACGGAATATTGACCTTCGCTGCATCCTGTGATTCCATGGGCTGCTCTGGCTGGCTATCATTAACCATGCTGCTGCATTTTTCTGAGGGCACAAACACCGCCGGTGACAGATCCGTGACCTTTCCCCTAGAAATGTTGCAAACGGAATGCAATGCAGAAATGACAGGAGGAATGGAGGTCGAATGGTCATTGAAATGCTACGTCAGCACCCAGAGCCAATGTCCCAGGTTCTGACGTGAGTGGACATCATGTTTGGGGGCCATTTGCTTTCAGTTAGAGCAAAACAACTGGAAAATCAAGCTAAGAGGATAAGGGCAGGCAGCCACACTTTGCCTCCCCAAACAGTCTTAGCCACCTCTCAGAGTGAGCCTCAAGGTTTATGAAATTTTATTTAAAATTAAGATAGAAATCTCACTTGGAGTCCTTAAGCAGAATAAGCCACGGATTCCAAATATATTATGACAATATCCCAGAAAAAAAATGCAGGCAGGTAAGCTATGCAAAATTGTCCTGAAATCCAGCTGTACGTGTGTTTAGATCATTTATGCAGATTCACACAGTGCAGCTCAAACCATCGCTGGAACACAAACTGGAGAGCAGGAAAAGTAGAGGGGGTGCATCTGGCTAGAAAGCAGGGGCCAGTCCACGCCATCTCTCCGAGGGCCCACCTTCTCCACCAATACCGAAATCCACTCCCTTTAGAAAGAGTTCCCTATGTTCTGTTCTTAGAGAAGTGTAGTTTCAACCTTGGCTATCGAAGGAACTCAACCAAGGAATTTTGGGAAATAGGACAGTTTCCACTCACCAGCCACTTTTCAGGAGAAAGATGTGGCCTTAGATTTTTGTAAAAATTCCAAGCCCACAGACAGGCCGTTGACCCTGACGCGTAAGGACCCTGTAGGTAAAGCTCCCAGCCTTGGAAACCACATGGGGCAGGCGGACTGGAAGGCAGGTGGCCTTTGCATGGCAGACCCAAACCAAACCCAGTGCCCTCGAGCTGGTTCTGGTTTACAGTGACCCTGTAGAGGGGTTTCCGAAGCGACAGCCGCCCAGTGCTTACCACACAGTGCCGCCAGGGCTCCTTTAGAATGGCAGAAGGTACCCTAAAAATAAAACTGTTGCTATCAAGTCATATGTCTGATGCAACGGTTGGCAATTCCTGGCACACGTGACCTCCAGTGTGTCAGCATAGAACTGTGCTCCCCAGAGTTTTCAATAACAGAATCTGAGTTGCCTCTCGGTGGATTTGAACCCCCATCTTTTTCTTTCATCAGCATGTGTGTTAACCATTTCCACTGCTCAGGGATCCCAGAGTACATTAGGTTCATTAAATCAAAATGATGCGATGATTTGCACTTTTGTAAAATTCCTCCAATGACTCTAAAGAGTGGGCCTCCTTAGGAACCACCACTGTGAATCTGGAGACAGCAAGTTTCATTCTAAACGAAATAAATGGGGTATATTTTTAATTTATTGAGGAAAATAGAAGTGAGAAAATGTCACAAATGAAAAATTTTGATGAAAAGAAATTAAAATAAAATCAGGCAATCCAAACCACCAGTCATAAAAGGAATAGTTCCCATATTAAGTGGATTTATTGAAAGAGTAAGTGAAATACCAATTTAGCCAAACACCTTAACCTTCAGAACTTTTTAGAAGCTCTTCCCACATTCAGCTGTGAGTCATACAGAGAGATAAAAAGAGAGAAAAGAAAAGAGATTCAGAAAGTGGATTATGAAATTATAAGGCAAATAATTTCATGGCTTGTGCTTTAGCTCAGGGGTCAAAGTATTTAAATTATTTCAAGTGTTGAAGGTAGAGTAACTCAGAAATTATATACTTCAAAAAGTCATGGCCACCTGCCAAGCGTAATAAATATAAATGAGGAAAGAATAGCATGTGGAATTAAGCCCCCTCCCCCTCCCCCTCTTAGCATTCACAGCTTCTCATTAATACCGAAATGAGATGGACATTTCTTTATTTTACCACTCACAAAACTTAAAGAGATATCTATAACACAACAATTGGCAATTCAAGATTCTTCAAGAATTTGGTGACACTAATCACATGAATCATGTGCTATCAGCTCCAATGTTCATTATTGAATTTTTCACCATCATTTATAGAAACGTGGGCTTCCTAAAGAATTCTTTCCTCTTCTCCATTCCCTCTGACCCCTGCTAACCACGATTCAACTTTGTTCTCTCCGTTTGTGTATTTGAGGCATTTCATCGCAGTGAGAGGATACCTGTCGTTTTGTGCTTGTCTGACTCTAATCAGTGTAACGTGTTCAAGGATCATCCACTTAGCATGTACCAAGCCTTCCTTTCTCAGTACGGCAGGCGGGCCTGCTTATCAAACTGAAAAGAGTCTTGGCCTTTCTACAGCATCCTTCTCTGGCCACAGAAATGATTGTCTTTGTTTTCACCGAATTGGCATAAAAAGGCAGGGTGGGGGTGAGGGGTTTGGACTCGCCAACTTCAGAAAACCCTATCTCTAGGAAGACCTGAACTGACCATTCTGCCAACCCGTTCTAGGCAGCAGGGGAGTGTTAATCATACTTTTGTGAGAACACCAACCTGGTCAAAGGTAAAAAGCTTTACATTCGGAGCTCGCTCCTTCCGCGCACCTCTCTAGGTTCTTCCTTGGACATTGCGTGAACAATGCAGGAAGGAAGGGAGCAGCAGCACTGCTTCCCAATGTGCTGTTAGATCGTACTGGTGAGCCCTGATGTTCTTCTTTAATAACCTCAAGTCAAAGGCTGAATGAATTCAACAACAGTAGCTGAAAAAAGTGCAATGAGTCATATTATAAGAAAATGGAGAAAAGGATACAGGCCTCTCCACTGAACACAATCCTATATTGTAGGCAATCTGTGATAACACCCTTTTCATTTCAGTTCAGTCCCATAAAATTACCACTAACATTACAACTCATGCAGAACACAGATAAATGTAAAAATGTCACCGAATTCTTCCAGATGGGACTTTTAGTTCCACTAGATCACCATCTACTTTTTTACTTGTCTAATATTTCATTACAACCTTCCATAAGTTAATTTTCTTTCCACTGACCATGTAAATCACAAATCAATTTTCATTTAAAATGCCTGACTACAGATTGCTCCTGAAAGCTCAGAGCCTATGCTTCAGTGAACTCTCCCACATCCTTAATGTACATTAGAAAAATGTTGTGTTTTTAAAAAAAATCCTTCTTTAAAGGAATTAATTTTACATTAAACTCTGGCATGAGACCTGAGGCATCGTACTTCCCCCCAAAAATGCAGATGTATTTTTAAGGCACAAAATGATATGTGGTCAAGCATCTGTTATGAGAAAACACGTGAATGTGGCAGCATTTTAATACTAGCCAAACGTACAATGAGTTTGTTAAAGCACACACACACACACACACACAATTACACGTGTAGGTAAGTGGCTAGTTAATCCAGGATTTAAAAAAAAAGAATTATGGATCGAGAATTAGATAAATGTCTCTAAATATCTCTTTTATACCTCAAAATCTTGTGAATACTGTGGTCGTGGAAATTTTGCCTTGCAATGACAAATAAATACTTTGGAGTGATGGACTTCCCTTCAGTGGGAGATGAAGGAGTTTAAACATGGTTGTTTCAAGTCCTAGGTAAACTGAGGTTGGCTCAGAAGCATTCCACCAGAAAAGACCATCTTCTTCTTTTCTATAAGAATGTGAAATATCCTGATCAAAACCTGTAATTAGTGGAAAGATTGAGCTATTATGAACACCACCCCCACCACCCCCACCAAATCTTTATGAAATAGGATCATTTCAAATTTTAGCTCCTTAACTTAAAGTCTATTATTGCGATTGCATTCTGAATTGAATAGAGTGTTGTCTTGATAATATTCCCAATTTTTCCTCCAAATCAAAGTGTTTACATTATTTTTATTGTAGTTATATATATATGTGTGTGTTTGCTATTTGCCAGTTCAAATTTTTTACATGAACAATTCAGTGACGGTATATTCATCACAGCAAAATGTTTAATTTAAAAATATATTCACAGATGGTATTTTTATTTGAATGCAATCTAGAAATACCTCAGGTGAGAATGCTCTGAGCTCTGGCTTTGAAAATGCAGTTGGCAGATGATTGCACATGAGTAAATCACATGGTCACCTCCTATTCCGGAACATTCACATGGCAGGCACAGCCATGGCATGTTGCCCCTGCTTTCAAGGAGAAAACTGCACTAGGGAATCAGTCGTGTTTCCCGAAGGCCCCAGGATTTCTGAAAGGCTGTGATTGAGAAGTGGTATGTCCTTTGTGTTCAGGCCCCAGTGAATGGCTGTCAGTCATTAGGAGAGAGTCTGGGGCTGATCACCTGCTTTGAGTTGCTTTTTTTATTTATTTCTATTTTGTTCTCTAGTAGCAGTAACTGCTTATTATTGGTTTTCTCTGTATTCCACAATAATATCATTCTTGGGACCCAAATGTGATATTTCCAAGCTTGCTAGTTAGGGAAAGGTAAAGCAAACACCTGTAGTCCTTGGATGTGTCCGCTGGTGAATAGTCAAGGGGACCCAGCACACCCTCATTAGGACACCCTTTTTACCACCTCATCTTCACTCAAGTTTCCAAAGTGGGATTTTAAGCTGAAAGACCTCACCAGGTATGAATCTGGGGCCTTGTACCCAATGGGTCAGCTTTCATCTGGACACATTTCAGTTTTCAATGGCTACGTTCCTGTTTTCCTTCACTAAATCTTGTTAAGTGGCGAAAGGTCACAGCATTTGTGTTCTGAACCACGAGTGCTCTCAGAGCAGGGCTTTAGCAATGGAAAAAGCACAGTTTTTGACTGGAAGGGGGCCAAGAAGTTAATGTGATTTTATGCCCCCACCCCCCATTAATCTCCTGAAAGTACACATTATGGTTTTATGAGCAGTGATGACTTTATGATTTTTGAGGCCTGTTTGTACACACGCTCTTTTGGGGAGCTAATCTGGCCGCCTTAACCTGTAGCCTGCGCTCTGCCGAGGACGGGCTGACTTGGCAGACACTTGCCGGGGAAGGATAGCTCGGGCACCTCCAGTCCGCGCCTGTCTGACTTCCGCCTGTCTGACTTCCGCAACGCTCTACATGGCATATTGCACATCAAATGCACCACAAATGGCCAGTAAATGTTTGAACTGGATAGGATTGGATGGAAATGATAGGAAAGAGACTCTACTTTTAATATAACTTGACACTTTGATCGTGATAGAAGCATAAATTACTCATCCTTAAAGGCAGAACCACGCCTGCCAAACTAATCCATCACAAACAAGTTAAGAGAGCGTGCAGTTGCTGCTGCTGTTAGGGGGTTGTCAGCTTGGTTCTGACTCATAGCGACCGTAGGTTCAACAGAAAGAAACACAGCCTGGTCCTGTGCCATCCGCCCAATTGTTATGATGCTTGAACCCATTGTTGCACCAACTCTCTCAATCTATCTTGTCGAGCGTCTTCCTCTTTGCCACTGTCCTTTCCTTTACCAAGGATAATGTTATTTTTCAGGGATTCATCTTTCCTGATAACCTGTCCAAAGTCCCAAAGGCAAAGCCTCCCATCCTAGCTTCTATGGAGCATTCTAGTTGTACTTCTGCCAAGACAGCTAGTTTCTCAGGCAGTGCATGGCCCTTTCATTGCCAACCCCACAATTCAAATGCATCAGTTTTTTACCGATCTTCCTTTTTCAATGTCCAACTTTCACATGCATATCATACAATTGAAAATACCATGGCTTGTTCAGGCCCAGCTCCATTCTCAAAGTAACATCCTAGCTTTTCAACCCTGTAAAGAGCGTAAGAGGTCTTGTGCAGCAGATTTACTTAATGCACTGCATACTTGGATCGCTTAACGTATTCTTCCATGATCATAAAAGCAGTCAATGTACGGGAGCCCCCAGCCACCATTCACTGGGCACCTTCAAAGCAAGTGATCTGAACGAAGACCAATGACCACCAGGTGCATGACCTGCGATATCAGCTATCAGTCATCTGCTGCTTCTTACACTAAGCTATTTCAGGTGTAAGTCCAAGAGAGTGTGTCAGTTCTTCAAATCTGCTACAGGTAGAGCACTGTAGTTTTGGGTAAAGCCCAGTTGGTTTAATGGGGTTGTCAAATTGGGTCCTTCTCTGCATGCATCTAGGTGTGACCTATGAAGGATGCTATGCTTCTCAAAATGACAGAGTCTAAAGTCCCACTTGTCGATAACATGCAGACTGGGTCACCAAGGGCTGAGCAGAAATTAAGTCAAAATTGTCCAAGCATGAACATAATACTTGATATTCTCCCCTTGGGTTCTATGTAAAGATTCAGTGTTTGTTTTGTTTTGTTCTGTTTTGTTTCCTGTGCAGGTTACCCTCCACAGCTCATCCCCCCCCCCCCCAACAGAAGTCTAGTTATCTTCCCTGACACAGAAAACCACCATCCACCACCCCCATTTCAAACCTTGCCGGAAACTCAAATCAAGACATGGGCAATTTTTAGAGAAAAAAAAATCTCAACTCTATTGAGATTTTTCTCTGTTTTGTTGTGTTGTTGTTTTGTTTTGTTTTGTTTTCTGTATTTGAAATCCAGGATAGGTCAATGAGTAGAGACATTATCTAGAATAATAATAGCCGAAGGGCATGGCAGGGGAGGTTGGGTAGAAATGAAGGGTTAACAACATTCAGTAAGAGAAAGAAGAAAATGTTCCGGATTTGATTGTAGTGAGGACTGCATGACTCTTATTAATATGATTGAACTATTAAGTTGTATGATATATGAATTATGTGCCAATAAGACTATTAAAAAAGGTTTAGGCTAAAACCAAACAGGAGCTGGAAAATGCCATTTATTAGAACAGGATAGATAATTCTCCAGTAGTCCCCCACAGAACTGAAGCATGAATATGGTAGCGATAACCTTGGAATTCACAGTAGGAAATAAGGTAATATCTTGGCTTGGAAAAAAAAAGTCAAGATTCAGAAAGAAACTTCGAGAGCTCTCACAGTGATGGAAGTTTTTAAGATTGGGGATAAAATGCTATAAGGGAAAAGTGATTCTGAATCTCTTCCCCAAACCCCTTAGTTGAATTCCAACAGCTAGTATTTCTTCTATGCAGACACTTCATCTTCAGGAGTAGTGGTCATTTTATCTATTGCTGCTTTGTGTGTCTGTGTGCAATGGCATACTTCTTTGCGATGGGACATTTCGATGCACAAATCCCTCTCAGGGAAAATCTTGGTGGTATTAACCTGCATGTAGAGCATATTTGTATTAACCTGAAAATTTAAATCCAACAATTACATAAATACTGCATTTCTCATATGTACTGGTCCATTTGAAGGACATAAAGTAGAAAGAAGGTACCTTTTAAAGGGTACCCTCTCTGTGTGATCATTTAAACATTTATGATTGTACATTAACATGATTAAGCAATATCAGAATCCGTGCATTTTAATTTTCTCTCTCAAAATATTCCTTCAAGTGTATTCTTCTATATCTTTGTTTAGCCTTTATCAGAACATTTTATTTGAACATATTTTCTATACCCTTAATAATTAAAAAATACTTTTGTGCTTTGTGTTTTTTCCCAAATCAAGAAATTTCTTAATTCCATTGTGATTCCCATTGGTTATTTATTTTCAAGAACAGAGATTAGCTGAGTAAAACAACAACCTTTGGGCACCTACACAGATTGCTGTTTATGTAATAAGAACCATAGGCCAACCTATCACTCAAGAATCTCCCAGAAGGCAATGCTAGAACACAATGGCAGACATATTTGTAATGGGCCAGTGGCGTTCTTACTAACCGTTTCTAATCATTTCACAGAGGATATATGCAAACCATTCAAGTTAAATGTTCTACCCAATTCAACTGAATGTGTGATGTCTTATGAGTTATCTATTTGCTAAGAATTATTAAAACTCTAGACCTACTGAAAGAAATTAAAAAGGCAACAAACAGTAAAGAGAGTTTTCCTGTTAGCATGTTATACTGATGTAATATGGTCATCTTGCCTTCTGGAAATATGTAGATATTGTGGGCAAAATGTCAAACATTTACCTATAAATGCAGAAAGGAAAATCGTCAGGCATCAGAAAATGAGCAGGGTCAAACTCAAGCATCTGGCAAGCTTGGCGTTGATGTCTGGACACCAACACAAAGGCAGGCTACAATGGTTTGGGACAGATAAGCAAAGAGAGGTGTTTGCTTTGATCTTGAACTCTGCTAGGGCTACCCTCTCGGTGAAAGGTGATTAGAGACATCCCATTTGCTAGCCCTGGGTATTCATAAAGATGCCTGTCTCTGTTAAAGGCTCTAACCAGAATCCAAATGTACGAAGTTGATTCGAACCCATGCTGGCCCCGGCCTAAGTGGGAGCATAGACCCAGGCTCCTCTTCTTGGAGGCACCGCTGGACAGGTTTCAGCGGCTAGTAGCCGAGCCTTGAGCCATTTGAGACTCCATGGCTGTTAAAGACTAAACATGGGGAACCTTTCTGTGGAAAATTGAAACTCAGTTCTGCATATTCCACAGTGAGAGACTGCATTGATATGATGTACATAACACAAACATCCCTAAGAAGAGAAACTAGTGTATGAAACTTGTTGGGCCTTTAGCAGAAGCCAATGTGAAGCTTCATATTAGACCCCTCAAAGGTGAAAGGATTGCATAGAACAACGAACGCTGCTTCGGGTGAGTTCCAAATCAGACTTTCCCACACAAGAGAGTGATTCACCCTGAGGGAAATAGACAGGGGCAAGAAGAAGGATCTGTCTCTCAAGTATTTGCGCTAAAAGGAAGTCAACAACAACAACAAATAAAATCCATACACTATCTCAGTAGAGATAGCTAAGTGGTTATGCTTTGGGCTGCGAACCTAAGGTTGGCAGTTTGAAAACACCAGCCGCTCTGTTGGGAAAAGCCAGGGCTCCTAAGCCATCAAGAGGTACAGTCTCAGAAACAAACCCGGGAAGTTCTACCCTCTCCTGTGGGTCGCTATGAGTCGGCATTGACTCAAGGATAGTGATTTTGGTTTGGATTTTTTGGTTTTGTTTTAGAAAAGAATGGAAATCACAAAGAAAGAAGGGCATCTAAAATAATAATAACTAAAAGGAACTTTTTAAAGGAAAACCTCAGGTTAAGCCGTGATTAAGTACAACTAGAGAGAAGTAGCAAGCTTGGCGACCTAAGAAAACGGTACAGATGTGGCACACAATGCAGCAAGAAAAGTACGTAAAGGAGGTGAAGAGACTCAACAACGGGAGGAGAAACTGCAGTATGGGTGACAGGTGCTCGAGGCCGCGACAGGCGCAGGACGGTGGTGGTTGCCTCCAGGAGAGGAAGAGGGACTGGGAGGGCTGTGTACAGGAGAATGTTCGCTTCCATTATCTGTTGGTTACAATGAAAGGTCTCACGACACGTGTGGCAAGACCTTAATGCCTGGGGATTCAAGATCATGTTATTCTCTTACCAGGGGGCTTCAACAAATGCCTGAAAAAGGGAATTAAAATTGATTGTGGGACTTTATGAAGCTCCCCCTCTATGGTTCCCCTGTTTCAAACATACGCCTTCACAATCTGGGGTAGGTTTCGCACTGACAGCATGGCTCAGTTCAGCCTAGCCACAAAACTCAATGGCCACAGCGGGCCCCTGGTTACTCCAAGGGGCTTTGCGGCTTATGAGAATAAAAGCAACTAGCATTCCTGTAGTATTTACTATGTGTCTGGTACTAAATATTACACATATTATCATATTTAATCCACAAAATAAACCTATAAATTAGCCGAGGAACGCAGTGCTCAGGTATCAGAGTGCTTTGCCCAAACCTACAGGGCTAACAAGCCGCCGAGGTGAAATCGCAGGTGGCCCCTGGGTGTGAACAAGATCCCTTCCCACGTGTGCCTGCTGAGTAGAATTTGCAAATCAGCTGGAATAGGTGCAGATGGTTCTTATTTAGTGTGACCTTTTTTAAGGCCTGGAGAAAGCCAGGGCTTTTTCCTCGCAGAAAGAGGTACAGTCTTGGAAACCACAGGGGTGGTTCTACCCTGTCCTCTAGAGTCACCGTGAGTTGGTACCGACTAAATGGAAGTTAGTTTGGTTTAGAATTTTAATGCAGGAAAAAGTTGGAAGCATTTGCCTTGCTTTTAAAGTTGCACCTACACCAAGTGAAGGGCGATTTGGGTTCAATTATTTCCAAGTGAAAACAAATTTACATACCATTAAAGGCCACGTTTATATCAAAGTGAAGTCCTAACTTGGAGGTTCCTAATCCAGAGAATACCTGTAGTCCCAGTAGTTGCCTTTGGCTCCACCCAGCTTCGTGGTGCCCTGTGTGTGTCAGAGGAGAACTGTGCACCCTAGGACTTTCAATGGCCAACTTCTTGGAAGTCAACCATCTGGCATTTTTTCTAAGACACCTCGGGGTGAACTCAAGCCTCCGAGCTTTTGGTTAACCACCAAGCACTTTAATTCTTTGCACTGCCCAGAACTCTGGATTGAAATGAATCCACCTCTCAATCCTGCTGTTAGCAGTTCAACACTTAGCTGACAGCACCATAGGTCTGGATCGAAACCGGGTCCATGAGATTCCAGCATCTACCCTGTAACCATGGTGCTCAGTGGTTGCCTGAGGGCAGAAGCTTTCTCCAAGCTGATCCTCTCCTGACCACTTAGCTTCTAGAGTAACTGGGATGATGACGATCAAAGGCTGCAGCCTTCAATATGGATTATAACTCAACATAAAAAAACCAAACTCCTCACAATTGGACAATAGACAGCAGCAGGATAAATGGAGAAAACATTAAAGCTGTCAAGGATTTCATCTTGCTTGCATCCACAACCAATGCCCAGGGAAGCAGCAGCCAGGAGATGGAACGACACATTACATTGGGCAAAGCTGCTGCACAAGACCTACTGAGTGTGTTGAAAAGCAAGGATGCCTCATAGTATTTGCATTCATCACATATGCATGTGAAAGGTGGACAATGAATAAAGAAGACCGTGGACGCATTGATGCCTTTGAATTCTGGGGTTGGCAACGACCAATCATGAAAATACCATGGGCCGCCAGAAGAACAGATAAGTCTGTCTGGAAGGTATACAGCCAGAACTCTCCTTATCAGAAGAAGCCAGAGGCCAGAAACTTGGTCAAGTGAAGGGCAGGGTCCGGGAAAGAGAAGAAGGCCTACAAGGAGGTAGATTGGCACGGTGGCTGCAGCAATAAGATCCAACACGGCAGCAACTGTGAGCGCGGTGACAGAGGGGCCAGGGTTCTTTCCTCATGCATTGGGTTGCTGCAGGCCGGAGCTGGCTCCAGAGCCCCTCACGACAATGACAAACAAGTACGCCACCCTTATTCTCACTAGATGACATGGAAAATAACCTGGACTGCAGTCAGTTGCGTTTTCAACTGAGTGAACACCTGATCTGGGCCCAGAAATCGCGCTGAGCATAGCCCCCTCCCTCTGCCCACCTCTAGTTTAGGGGCTGGAATATGGGATCTACTCTTTCCTCTGACTCAGGATCGCTTCAAAATCCCGTCAAATGCCTGAGAGCAACAACCTGCCAAAAAAAGAGAGAGGCTGAAATAATTTAGCGTGTGCTGCTGGTGCCAGATTAGATTCTTTTGTCTCTCTCCATTGTTCCCGCATTTGACAAACTTCTATTTCTATCTTCTCCATAAAAGTGTGCCTCGTTGGGGAAGTTGTGCGCCTTTCACGGTTTCCTAATAAACTGGAAGTGAGTAACAGGACGGAATCAAAGGAAATAAAACTCCGGTTGCTGCTGCTACTGGGCTTGGCTTCTAAATGTGGCCGACACGATATTTCATCTGTGCTGACACCTTTCACTCTCAATTATTTCGCTGCTGTCAAAACAAATCAATCAAATTATAGCACTGTGTCTTCGTGTTACCATTCCATTGTAAGTTAGCCGCATTAGCTTTGAAATATATGGAAGTATAAATTTTATCTCTATTATTTATTTAATGCAACTTTCTCCCATGTGAGTTATTTTCCAAACACAGCAAACTCAAATTATCTTATGTCAAATGTTGAATAGATATATCTATAAATATGTTCCTCTAAGAATTTCTCAAATGATGGCACACAGGGGAACTCGGATGCATAAAAATGTGCTAATGGACTTGTGTATTTGTGCTAACATTAACCCAGTGACAAAAGCCACAAACACTATGGATGTTTCTAATTTTGTCTCTAAGCTGGGTGCGTACAGTGGATTAATATAATTTGAGGGACCATGACAATAAATCAAAGGAAAAGGTCAGTGCGGGAGCCAATTTTTGAAGAGATTGATTCTTCTTAGAAGAAGACATCATTTTCTAAGGCCAGACATTAAAAAATTAGAACTCTATTATTTAAATGAGAGCTTTTACAAAACCCCAGAGTCAAGCCTCGTGAAGCTGTTTCTACTGCCATAGAAAGCTCCATGAAGCACCACCTCGAAGGCGCTTTAAAAATCAGCAAGCAAGAAATTAAAAAAAAAAACAAACTCAAATATTTCATGAGCTTTTTTTCAAGGCTGCAACCGCATTTTAAAATAATATATTTAAATCAATTGAGTTGCTTTTCAAAAAAAGAGCACGCATCATTGAAGTTTTTATGTATAAGATCTTAAAACAGCTTCTTTATACACAGAAACTTGGTATGTCCTTAGAAGATAAAAAGCAAACGAGTAGATACATTACTATTACTATTATAGTTTGCTCTTTCTTATTGCACTCTGCATAAATAAGGGTAATTTAACCATCAAAAACTCTGATGTGAATGAGGACATTATATCTAATGAAACAGAATTCAAATGCAGGAGCCCCAGCAAACGTGGTACAGAATAAGCAAGGAGACAATATGCTCCCCTTGAGGAACTATCGTTTCTATCCTCTGCATGTTCCAAAGGGAAGGCTGTATTGAGACTCTTCCTCAGTCTCTATGGTGATGGCCTCTTCTTCCAAGGTTTGAATTGTGGTATACCCTCCCTAACCTCTTCTCTCCCACAGTGTCCTCCCTTCCTGACTTCAGTCAGATATGTGGATGGTTTCTACATAAGACACAAACCTCTGTTCCTGACCCGTGTAGTTCCAACTGGTCCCTAGTACTTCATTTGAACATGTCACAGGGAACTGGAATCAACCACATCAAACAGGACTAGTCATCTGTGCATCTTTCCTCCTAGACAGCTACATATTCAGTCCATCACCAAATACTATCAAACCCACCTTCTGAATGGTCCCCAAATCAAGCTCTTGTTCATCACTTCCACCATCACTTCTTTCCTGAGTGACTGCAGTGTCCTTCTCACTAAACTCCACATCCCTGCGCCTACCCCCATGCCTGGAAAACAGCAGATGCTTAGTGAGTAAGTATTTGTGGACTCCACCAATCCTTGTGCACAGTTCCTAGCAGAAAGTGAGGGCTAGCTTTTTCCTAGAGAGGCTGAGAAATACTAACAGCGATCTCTTGCTGGGAGGCTACCTTCAGGTATTATATACATAAGAGAAAAGGGGACTTTTAGGGGGGTACTAGCTCATGAAAAAGTGGGCAGAAAGAAATGGGGACCACTTTGTTATATTTTCACATCTACCTCCTTTACATAGATGCTTCCACAGCTCGAGAAGTCCTCTGACTGGATTCCAGAGGAAAGCTGACCCAGGGCATATTTCCTGCTCATTCTTCATCATGGAGGGTGATCGCGAAGGATTTCAATCACAGTCCTTTGCCGACTTCAGCACCAGTGCCATCTGAGCAGAAGCCATCTTGGAAACCAGCTCGTCACTCTTGCAAACTCTTATCATCGAATTCAGTTTGCACACGCTGGTGTAGACACATTGCTAGATGCCATCAAAAGCCCAGATAGATTTACAGCCTTCTTATGTGCAACCCGGGGATCACGTTGCTTCCCTGCCTTTAGCTTTGAAAATAAATGTCTTGGCTTGGCTTTGACATGTATGTGGCAGCTGGAAGCCATTATCCTTTGACAATGCTTTACTCTATTGACAGTATCTCTGAAGTACGCACTAGACTCGTCCCACTCCTCATTCGGGGCTTCCAGTTTAATCCATGCCCCAGTGCCTCCGTGACGCCCGCTTCAAGGATAATGTACTGCACAACGGGCTTCTCCAGGTATTTTAAATAAAAAGCATGAATCCTTGGAGACATTGGAGGTTTGAAAAACTGCCAAAGTAAGACACATTGCAACTACTTTTCTTAACTTCTTGATAGCGGATTTGGTATTATTGTATGGCATGTCACGTGGGGCTCTTCAGAATAACACGGAGAATATGAATTTATGTACTGGGTATTTTTAATATTGGATTTGGTGACAGTCAGCCAGGTAGTTGAGGCTGAGAAATTATGGCACACTAAAGCCAGAGCCAGCTCTTCTCATTTCTAAGCACTATGGCTGGTTCTGTCTTGTACTCTCCCCTGAATGGTCTAAATCTTGCCTGTAAAGTCCATGTCATTGCTGCCATTGTCTTCCACGAACTGTGTATAAATATTGATTCAATCAACTTTCCTAATATGGGTACCACTTGAATACAGGACTTTTGACTGCTTCAGCCTGGTCCAGGAAGCGTAATCAGAACATACACAGGTTTAAAATTTGGGTGAAGTAGAGTGATAACGGAGCTTGGTAAAATGATGGGTTGTAGCCCTGCTAGAAATGTAATCGCTCTGACGTCATATGTGCTGTTTAGAAATCAAATCTCTTGCCCTGACACTTGGTTCAAAGCTGGTGACCAATTATACTACTTTAAAGATATGTTACTCTCCTCAGTTTTACCAATAATCTATCCTCCACACCAGGTGGCTAAAAGCACCCATTACACTCCTTCCAGCTCTCCTGTTCCAAGCTTGGACTCATGAATTTTTCCATCTGGTTGTCATTCTTGGTCACTTCTTTTTTTTTAAGTTCCTATAGCTTCCAGTTTCACTCTGCAGGCCTGATGGAATCAGTCTGAAACAATTCAGAGCCCTACTCCATGAGGACAAAAGTCAATAAAATAAAAAAGGCAGCATGTGTGGCCAAAGACGTGGTTTGTTCATGCATGGTACCACAATGTCCAGAACATGTTCCAACCTAACCCACCTGAGCCTTACTGACAATTTCATCTTCAGTCCTTAAGAACAAGCAGGTTGAAAGGCAGTCTACTGAGTACTAGATATCACTCATTCATAATGAATGTGAAGCTCATAATGAGGCTGTCTGCATCAGCGCTTGCTACAGAACCCCCTCATGTAGTAACTGCTCAAGTCCTTTGATAGCCACATGTTGCCCAGAGGAGAGACATCCAGGACTCTAGAAATGCCATCTTCCTGCTCTTCTGGAGACTTTGAGCGTTACAAGCATGCTACTAACCAAAAGGTGGAACTCTTGGGTCAGTGCAGACACACATTGGAAAAAAGTTCTGCAAAAAGTAACCATTGAAAACCCTATTTGGAAACTTCATGGGGGTGGGGCACCAAGAGATGGAGTTGAGTAGGCAGCAAGTGCTTTTTCCCATCTCCCAGTGTGATTTCTCACTACCCTCATCTCCACCTGCACAACAATCAACCATTGGCATCGGATTCCACGCTCCTCAAGCCTTCTTGACATAGACGGCTCTCCTCTTTTCTCCTGACTTTCAAATTCATTCATTCATTCTGGAGAAACTATTGGATCAAGCATACTTCTAATATTCTTGGGCCACGTTCCTGAGCTAAACAAACATGCTTGTTCTAGGGTTTGCATCGTAGGGGCAGTCTGACAGGATTAGGATATTCCAGATAAGTTGTACGAAGTGGTCCTCCTCCATAGTGCAAGAGCTAAGCATGACAGTATTGCTTCTGGTAGAAAGGATAAGATTCGAGCATTTTTTATCTTGAGATTTTAAGGTGGTGCCGAGGGTCCAAGACCGGAGAAATTGGTGTCTTTAGGTTATGCTGTCGGCAAAGAAAATGGAAAGTACCATGGACTGCTAGAAAACATATTTCTCAGTCTTGGAAGAAGTATAGTCAGAATGCTCTTTAGAAGGGAGGACAGTGAGACTCTGTCTCACAAAGTTTGGAAATGTCATCAAGGGGGACTGGTCCTGAGAAAAGGACATCATGCTCAGTAAAATAGAGGGTAAGCGAAAAAGAGGAAGATCCACAGTAAGATGTACTGACACAATGGCTATCACAATGTATGTACAGCAAAGCGTAGCTATGATTGTGAGGTTGGTGCAGGGGAGTGGGGTGTGTGTGGGTATTTCCTACCAGAGTACATAGGCATATATAACTCACACCGGACTCAATGGTGCCTCACAGCAGCATGAGACAGGAGAAGGCGTTGTCAGAAAGGAAGCATATAAGGAGGACAGGAGTGCTGGGGGATGAGAGGGAGTTAGGTTTGATACTTTGTGGAGAAGAATGCTGGAGTCTAAGCGCATAGGCCCTTGGGCAGGAACATGTTCACAGAACACCAAGGAGACCAGAGTGCCTTCACCCTGAAGTTTATTACATTTAAAAGTGTTTCTTGGGCCTCCACTCAAGTACTCCCTCAATGCAAGAATACTTTTTTCTATTAAATTGGCATTCTATGATGCTCACCTTCCCAACACAATGGCTCAAGACAAAGCGGGTGAATCAAGAAAATGTGGTGAAGAAAGCTGATGGTGCCCAGCTATCAAAAGATGTAGCATCTGGGGTCTTAAAGGCTTGAAGTTAAACAAGCGGCCACCTAGCTCAGAAGCAACAAAGCCAACATGAAAGAAGTGCACCAGCCTGTGTGATCACAAGATGCCGAAGGGATCAGTTATCAGGCATCAAAGAACAAAAATCATATCATTGTGTGCTCACCTCCATGACACAATCGCTGAAGACAAATGGGTGCATAAGCAAATGTGGCAAAGGAAGCTGATGGTGCCTGGCTATCAAAAGATATAGCGTCTGGGTCTTAAAGGCTTGAAGCTAAACAAGCGGCCATCTAGCTCAGAAGCAACAAAGCCCACATGAAAGAAGCACACCTGCTGGTACAACCACGAGGTGTCCAAGGGACCAAGTATCAGGCATCATCAGAACAAAAAATCTTACCATAGTGAATGAGGGGGTGAGTATGGACTGGAGACCTAAAGCCCATTTTTAAGCCACTGGAGATCCCATTGCAGAGGGGTCTTGGGGAGGAGACGAGCCAGACAGGGTGCAATGTAGCAACAATGAAACGTACAACTTTCCTCTAGTTCCTAAATGCTACCTCCACCCCACTATCCTGATCCCAATTCTACCTTGCAAGTCTTGCTAGACTAGAAGATGTACACTGGTACAGACAGTAACCAGAAACACAGGCAATCCAGGGTGGATGATCCCTTCAGAACCAGTGGTATGAATGGTGATACTGGGAACATAGAGGGAGGGTGGGTTGGAAATGGGGAACCAATTGCAGGGATCTACATGTGACTTCCTCCCTGGGGGACGGACAATGGAAGGGTGGGTGAGGGGAGACGTTGGACAGGGCAGGATATGACAAAATAATT
Organism: Tenrec ecaudatus; assembly: GCF_050624435.1. Classification (NCBI taxonomy): domain Eukaryota; kingdom Metazoa; phylum Chordata; class Mammalia; order Afrosoricida; family Tenrecidae; genus Tenrec; species Tenrec ecaudatus. The sequence goes on from NC_134538.1 coordinate 68,261,462, forward strand.
TGTAAATTATCGAGGATTCATGGGGGGTGGTGCAGGGAGGAAGGGGAAAAATGGGGACCTGCCTGATGCAGGGGCTAAGTGGAGAGCAAATGTTTTGAGAATGATGAGGGAAGTGAATGTACAGATGTGCTTTACACAATTGATGTATGTATGGATTATGATAAGAGTTTTATGAGCCCCTAATAAAACGATTAATTTTAAAAGAGTCCCCAATAAAATGATTTAAAAAGAAAAGTGTGTGTTTGGGCAGAGTAATGGGAATAATGAGACAAAATAACTTAGATTTAGGATGTATGAGGAGATTTCAAAAAGTTATGAAAATGGAGTTAAAAGATGCGTCATTATTTCATGAACTTTTTGAAAGCCTCTCCTGTCTCTTGGGGAAAACTTTGATACTTGGAACTTGCTGAAACAAAAAGATCAGGAGCAGTCCTGATATCTGAAAGTCTACATTCCCAATCCCCAAACTAAATTCACTGCCATCGAGTCAATTCTGACTCATAGTGACTCTATAGGACAGGGTACAATGACTACTGTCAGTTCCTGAGACTGTAATTCTTGTAAGGAGTAGAAAGCCTGTCTTTCTCCCATGAAGTTGGCTGGTAGTTTCAAACTGCCGACCTTTCAATTAGCAACGCAATGTACAAACACTATGCCACCAGGGCTCCCTGCGTCCCTCAAGAAACTACAACTTTAAATGCTGGAAATTTCAAGCAACCGTTCAGCTCCCCAAACTTCCACAAGACACATTAGGATTGAGAAAACCCACCAAAAAAATCTTCTATGTAATTTTTCTTCAGATGTGGTCAAAGTTGTTAACAGACAGAGAAGAATCTCTGAGAAGATGTAGTCAAAGGCTACAGAACAATGAGCAAGGGTTGCTTCTCTGGAGATGCCCAGTGGAGGAAGCTTCTCCCTACCTCCAGGAAAGGGGACCACGTGAAGTTGGCTCACAGGGCCATTGGGATCCCATGGGCAAGCAAACTGGTATATTTATAGATTGAAACACTACCCAGAAATAAAAACAAATGGTATATTGATACACACAATACACAAACCTCAAAAACATATAGCTGAATGAAAGAAAGGCAACAAAGAATGCACACTACATGGATCCATTTATGTGGTGTTCTATAAGAGGCCAACTCAATCTACTGGGACTGAAATCAGATTGGTGGTTACCTTGTTAGATGAAGGGCAGTTTTCTGGAAAGGTTAACAGAGGAAACTTTAGGGGGTAAGGAAGAAATATTCTATGTATTGATTGTGGTGGCAGTCGTAGGGGTGTATGCCTCATTAAACCTCATGGAACCGAGCACTCAGGATTTTTGTATCTTATGTTCCACATATAATACCTCAATTAACACAAAATCAAAAGGAAAATGGGAAATAATCTGTGCATGGAATTCTTAACCCCTACACTATTCTTACACATGTTACCACGCCCAGATTTGACTTTGGGGAGTCAAAGGAAAAGCAGGGCAGGTTTCCTGGCAGACTTAAGGGCAGGGAACCCTCCTTGGCCTTGAATTTTCAACTTGCCTTCAAACTAATTGCTTTTCCATGTTCATGTTAAGCAGCACTCTTTAATGTATTTTCGGTCATTAATTTAAATGTTATGCTTGACTTAACGGGAGTGTTCACACTTTGATATAAATCTTCTCCTTAGCACATTGATATTCTCCATTATGTGGCCCTCTTGTGATTCGTGAGTCATTCTGACCGGTGCCTTGAGAAGGAGACGCTGACCTGAATCCTTTGTCCTAGGTCATTTCCAGAGGCAGAACTATCTCTGCTCTCCTTTTAACCCCCTTTCTGTGTTAGTATGAGTGTCAAAACTGTATCTAGTATCTATTTGGGGGGGCATCACTTAAAAATCAAGAAAATCTATCATTTTGGCATGAATTCCCTAAGAAGGCATTTATTTTGATGCATCAAATAATCATCCCTGCTCCCACATTAGAATGACTGCAAATGACATTCTTCATACATGTGTCTGGGAAGCTCTGGTGACACTGTCAAGAAGTGCTGGACTGCAGGTTAAGCCCACCAACTACTCGAAGGGAGAAAGCGAAGGCTAACTGCCCTCATCACTACCCTCGAAACCTTACACAGGGTTACTAGAAGTTGTTAGCAAATCCATGGCAGTGGGTTGGGTTTGGGGCTGTGGTTATGTGTTTTGAAAGAAAATAAACAAAATCAGAGGCACTTATTTTTAAGAGTTTACAAAGCTTGTGGCAGTGTTTAGTAATTTCCCATGCTTAAGGTTTCCTTTGGTGACGTAGTAGGTTGTGCACTGGGCTACTAAACATAAGGTCAGCAGTTCCAACCGACCAGGCACCCTATGAAAGAAAGACAAGGAAGGTTTCACTGCTGTAAAATTACAGTGTTGGAACCCCATTGGGGCAGTTATACTCTCTCCTATAGGGTCACTGCAGGGGCCGTGAATTATTTACCTGGCTTTTCTGGCCACAGTCTCTAACTCCTACCTATGGATCTAGTAAGGAGGCAGGAAAAGATAATGGGAAGATTTATCTGTGAGTAATTGTGAACAGAATTCCCTGAATTATCAATCCTGCTGCGTATACAATGAGCCCTATGAGAAGCAAGAGGAAGGATATCATTATCATTACCATCGAGGGCCAGGAGTGGAGTGCGTGTAATGGATTGGAGATCCCTGTGCAGCGAACCTCCTGAATCCACAAGACAGCTATAGCAGCAGCCAAACCAGGAGCCAAAGTGTTGAACAGAGTGGTAGGCTTTCCAACCCAGGAAGCAAGTAAAGCTGAGTGCTTCGGTGCAGGAGGCTGCCTTGAGAAGTTGGGTGCCTCTGGGTATTTAGTAGGGTAACTGTGGGTTTGCTGACACATGGAACTTGAGCTGAATGCCTTATGGAGGACGCTTCCAGTGAAGTGGTATACCCTTTGGGGCATTTATTAGAAGACCTAAATGATCTTTGTAGCATATCTTGATGAACACTGGCATGACAACTTGTAAAATTCCTTAATGAACCCATTGATCATGAATCTTGTTAGTTCTGTGTCATCATTGCAATGGGTATTAGAACCCAGAGAAGTGTATTAGAAAATATTAACCAATGCAAAATAGTCACTATCAGTCACAACTGACTTGGTGCCAGTAAGGAGCCCGTTAGCAAGATGGATTGACACAGTGGGCATGACATTGGGTTTAAACACAGCAATGACCAAGAGGCTGTCACAGGACTGGCCAGTGTTTCATTTTGTTAGACACAGGGCTGCTAGGAGCGGGGACCCACTGGAGGGCACCTAACAACAACCAATAACAAATACCAGTTGTCTTTCACAGGATGGGCTTGTTGATAGTCTGCTGAAACCACAGAAACATGAGCAACAAAGGACCCAGCAATGGGGCGCTCACGAGTAGGTGAGGCCTGCAGGTATTTGGACATAGAAAAAGACTACCATATATACTCGAATATAAGCCAACCCGAGTATAAGCTGAGGTACCTAATTATTACCTGGGAAACCAGAAAAACTGATTGACTCGAGTATAAGCCTAGGGTGGGGGATGTAGCATGTGAATTAACACAGAGACCAGAGGGGAGAGATGAAGTGCAGCCACAGACACATCCTTACCAGTTCGGCTGCCGTCGTAAGTGAATCACTGCGTGTGCTTCTGCGAATTGGAGCCATCCACATCATAGGATGGTTCTGATTGGTTAGATGTGAGTAAACAAACATTCAAAGCCCTGCAGTGTCAGGGGGGCTTTGAATGAACAGCAGAGGAACGGCAATCACCTGCGAGATGTTACACCTCGCCGGGGTACCACTGACCCATATATAAGCTGAACCCCTGTTTTTCAGCACATTTCTTGTCCTGAAAAACTTGTCTTATACACGAGTATATACGGTATTCCACAGGGAAGTAAAAACTAAAGCTCAGACCACTGCCATTGAGTCTATTCCAACTAATAACAACCCAATAAAGGGGTTCTGAAGCTGTGAATCTTTATGGGAGAAATAACTGTAGAGTGACTGTTGGATTTGAACCACCAACCTGAGCAGCTGACCCTACAGTACCACCAGAGCTCCTAAGTTGAGGCAGGAGAGGGCAATACACTTCACCTACTTGTAGGACCCAAGGTGTGTGGATTGTGCCATTTCTAGGTCTTATCTCAGATTAGAGCATTTATGGCTTACATTTTAACCAGAATTTCCCTTAAAATAGCCAGAATCTAGACTCTACTCTTGACATCTTAGATCAGAAATGATCACAATCTCATTCTACACCAAAGGGTGGGGGTGGGGGGAGAAGCCATACTGATCTATTCAGTTATGCCAGCAGACTGTCCAATAGAATGCCTTCTATGCCCATTTGCCCTTCTGCTCATGAAAGAGCATGTTTCTTAAGCCTGAGTGGCCATGTTCAGTACCAAGCCATCCTGGCTTCCCCTCCCACCCATAGTACCACTGACTGGACAAGGGTGAACACCCAGCCTTGGACTAGGAGTCACTGGTCTGGCCAGGTAGCATAGTATAAAAAAGGAATTATTCTCTTTTTGAGTGCTTGAAGTTTAGATATATACTTTCTGAAATAGGAAAACAGGAAGTTTGAAGACAGGAAAAAAGATAGAGGTGATGGAGATAGGACATCAATGGAAGGTTCTTAATGGATACATGAGCTGGAAAGATGCAATTGTCCACAGGACACACACTAGGGCAGAAATGAGCCAACAGTTTTAGCTAACCAACATCATCCAGTTTAGTAAAGAAAAACCATGCTGAAGCATTATACACTGAACAATGTCTCCTACAAAGATATGCATAGGTTGAAGTCTAAGTCCTGTACCTGTGCATGCGAGCGAGTTTGAAAGTAATCTATGAAGGTGGCATCAGTTAAAGTAAAATGAAGGCACACTCAAGTAGGGTGGGTCTTAGTCCAAAAGAGAAGAGATGCAGAGAGAGGACGTCCTGTAAATGTTCAGTAAGAATGCCAGGAGATGCTGGGGTGCAAACCAAAGAATGCCTGGAGTTCTCAGAAGCTGGAAGTGTAGGGTAGATTTTTTTTTTCCCTTCAAACCTCAGAAGCAAACAGTATGACAGATACTCTGACCATACATTTCTGGAATGCCAAGCTAAATAAATGTATGTCCTTTAAAGTCACTTAGTTTGTTATACTTTGTAACAACAGCCCAAGGAAACTAATACAAGGAAGACGTAGAAGGTGGGCAACTGACTATTAGTCATTCTAGAAGTCTGCTTGCTGGGGCACAGAGGAGGACAGTTTGCAGCCTGGGGGCTCACTGGATTCCCTAATGTCCAAACCTCATCTCAGGATCCCACAAGATTTCTACCTGCTTAATCTCAAATATCTCAATACAGTAAGACCCCATCCTCGAGGAGGAAAGGAAAGCCCATCTATGTCATATGGGTTGTCTGCTGGACAATATGGTCCCTTTTATAGCAATGCAAAGCACTTGCTGGATACGGTCTCAGATAGGAACTGCAGTAATGCTTCCAAGATGCGAGAGAGCTCCTTTTGCTCTCAAAGCTATGAATGTCCTGGCAAAAGGGAAAATGTCTCCAAACAGCTTATGCTTTTCAGTGATTTAATTCCTCTAGACTAGAGGCTAGGGTATGCCTAATCCAGCCAGAATATTTTCAAACACCTCATATGCATATTAACATGGGATATGGGATAAAAAAACAAAGAAGAATCCATGCTTTTGAAATATGGTGCTGGCAAAGAATATTGAAAGTACTGTGGGCAAAATAATAAACAGATCTATCTTGGAAGAAGTATGGCCAGAATGTCCCTTAGAGGCAAACATGGTGAGACTTCATATGTGTTATATACTTTGGACATATTATCAGGAGAAACCAGTCCTGGAGAAGGACAGGATGCCTGGTAAAGTAGAGGGAATTTAAAAAGAGGAAGACCTTGGACCAGATGGGCTGATGCAGTGGCTGCACTGATGTGCTCCAACAGAAACACAATTGTGAAGAAGGCACAGACCAGGTAGTGTTTCCTTCTGCTATACACAGACTTCTTGTGAACTGGAACCCACTTGACAGCACCTAACACCAGGAGGCTCTGGGTGGTGAGGGAAGCAAACAAGAACTAAAATTAAAACTAAAATTAATTGCGTGCTCATCTAGTTTGGTCTATATCTTGGTAACTCCACCTGTGTCAAAGAGCTGTGCTCCATAAAGTTGACACTGTCATATTATTTTTAGAAGTAAATTGCCAGGCCTTTCTAAGGCATCTCCGGGTAGACTCAAATGTCTAACCTTTTGAGTGGCCTTCAAGAGCTTCAACTATGTGCATTATCAGGGACTCCAAGAAGGATCCATGAGGACAAATCACCACACACACACACCGCTTTACACACACATTTCTGGAAGAATAAAATCAGGCAGAGGCCCAACAGCCCCACTACCTTTTATAATGTAAGTTGAGAAGCAACACAAATCTAAGACATATTTCCTAGGGAGTTGTCAGAGCCTACAGTTGGTACCCTAAAAGTTGGGAGATTGCCTGATCAGTTTTGATAGTCCCAATCTTGCAAATAGTAGTCACTAGTTTGGAAACCTTGGGGATATGGAACACTATGGAGAGTCACACTTCATATTGTCCTTGGACGTCTCATAGGTGATGAATTCATTTTGGTTTGCCTGGAACCTTCTTGACTTTGACCCTGAAAATCTCCAGGATTAAGTACCACTTGAGTCGCAGGCAAGCAGGATAGTTGGTCACTACTATGAAGACTAGCGAGGTCTGGGTGGTGAGGATGTCATGGGAAACGTGAAAGGAGGGGCAAAAACCAGAAGGTGGAATTTTTTTCGGAATCCTCACAGTATTTGGGGAATTGGCATTCCCTTGTAAGGATGTCAAAAAAGAAGGTAGAGGGAATGGACTGGACTAGTAAGAATAATTATGGGAAATTTCCTAGAACTAGTTAACTTCCAATTTGGAGATGTTTTAATAACTACGTAAGCCAGAAAGACAAGCAAGATGCAGAAGGACATGTGAAATAAGGAATATCATTGCTGACATATGATGGATCGTGGCTGAAAGCAGAGCAGTCAGAAAGATGGTTACCTATGTCCTCTTGACTAATGGGTCACAATAAACTATGCACAACACTGTGAGAATGGAAATTCCCTAATCCTGTGCACCAGGGTTGTGTCCTTTCACATTACTTATTCAATTACACGATGAGCAAATAAACTGAGACGCTGAACTATATAAAAAATAATGCGGCATTTGGATTGAAGGAAGACTCATTAACAACCTCCAGTATGCAGATGCTTGCTCAAAGGGAAAGGGACTTTCAATACTGATGGAGATCAAAGGCTAGAGCCTTCAGTACGAATTATACCTCACAATAAAGGAAACAGAGACCCTCACAGCTCGACCAATAAACAATGTCATGATAAAGAGAAAAGATAGGAGCTGTCAGGATTTTCTCTTCCTTTACCTGGATTCTCTGTCAATGCTAATGGAGGCAGCAGTCAGGAACTCAATGCATTGTCTTGGGCAAATCTGGAAGACTGCCTTACAAAGCAAAGATGTCACAGGACTCAGATACTCCGGACTCAAGCGTGGTCTTTGGCCAAACTTACTCATGGACACGCAAAAGCTGGACAAGGAATAAAGGAGATTGCAAAAGAGTTCACGTATGTGAACAATGGGGTTGGAGAAGAATATCAAAGATGGCATGAACGGCCATAACGATGAGCTTCTCAGGCTTAGAAGACGCACAGCCAGGGCGCTGCTTGACAGTGAGGATGGAAAGACCTCTTCCGGCATACTTTGGACACGTTCTTGCCAAGGACTAGTCGCTGGAGAAGCAGGGATTGTTAATAAAACAAAGGATCATTGAACTCGCAATGGAGCTGACAGTGGCTGCAGTACAGCAACAGCTCGAAGGGTGGCGCAGAACAACATTTCGTTCTGTTGGACATTGGTTTGTTGTGAGTCAGAAATGACTTGACGGCACGTAATAGGAACCACCTACTCCTACCATATCAAAATCTCAGGAATGGAGACGAAGGGGAATCATGAGAATGTAGATATTTAGGGGACCAGAGTTTAACTATTAACACCAATAGACTTATGAAGATTATAATAATAGAAAATTGGTTAAGAACCCAAAACTGTACCGGTTTCATTAGCTGTATCACAAATCTCAAGATTCATTCTGTATATGAAATTCATATAAATCTATAGAGACAGTAACTGGATTAATGGTTTCTTGGAGGTGTGGCAGGGGAGGTTGGGGGGAAATGGGGAGCGAATAACAATGAGTATTAGAACAAAGAAAACATTCTATAATTGATTGTGGTCATGATTGTACAACTCTTCTTAATATGGCTGCACTATTGAATTGTACAATTTGTGAATGTGTGCCAATAAAATTGTTTTTAAAAAGTCAAAGTACACTATAATACTAATATTTAATAATAAAGCAAAACTAAAATGAAAGTTTTGATGAAAACTTACATTACAGCAGGTCAATGATTTTGGACCTTAAAATAACAGGTAATAAAATCTTTGGAATATTAAATCTTCATAAAGATACACTAGGTTTGTTTTGTGAGGATCTGACTTCCACGTCCATCTTAACCAAGCAGGATTAATTCATGACCCAGGCATTCTGCAAGCTTATGTTTATTTATAATGTTCTATATTCCCATATGCACAAATGCTTCAAATGGAAGGCTGTGTTTTGATAATGCCCATTTCTTCATGAAGATTTCATCATCCGTCTACATTAAGGAGCCTCTCCTCACACTCTGCTGCTCCTGCCTTCACCTTGGATGTTCCTGCCTTATTTGCTCAAGTCTAGATTCTGACTTCCCAGCACTCTCTCAAATTTGTTAGCGTGTCCTGGGAATACATGATTTATGAAAGGTAGGTTCCTTGGCACAGCTTAATAGTATAAAAGAGAAGTTATTTTAAACATTAAAATGAAAATCAAGAAGTGGCAGTGATAGGCAGGGCTTTAGAACATCGAGGATGTCAAAAGTTTGACCTGAGAATTAGCCAGTTCTTACAGTGTCTGCCTCTCTTCCATGCGCAGATGCTCTGAATTGCTCAGTCAATTATAAGAAGGACCCAATTTTACACCCACTAAAATAGCACTTTCAACTGTTGCTCTGATAACATATTCAGCCAAAGCCTCATTCAACAAAACACTAAAAGAAAACAAAACTGAATTGCTAGCACTTATGTCAATGGAAAAAATCATGTGCTAGTCCAAAATAAATGTATAAATAAATAAATTTTTATTTAATATAGGCTTAAAATAAATACAGACTGGTAAGTCAAGAAGTCATCCTAATCAGATTCTAGTCATTTCTCCATCATAATGACTATTAAACTATCAAATATCCGAGCAAAGTCAAACTTTCTATTATATCAACAGTATTGCCTTTCCTGAGGACACTTAGAATCTGACTTTTATTATATGCCTATGTAATATAAAGGTTTAATATAGAGCTCTTTAATTTTGTTGTAAAGCTACATTATTTGGGGTCAAAATATGACCCTTATTTGGGTCAAGATATAACCCAAAATAATGTAGTTTTTGTTTGATAGTTAAGACTACACTATGCTTGGTAAACAACAAACAGAAAGCTCACTGCCATCCCGTCAATTCTGACTCATGGCGACCCTAGAGGGCAGGGTAGAGCTGCCCCCATGGGTTTCTGAGACTGCAACTCTTCACGGGAGGAGAAAGTCTTATCTTTCTCCCTCGGAGCAGCTTGTTGTTTAGAACTGTGGACCTTGCAGATCGCAAGCCAACATGTAACCACTAAGCCACCAGGTCTCTTTTGGTAAGCAAAACAATCATTAAGTAACTACTGTAAGCAATGCCTAGATTTGAGCTATGCCATCCATTTCTAACACAAAGAACATCTAATCTATGCATGGACATGGGTAAATGAGAGACCTGGTGTGGTTACAGCTCTGGTCTTCCAAAAAACCACCTAGTACTTTCACATCTACGTGTTTGATATTTCATGTAATGATTGCTCATACCTGCTTCCAGAAGACCTGGAAGTCTTAAAAGTTAGGAAATAGGGATTGATAAAGCCCATTGTTCTGACCAAACCCAAGATACACAGATCACTTGAAACTTTGCTGCCAGCATAAACCATGTATCGTCCCGATGGCAGAAGCAAGATTGGATCGCCTTCAACATTTGGAGCTATTTTCCTCCAACTGCTGTAGACAACGCCAGAGGGCAGAGCTCTGTCTAGCACAGGGACAGACAGACAGACAGACAGACAGACAGACAGACAGACAGACACGGTGGGTTACCTTGTAGATTTTGCAAAGGCAGGGTCATGATGCCTCCAGCTGCAGCTGCCGCCACCAGCCCCTGGATGTTGGTGAGGTTCGCTGTGGGCAGTGTGAGGACCAGCCCTTGCTGGCCTCCGAGCTGCCCAGCCATGTTGAAGGGGATGAGGATCGGCTGGTTGAGGGCGGGCGGGCCTCCAGGCATCACGCCAGCTACAGCAGAGGCCAACTGCTGCGCTGTCAGAAGTGGCTGCAGAAACAGCAGATAGACCCAGCTCACTTTACCGTGGAACAAAGACACTGGTTTGTAGTATATTTCTCTCTCATATCAGTAGTGGCAAAGAGTTCCTGAACAACTAGTAAAAGAAATATGCTCTTTTCCAGGAAAACAACAACAAAAGAGGGGTTAAAAAAATCGTTTGTTTGGACAATTTCATTTCGTTTCGAGGATCAAAGGAAGAACCTGCCTTCTAATATTTGAAGCTTTAATGTATGTGGTTCTACAAAGAACTCATTGGGATCAGAATTTATTGGGTAAAAAGTAGGAATTCAGAAACTCTTCACCAATACTATTCTGATTATTAAACAGGCAAAAATAATGTAAAAGACTTATTCCATGTAATTGAGACTTTAGCACAACTATGATGCAGACCTATGATTAAGTCAGTGATGCTGGCGTAGTCCAGACCTAAAAAACATTCACCCCCTTGCGACTCAGAATACCCTCTCCTGGGATAAAACCTGAAGACATAATTCAAAAGGAAAAAACAAGATAAATGAATGCATTCATTATATTTTGGAATGTACAAATGGTGAAAAGTAGCTTGTTATGATACTAAGCATGGGAGATTACAGCGCTGATGAAAAGAATAATCAGGATGTCTATTTAGAAAAAAATTTTAAAGGTCTCATATGTGAAATACATAAGAATATAAACTTAATAATAGGATATCTTAATTTAAGTTATTGAAGAGTAAAGTGAGGACTTCAAAACATTCAAGAAAAAATGAAATTGAAAGGTAAAAATATTTTGTTTTTTGTAAGTAATATTTTCATCTGTTACATATGTACTGTGAAGTGCTAAAAAAATTTTAAATCATTTGATTGGGGGCTTGTACGACTCTTATCATAATCTGTACATCCATTGTGTCAAGCAAATTTGTATATATGTTGCCATCATCATTCTCAAAACATTTGCTTTCTACTTGAGTCTTTGGTATCAGCTCCTCATTTTTCTCTTACCTCCCGCCTCTGCCTCCCCCATGAACCCTTGATAATTTATAAATTATTATTATTTTGTCATATATTACACCATCTGATGTCTCCCTTTACCCACTTCTCCACTGTCCATCCCCCATGGAGGAGGTTATATGAGGATCCTTGTAATCTGTTCCCACTTTTTTTACCCCAACATGATCTCTGAAGACAAAGCGGGTGCATAAACAAATGAAATGAAGAAAGCTGATGGTGCCCAGCTGTCAAAAGACATAGAATCTGGGGCCCTATAGGCTGTAAGATAAACAAGAGGCCATCTAACTGAGAAAAAACAAAGCCCACATGGAGGAAGCACACCAGCCTGTGAGATCACAGGGTGTCGAAGGGATCAGGTATCAGGCATCAAAGAACAACAATAAAAAAAAACATAGCATTGTGAGTGAGGGGAGTGTGGAGGGGGACCCAGGGCCCATCTGTGGGAAATCGGACATCCCCTTGCATAAGGGCTGTGGGGAGGAGACGAGTCTGTCAGGGTGCAGTGCAGCAATGATGAAACATACAATTTTCTTCTAGTTCTTGAACGTTTCCTGCCCCCCACAATCATGATCCCAATTCTACCTTACAAATCTGGCTAGACCAGAGGATGTACACTGATACAGATAGGAACTGGAAACACAGGGAATCCAGGACAGATGAACCCGTCAGGACCAGTGGTGAGAGTGGCGATACTGGAAGGGTAGAGGGACAGTGAGGGTAAAAACATTTTTTTCATGAATGCCTTGAACCCCTTAATATATGACAGGATTATGAGACAAATATAGAAAAATTAAAATAATTGATGATTATACATTTTAAAATCTTAAAAAAATTTTCTTTCGCTGTTCTCTCACATTTTGTCCAGCCAGAACAACATAAAATGTATGCTTATATTCCCTCTTTATCCAATGCTATTGCTTGGTAGGAGACAGCGGCCTCACCGCAGTGTGTTTATCGGCAGCAGACGTGTGGGAGAGCAGAGTCTCTAGCCCTTCACTGGGCGTGATATAGGAAGGAATCCTGCCCTGGCTGAGCCACATGACAGGAAGGACTTTGGACCTTAGAGTCCCTGATCCAAGACTTTTTTTCCTACCCCTGGAAGTGATGTGGTAGCTATAGTCCCAAGGTTCTTATTTTTTCTAAAAGAACCAATACAAAAGTTGCACTGAAGGGTTTTCAACTTACTTTTTATATGAAAATATTCTGTTAAGAATAGAACCCCTGGGAGAGTGGAGGGTGAGTGGGTTGGAAAGGGGGAACTGATTACAAGGATCTACATGTGACCTCCTCCCTGGGAGATGGACGGCAGAGAAGGGAGGGAAGGGAGACTCCGGATAGGGCAAGATATGACAAAATAACAATCTATAAATTATCAAGGGCACATGAGGGAGGGGGGAGCGGGGAGGGAGGGGGAAAAAAAGAGGACCTGATGCAAAGGGCTTAAGTGGAGAGCAAATGCTTTGAGAATGATTGGGGCAGGGAATGTGCATGCAGATGTGCTTTATACAATTGATGTATGTAAATGTATGGATTGTGATAAGAGTTGTATGAGCCCCTAATAAAATGTTTTTTTTTAAAAAAAAGAATAGAACCTAGTCCAAAGCCCAGGATGTCGCTGACAGGCATGGTATTAGTGCTTGGGAGTCTCTGGGTGGTGCAAATGGTGACTTGCTCAGCTGTTCACTGAAGGCCTAGAGGTTTGAGGCCAGCTAAAGGTGACTGTGGAGAACAGCCTGGTGATCTTTGAAAAGTCGGTCACTGAAAACCCAATGGTGTTTAGTTGTACTTAGACACTCAGGGGGTTGCATGAGTTGGGAGTCACCTTGATGTTAACTGGTTTTATGTCTTGCAAGCAATTTCAGTTAAGCATTGGACTACTAATCACAAGGTTGGCAGTTCAAACCCACCGGCAGTTCTGCAAAGATGAGGCTGTGTGCTCCCATAAAGATTGATAGCTTTGGAAACTTTATAGCATGTGTTAATGAGTTGGACTGAACTCAATGGCCATGGGATTGTGGGGTTTTATGTGGGTGGTGGTGGGATTATGTATATTAATTCAGTGATCCTATTAACGAGGTATGGGGAGTGCTTAAACAACTTGTCCAAAGTCCCAGATCTGGCAAATGTAGAGGGGTTTAAATCCAGGCAGTCAGCTCAACGCCCTTTCTCTTCACCACTTCTTACTACATGGCACAGATGAAGTGGGGACTGCCTTATCTGATGAATGGAGGTAGTGTGACAGTCAATTTGTACTTGGTATTAATCTGCTTCTTCCCCGCAAGGTCCCTACTGGGACACCCCTGAGGAAGCCCTGGGACTCCATGTAGCTTAATTTTATGAAATGTTTAAAAGATTGTAATTTTTACATATCTAAAACATTTTTATGGAGCTTTACTCAACAGAGCATCTAATTCGATAGTTGATCCGTCTCAAGAGGGCTATGCCGTCATCACCGCAATCAATGTCGGCACCTTTTCTTCCTTTTCGTGCCCAGTGATGTTGACTCCTTTGCTCCAGCCTCCACGGGCCTGGCTCCTACTCTATTTGTTATACTCCACTAGATTCACACAAAGGAAATGCATCTTCTTGTGGTGGGCGTGGGGGGGGGGCGGGGGGGAGCAAAAATGCTATCCTAAGGCACAAAATAAGCATGATTTGAACAGTACGAATCACGGGCCTCGGATCCCTGGTGGTAAATTACTGCCAATAGTAATAGGATGGAGAGGAAGGGCTGTCTTCAGGTGACATGCAGCCACAGATTTGGAGTTTTTGACCTGCTGCACTTTTAAAACCAGAATCGAGGGTGTGTCAGCGCATTTGCCTGTCATTTTGTCATACTCTTAATCGTCCTCCATCTATTCTGTTACTTATGGAAGAGGCATTTAAATATATGACCTCTAGCATGTACTTGCATACATGTACGCACACATGCACACACAAATGCACACATAGATCCACACAAGGATACATGCGCACACATATTAGGTTACAAGTGTTAGGGAGGGCATGGCACTAAGAAGCTTGTTTCCATAGTTCATAGAAATGCCCTCTTCTAGGCTCCCGTGAGTGAGTCAACCCTCCCTCATGGCACAAGACAACCAAGAGGGATGTTGGGATCTCTGACCACAGGGACACATTGTGGGAGATGGAATAAGAGAGTCAAGACCTACCCAACACCTACACTTGTGCTTGAGAGTCTTGAATTGCTTGGCCGTCACTGTGCCAGAAGTGATTGTGACCCAGGAGCGCCCATGATAGCAGAAGGGAGAGGAAATGAGCAAGCTTCTGCTGTGAACTCTGTGAGCTTCACACCAAAGGACAGATGACCAGAGAGAGAGAGAGAGAGAGAGAGAGAGAGAGAGAGAGAGAGAGAGAGAGAGAGAGAGAGAGAGCGAAAGAAAGCCCAGCCATTTATAATTGTGTTCTACATCTCCATATAACCCACATCAGGCTGCAAGAAAACAAATATTGTACTTTAAAAAATAATGAATGCATTTCTTTATTAATGCAGGAGCTATGTGTGATGTACAGTATTGTCACACCCAATAAGCTGAACTTGCATTAAAATTGCATTAACTTTTTTATATTAAATCATATCTTGTATTTCAAAAATGGCTATCGTAAGGTTGCAATAACTTAATTTCCTTCACACTGCAGTCATTAAAGTTTTACTTTCTACAAAACTGCCTAGTAACCGAGAGCACGGTCGTTGAGGAGCTTCAGGGGGAGGGGGAGGGGAGAAATGTTTCCAAATGATTAAAACCAGCATTTCCTTTAAAAAGGCAGAAGAGTCTTGCAAACACATTTTTTTCTTGATTGCCCTTAATAAATAATGTAGCCATATAGCTTCTCATACAAAAATTTATCACCGTCTTTGCCTTGTTGGAGTTAATTGGATTTAACTCATTATTATTTATTTGGTTATTTATGGGGTTGAACCACCTGAAAGGCAGCTGAATGAAAAGCAGTTGAGAGGTACTAACCTGTGGCCCAACTGGGTATGAGGGGTGGGTCTGGCTGGGCTGGTGTTGGTCAGGGGTGCCTGGGTCTGAAGGTAGTGAGTTTCCTCTGGCCCCTGGAAATCGAAAGAGAAGTCCTTTATTAATATAAGATCCAGCCTGGGGTCTCTTCCCATAATCCCATGTTCTGATGTCACATCACGTTAAGGCACAAATGATATGCCACAGTAGTTTATCAATAGCTCCAGTGCTCAAATCACTTATCGACCGCATACATTATGCTAAATAAATTATGCTAACAGGCACTGAGGATGACCCAAGTCATTCCAGGAGGTAGAAGGACATGACAGTAGAGAAAGTGACACTATCCTCACGTGCACTAATAGTCTTGCATTATACATTAGTTGACAGAGAGTCCACCAGTGGTGGGCATCCTTGATGCAGACGCCGGCAATAGCTAATCTGATTTCCCAAAGACAAAAAAGAAGGTGCAATGTTGGGCACGGCCAACCTACTCATAATACCGTTCACATGGCTCTCCTCCGTCATCCTCAGGCCCCTCAGCCCGTTCCCACCTGCATGCTTCAGACACGGGCGTGTGTTTTCCTAGAAACACAGTCTTTCCCAATGTCACCTTATGGAACACCTTGAAAAGAATATGGATTTCCTTCCAGCAAGTTTTCTGGGTGCTAACTGAAATTTGGGGTATGTGGGTGGTTAAATAAAAAGATTGGAGGTTCTAGTACACCCCGAGGTGCTTCAGAAGAAAGCCTTGAATTATACACTTCTGAAACATCAGACTCTGAAAACCTTCTGGGGACACAGTTGGAATCTGACACACAGTGGGGAGCCAGGAGTTGGAACTGACTTGGCAGCTGTTGTATTTTGGGCCATGTGTGTTTCATCTTGTTTTGTTTGTTTGTTTGTTTGTTTAATGGAAACAGTTGTCACCCCACACTGACTTTTGGGAACCCCACTCTGCT
This sequence comes from Tenrec ecaudatus, assembly GCF_050624435.1. NCBI lineage: Eukaryota > Metazoa > Chordata > Mammalia > Afrosoricida > Tenrecidae > Tenrec > Tenrec ecaudatus. Next base: position 68,277,944 of record NC_134538.1, read on the forward strand.
AGGCACAGACCACAATGGATTTCCTTCACTGGATACAAAAAGTCCTCTCCAAGTACAAACACCGAAAGCCCGCCGAAGAAGCCGCCCTTTCAAGCTTTCTTAAACATCCTCGTTCCTCTTTGTGGATGTATCTACTGTTCTGTCGGACACAAGGTAGCAGTTAAAACAGTGACAGCAGTACATACATACGTACATACATACATACATACATATATACATACATACATACATACATAAACACACAAATAAAGCCATTATGGATTTGCAAGGGTTTCCAGTTGGAAAGTCTTCTTTTCTGGAGATTTCTACTGGGTGGGAGTTGGGCTGCAACCTAATTCTAAGCAGAACTTAACAAGATCCTCTGTCTCAATGTTTGTCCTATGAAGAGCAAGCGGAAGACAGTTCAAAACCTGTTTACTGGCATGCCACGGCCAACAAAGGGGAGGAAAAAGATATGATTCTGTCACACTTATAAATTTTGAAGAAGGTATTATTGGCTCATTTAAAACAAATTCTTCCATATAGTCTCCAAAGGGACAGACTCATAAATAATGGAAATGTGGGAAAAAGACTTCAGCACATTAAACTCCAAATAAAATTGACTGCTACATATTATTCAATTGACTTCTATCTCCACAGCGATGTGTCAATCATAACAGCATTTTATAATGGGATTAAGCAATAAATGTGCCAAGCCATTATGCAGAAATCTGGAAATCTGATTAATTTGTAATATTTTTTTTCAGAAAGTCAGAGACGGACACTGCTTGGGGAATACTTACAAGCATTCTATTGAAATTTCTAAATTGATTTGGAACAAACTAATAAAAACACAGACTTGCTGACATTTTATAAAGTGAATTCTGTCAAAATATGTTTGGCATTTTAATGATTGCTGTCATTTAATAACAAGGCTAAGATGACCCGTCACAAGATGCCAACACTCCCTTTAATGTGCAGGAGAGGACCTTCCTTTTAAATTTTTTATATGTGATTTACTTAGGATGCTTGAAAAGCAGGGCATTTTAAACGGGGAAGGGACATGATGCAGTGTAAACTCTCTGTTCTGATCTCTGCAAACCCGGATTTTGTCTTCACTTTCTCAGCACAGCTCTCTGGGCCTTTATAGAACTAAGCAGGCCCCCACATGGTGCTTTTAGTCAAGTTAGGTAAATTCCCAGATTACTGAACATCGACTTCAGTTTCATTTGATAGGGTTTTTGTCTGTTTGCTTGTTTGTTTCGTTTTCCCTACTTTCCAGGCATATTTTTCACTGGGATATGAAAAGAGAGTTAAGATATTCAGAGGGGGGAGAAGCAAATCTTTTTTAATCAAATAAAAACTATATATCTGAATTAAAAAATGCCTATGCCATGCCAGACACCTCCAACTCATATTTCCTCCTGTGTACCCAGTTCACATTTTCATTTTGCTGGTAAGGATGCACCATTGTCGTGTTCAGGGGCTGCCTCACGCAGGCACTATGTCAACAACATTGTGTGCTCGCTACGCGTACCTCTATATAGATTACATATGCTTATGTTTCATTCTTTGCTGCTGGAGTCCCCTCCCAGTCCACAGTAGCTTGCTCGGAGGCGAGTTATCCTCAAAAACCATGCTTGGTTCAGTACAGGGCAATTCCACACAATTTCATGTGTAAAATGAGGTCTTTCACAGACTCTAGAGGAGATTATGTATGCTCTCCTGGCTGGATCAAAAAGTAATGTTTCTTCTTAATGTGCATCTCCATTTTCCCCAAACACATGTATCTCGCTTAACCTTGTAGGACCGAAAAGCCATCTGCCGGGTCATAAAGCAGCTCCTGAACCAGATGCCTTCTGGGAGCCCGGGTGGGGATCCAGCAATCAGAAGGGATAAATGAGGTCAGCTAAGGGAAATCTGAAGCAACCCACAGCCATATATTATAAGCGAATCTGAGATTAGCTGTTTCTATGGGCACAGAGGGAAAAAACAGCCTGAGTTGGACCCCCACCGCAAGGTCAGCAGTTTGAACCCACCAGCCGGCCAGCAAGCTAAAGATATTTTCCACGAGCAGAGAGTGGCAGTCTCAGAAACCCACCAGGGCATTTCAATAGATCTCTATGAAGCCAAATTACCTCCATGGCAGCCAGTTTGGTGGGGATTTTGGTTTGTTTATTGATTCCTTTAGCTGCGCCTTGAGGAAACAGATCAGAAGCCCAGGGAAGGGCTCTGCGGCCTGTTCAGCAGTTGGTGTTCTTAGTCTGTTGTAGGGCAACAGCTGCAGGTTCTGCTGAGGACGTGCCATCCGAGGTCTACCTCCTCATGGTGGGAGACCCAGGGATGAACCCCTGATTACTGAAGCACAGCCACTGCCCATCTGTCATTGAAAGAGTGCATGTTACCATCATGCTGGTGGCACTGTGGGCGGCTAACCGTAAGACCAGACGTGGGAATCCACCCGCTGCTCCGTGGGAGAAAGATGAGGCTTTCTGCTTCCACCGAAATTCGCAGCCTCAGAATCCCATAAACGCAGTTCAGCCCCCTCCTCTAGGGTCGCTACGAGTTGGAATCAATTCAATGGCAGTGAGTTTGGTGAGGGAGTTTTATCGTGCTGAGCAACTTTTGGCAGAGCCTCGAGAAACTAGGGAGAAAGGCCTGGCAGTCTGCTTCTGAGAATCTCTCCTGTTCTGACACATAGGCCGGTGGTCATGGGTGGAAATCAATTGGGTAGGAACTGGTATGGCTCTATCAAGGCAGGTCTGTGTCCCCCGACTCACCATTTTCTGCTTGTTCATTCCCTCTCCCACTCATCAAATCAAAGTCGACTCAGGGGCATTTCATTCATATCTATTGAACATCCATTTAGGAGAAACAGAGGATGGGATTTTGATTTGGGAGTTGCATAATTCCTTTAAAATGGTGCTGATAGCCTCTTGACTCTACTAATCAATAGTCGTGTTTTTGTTGTTGTTGATTGCCATCCAGACTGATTCATGACAAATGGCTCATTGACTATGTCTCTAAATTATTGGCATATTCTACCTCAATTCAATTTTGGTTTGAAAAGAAGTTTGGTATCAGAGTTAAAAGAATTTTTTTTAAACTTCTGAACTCTGCATTGATTTAAATTTAGTTCTGACACTTAATGGGGTGGGTGAACTTGAGAGACGTTTTCACTTCTTTATGCATCAGTTTTCTCTTGTATAAGATGCAGGTAATACTAGTACTTACTCCGTACCCTTGCTGTTACATGGACTAAGTGTAAGTTCATGGCAACAGTGCTTATTTACCACACAGGTGCGATTTGTTTTGGTTTTATTTTTACTAATATTTCATATTGCTTAGTTTATTCAGAATAATCACTTTCCCAAGTAGAGAGTGCTATGGGAGAGATATTTGGTGCCAGAATTCCTGAGGAAGGTTGGAGGGTAGAGGTGTGTCTAACCTCTGCCCCATAGGGATGACCCCCAGGCTACTGATGGATGACTTTGGTTCTTTCCCTTTCCCCTTGTCGGGTCAGAGGTCAGATGCTATATCCACGCCATTTCCTATCATATATACATATGGGGGGTTTGACAAGCAAGGTTCAGGGAAAATTAGAATGAAAAAATAATGGAATATTTCCAGCAACTTTCTGAAGCCCCCTCGTGTGTGAAAGTGTGTTTGCAAAAGTGAGACGAGCTGGCTTCGAGAACGTGTTGTTAGGTGCTATCAAGTTGGTCCCCACCCACAGCAGCCCTAAGCGCAACAGAGCGAAAGATTGCCCCGGTCCGGTCTGTGCCATGGTGCTACAGGGACTTGGAGCTAGGGGCTTCCTGCCCTCGTATCCCCGCGCTCATGTCCTGTCACTCAGGCAGCTTTGCAGGTTCAGGAGTGAGGTCAACTCTCGAAAGAGGATGATGATTGAATGAATACTCTCTGGCAAGCAAGATACCATGATACACAAAACTTATAAAATAATTATAAAATATAGCATATGTTTTAGCAGATATTAACTAGTATATATTAAATATAGCAATATTAAATATGATATATTAAATTGATTAATTATAGCAGATAGTAAGTATATATGATATGTAACTTATTGATATATATGATATGTAATTTATTGATATATATGATATTTAACATATAATTCATGTTTAACTTATGCCAGTTATAGTAAATATATATGATGAATATTAATTAAATAAGAGAAACCATTCTCAACTATTACTATATTGTAAAAATGAAAAAGATCTGCATTCCAGTATAAAGTTTTGAATTCCCCTTCCCCCCATTTTGGAGCTGACTTCCAGATAATTCATTTTAAGAAACAAACTACATTTTCCTTCTTTAGAAGGTACAAGTCTTTCTGGTTCTTCACCCCATTGCCTTTGCCAAGAGGCTATGAGAGTTATGGTAGATGGTGAAGGCAACATAATTGTATATATGAATTGTTCATTCCAAATAAATGAGTCTCACATTGCTCCCTGGTGTTGGCCACATATCCCAAGTACCATATGGAAGGGTCACTTGTTAACGGCCAATGCATTTTTAATGAAGCGGTGTCTTCAGATTGGGAGTTTGGGTTTCTGTGTCCGTGCATTAGCACAAACATAATCACATGAAGGTCATAGAGAATCCTCGGCTTTCTCTGGCATTCATGCCTCTCTAACCCACGGTTTGCAGTTTTCTCCTGTGAATGAGGTGTTGCAAAGGTTACTTATTATAAGATGGACAGTTGAATGCATTATTATTTCATGTTGGGCACATGAACCCCAGCTAAGCAGAGCAGAGGCCCCTCTAAATTAAACTTGCCTTTCTTTCAATTTCTTCAAGATTACGAAATGCCAAAGAGGGAGTGGCAGTATCTATAAAAGTCTTTTCAGAGCCACTGCCACTGTTTGCCACTTTTCATTGCCAGTCTGCATTTCCTCATGCTACTGGACATGCACACAGAACACGCTGTAGACGCTCGGTGGAATTTGTGCCTCTAAAGTAATAAGGGTGATTCTATAAAGCACACTTGAAAATCAAACACTCATTAATCCACATAAGGGTTTGTGTGATTATGCTGTCAGACATGAAGTCACTGGGAGACTTGTCATGTTTATCAGGGGGTGGGGGGGTTGAGGGGGGAAAGTAGGGAAAGAACTTTGGTGGTGAAGTGGCTAAAGCACTTGGCTGCTAACCAAAAGCCATTGGCTCAAATCCAACAGCCACTGAGAGCGGGCAAAGAGATTGGTAGTCTGCTTTCATAGAAATCCCTGCCTTGGACACTTGATCCTTGTAGATCGATGAGGCAGGATAGATTTGAAGGCAATGGATTTGTTGCTGTTGTAAAATCCGGTTTAGGTTTGGCAAACACATAAAAAGAAATCCTAAAATTCCTTATTTTGACTGATTATCTTAAGATTTTTTCAAACACTTATCTAAAATTGTTCAGATAATTATTTCAAGTCTACACTAGGTTTAATATGTGTATGTTATAGATTTTGAAGAAATGCTTTTTCTCCCTCTTAACAGTTCCTAAATCTCCATTTGGTTTTCCTCCAATAATTTTTAAAATCATTTTTGTTTTTACATCCATCTAATAAATGCAGGGCTGAGCTCCTAGGACACTTTTAATAAAGGTCTCAATTTCTGCAAAAAACTCCCTTTCCAAAAATAGAAAAAGAGACAGTCATCAAACATATTTTAGTGGGATTCTAAGACATGCAGGAGGCAAATGGGAAGCTTTGGGGTGTGGATTCTCTTTTGAGGATTGCTCTCTGCAAGAGTGGAAGTTCTTTCACGGGAGAAACTATTTCTTGCTCCTCTCTGTGTCTCTGGTAAGCAAGCTCCAGGCCTTAGTGTATCTGCATATACATGCACATCTGTCGGACTTCTTGCATGCAGTGGTAGCTTGGAAACCTTAACATGAATGACATAGATATCAACGCCACCTGAAACCATCCAGGCACTACATTTTCAACCACGTGAACATGTTTTGTCTGAGTTTAAAATGGTGTGTTCTAATCTAAGAAGCCCTACTAACTTTAACACATTTCTACCAGGAAAATAACTCTTAAAAAATAATGTATTGGGGCTCACTCTTGGCATGACCCTCAATCTTAGCCTGGAAGTTTTCCTCTTCCTTAAAAGTTGACCAGATTCATGTGTGAGACCCCACGATGATGGGCCATGTGCATCTTATTCTTTTTTGTGTGGCTATGGAGGCTCCTTTTATGCATCATTAATGCCGAACTTTACAATAGGGCCGGCTACATCATTCACAAGGCTCAGGATAGAATGAAAATGTAGATTCCCTAGCCCAGAATAGGAGAGTCAATCTCTCATGCTGGGATACACAGGGAAGAGAACCCCCACCCCCAGTGTGGCCTGATGCACAACCCTACCGTCAAGCCCAGACCTCAGTCTAGGGTGAATGAAGCAGGGATGTAATGAGGTTCGGGCTTTCAGGGGTCCTAGGGCCCCAGAGATAAGGAAATGGGTGGAGAACTCATCCTTAGGATGTGAGAAGGTGATTGCAGGTGGAGGGACAAAGGCTCCAAATGCCCCCTCCCCAACCAAAAGTCTCATGGTCCCATCAAGTTCCACACATCCAAAGAAACCTTATTAAAGACATGACCTCGGTTCATAAAACCTCGAGGGGGCTGAGCGCCTTGGGCAAACATAATGTGCTATAAAGTAGGACCTGCCCACAGCTCCCTGTCAGCTTCCACTAACTCCATTTCTATAAAACCTTGGTTTACTAGGCTTTGCCTCAAGAAGTCTTTTCAAAAAGTTTCCTTCGAAGTTTGAAAATTGCTTCTAACCTCACAACTGCTTCCAAGAGAGGCACTTTTCCAAATGGAGCACAGAACAAAGGGAAGGAGATGAGAGGCTATTGTCTCACCCAACACCCGTGCTATAGAACTGTGGTTATCTAATAGGTAGTCTGAGGATGCTAGAGATCTTTCTGCCATATCTCATCCTCCACCCTTCTCTGGAGATATTCTTTGTTCTCCAGTCTCTGCAAAGCTGAGAGTCTCATTGTACATTTTAGGAACTGTTTCCAACCAAGTGAATCTATTGACAGAGCGGCCTGACGTAGGTACTTGGAAATCCAACTTGCGAAGGAGACGGAAGTGCAGCTGCATCGAAGGAGCCATATCCTGGTGCCTTCGGTCCGAACGCATGGCTCAGCCACAGTCAAATGGAAACGACAATGATATGCAATTCCGTGCCTTTCATCAGACTGAACATTGTACAATCTTACAGTGGCCAGAAGGCTACAACTCGTACATTAAGAATATGATTTAACCATGAAGGACAACAGAATAAGTCATTGCTTCTATTGGAAAGGAGAGCCTCGGGGCCCGTGGCGTCTGGAATACATGATGCAAGAAGAACTCATCAACTTCAAACACAGAAAATGTGTGTGCTTTTTCATCCCTATTGTCCAAATTTATGATCATAGCTATCAGGTGATAAGCTTATCACTGGCCATTCACTTTCTCAGACTTAGCGCTTTCACAGGGCAGTCAAATTAAAGAAGGATATTAATCCTGGCATGAATAGAAATAATGACATTGGTATTTAATTGGCCAAATGAAAAAATATTTTTAACTGCAAAGTGATACCAACATCATAAAACAGAAACATTTTAGTGTTCTTCTCTTTCCCCAAATGATTGTCTAAAGCTTAATCTTTAAAGAAATTTACTCCGTTGAAAACCCAATGCATGGTACTTACTTTACTTTTCCTGTGAGAGATAGGTACCAGTCAGCCACAGAAGCAATGGGGGACTTCTCATTGGGAGGAATCCCAGAGCATATGTATCTTGGGCCGTCTAAAGAATGGCCCACATCTTTACCCATCAGGTTATTCTAGAGTACAGATATTTCAGAAGCATTCTGAATATTCCATTCTACTTTCAGTCAAATAGGACGAAGGTTTCACAGAACCCATTCAGATTACTTTTCATCATTATTGTATCTCCATTTCATTCCAATATCCAATATTTAGCAATTCCCCCTTATTACATAAACTTATTTTGGGGGGGTCTGCGCCAGAGTTCATATTATAAACATATGCCAACTAAGTAGGATGTGGACTCATTTACTGAGCATGTAACATGGACCAGGTCCTGTGCTCAATCTTATATGTGTGTGGATTCTCACTTCATCTCCACACAGGCCTGCTGATGTTGGGATTATTGTCTTCATTTTATGGAGGTGGAAATTAAGGCTTCAAAAAACAAAAACCCACTGCCATTGAGTCTACTCTGCCTCATAGTGACCCAATCCACTAAATAACTCTCCCTCAGGGTCACACAGTGAATAATCGGGTCAGGAGGTGAACCCCATTCTGTTTTGATGCTGAGCTCACAATACACTATGTAGAGAATGCAAATATTGCAGGAAGGTGGAAGGCAATGAGTCACCCACATCATTTTACAAACGGCCCTTTCCCAATCTTTTCCTTTGGGAGGGAAGGCAGCGACCATTCATGGGGTCTGGAGATTAAAAGGCAGGTCAGTCCCTAGTGTAGGCCAGCCGAGCTCTCATCATCTGGGGCCTTGTTGCTGCTGTCAGTTGTCTCCGAGTCCACGCCTACCAAGGGCAACCTCATCTACGATGCACAGAGCTGTAGGTGGCCCTCCACCGCCTTCACATCACCGGCTCCTCTGAGTCCAGTTCAGAGCCTCAGGCCCCACTCCACCCCCTCCTCACTGACCAGCTCCCGTTCCCGGGCCATTCCTGTCGTCCAGAGCTCAGCTGGAGAAGCACTGGCTTTGAACACCAGATGCCTTTCCTCCCTCCGTCCTTCCTTTTTTCTTCTCATCTCTCAGGTCTCCTTCCCTCTTCCCTTTCTCTTATTTCACGTACTCCTCTTTCCTTTTCACTCCCTCCCTCCCCCCTTCTTCCTTCCTTTATTTCTTGCCCCCCTTTTTCAGTTAGACGGCACTTAAAGGATAAATGCACCCGAACCCTTCATTTTGATCAGACATTGGAATGGGCCTTTGGATTCTATTCCCAGAGGAACAAAGGATGGTGGAGGTTTGGGGGAGGGGGACAGGGAGCCAGGGCTGGGGCCCTGTGAGGATGAGAAGAGGGAAATGCCCCAGCAGTAACCAGCACCACTGCGTACCCTGTGAAGCTGGCAGGAGGATTCCCAAGGAAGAGGCTCACAGTGGGAAGGGCTGGCTTTCTGTTCGAAAAGGGAAGCATATTTATCCTTTTTTAAAACACAACAAAACTGATGCTGAATCGAGCCCAATATCAGTGCTCTGTGATTTACGGCAATTTTCCTGACCACTTTCTCCTTCCATATCCATATCTTTACTTTTCCATTTGTGAGGAGCCGCGAAGATAAGCGTCTGGCCTCTCCATTTCAGTTATTTACTCTCAGAGCACCACATCTTTTGCAAAAGTAGCTGGAGAGCCACTTTAAAAGGGGGGGGGGCGGATAAAAATTTTAAATCTCTTAAAGCTGAAATAAAACTACATTTTTTCTGCACCGGCACTCCAAAAGGGTAGCATTTGCAATCACTCTTGCGTGCAACTGAAGATTGGTGGAAGTAGGGTCATTTAGAACTCAGCAAAGGACAGGAAGGAAATCCCCCCCAGAGGAATTACCTTCCATGAAATTGTAGCATCACACCTAGTTAGCAACCCCTGACGCTAATGGCGCCTCGGTACCAGCACAGCCACCCAGAATTGTGCAGCCCGCGAGGGATGCCGCACAACTCACTGTGGACAGAGTGCCAAGAGCAGCCCGGCCTCTGGAGATCGGGTAACAGACATGCTGTTCTCTAATAAGATGAAGTAGAACCCTAGGATGAAAACACACCTCAAGGCCCCATCAGTAGATTGCTCTTTACATTCTTTCCTTCTGAAGAGTTAGTTTTTAACAACCGCCAAACAACTAGTACAATTAATTTGTTTCTGGCTTTCCCCCCCCTCTCTTAGTCTTTTTTTTTTTAGCATTACTGTAATTGAAAAAGTATATATTGCTTTAGCTATTAGCTTGAGTGCATTCATAGGGTGCTATATCACTAATAGACTCCAGTCATATTCTTTATCCTTTTAGTGAAGCATTATTTAGCTGTCCTCTTGTTCTGAAGATTTTGTTCCACTTAAAGTAAAATAGGAAAAAAGCTTCATAGAACTCATTCAGATTATTTTACATCATTATTTTATCTCTATTGCATGACAGCATCAAATGCCTAACAGTAGCCATTTGCTCCATTAACTTTTTTAGAGTTGATGGCAGGGTTCATATTGTAAAAATAAACCTCCTACATATGAGTTGGGCTCAGATTATAACTTAAAGGTGCTTTGTCAAAATATTTTTGTAATTTTATTTTTGAGTGTTATGTTTGGTCTTAGAACTCTAAGGTCAGAATTGAAAATGAGCGAACCTTCTAAATACAATGGTGAACATAAAATAGTGGAATAATCAGCTGCTATCAGCGTCAACTAATGGTGACCCCAAGGGAATCAGAGTAAAACTATATTCCTTGTGGCTTATTATTTTCTAATTTGTCCTAAGTTTCATTTGTTGTTCTTGTTGAGAAGGTATGCAGCAAAACATACCCGGATTCAAAAATTTCTGCATGTTCAATTTAGTGACATTGAGTACATTTTGTGAGGTGACTGACCACATGTACTCTTCTTTTCAGCGTTGTCCCTCCCTCGTTAACACAAACTCACTACCCCTGAAAGTTCTTATCTCAGCCTTTAAGTTGTTGTCATCAAGTTGATGCCATATGGAGATCTTGTCAGCCAGCACACAACTCCAGGAAAGCCTTTCTTTATGAAGTAAGCAAACTGATTGTTTGGTTTTTAAGATGGCCCAGGGGATACTTTGGGTCTATGGTTTAAGGATTACCTCAGAGCAAGACAGCGTTTAGATCCCATGAACATTTGGAGTGCTCTTCTACATTCCTTTCCTTTGGGCTGGTATTCTATGGAATCTCAGATAAAAGCTGGCAGCAATAGTAGCTGGGCACCATCCAGCTCTTTCGGTCTCAAGGCACAGGAGGGAGTTGTTCCCACAGTGCTTTCCCTCCATTGATGCCTGACTCCCCTGCTTCCTCTGTGGCTCTAGGAGAATAGAGACCAATCATTGTACCTAAAGTGGTGATTGGAATGCTTTTAAGACCTCTGGAAACTGTGCAATGAACTAGGACGAAGACAAAAGCTCCAAACAAGTGTAGGGCAATTAACTAGGATGTGAAAGGGTTTCCGAGAAGGGATCTCTTTGATGTGCATTGCCAGGTCTTTCTTCAATGTGCCTCTGAGGGAATTTAAACTTCCAAACTTTCTGAAAGTAGCTGAGTACATAAACAGTTTGTACCACTCAGGACTCCTGTGGAAGAAGAGGCATCCAGTAATTTTATATGTATCTACTATAATTCATCAAATCTATGACATCATTGAGTCAAAATACTTTATGTGCCATTAGAAAAGAAGAAAAATTTTCAATTAAATCAATTATATTATTGATTATAAGATCTATCCCAATTTCCAACACATTAAAATAGCAATTAAAAACTGTTTCTTAGGAGTAGGGAAGCAGTGGAGAGGTCTGAGGGGCCGGCCCCAATCCCAACTACGTGGACACCTGCCCCTCCCCACAGAAGAATTTATTTCAGAGGACAGCACTGAATTCGCAGCTCCTGGAGAGGGACATGTCTGATCAGAGCGGAGAGAGTGGAGCACATCCTAGCCCATCAAGCCTTGATGACGAGATTCCCACTCAGAGCAGCCAATTCACAGAGAAGACCATATGGGCGGCCCCACTATGAGACACGACATCCCTCACTGACCCATAGCCCTACAGAGGACAACACTGGAGATACAGTGTGGGAATTCCGCTGGAACTGATCCCACCACACCGAGGCAAAACACTAAGGGTATCAACAGAACAGCAAGGGGAACAGAGCAACGAAGTCCCAAGGGAATACCAAAAATAGACTTTGGAGCCAGGTCGTGGTACCCCATCAGACTCGACCTGAAAACACTCCTAAAGGCCAACAAACAGTCGTTGAACTAACTACAAGATTTTCTTTCTTGTTGTTGTGTTTTGTTTTTGTCATTGGCTTGTTGTTTTTTTGTTTTATTTTGTTGCTTGATTTTGCTCTATCTTGTTTTTGTGCATGTTATTATCTCCACAAGTCTGTCTACATAAGATAGGCTGGATGAACAATCTGGAGGAAAACAACTGGACTGACAGTTCTGGCGGGACGTAGGAGAGAGGGGAATGGGGGGAAAGGAAGTGGAATTAACAAACCCAGGGACAAGGGAACAACAAATGATCCAAATCAGTGGTGAGGAGGGAGTAGGAGGCCTGGTAGGGTGTGACCAAGGGTAAAGTAACCAAGAGGAATTACTAAAACCCTAATGAATGCTGAACATGATAGCAGGACAAAAGGAAATAGAGGAAAGAGCTAGGAGGTAAAGGCATTTATAGATGTCTAAATACAGGTATGTACATATGCACATTATATTTATATATAAGGATATGGAAATAGATCTATGTCCCTATATGTACACATTTAGCATTAAGGTAGCAGATGGACATTGAGCCTCCATTCAAGTACTCCTTCAACGCAAGCATACTTTATTCTATTAAACTGGCATTCCATGAGGCTCACCTTCCTGACACAATGGCTGAAGACAAAGCGGGTGCATAAACAAATGTGGTGAAGAAAGCTGATGATGCCTGGCTATCAAAAGATGTAGCATCTGGGGTCTTAAAGGCTTGAAGGCAAACAAGCAGCCATCTAGTTCAGAAGCAAGAAAGCCCACATGGAAGAAGCACACTAGCCTGTGTGATCATGTGGCAAAGGGATCAGGTAGCAGGCATCATCAGAACAAAAAAAATCTTATCATTGTGAATGAGGGGAAGTTCAGAGTGGAGACCCAAAGCCCATCTGTAGGCAACTGGACATCCCCTTAGGGAAGGGTCGTGGGGAATAGACGAGCCAGTTAGGGTGCAGTGTAGCAATGATGAAGCATACAACTTTCCTCTAGTTCATAAATGCTTCCTCCTCCCCCACTATCATGATCCCAATTCTACCTTATAAATCTGGCTGGACCAGAGCATATACACTGGTACAGATAGGAACTGGAAACACAGGGAATCCAGGGTGGATAATCTCTTCAGGACCAGTGGTGAGAGTGGCGATACCGGGAGGGTGGAGCTAAGGTGGGTTGGAATGGGGGAACCGATTACAAGGATCTACATATAACCTCCTCCCTGGGGGGGCAGACAACAGAAAAGTAGGTGAAGGGAGATGGCGGACAGGGCAAGATATGACAAAATAATAATGTATAAATTATCAAGGGTTCAAGATGGAGCGGGGAGTGGGAAGGGAAGGGAAAAATGAGGAGCTGATGCCAGGGGCTTAAGTGGAGAGCAAATGTTTTGAGAATGATGAGGGCAATGAATGTACAAATGTGCTTTACACAATGAATGGATGTATGGAGTGTGATGAGTTGTATGAGCCCCCAATAAAATGATAAAAAAACAAAACAAAATGGAGTTCAGGGGCCACTGCTGACCTTCAGTAGAAAAAAACAACAACAAACTGCTTCTTAGAATTAATAAACTACTTAGTATTCATTGCCTTATTTAGCTATAAGAGATACTATAGATTATGGTGTAGAGACTGTGTAATAGAATGAATTGATTTTTCTTTTACCTAAGAAGGTACATATAATCTCTAAATATTATCAGGATTTGGTAGATTAGAATTTATGGATCCAATAGGTTTAAACACACGTACACGCACATTCAATACTATGAAATTAAATAAGGATCTTGAAATTCTTCATTTCTACCAACTTCAACTCCAAGTCATGGTAAAGCTGTGGGATAGAATAGAATCACGCCTTATGGTTTCCAAGACTATACATTTTCACAAGAGTCGATCTTTCTCCTGAGGAGCAGCTGGTAGGTTTGAACAACTGACCTTTCAGTTAGCAGATCAATGCTTAACCCACTGTCCCACCAGTGCTCCTTAGATGAGAGACCTTCTTTATAAGAAACAGATACAGGTAAGATGGACTCAGGGAAAGAATCTAGCATTTATTGAGCATCAGCAAAGGGTCTTGCAACAGAGTAGAGAATTCTACACCTGTCATTATTGAATTTTTATGTCAATTTCATGAGGTTAGTATTGTCATCCTTATTAGAAATGAGGAACGAAGGTTCTGATAATTTAAGGAACTGAACCAAAGCACAGAGCTGATGTTTTCAAAAGGACACAAAATGAAGCAGAGGAGCTGGCCTTCAAATCTAGAGCTGGCCAAACTCTTATGTTCATTCAATTCTATGCCCTGCTGTAGGCAAATCCACCATTGTGTGAACAGAACTAGAATGAGGACTAGGTCGGCCAATGTCCTTCAGGCAATGACCACCAGGTTCACCATGCACTTTATCCAGTGGGCTTCTAGACTCACTGGGTTGGAGTGGACTCACATGATGGGGACAGTGTGGCGTCTCAAAAACCCGTGTGTCCCTGGACAATGTATACGATTTGGGCTTGTGTGTGGCAGCTTTGAGGAGGCTTCCAGCAAGTGGGGCTGCGATCAGATTGGATGTTGTCACGGATTTAATTGTCTCCCTCACAAAATAAGTATTGGGATCCCAGTCCCTATTCCTGTGTATGTATTTCTATTTAAAAATTAGTTCTTGTTATGGTCATGAGACTGTGTTTGTGTAGAGTGCGTCCTACACGTAAGCACACCTGTGCGATAAGGAGCAGCGCAGACCTGGAGATAGGCAAGCACAGGGCAGGAGAAGATGTTCACAATGTCAAGTGAACATTAGCAAGGAACCAACCAACCAAGCTACAGAAGCTGGTTTCCTGAATTCAGACTTCTTACCTCCTGAACAGTGAGAAATTAAAGTCATCCACATGCCATAGTAGCACTAAGAAACAAAAAAGGAATAACTTATTATAGAGTATCACAATAATTCCTGATTTTTCCAGTTGCTACAGAGCCTATTCTGATCCGTGGAAATTCCATGTGTGCCTGAGTGAAACTGTGTCCCATAGCTTTTCAGTGGCTGGGTTGTTGGAAGTTGATTGGCAAGGTTTTCTCCCAAGGTGACCTTGGGTGGACTGGAACTTCCAACCTTTTGGTTAGCAAATGAGTATGTTAATTATTTTTATTGCCTAGGTTCTTCCAGTTATTATTTATATCAAAAAACCAACTCATTACCAGGGAATCTATTTCTACTAATATTTCAACCTTATATTTTTTAGAAGGCGAGAAAACGTGATACAAAGCTACAACTCTACTTGGTGAAGAAATGATATTCATTCCTATGCATGTGGATGGAAAAATATTTGGGTAATTTTTCTCCTGATTCTTCATGGTCATGCAGCGGCCCTGTCTGCTGTTAGTGTCCTTGACATTGTTTATATTCACCAACAGACCACCAAGGCCTCACTGGAAGTAGCAGGCTAGCTCCTGAAAGCCCAGGCTGTTTCTTATTCTCGGGATTTTTCGTGAGGGGGACAGGGCGGCACAAATGCCCTTTTGAGGACACATGTCTCTAAACTAGAAGGCAGATATGAATAGCACTATTCAATGCTAATTATAATTTTTTAAAGGAGACATATGGTGTGATAAAGAGCTTCTCTTTAGAAGTGCCTGCTAAAAGCAGAACATCTAATGAACCTGTGGTTGGCCGGTCTGATCATTTCATCTCTCTGGAGGTTAAGGAAGCAGGAAGTACTTTTAGTCTAGACTTAATTCTGATCAATAGAGCCATGTTGAAGTCATAGGATCCTTGGGATAATATGACTCTCTGCTCCTAGATGGCTTATTTATCAAAAAGGAGAAAGAAAGGCGGGGAGAGTCTGGAGTGCTGTGCACTTCCAAAAGCTGCTTCTGGAAAATCCTCACCGCGATCTCATAGCCAGCACTTATAAAACAGTAAGTAAAGGGAATCTTCAGAACCATATTCAAGAAATGGTTCGAATTAGTTATAAGCATAGTCACATTCTATGGAGTCAGGTTGAACTGCATTTCCTCTTTGCTTCTCATGTGTTAACTGGGTGGCTTTGAAGAGGTTATTTAACCTCTCTCACGCTTTTTTCAACTGCAAAATGGAGGGAATTGTAGCACCTGCTTTACCGTGTGGTAGTCTGGGTGGTACACGCAGTTTTTAACTGGCTGCTAAGCTAAAGGCTGGCGATTTGAACCCACCCATCAGCTTCATGGAAGAAATACATGATGCTCTATGTTCATAAAGATTACAGTCAAGAATATCTGATAGCACTGTTCTACTCTGTAACCCTAAGGAGTGATCATGAGTCAGAATTGACGACAACTGCAATCAGTATTACACGGCCGGGAGAACTAACTAGATTTCCATGACTGGCACATTATCTATCTCTACCTATACCTATGTCTATCTACATCTATATCAATAACTATATATTGATAATTGACTCAGCACCATTGAGTCAGTTACAATCATAAGGACCCTTCCATACATGACAGGGTAGAATTGTCCCTGTGGGTTTCTGAGACTCTATTCTTTATGGGAGTAGCAAGCCCTGCCTTTCTCCCTTGGAGTGAGTGGTGGGTTCAAACTGCTGACCTTGTGGTTAGCAGCCCAAGGCATAAGTATCATGCCATCAGCGCTCTCTGGCACGTGAGAAATGATCCATAAATGTTGGCTGTTATCAATCATTATTGTTGTTAGCTATTACTGAGTTGACTCGTGGCCAACATGATGTACAAAAGAATAAAAATATGCCCAGTCCTGCATTATCTTCATAATCAACAGGATGTTTCAGTCCATCTTTGGGGATAATGTACTAATCCCTCTAACCAAGGGTCTCCCACACCTCTCTTGGTTCTCTATTTTGCTCTCCAATAGTGATCTGTCCCTTGTGATGGTGTGTCCAATGTCCTGTTGTGATCCATGGCTAATTTTGGTATGTACAACAGTGAGTCTTTCTTTCTAGTCCATCTTAGTCTGGAAGCTGTGCTGAAAACTTCAGTGCTATAGCAACATACGAACTTCCACTGACATCATGGCAGATGAGTGGTGGACATGCATGAAGCGCATGGACCGGAAACAGAACTCATGCCTCCTGGGTGGAAGACTAGAATTTCACCACTAAAAGGGGCCCATAAAACTCAAAGTATGTTGTCCCACTTCTCCTTCATTTATTAACTCAATGGTTTCCAACGGGTATTTAATAAATATCTAGCAGATAGGCTTCCTAGACTCTTAGACTTATTGCCTAGCAGGGAAGTTAGATATTCAAATAATAGTTTGACAAGAAACCACTATTTATTTCTAGAAACCACATGAACAGTGCTCTAAGAAATGATGAGTGTTGGCAGTAGCAACAAAATGCCCTATGACATTTCTATCAGAAGCCCCAGCAAGGTAAGATGTTTGGGGGTACTTGACCCTCTTCTTATAAGATCTCCTAAGGGACATATCCTTCATGTTTCAAAGAACAACCCCTGACATACATATAATACTAATGGCCTGTACAATTAAAATGGAAGTTTAAAGACCAGAATCCTTTAACCCAACTATCTCTATTGACAGCCTTCCTGGTTGTAAATGGTATGGCAAGAGAGGAGACAATCCAGAAGCTTTGCGGTGGATCTGATTACCCCCGGGATAATTTATCGGCTACTTCAGCTGGGCTGAGTGCTCCTGTCCTTGCTGCTCCTCCCCTCCCTCTTTTATCGCCCCCATCCCGTTCTAATGACTTTGCACTGATGTGTGTGATGTGTATTTGTGGCCATCACAACCTCCTTAGGTAACAATGGATAAGCATCGGCTTGAGAACTTCCAGGTCTATATTATTTATGAAGCTGCAATTCTCCTGTAAATAACCCAGTTGTTAAAATGATATGTATCTATGTAATTGAGTCTTCTGTATACAAATAAATAAGACTTTATTGCAATGTCAGAAGTTAACAGACCAGTCAATAAAATCAATAACTCACTTTTTCTTGCTTATATATCTAACTTTTCTCCGTCTTTCCTATGTCCTCTCTTTGTTCTGGTTACAGATTACTGCTCAAGAGAAAATACAGCTCTTGTGCTACTGTTTATTAAGTGACAGTCGGTGGTGGAGGGGAGGGGAGTGAAGCATCAGGCTTAGTGAGGATTTCCAACCCCCTTTGTTTGGCTTCACTCCCCTCCCCTTTTGGTTTTATGGATCAGGGGGCGGGCAGATAATTTAATGTCAGTGTCCCATTGGTGGAGGAAGTACCGCAAGTCACAGGTCCACACTTGATGATTCTCCAGATCCATTTTCCATTATCCCAGAGCTGCTTTCAAAACAGCCCCCTCGATGAGAGCTGAACCATTTGGGCTTACGTGGAAGACATGTGTCAGTATCTCCATTCCGTGTCCCTAGTTTTGAGAAATTGGTAATCCAGCTGGAAATTTTTGTTCTGCATAAACTATGGCATAAGCTACCTCTGCAAGGGCAAAGAAGTTTCTTTAGAGTTTTGTTTTAAAACACAATTTGCTTAATTGATTTGGCACCTGTTAAACTCATGGAAAACAGTTTAAAAGGACCGCTTAATATTTTTTGTGCTTAAAAAAATCCAATTAAACAAATTGGCATTGATTCAAATTGTCCTGGACCTGAGCAGGGAAAGATAACCAAAACAGGGGAAACAGACACTTAGAAGATTGGGCCAATAGCCTACTCAAGATGATTCTATTGCTGTGAAAATAAGTGGGTGATTTATTGGCACATTTGCATGGACCCGTTTGTCTTCTCCTGTGGAATGCGTAGATAAATAAAATTGTCCTGCTTTATTATCTGTCAAAACGGGACCTAGACTCTTGGGGAAAGGAAACCTGGCATTTGCAAAACACGATACAAAATGCAAGCTTCCGCTTGTACTGCGGGCCTTAATCAAGGGGTTAGAAAGCAGAGTTCCTTCATGATTTGAAGGAAACGATTGTGTTCATACTTTGGCTTGCAGCATGAAATAGTAATAAATCACATTTGCATAGCACATTCTATGTTATAATAATAAAGCATTATATTCCTTATTGTAAGCCATGAAGAGTTATGCCAATTTTTAAATTAAGGGATAAGAAAACGAGAATTATTCTTCTGTTCAATATTGTCAGTTGTTGTAGATCCAGATTCCAGAACCTCTGATTTTCTTCACTGCATTTTTGCCTGGAAGAAGGAGTTCTCTTTTGGTCACAAAGAGAACGACATAACTATGGGACTCCAGGTGGATATGCGGATATGTGCTTATGGCCAGCTAGATGCTCGGGACGAGGAGCTGAGTGGAGGCAGACTCAAGAACAATCAACAGACTGTTGGTATGCGAGATCATTCGAGTGGATGAACTCTCGGCACATTGTGTTGGAAGAGCAATGACTTAAGCTACAATTCTGGGGAGCACCAATTTTTAAAAGATTGCAGCAGAGAAGAGGAACCCACGAGTTACACAGAGAAAGCTCGCTCGCTAACTTGAATCAATTCAGAAAGTTCACAACTATCATAGTGGTCAAGGAAGAGGAGCTTGCTGGAAGAAGAGGGCAATGCAAGTAGCCGTCCCAAAGAAATCAAGTGAAATTATCAGAGACAGGTATCACTAATATCCGCTCAACTCAACACTGCCGTCAAGTCAGTTCTGACTCATACTAACCTGATAGGGCGGGGTAGGACCTCCCTTGGGGGTTTCCAAGACGGAACACTGTATGGGCACAGAAACGTCTTCTTTCTGCAGGAGAGTGGCTGGTAGCTGGTTTCTAACTGCTGACCTTGCTGTTAGCAGCCCAAACTGGGACCACTGTGCCACAAGCGTTCTCAATATACTAGACGTTCACAATGTTGGTGTTGTTGTTAGGTGCCATGTAATTGCTTCTGACCATAGCGACCTTATGCACAACAGGAGGAAGCACTCCCTGGTCCTGCGCCACCCTCACAACTGCTCCTGGGCCTGAGCCCCTTGCTGCAGCCATGCTGCCAATGCAGCTTCTTGTGGGTCTTCCTCTCCTTGTTGTCCTTCTCTAAGCTCTGGACGCTCCTTTAAAACATGAGCTGCGCTTTCTTTATCTATGGACCTTGTCATTGGAATGCTGGATATTGAGGCTGCATTTCGGTTAGTAATAAAATATGAATAAGCATTACGTATAGGCAATGTGAAGAGATGTTGGTCAGATAGACAAGAGTGATTAGCCCATTGATTCTAAAATGATGGGTTGTGGTCAGTAGTGGATGTCTGGTGGTGTAGTAGTTATGCATTGGGGTATGATCGGCATGGTTGGCAGTTTGAAACCCCCAGCAGCTCCGCAGGAGAAATACTGGGCTTTCTCCATCTGAGAACAGTTACAGACTCAGAAACTCACAGGGGATTGCTATGAATCAGCACTGACTTGATGGCAGTGGGCTTTTGAGTTTGAGTGGGACAAAATATAAATTTCTTGCATTGCAAGCAATATTAAAGGAATAGAAGAGAATGGAGTAGGAAAGGGTAGAGATAGCAGTCCTTCACTTATCTTCAGTTATGTGCTGGAAGAAGTACAGCTAGAATGTGCCTTTGAAGCAAAGATGGGAGTTTTTTTCTCACATACTTGAGACAGGTTATCAGGAAAGACCCATCCCTGGAAGAAGACATCATGCTTGGAAGGTAGAGGGTGCGTGAGGAAAGACGCTCAACTGAGTGAATGGACACAGCAACAGCCACAATGGGTTCAAACACAGCAACGGTTGTGAGGCTGTCTCAGGATCGGGCAGTGTTTCGTTCCAGTGTGCAAGGGTGACTGTGAGTCAGAGCTAACTTGATGGGTCCGAATAAAAATGGCATTTAGTTGTCCCTGCAGTAAACACCTGTAACTGTTATCTAAAAAGTTGGAGGTTCAAGTTCATTCAGAGTCACCTTGGGAAGAGGCCCGATAATCTACTCTTGAAAATCAGCCTCTGTAAAATCTATAGAGCACAGTTCTACGCTGACGCACATGCAGTTACTATGGGTCAGAACCGATTAGACGACAACTGGCGATTCATTTCAAGAAGTTTCAGTTAAGGAATAAACATATATGATTATAATCTACATATATACATTAATTAATATTTTGAACTGTGTTTTGTGTTTTAAGTACAGGGGTTTCAAAAGTTTGAAATCTTCTGGATTAGAAACCAGAGAAAAGGTAGTGTAAAGTGACTTATCTTTTCTAAGGAAGCAGGGGCTAGGGACTAGTGTGCTCTGAATGGAAGAAGGTGATTAAGTGTGAAAGAGAAAAACATATTAGAGAGGAAATTGAGACGACCACAGAGGAGCTCAAGAGTTCACAGGACGGTTTGACTTTGAACCAGAGGAAGGACATGTCATCCTCTGCCACTAGGAAGCGAGAATGAGTTTGGAACACTCCTTCCTTTCCGATGGAAATTCAAAATAATATAGGAACTAGAATCCTTTGACAATTCCTCTCAAGGCTGAACACAGAACTACCATATGACCCAGCAATCTTAACCCTACATGCCATCTACACGGGAGTCTACGCCGACCTGAATATCTGCTGAGGCACCTAATTTGACCACAAAACTGCATCCAAAATATGCTGAAAAACTCGGCTTCTACATGAGTATACATGGCATATAAGCAAAAAATGGAAGTTGTAACACTGACATTAACATAACGTTCATCATCATGCTATTCACAATCGTCAAAAGTTAGGAAAAACTAAGTGCACATCAGCAAAAAAACAAAACAAAACGTGATATATACATAACATATTACTCAGCCATAAAGAGAAATAAACTCCTGATATATGTTACAACATGGTTGGACCTTAACAATTTTATATGCTGAGTGAAACAAATCAGTCACCAAAGGTAAACTATTGTATTACCTCACTTAAAGGAAATAGGCTAATTTATAGAAACCAAAGCTTTTGAGGGTATCATTACTAGAGGACACTGAGTATCTTTTAATGAATGTGAAATAACTTGTCAAAGAATAGTGGTAATAGTTATACAGCATGATGGGCATAATCAATGCTCTTAAATTATACCTGTATAAATAATTGGATTGGGAAATGTTTGGACATATATACTTTTACCCCAATTACATAGAGAGAATTAATCTGTGTGAAGGAATCTGATGGCAAACAAGTCAAATGTCTTAAAATTTTTATGGGAAGAAGAACATGAGATGACCACTCAGGACAGTGGTGACCGGCGACGATGTCTAGAGAGCCTTAAAAGGGAGCGGGAAGCATCATCTCAGAGCATGAATGAATCTGGAGGATGGGTGTTGAGTAAACTAGTCAATCACAAGAGGGGTATGAGTCTATTGTATAAGACCAGAACTATAAAAATCAAGAAAAGGTTTCCACACAAAGGAAACATTATTTTAGGGTTAGCAGAAGTGGGAAGGGAGAATGATGTGAGTCCCTAACTAAAGGGGAGACACATATAAACTTGGATGAAAGGAAATACTCAATAAGTGGGAGGTGAGCACAAACTGATAAAGGCAAAGGATGACACAAGACGGGACACAAGAGTTAAAGTCAACAGAGGTAAGTCCTCCGCAGACACAATGCTGCCATAGCAACAATAACCCGTATCCACACGTGGATACGTAGATATAAGCTGAACAGGTGTGGGAAGGCAAATGGGACTATAATCACAAATACATGTGTATGATAGAGGATTTATCTACACATGTATTTATATATGCTACAAACACCTCCATGAATTTAGTAGTGTGCACAGGGGAAACGTGATGAGAAAGTTCTCAGTCATAAACAAATACCTTGAGAAAATGAGTCCCTTGACCAATGGGAGTGGAAGCTCAGGACCACAGTGTTGGGGAACACAAAAATCAATTGGTGCAACACAGTCACCAAAGACAATGTTCAAAATTCCACTTTGGTGAGTAGCAACTGGGCCCTTGAAAGTTTGTGAGTGGCCATCTAGAGTGAAACTGTGGGTATTTCTCTGTCTGGAACACAGAAGAGTGAAGAAAGTAAAATACACATGGAAACATTTAGTCTGAAGGGCTAATAGAGAATGTGAAGCTTGGCCTTGATGATCCTGAGACCAGGAAACCCAGGTGCTTTCAGCTACCATTGGTGACCACTATGAAAGAATCACAATGGAAGGTCCTGGATAGAGTGGGAGAAAAATGGAACAAAACTCAAAATCAGGGGGGGTGTGGAGACCAGGCTTACTGGTCTAATAGAGACTGGTCTCCCATGAGTCAACTTTCAGCCATATAACAGACAGTCTTCTAAGGTAAAACAGAACACCAAGGAGGTTACGCCTCAGAGCAATCAACCATGTGACATCGAAAGAGCAGAATTCACCCCGGGGTAGAGCTCAGACGGCAAGACAAGATAAGCGAGAAGCACAAATAGGAACATGAACCCAGGAAAGAAATGAGAAGGGGGCATTGCCATCCATGACACAAAACGCAATTTCTTGGATGGAAAACCAGTTTTCTCTGGGAGCATTCACACAAATAACAATAAAAAGAGTTGTTTTTGTAAAGTAAAGCAATGGGTTGAAGAGGTTAAACACTATGGGCTTTTATTTTGGTTTATGTATCCTATTATTTACTTAGTTTCATATTCCGGTATGAAAAGTTGTATGAGTTTGGTATAGAGAAAGAAAATTGCTACAGTTTCCAACAGTGGGAAGTTTGCTCATAGATGGCTTGGAAAATTGGGATGTGAGAAAGTTCAGTATCATTAAAGAAGTTCCTACTCGTACAATTAGCCGTGGACTCAGGCTGTAAGAAGGGACTAAAGAAAATTAATTAAAATCTTGATAGGTATGACAGGAAATAAGATAGCACTGAGATATGATCAAAATGAGACTGTGTTCAGCATATGATTGTGCACGTGGAAGAGTTCTGAGTGGAAGGCACTCAATTTGAGATCCATCTCCCTGGGGAGCGTGGGGAAACCATCCCAGTTGAAGTAGGCAAGGAACAGTGCCTTTAGTTACAGAAATGAAGACATTGTAGATTTTTAGCAAAAATGTTGAGCAAGATTCACGAAGAAGCACAATGGAGAAGTAATGGTATGTTAGCACTATTTCAACAATGTGACAGTTCTGAACTTTTATTTTCATGGATTGAGGGGTTTACAAAAATGAGTAGTTTCTACCTAAAATGACTGTAAATAAAGCCATGTCCACAAGGGAGAGGTACATTTTGTTTAAGGCAAGGAAGTTCAGCATGTTTCCTGTAAACAGCACGTGGCTATCCGCACTGGAAGCTCCTTAAAGTCACCTGGATACCTTGGGGGTCCCAGGCCCAGGAATTCTGATTTAATTGCCTGTGCTGGAACTCAGCGTTATTTTAAACATCAGAACAACACAGACTAGGAAGTACAGCCTGGCAGTCTACTGCTGAAAACCTTGGCTGGTAAACACCTTCTGGCTAACAGTAAGACACTGGCTGACACAATATATAAGTCCCTCAGGTTGACCATGAGTTGGCCCTGATCTAATCAGAGGACACGTAGCCAAGAAGACAAAGGTGGGGTTTCATTTCTGCAGTGAATTAAATCATGCCCCTCTAAAAATATGCTGAACCCTTGACCCGAGATACTTGTGAGTGAGAGTTTGTCTGCAGAGAGAGCCTTTGATGATCATTCTGGAGTAAGGGGGTCCCTAATGAAAGAGAAAACCCACAGAGACAGGAAAAGGATGCCCTGTTACCATGAAGGTGCAACGCAAGAAATGCCTGGCACTACCAGAACTTAGGAAGGACAGAGACAGGGAACAGAATTTCCCTCAAAGCTTCAGAATGAGCAACATGACCAGCACTGTGATCAGACAGATCCGACTCCAGAACGGTGAGAACCAGTCTCCAGCAACACGAGGCCTGGTGGAGACGACAGCTAGGGAGGTTTCCAGTGATTTCAACTATTTGCCTGGCAGGTGGTTAGGCTTGTTTGCTATGAAGCAACATTTAAAGGCTTTGTAAAACAATTCATCTGTTGTCCTTGCATTGACTCAAAAGGCTTAAGCCTAGTTTCAGACACAGTGTTCTATGTTGCTTTTTACATTCTTTTTCTTGGAATACGTCTTTCCTTTGTAAAAATCTACTCTCTCATTAATTCTCCTGAACACACTGAAAGCAGGTCCGTCTGCTGCTGCTCTGGTTCACACAGGACCACACACACCTGGTTTATTTGCTCCTGTCTCTGTGTCATTTCTTCCACCAGCAGTGACTTTAACAGCAAATCTGCCTCCTTCCCATCCTTCAAACACAGGATCAGCATTTGCTCTTCTGGAGAGCTCTCCATTACCGCCAAACATCACTCAGCCTACCTCCACCTTCTGCTACTATTGATCCCTTTACAATTGGGCAGCACTTTTAATTTTTCAAAGAGCTTTCACATACATTTTCTCATTTGACTCTTACAACAATCCTGTGAAGTAGGGAGAGCAAGTATTATTATCCCCATTTGGAAGATGGGAAAAATGAAATACAAGGCACTTAAGTGGCGGGCCTTAAGTGATAGGACACGCAGCTGGTCAATGGCAGAGTTGCAGCCAACACCGAGTCCTCCCCACTGTCTGCCAGCTCCAGGAACTCTCCAGTAGGCAAGGAGTGATTACGGTGGGGATAGCATTAATTTTCCCCACTTGATGATATTGTCTGCAAGCACTGCTTCTCATCTGCTCTAATCCTCCAGACCAAGAGGCACTGAAGCAGGTGCAGAGTCTCAGACTGCCCCAGACCTACTGCGCTAGAGTCTGCAATTGATCATTTCCAAATGTTTTTATGTACATATAAGAATGCGAATCACTGTGGCCATGTGTGTCTGTGTGTGTGGTCCCATGAACAAGGATGGTCGACAATAGCAAGCACTCCCAGTGGACTCATCAGGGGCAAGGCTCTCTTCTAAGCACTTGCTAGGTCCGAACTCGCTGAGTCCCAACGACAATCCTCATGATGAGGTAGGGGCAGTGGGCAAGAATGTGTACTAGAGAAATGTACAAGCAACAAGGAACAATCCCGTTACTGTCTCTATTTTACAGGCAGTGCACAGAAAACAAGGAGGTAAGAAACTTCATGTGGGCTACAAAAAGTGGAAGGATTAGAATTTGAACTCAGATCATCTGGCACCGGTATGTCCCTGAATGCTGAATGCTCTCCATGGTCCATGGGATCAATCCACAGCACTTAAGAGAACGATCTACCTGCAGTCACAGTCGTGTAGGTTTTCCTCCACGGACAATGCCATACGACAGTGGGATACAATCACACTGTCAGAATACAATCTTAACTCAGCTCTATGGAGGCCAGTGGCCTAGGAACTCAGGCTTTCAAACAAACTTCTGAGTAGAGTCTGTACCTGATTTAAAAAAATAAATCTCTTTTTTCAATTATGAAAAAGAAGGCTTTTTCAGTTGAAAATATCCATACTCCCTAAACACAAACAGTCTTGGTCAACTTGCCTTGGGGACAAAGAGAACTGTTCTGATGGGATAGAAAATTCTGCTCATTGGCTTTTATTCTGGTAGACATCAATGTATCTCAAGGGTTCAGCAGACTGAGGCTATGCCAACTTACATGATTATGTAGCCAGATTTTCTGAGCAAAACAAGGACACAAAGAGCATCAAAAGAAGATGGAAGAAGTACTAAAAAGACTCGGTCACGGTGCAGCTGTTTCAGGAGGTAGACTGTGATCAAGAACTGATGACATTGAAGAAGACCAAGGTGCATTGAAGGCACTGACAAAATAAACGAGGCTTCTGGAATTGGTGGGATAACAATTTAAATACTTCAACAAAGAGATGCAATGCTCACTCATCTTTCAAGAAAGTTGGAAGACAAATGACTAGAAGAGACTCAAATTTATGAATATTCCAAAGAAAGGTGATCCAACAGAATATGGAAAGTGGTGAGCCACATCATTAATATTTCACAGGAAAAATTTTAATGAAAATAACACAAAAATGGTTGCAGCAATACATTGACAGACACAGAAAGGAACATGGAACAAGAACAGTGTACTAATGTCAGATGACTATTGACTGCAAGCACAGAGTCCCAGAAAAATGTTTACCTGAGTTTTATTGATAATGCAAAGACATTCACCATGTGGATTATAGCAAGGACTCTGGGCACCTGGCAAACAGTCCACCAGGGAGGTGAGGTTTGGTATGATTTTTTCATAACCACTCTTTTTACTGCTTTCTGATTTTTCTGATCTTCCCAAGGGGCGAAAGTAGTCCTTTCGTGAAAATGATGCGTTAGTGAAGCCAACGAGGCTTCTTTTCCCAGTCCGTTTCTGCTTCCCCTCCCCACAAACCAACCGAAACAAGCAAGCAATTGTCAAAAAAGGTCCAGGGCCCTACTTTTTAGCAGTCATCAAACTGTGGTTTGCTCGATGTGGTAGACCTTAAAGTTTGAGTCTCTTCTGACTTTCAATGTTTTTAACGCTTGAATGTGTTAAAAAACTAAAGTGATTTTTAAAGAGCAGATTTGAGTGGAGAGTGCTGCTACTTAAGACAGGACAAGGGACAGGACATCACCTTGCAGACCTCCTCCCGTCTAGGATCGCAGGAAAAAAAGCAGTGATAGGCATCCCATGGCTAAGTACACTGAAATTTGGATTTCTTGTTGGAGTCTATTACAGACAGCCATTAACCAATTGAAGGATTATTTCTGTTCTATGGGGTCTGTTTGTTCTTTGAAAAATAAACCAAGCTGAGAGAGGGAGAATAATAAATGTCTAAGAAACTTAAATCTAAGTTATGGAACGTTTAAAATTTGCACATTACTTGTATCCCAAATTGAAAAGGTGACCTGATGCTTAGAAGGAGATGACTTTATCTTTACATAAACTAGGAAAACATTGTGAATGATGAAAATGGTCTCTTTTTAGTGAATGATTACAGAACTAATAGGATACACATATACGAAAGGGCTTCAGAAAAGTTTGTGGAAAAAATGTTTGCCAAAACATTGCATTTTCTTTTGATTTCTATGAACTTTTTGAATCCCCGTTGTATTATAAGACACATTTATGACATAAGTGAATTCTGTTTCAGTTTTGATTAATGGTCCATATGTGTAAAGAAATAATTTGAAGTGTTTGACAACATTGAAATAAGCAGGGTATTGAGTACATAATGTGAAGATGAGATAGGTCTTAATATACCTACTGTCTCTATTGTTCCTAGTTTATGACTAAATATATAAACATAATTCATTGCTATAATGAAACCTCATATTGTTTAAAGCCAGGAAACTGGACATTTTCAGTTCTCCTGGATATAGGAAGTCATTTGTAGTGCCTCGTGGTTTTGAGAATAATTTTTATTCTGGGCTCTTTAAACTATGAGGAGCCTTGGTGGTGTAGTGGTGATGTACTGGGCTGCTAAACACAAGGTCTGTGGTTCAAAACCACCAGTTGCTCCACGGTAGAAATATGAGCTTTCCTTCCCCTGTGAAGGGTCGTAGCATCTGTGACCAGGAGGGACAGTTCTCCCTGCTCTACCTTTGCGGTTGCCACAAGTCAGAAGTGACTCAACAGCAGTGAGTTTGAGGTCATAGACAACAGGTACAAAGGATTCTGGGGATTTTCTTATTTTTGCATCATATTTTCCTTTGAAGAAAATGTGGGAATATGCATTTTATCAACCAAGTCCCTGATATGCAAAGTTATACAATGTTATCAGAGATAGAACTATGCAGACTGAATAAAAACAGCAGAATCCCAAATATGACATATTGTAATCACTTAGCACCATTTTATATTCATAAAATGTCCTAAAATGTTATGGAAAGTGTTAGCGCATTTCGAACCTTCATCATTAATTGATGGATTCACTCATTCAACCAGTAATCATTGCACCATCCCATTGCAACAGTTCTCAAACTTGGCAGCAAATCAAAAGGTCGGCAGTCTGAGCCCACCCAGAGGCATGTTGGAACCCAGGTCTGGTGCTCTACTGCCCAAATACTAGATATCAAAAACCCAAGGGAAAAGCCTTTCAATGGCTGACTTGAGAAGTAGATCACCAAGCCTTTCTTCGGCGGCACCTCCGAGTCTTTTGGTGAGCAGCCCATGGGTTAGCCACTTGTCCCCTCAGTGACGGCTATATAAAATGCTGATACCAAAAACATTTTTATTTTTGTAATCTGCATGATTATGCTGTCACTCATGGGTTACTAATACTCCTTATTCTGTCTTAAAAGCAACAGAACATTTTTAAAGGTCAACACAAACAAATAAAACCCGATGGGACACAATTTAACCCCGAGGCAATCCGGGTTGTCATGAATGAGAAGCAACGCAACAGCAACTGGCTGGGCAGCAAGTAATTCCAGGTCAAACGCCAAGGGGGCGTCGTGAAAATGTTGTGAATATTGGATCACATGCCTATATGAGCACCAAGAGGAACCGAGAAGTCACATTATTATTAGCAAACAACAACCACACATTAAAATATTGCATCTTGTGCTTGACTGGAACCCCTATATTGGGCTAACTGCTCCCTTCACACACATTTTGGGTGGTTTTGTTATTGCGGTTCTAGGTTTGTCCCTTTGGGAGGGGCTGACTCTCCGTGGCCTGGCCTCAGCTTATAGCTGTACTCAACAGGCCGAATAATTCCTCTCCCGCGCATGTTCATTCTCAAAGCCTAACGGCTTTCCACACGTTAACATCCTAAGACAGAACAATGCAAAGGGCCCTCTGTTAGGAACAGGAGTTCTAGGTGAAGGCCAATCAGCAGGCATTAGAGTAACAGTGGTCTAAAACTTAGGGGATGCATCTAATCGGTGCATGCAACCTCCTCCCTGGGGGACGGACAACAGACAAGGTGGGGAAGGGAGACATCGGACAGGGCAAGAGATGACAAAATAATCATTTATAAATTTTCAAGGGCTCATGAGGGAGGGGGGAGCAGGGAGGGAGGGGGAAAAATAGGACCTGATGCCAGGGGCTTAAGTGGAGAGCAAATGTTTTGAGAGTGATGAGGGCAATGAATGTACAGATGTGCTTTACACAATTGATGTACGTAAGGATGTGACAAGAGTTGTATGAGCCCCTAATAAAATGATTTAAAAAAAAAAAGAAGAGTTGAACCTAAGACGGTCCGGTAATGCGCACATTTCCTGGCCTGTCCTTCCAGGCTTTTCACACGGAGGCGTTCTTTAGGGACCGTATTGAAATGTACAGCTCAGTTAATTCCACGATGCAAGATTGTTAAACACG
Source organism: Tenrec ecaudatus (assembly GCF_050624435.1). Lineage (NCBI taxonomy): Eukaryota > Metazoa > Chordata > Mammalia > Afrosoricida > Tenrecidae > Tenrec > Tenrec ecaudatus. Next base: position 68,308,117 of record NC_134538.1, read on the forward strand.
AAACAATGTACTGCGGTAGAGCATCACGCCATCCATCACAACAGACAACCTGGGAAACAGGAAAGCACTGCATTTTCAGAGTAAAACGCAATATAATGACCGTGGCCCTGGAATGGATCAATGTGGCCGCAGCGGCGCAGCTGCGTGGCATTTAAAGCAGCAATCAGGGCGGGCTCCGTGCGGTCCTTTGCTTCCCCGTGTTATCTCATCTTGTCCCCTCTGAAAAGGGCAGTGGGGGCAAAAACACACACCCGCAGGACTGACACCTCCGGTTTCCCGTCAGCGTCCTTCTCTATTGTGTTAACAACTCTCAATTGTGCCAGCAATTTTCCACGGTCTCAGATTAGGAATTAGACTGCCACAATTTGTACCTCCCCAGTTAAGCCTGAACCTTGCACGCACCTGAAGCCCATTTGCAGCCGGTTTGTAGCTCGGGCAGGACCGTTTCTGTGAGACCAGCGATGGGCAGAAAGGGCTCGTGGCCAACGATTTTAACAAAGCTATTTGGCTTAACTTAAAGTCTTTCATTCTTATCGTAGTCAACACTTTCTGCCATGGGATTTTTTGATCATGACAACAGAGTAATGCTTGATACGAAGGTTATAATTGTTAGGAGGTAGAAATAATACGGGCTCTAGCCAGGAAGCAGGTGCTCAGCATCAAACCGTCTGTAATGCTCGTGGAGAATGGAGAGAAGTCGCTTAAAACAGAAACCGCCGCTTGCTCCAGCTCCCTCAGCAGGCTGCTGTGCTGCAAAACGGCACCTCCACACAAGGTGCGTGCGCAATTTTATATTTTGCAGATGTGAAGTGTTTTAACCTGCCATGAGTCTGGAGAAAATAAACATAAGTTATAATCGCTGCATCACTGAAATACGCAATTTTATTTTTTTCTAAAACCTTAAAGAAAATCTTTTAGAAGATATACCGCACTGTGTTGACATTTTATGCTTATTTTCTGTAGGCTTTCTGAACAGAAAAATTCATACTATATGCCCATCATAAGAAGTCCCTGAGTAGAGTAAACAGTTAAGGTGCTCAACTAACCATGGAAACGACAGGGGTTCAAGTCTATCCAGAGGATCATCGGGAAAACACCTGGCAATCTATGAAAACATGGAGGTGTCATGAGTCCGATTCAACACGATAACAATGGACTTTTCTGGACCTTCACAATGATCCAGAGAATCTAAACACCTTTTCAAAATTATTATTATTATGAATTTGAGGAAACACAGAAATAATTTGTAAGCCTGTGTTATACTTTACTTAGCATGCCACAGAAACTACAAGCCAAAGAGAAAAAAATTAAGATATGTAACTATGTATATAAAAATATATAACTTTCCTAAAGCAAAAATAAATTTTGAAGAGAAATTATTTTAAATTTTACACATTTGTATTATTGAAAGCATTAACATCCACAAAATATAACATTGCCTATAAATCAACAGTAAAGGGTAAATGAACTAGAAAGGAAATGATTTTAATAAATAATTAATAAAAAGAAACACAAATGGCTAATAAGGGGAATATGCCTAATATTAGGAGGAATTAAGGAACTATGTGAGATGCTATTGCTATCTATTATGGCGGGAAATTTGGTAATATATAAATGAAACCCAGAAATTTCACTTTTAGTTACAGATACAAAGATGTTCATAGAATGATGTTCCAGGAGGCATTTTCTGTGTAAGGAAATATCTTAGAAAGCTTCCAAAGATGGATTAATCAATAGACAATACAAATGAATTATAAATCATCCATAATATGGAGATTCAGGATATTATAGCACTGGAAAATTGTTCATAAACTCAAAAAACCTCACTGCCATTCAGCGGATGCCAACTCACTGTGACCCGTAAGGGACCCTACAGGACGAGGTAGGACTGCCCAGAAAGCCCAGTCTCTCCCCTGAGGACTGGCTGGTGCTTTCAGACTGCCGACTGTGTAGTGATCAGCCCAATGCATAACCACAACCCCACCAGGGCTCCTTTGTTCATGGTGTGCAGAAAACGCTCGGAGGACTCAGAGTGGAGGCCAGGGTGTGGGTGGGTATGACCCAGCTCTCTATGACCCTGGGCGTGGTTTTTCCATGAACTGAGAGCATGGCTCAGCTTGCACAGATGTTAAATAGTGAAGTTGACACTCAACACTCAAGCACTGAAAGCATATAGACAGATGCCACTCCTCCTGAGAAGGCCTCTGGCTCCAAAGGACCATTCTCTCAAGAGACTTTTGCACCTTTACTGAGAAATTAGTAATTCCATGGGAGGACAAAGTTCCTGGGAAATGCTAAACTAAGCCAAGTTTCATTGAGTGAGGAGGCCTAAGTACAGATTTCAAATGTACAGTTACAGTGTATAGCATTCTCCAAAGTTGTTTTTAGTGGTAGAACCAACCAAGTGCTCCAGTGTCTTTGGAATACTAGTTTCTAAATTGGGAACATAAACAATACAATATTTTAGATCTTAGAACCCAGTCTCATTTATGTATTTATTAATTCAACCACCAATGACAACTATTTTGCTTGCATTTGGCACTGGGCGAGGGACTGAAAATATCAAGAGATGTGATACAGTGTGGTGAATGAGACACACACAGATATTTGCATTTTTGTGGTTAGGCGTAGTGTTATAGATGTGATGGAGATGTGTCAGGGGTACACAGAGATGGCATAACTCATCATGGAGTAAGAGGAGGGAATGGAAGATACCTATGGGGAAGAATAGTATCAGGGAGCTACAACATTTTGCATGGGTTTTGTAAGTTGGGATTGTGAAAAGTTTTACTTACTTATGATTGTTCAACTCCTGGTTATTGTTATATATATTGCATAATTGTTATTACTTTTTGTCTACGGATCTTTATTGACCTTGAATCTCTATCTCAAGCAGTGGTTCCCAACTTGTGGGTCGCAACCCCTTTGGGGGTCGAACGACCCTTTCACAGGGGTTGCCTGGTTTATAACAGTAGAAAAATTACAGTTATGAAGTAGCAATGAATATAATATTATGGTTGGGGTCACCACAACCTGAGGAACTGTACTAAAGGGTCGCAGCACTAGGAAGGCTCAGAACCACTGGTTCTAGAGTCCTCTTCTTTCCCTTAGATTCCCAGGCTCTTTCATCAGCAAGAGCTTTACCAGAAAATTTTTCATGTGTAGGAAGACTTCATTCCAAGTAGACTGCACTCACATAGCAATATTCATATTCCTATACAGAAATACTAAAGATACTAAACCATAGAGGCTGACCCTCAAAGTTACAGATAAACATGTATCCTTAAATTTTATATAATTTTATTCTAATAAAATAATCTTTTCTGTTGTTTTTTTATGAGCAAATGTCTAACTTTTATGTGGCTTTTGAAACAGTAAAAAATATTAACGGCCTGCTAGTGTTGCTTACAGAGACGCCAGGCCAGTTTCTAAGTTTTGCCTTACAGTAAGACTGTACTGCACAACAGAACACAACCCACCCAGTTCTGCACCCGCCTAATCTTCCTTTGCCCCTGCTCCCCCCACAGGAGAGCTTTGGGGAGTAAAGAGAGGTGCTGCCTTTAATGTGTGTAGATTCTGATAAAAAATTTAATATATTGCCGTCACTAATCTCACCGAGATTTCTTGCATGATACAAGTTCTTGACCTACAAATTACATGTAATTATCACACTGTCATCATTCATTGGCTTAATAAACATGCACTGTTTCTACATGACTGCATCACACACTGGGCTCTAAATGGACAGTTTAAAAATCATTCCCATTTAGTCTCTGTTCGTCATCACAGGCTGGAGAAGACAAACATCGCTGTTCCTGGAATACCTGGCCATCCTCACTTTTATAGCTATCATCCATCTAAAGAGACATCGGACAGTGTAATATATGACCAAATAATAATCATTCATGAATGATGAAGGGTTCATGAGGTGGGGGCAGTGGGGAGGGAGGGGGAAATGAGCAGCAGATATTAAGGGCTCAAGGAGAAGGCAAATGTTTAGAGAATGATGATGGCAACAAATGTACATATGTGCTTGACACAATGGATAAATGTATGGATTGTGATAAGAATTTTATGTGCCCCCAATAAAATGATTTTTTTAAAAGATGAATGTAGTTCATTAGGTGCTTCTTACATAAGCTTCTTAATCGTCAGCCCCCAGCACTGGGTCTATCTTTCCAAGGGGACCCTGAGCTCTCACACGGCTCACGTTGCAGGTCATCATTTGGACACAGCAATTCCACATCCCGTGCACAATGTCTCTCTTGTACAAGCCTCCTCGTGACTCTGAGATTGTGGTTCACACCACTGATAGGCCTAAAACGCCTTCTTTCCATTTGTCAATATCTAACCTACCACTTGAGTTCTGTAATGCATTGATAAATGTTCCTTAACAATTCTGAGAGCATTTGCTGCCATAATGATGATTTATGCATTCAGCTTGCTAAACTGATACACAGGCGTGGGCTGTGTGTTTTCTAATGGACTGCAGGCTCTGTGAGGTTTTGGAATACATAATACACTTCTCTGCCCTCTTTCATGATGGTGGGATTAGTCCTGGAAACCTTTCAGGCACGTTATAAATACTTATCATATATACTCGAGTATAAGCTGACCTGAATATCAGCCGAGGCACCTAATGTTACCACAAAAACTGCATTAAAAATGTGCTGAAAAAACTTGGCTTATACACAAGTATATGCGGTATTTAATGAAATACATTTTTTTAATCTAAAAAGGGAATTTAGCAATTGTTTTGCTGGTGGCTCGCACACAAATACTGTTTCTGTTATAAATTAGTTGGCATTTCAAGATCAATAAGCAATGTAAAGGAACAAATTAATCCTTTTGATATAGAAGAAAACTCAAACTGCCGAGGTGGGTGGTTTCTGGTGCAAGCACAGTATGGTGCAGACAGCCCTCAATCCGCTGTGCACCGGCTCCGTGACTACTACAGCCCTTCCGGCGTGGGCTGCCACACCTTGAAGAATGTATAACATCTACCTGCCCTACAACTGAGGGGATTTTCACTATGGAGCTTGTTAGACAGAACTTTGAGCAGAGATGTCTGGGATTGTACAGTAAGATGGGCTAACGACCAGCAGCAGGTAAAATATGAAGTCGCAATGCCTATTTCATAGAACAAACAAGAACCGACACACCGGGAAGAGAACATCACAGATGCCTTACAAAACGGGGCTGTCGAGTCAACCCTGCTTCATGGAAACCCCTTGAGGATCACACAGGGCTATACTCCACCTGGGTTTTGCTGGCTGGTTGTTCGAATGCCATGTTAATGGTTGCATTCTCAGAAGTCGATTGCCAGACCTTTCGTTTGAGGCGCGGCGGCCATCTTTCCATGGTTCAGTTAGCAGGCAAATCCATTTACCATTTGCAATACCCAGGGACTCTACATAGGTCAAGGCTATCTCAGAGAGCAGCAGCACTTGCCAGAGAACCAAAATGATCACCATAGCTGGTTTCTTTTCGTTTTGTTTCACTTTGTCTTTCCTCTGAATTGCATTTTGAAAACCAATCTAAATTGCATTAGAAGAAAAACCCAGAGACCCACAACAAACTCTGGTATACCCAAATGTGCCATGAACCCACACATTTAGAAGTTGAGGGCCATAGCCATGGGAAATCGGCTGGAATGTGCTCTGAAACACTCCAGAAAGTTCATTCAACACCAGTCCTCTCACAACTGGTTGGGGAAAAGTGACAAGTTCTCAATGCTCTGTGATGCCTAACTTTCTCATCTGCAAAGTGAAGTTACTGATTCCCCATTGGTACCGTTATTAGGAGAATTAAACATGCTAATACGTGAGGCACGGAGACTGTGCTGGGAAAGACGCACAGCTTTTTATAGATGCTGGCAGTCTCATTATTGTCAACACGAGTACTATCTAGCAGCAGCGATCCTTGCGAAGTTGTAGCTCTTCTTTCTGACATTCAAAATGGAATGTCGTGGAGTAGACTCCATACTCTCTACCAGCTCCTCGGGTTCTCAAATTCTATGACTTTTCATCTCATCTCATAAGACAAAGACACAACCCAAACCAGTATAAAGAGGTAACATGACCGATCCCATCTGGGGCACCATTACTGTGAGGGGCCAGGGGAGTGTCACAGTCTTTTCATCAAGTACATTAGATTAGCGTCCGGACGGAAAAGCCTGATGAAAACCCTCGGTCAGCCTGCCAGTCAGGGTTGGCTGTAATCTCCTGGGAAGCACGACATGATCATTGATCTTTGTGAAATTGCACTCCTAGGAAATACAAACCCTTTGCATAATTTAAATGAACAGGCCAAGGATGACTTCAAAGAAATAGAAATAATGGGTAGGACAGTGGTTAATATTAATGCGAAGGAAGAGCCAGTCCATACCTAATGCAGAGTTGGGAATTGACATAACTAAGGGTGAAAAGACAACTGGGTAAGTACAGCACCAACGTCTCTTCAGAAAGCCTCCTCTAAAGAATTAACTTCCAGACAAACATTTCTCTAGTAGCCCGCATCTCACTTCAGAAGTCGGCTTCCACTTTCCCTTCACATCGTCATTTCCCACCAGTATAAACTTCTAAGCCCAACACTTGCTATCTCTCCTCCCCACTGCATTCCACTACATCCACACACCAACCCTTTCTGTGAGGCCGAGCCTGTTTCTATCTATAAAACACCAGCGACCACCAACAGTGTTGGGCACAGAATGCTCCCAAAGTCTCCTTTCTCACCCGATGCTGGATTCAACGCTAATCGGTTCATGCTTTGAATACGCAGAGCTTCATAGCAGGCTCGTAGCCTGCTCCAGAATCCTGCGTAGCGCACGCAGAGAGGTATGTCAAGGACTTCCCTCGGGCAGTCGCAATTAGCAGAGTAGGTGGGATTTCTCCATACCTTTAGTCAACTTCTGAGGGCCGGTGTCCTATCTCTACTGAGATTCAAACAGGGCAATCAAAGCAGTTCCCCAAAGTCAATACCGAGATGCTCTAAATGCAGGAGCCAAGGGAGTTCCTTTGTAAAACTATTTAATTAATTGCCGCGTCATCCTCCTGAAGTAGATCAGGACTGGATGTTCACTTAGCCTCAGTCAGACTCTATTAGATCACACCTTCTCTGACACATGGTATTTATTATTGTCTCTGATGTGAAAATGGGTGAGACTCCTACAGGCAAAGGATAGCAAACCAGAAGGCTAAAAACTAAGCAAGGCTGGATCAATAGCACATGGATCTCCAAAGTATGTGGGGAAATAGGTGGTTACTGCTTTCTTCCTTCAAACGACACAAATGCTAGCATAGATATTTGGGCAGCTCAGGTTCTGTCACAGCATCTATCAAATATCCTAATGTTCCTAGAGAAAATAATGTATTCTATAGAAAAAAAGGTTTATTTATCCCTCAAATTGGGGGATACTGAATATTACATTTCCATTAGAAACTTACCAGCCTAATGGCATATTAAAGGCTCCCAGAAAGTCAACAGTAGGTGGGTTATCTTTGTTTACATGAAACTTCTCTGACTACAATATCTATTATATATAACATAATATCTATGACTATTCATTCTACTTAAGCAATACACCCTCAAACACATTTTGGAACACACCGCATCATGTAGATTTTTTGACTTATCAAATGTGACCTTATACAACAAAACATGCAAACAGTACAAGACCTCACTAATGTGAACAAAAATGCACGACCTGTTTCCTTGAAATTATGGAATATTATGAAAGACAGAGATCCTAGTGGCATGAGAGCCAAGCACCGCTGTTAGCCCAAGGTTGGCAGTATGAACCCAGCAGCCATTCTGTGGGAGAAAAGAGGTGGCAATCTGCTCACATAAAGATTACAGGTAGGTGACACCAAGGTGGAGAGCAAATGTTTTGAGAATGATGAGGGCAATGAATGTACAAGTGTGCTTGAAACAATGGATGGATGGATGGATTGTGATAAGAGCTGTACGAGCCCCCAATACAATGATTTTTAAAACAAGGTTACGGGTAGGACAGCTTAAGGGGTGGTTCTACTCTATCCCATGGGATCATTCTGAGTTGGAATCGACTCAATGGCATCTAATGCAGCAAAACTTTGTTGTATTTATCTAAATCAGGTAATTCCGGCTACCATTCTTTAAAAGCCTTCTTCAGTCCGTATGCAAGTGTGCCTGCTTAGTAAACATGCACTATTCTTTAACAATTAGAAATTGTCATGGTTAAAAATAAAACAGACTGGGAAGAAAAGAATTGTGTTAAGCTCTTCATGAAGTCTTGTTGGCATGTCTCCTGTGTCCCCGGGTGTGTGCTGCCCATGAGATGGCTTCTTTTAGCAAGGGTGATCTTGCTAAATGCACTTACTTCATGCACTACAGCTGCAGAGTGAGCCCCCCAGCATGACCATGTGTCTTCCAGAACTGTTCTGGTCACCACGGAAATACCATAGGAGACCATAGTCTGAATAGCAGAAAAGTGTGTGTTATGATGAAGGGTGTGTTATGATGAAGAGTGGGATGTGTTGTGATGAAGGGTGGGATGGGAGCATTATGTTCTCAGCAAAAGAGAGCATCACTGCACTTGGCTTCTATGGCATCGATGGACCAACAATTTGATATCGTCTCCTGTTTTGTACTGGTCATCCTCTCTCCCAAGTTCATTTAACATATACCATGACAAATGGATGTAAGCAGAGAGCTCAATCCCTCTCCCTTCTACCACGATCTATTTATCATTTTGCTCAATTGTCGTAATTTTCCCCTAATATTACCTTCTTTCCATCGTACTGATCCTGAATCATGAAACTGTGTTCTCACTGCTCCATGGGAGCACCAACAGAGCAAAACCTATATGGCTCTGCTCTCAGAACATGCAAGATGCCTCCTCACTCTACATGGGCCACAATGAAGGCAGTTACTTGGAGCAAATCACTTGACCCCTCTGGGTTCCTAGTTTCTCATCTATAAAACAAAGAAAGACACCAATATGGAGCTGCCTGGCGGGGTTAATACCTGTACCAGCATATCTGTCATACAGCTGTTGTTGGCAGATTGAAAACAGGGGAAATACTGAATTTTAGTACTACCATTCTACTGACCTTTGCACAGAGTAGACCGAGTTAGCACAGAGAAATATACTCAAGGCAGACCGAGATGACTCAAGTAGCATATCAGTTTCAATGAGCTGCATGTGATTTTTTAAAGAAAATATATAGTTCTACATAGAATGTGCAATACTAAACCATCTGCCTATCAGAAGACTCGTGAGGATAAACCTCAGCACTGAAAAATCAGACTTAAAAAGGAAGAGAATAAGTATGCATAGTTAGGAATGAATGAAACAACATTTGTGGTCTCGGAAGTAAAAGGCGCCCTGGTGACATAGTGTTTTACACGATGAGCTGCTAACCACAAGATCAGCAGTTTGAAACCACAAGTGGCTCCTCGAAAGGGAGATGAGGCTTCCTGTTCCTATAAACAGAGTTAAAGTTTCAACACCACCACACAGGACATGTCCTGTCCTATAGGGTCACTAGGAATCATCAATGATTGGAATGACAGTGAGTGAGCAAGCAAGTACGCGAGCAAGTGAGTGAATGAGTATAAATGATTAACTGGAAGGTTGGAAGTTCAAATCAACCCAGAGGCACCATGGAGTAAAAGCCTGGTATACTTTGGAAAAATCAGTTACTGAAAACACTATGGAACATAGTTTTACTCTATTTATCAAAATTGGGGTCACAGAATCATAATCAGTTGAACAACAAATGGTTTTCAAAATAGGTCATAGTCTAGGTTATAAACTTAAAATTTAGTCCTCAGCATTTGTTTTCCTTACATTCCCTAGGTCTTCCAGTCTGACCCAGAACTTTTACCACAATTTATTTTTACTTCGTGCACATAATGTGAAGACACACTAGGAGTTAAGGGTCACTATCAGCTATCAGTGACTGCCATTATTCAACTCAACAACTACTTAGCAAGTAACTAATGTTCAAGGCACTAGAGAAAGCACAAAGGAAGATAAGGTTCTTTCTCAACCATTCTCTGAGGCTTGGCAGGGGACCCACCTAACCTACAATTCAGGCAGTCCCCTGGAGGACATTTTATCTTACATCCTCTTTTTTCCTTTTAATCTACTGTCTACATCTACCTTCGTTTTTTGTTACCCCTTCCCACCCCAGTATCTAAGATAACACCTATTTTAAGACACAATCTATACCTTTTTGTTACAGTGCCTTGCACAGATTAGGTATGTAATAGTTATCCAGATGGAACTAAACATGCTAATGTGTTCACCAACTAGAAAGGCACCTACATTTCAACCATTACAAAAGCTATAAACATTAAAGTTGTCTGTCAACATTTGTGTTAAAGAATATGAAACTCCATGGTGCTTACATTGGGAGGGGAGGTTTTCCAGTACCTCTCCTTGTTGAGCATCACAGACAGCAGAAAGGCAGGGGCAGAGAAAGAAAAAGGAGTTGCTCTTTCAACGGGTCTCCCACCCACCTGTCAGTTTGTGATGGCTTATATGTTGCTGGGATGCTGGAAGTTATGCCACTGGTATTTCGAATACCATCCAGGGCACCTATGGTAAACAGTCTAGAAAGCAAAGTCTGGTGATCTGTCTCTGAAAATTGTCCACCAAAACCTGGTCGATCACAACTGAAGAAGGTCTGACCTCCTTGGTTTGGACACGGCCCTGGTGAACTGAAGCCCAAGAGGAGGGTATCATGTTGGGGGAAGCAAAGGCCTAATGTTGATAAGAGGAAACCTTTGCAAAATGGATTGGCACAAATAATGGCCACCACAGTGGACTCGAACAAACTGGTGATGGTGAAGATGGTGCAGGACCGAGGGGCATGTTGCTTTGCTTTCGATAAAGTTGTCCTACGTTAGAGTCTACTCAGTGGAAGTGAACAATAATGTGTCATTAGGTAATTACAAAATGCCAATCAAGAGGCGAACAAGCCTACAAACACACACCCCCATCATATCCAGAGGAATGCAGCACTGGAGGACAGTGTCTGAGTAACTCAATAGTCTCCAAGTATGTTCAGGAATTTGGCAAAATCCATACAACTTGAGGACTATTCGTTGTACATCAGTCTAGCCAAATTGTATATAATAGTATACGAAGATCTTACTGAATGAAGATCCCTTTTAAAAAACATGTAACAATTTTTTAGCACTGTGAGCTACATGCATTAAATATTTAATGTCTACTATCTTTTGTAAAGAACCCTGGCGGCTTAGTGATTACGTGTTGGGTTGTTAACAATAAGGTCAACAGTTTGAAACCACCAACTGCTCCTCAGGAGAAAAGCGAGGCTTTCTACTCCTACAAATAAAGAATTACAGTCTTGAAAACTCACAGGGATGATTCTACTCTGTGCAGTAGGGTCTCTATGAGTCAGAATTGACTTGATGGCAGTGAATTTGTTTTTGTTTTAATTTTCTTAATCTCCTATACAGTCAATAACACCCTAGGAGCATATTATTATTACTCCCATGTTACAGAAAGGTGAGGTTCTCTGCTCAAATATTTGCAGCCGCGGCAATCCTAGGAAGCGGTGGACTTTGCCCTAAGCAGTCCTTCTGAGTTGGAGTGAGCTGAATGTAGCGGGTTGTTACAGAGGAGGAAGCTTAGAGAAGGTGAGCAATGTGCCTTAGTTGGAAAGACAGAACCTATCCGACCAACTTCACACGTCTGATCTTGACCCAGCTTTGTGAATGGCTGACATTTTGAACTCGTATATGTTGCATTAAGTATCTTATTACAAACATACTGACTGCTAACCTTTCGGCTTTGATTTTTACTGCTTTATGAACCTCCAGGTTCTTGGAAGCCAAGTGCATGTACTGCTTGAACCTCCCAGGGAGCCTTGAGAAGAACAACGAACAACTTAGGGACCTTTCCAGTATTTGGCTATTTATTGAAGCTACCTCTTTAGCAGTTAGCTCCCTTTCAGAGAGTGTGTGTTTAATTCAATGTGATTCTATGCGGTTGTATCTGAAGCCACTTGCAGGCTAGATTTCATCAACATGTCCAACCCATTCATCTAAGGTGTGTACTTAAAACATGCAGAGTGTGCAACAAAAGTGTGAAACCTTGAAAAGGTTTTATTTGCCAAGTAAATGCAGCTGTAAATTAATTTCTTGCAATCACCCTTTTTTAATATTTAATTTATTTATATGAAGGATACCACTTCACAATTCCCTATACTTTCAGCATTTAATAATGTAAAAACAGCTTATCTTCCTCAACTCACCGAGACTGGATTTGCAATAACTAGTAATGTTAAATGTATTTTTTTAAAAATCAATAATAAATAAATGCATAAGCACTTCCCTCTAGAATGCTTCTGATGTTATTTACAAAATTAAAAAAAAGATGCCAGACCCACAAGGGACTTTATAACCATTTCATTACCACTTCCCTAATTGTATATGGTGGAACTGCGTAATCTGTTTACTGAAATTGAAATCTTTGGAACGGATCCTCCCCACAGACATTAACAATAAGCATCTTGTGCAATAACATCGTACTTAATGTAATATTAACATTATATGCGCCAGGCCTTAACCGCCTGCTGGCTCCCCCACTGGAATTGAACATTTTTAACACTCTGTGCTCTGCCTTACTATTCAATTCTATATCTAATTTACAAGCTGTAAAACACAATATTCGCAGATGACAATAAATACAAAGAAGTTCTGAGGACATACCTGGCGGTGACGAGCAAGTGAACGATTACTTTGTTTAAAGTGAGAAACAAGGAAAGAAAGCTGGACTTGGAACATTTCAAAGATCTATTGTTGAAGGACGCTGCTTGCTTTGTTCGGTCTGACAAGGGAACACAAAACCATTCCTGTTTGTTTGTTTCTTAACAGTAGGTGAAGGGGTGTGCATCTCAGTGGCCCGTGGTTGGAGTCCCTGAGTGATGCAGTGAATATGCTTGTCTGTAACCGAACAGCTGGACGTTTGAGTCCAAGCAGAGGCAACTTGTAAGAAAGGCCTGGTGATCTGCATTCAGTAACTCACAGCCACTGAGAACCATAAGGAGAGCTTGACTCTGACACACGGGGTCATCCGAACTCATCGGTTGTTGCTGAGATTGCTGTCCCACACTGCAAATCCAGAGGGCCCACAAGCTGCCCTTCTTGAAGAGGCTCACAGCATAGAAGAAAGTGCCGGACGGTGAGTTGGGGAGCCGGCTTGCTCTTGCATCTTCCTGAATGCTTTTGAGCAGTTTACGTTACTTCTTCAGGGCTTATTTTTAAAAAAACAGGATGAAGTTGATTGTCTGAAATATGTTTTCCCCCAGCTATAAAACTCTGAAGTCTCTGACATTCTGAATTCTCTGTCCCCAACCACCCCCCCCCAGTATCCTTTAGCCAGTCCCTCTTAAATTTCTGCCTCCTTTCTCAGTAACAAAGCAATTATAACAACATTTGTTTCATGCTGTACAGTTTCTGGACACTTTTTCTATATTATCCTCATTAATCTAAAACCCCCTCTCAGACATAAAGGACGTGACTGTGATGAAGACTAGAGACAGGGTTCAAAGGGCTAAACCACGCGAAACTGCAAAAGAACCACTGAATAAAGGAAAGGCCTTGAACGTCAATGAGCACTCCCCCAATTCTTTTATGATCCTTCAACTCTCTAAATGACCTAATTGGGGTCTAAGTCTCAGATCGCATCTTGTCAAATGCATGGTTCGCTGTCATTTCATAATGCACTCATCTTCGTAAACACTGCACATACACACCTCCATCACTGCTTTTAGGGCTATGCCAGGTAATAACTCACAGTGGAGTTTTTACTTGGTGATGTAGAGCAAGGTGGGGGCATTTGTTTAGGTCACAGTGTTCCTATCAGTCATAATGTGCACTTGACATATACTTTTGGAAAAGTGTCTGAAAGCTCTCTAGTATGAAGAATCACTTGACCTACCAAATCCAGGATAGTTGTTACATTTTGGAAGGAGAGGAGAATGGGTTTGATGCGAGATTCTCAGAGGCTTCAGTTGTCTCGGTTGAATTTGAGTTGGGAAGGATTCTGGGACAGGAGGAAGTTCACGGCTGCATGAGTCCACGAGTCATTGCAGTGTGTTCCACTAACCCTAGTTGTGCCACCGAGGAACTGAGCCACTTCTGAAAAGTAAAAAATGAAAACCTTACTGTAATCTAGTTAATTCTGATTCCTGGTGACCTTGCAGGGCAGAATGGAACTGCCCCTTTGGGTTTCTGAAACTGCAACTCTTGATTGGAGTAGAAAGCCTCATCTTTCTCCCAAGGAGAGGCTGGTGGTGCAGAACTGCTGACCTTGCAGTTAGTAGCCCATCTCATAACCCAGCTATACCACCAGGGCAGCAGCCAATTTTTTTAAAGGGATGATCATTCCAAACCCCAATTAGACCATTTAGTAACCGGAAACTTCTCTTGATTTCTCTTTTATTCTAAGGACTACTTCATTCTCAATAAGGCTATTGATATAGGTTCACAGACACTAATTGCCACAACATTGTAGCTAAGCAACTTGACAGAGTTGGTGACTCTAAAAACACCAATTAGATCTGGTGAACGTTCATTGGCTTTTGAGACTTTCCCATTACTCAGTAGTTTGAGGTTGTTGTTGTTGTTGTTGGCTTTTGAGACTTTCCCATTACTCGGTAGTTTGAGGTTGTTGTTGTTGTTGTTGTTGGCTTTTGAAACTTTCCCATTACTCGGTAGTTTGAGGTTGTTGTTGTTGTTGCAGGTTTAGTTCAGTCTTTAGTCTTCATCACAGCTTATGTTGAGTATATGTTGCGTAATGAAACTGATTAATCAAAAAACCAAAATCTTTTTGTCATTTTGGTATTTAGGCATTTCATTCTCAATATAAAATGTGCTTTTCCTACAAAGATAAATTACACAATAGGTTATCTTTGAAAATATATTTTCTTCTCTCAAGCCAATCTTCATTTCAGAAAGATTCCTAAACTCCAAAACTGAACTCACTGCCATCAAGTCAATTCCAACTACCAGTGACCCACCAGGACAGAGCAGAACCTCCCCTGCGTGACTCTGAGGCTGCAAATCTCTACTGAGCAGAAAGCCTCCTCTTTCCCCCTTGGAGCTGCTGGTGGGTTTGAATCACCAACCTCATGATTAGCAGTCCAAACTGAAACCCCTGACACCGGAGAGAGCTCCTTTATAATGTCAATCACTGCATTGGGTGTTTGTTTTTTAAGTAATCCTTTGATACAATGCGGAGCTGTCCGGAATTTAAATCCCAAAAGTAAACATTAAACATTAAAAAACGATGAGAAGCATTTTGGATGAAACTATAACCACAAAGCCCACAACAGTGAGAAATATTGGTTTGGAATGATTGTGCATTTCCCAAAGCTGCCTCCTTTCTCAGCAGCAGCTCTAGGGCTGGTGACGCCCAGTGCAGTAACTCATGGAATGACCTTCCTGGACCAGACCACACAGAATCCTTCCAAACTCAATCTCACTGCCATGAAGTCTGCTCCTTCTCACAGAGACCCAAGAGGACAAGCGGAGAATGGCCCCTGTGGGTGTCTGAGGCTGGACATCTTCAAGGGTGCAGAGCCACCAAAGTTCCTTAGTCAGATTTATTATAAGTTTCATTCACACACTAATAAGTGATCAAGATAGTTGTAAAATCCTTAAATGTAATTTGTTTAGATTTTATGGATACTCACAACAAGATGGTTTTGTGAAATCTTTGTACATCATATTACAACATTAATAATTCCAATTTCTTAAGACTCTGATCTTGCTTTGCTGGCTTGCCTATGAGGCTACTTATCACTTATAATGCATTGGTCATCTAGGCGAGTCACTGTCAAAATTTCTGACTTTAGAAAGACCTTTCAGGTGTGGTGTCTTTCCCCCTTTCTCTCTCTTTCTGAGAGGTACGGGATGTGAAGGAAGGGGCCTGATATTGGTGTCTCTTCTCCCACAGGTCCACCTCCCTTGCCTACATTGAACCTGCCCCACAACTGCACCAGCATGGGCATGTGGCATCAGTTGCACAGAGTTTGGGAACCATTGTCCACCTTCATGTCCTGAGTTCACTACAGAAACCAGCCGGCTCCTGCATTGCGTGGCTCTTCGTGGACGCAGCAAAGAGATGGGATGATTGCCAGGCCTTGGAAGCAGTGCACTCATCAGTGCATCCATTGCGTTGAAATAGTCTCCTCCTTGGCCACCGTTCTCCATTCGATTTGACCAAGAGAGCCCAGAGACTCTTTATGAAAAAACAAAACAAAACAAAAACATGAAGTATTTCCCTCTGAGCCCATCAGCTTTTGACTCTGCCCATTTTAGCCGTTTCTAATCTAATTCATTTCAGTAGAATGTGTGTATTCATTATTAAAACATGGAAATTACATTAGAGGAGACTTGGACATCAACTTTGTACTTAAGGATCTTATATAATATTAAACTTAGACATACTAATCAGATGCAAAAGAGTACAAAACAGTAATAGGTGTTGTGAAGTAAGCACTTTCTGTGTCTGTAACCCAACACAATCTTATCTACAAGTGTATGTATTTATCACATTTAATTTTGTGACAATGTTTTGCAAACACTATTACTCTGTGGCCCATGGTGGTGCTCATATACCAAGGTCATAAAGCAAACTAGTGCTTCTAGCCACTCCCTGGGTTACTAATAGGCTTAGGAGAGCGTTCAGAAGTTCTGGTGGTGCACTGGGTTACATGCTGCACTGTTAACTTCAAGGTCAGCAGTTTGAGACCACAAAGCGCCTCTGCTGGAAAAAAAATGGATGCTTTCTACTCCTGTAAAAAATGACAGTCTCGGAAATCCACAGAAGCAAGTCTGCCCCCATCCTATAGGGTCTCTGTGAGTCAGAGTTAAGTAGATGACAGTTTGGTTTGCGGAGCAGGAAGAGAATACAGTACTAGGGAGAGTGGGGGAATCGGAAACACAGGCTTTGGGGTTTTATTTTGAGCAACTTCACCAAATGGGTGTTTGTGCTTTGAAATCGTTAACTAGAGAACCCACGAACAAACAATGCATCGAGTTCACCGTACTCCCAAACACTCTAACTCGGAGCCCTCTGTTTTGTTTGCTAAAGCCAATGATCAGAAGAGTCAAATTTCTAGGAGAGAACCTTGCATATTTATGTGCTCTTTCTCACCTGTGCTCATTGTACACGGCAGAGCACCATGTGTTCTCTTTCCCTCCCAGCAGCAACCTGGCGGCATGCACGCACGCAGCCGTCATTAAAGTGACTGCGCTCTTTGCTGTGAGGCTCAGGGATGCAGCTACTGAGTTGTACATCCTCACTCTCTGGAAACATGAGCATCATAAAACCATGTGGGGAGATAATGAA
The DNA here is from genome assembly GCF_050624435.1 of Tenrec ecaudatus. Classification (NCBI taxonomy): domain Eukaryota; kingdom Metazoa; phylum Chordata; class Mammalia; order Afrosoricida; family Tenrecidae; genus Tenrec; species Tenrec ecaudatus. The sequence goes on from NC_134538.1 coordinate 68,325,491, forward strand.
CACGTAGCTATATTTTTATTGGGACCATTGAAATCTAGGAACTGTTAGCTTGATCACTGGACCAGGTTCTTCCTTCTAATTAAATTGTCAAGGACAGGGGTAGTCTGGAGGCTCACTGACTTCATGTTTTACCCTGAAATGGAAGTGAGTCAAACCCCACCCATCAGCATGTGGACTTTCTGGATAACGATGCAGTTGTTTTAAAACGATTCCTTTTTGGTTTTGTCATCGCCTCCATCTCCTCTTTATCCTAAGGGTGGGATCCCGTCGTGAGGTAGCACAGTCCAGTCACCCTACGGGGCAGCCTTGATTCATGAAGGGAAGGTGCTAGGCCTGATGCCTCGGCTCCAGTTTGAGATCATGATTTGAAGCCATATGATTTTAAACACGGGTCAATCAATTTACATAACCTTTCTCCATCCACATTACGTTAGCTTCTGGTTTTGACACGGAGTCTCCCCTGACTACCTTTGCCCAATGCACCTCGCTATAAAGACCATTTCTTATGGGCTGGCAGCAGATAAACCTGCCAAAAGTCAGTGCTGATTTCTTTCCCGTGAGAACACACTTGAGTAAGCAAAAGGAAGCATAACTGTGTGTTTTCTTCCCCAAAGTGACAGGCAGTCTGAGCACAGAGGATCTTCGTTTCTTAACTCGGCACCCTGGATGTGGATGATTTAACTAGATATAAAGGCAGCACTAGGTTGATTTGAGAGATACATTTTATCAAGTTGTCAGCTTTCCTGGGCCAACTGTTTCAGAATCACTTATAAGTAAACTAGAAAATGATTTGGATTGTAGGAAATTTAAACCTTACTTTCCCAGGATGTTGCAGCAAATAGCTGAAAAATAGACATAGAATCAAACTCTGAAATTAAAGTGTCCTGAATGTGTCTCACGGGCAGTGAGAGGCAGCATGGTCTAATGGATGGAGAGCAGAATGAGTGGTCAGGGGACCCAGAAACTGATTTTCTCGCTCACAGCAAATCTCCAAGTGACCTTGAGAACTCACCCAATGCAGCCACAAAAAGGAGACGGGATCTCTTGAGCTCACAGCCCTTGCTACTTGTGTGCAGCCCACCTCTCAGTTGGCTTTGCCAACAGGAATGCGAAAGCTCTTTACAGGGGGCAGGGATGCGGAGGTTCAGCTCCCTGGAGAACTGTACCCCACACTTTCTGTCCATCTCCCCTATCTCATATCACTCGGTAACCTGCTTCCTCTCAGTGGGGAAACACGCCAATTGTGGCCATCACTCCCTACCAACCATGGGGCCATATGCCTATCCAGCGGCCTAGAAGATCATACTGACCCTTGGCTGACTTCCCAGAGATGTTCTGAAGAGTTCCAATCAGGTTCTGATTGTATCTCAAGATTCTGAGCATTTCAATGATTGGGATATTTCCAATAGTTGGGGATTCTTGTTTTAGACACAGCCTTACTGTTGTTGGATGCCATGAAGTTGACCTTCTGACACATGGTGACCTCATGCGTAAGGGGATCAGATGGTTGTGACCCACAGGATTGTCAGTGTCTGATTATTCAGAAGGAGATCACCAGACTCTTCTTAGACATAACCTTACCCAACTCAAAATCAGACAGCTGTAATTTCTAAAACGACCTGAGCATAAGTCAGTGGGTATACTATGCTGGGTGAGCAATGCCCGTGGGCCTGCAGGTATCCTCTATCATGTGCTTTCCTGGGATTGTCACCCTAGCTGGTACTCTCACCCTGAGCAGCCCACCAGCAGCAACAAGGCACAGGGAGAACCAATGTTCACTAGCATTTCCCTTGCTCTGTGGCAGGGATCATCCAGGTTGCTGGGCCTTCGCTCCATCTTTTCTTTAATACCGTCCAGGGGCTACATGGCAGGAAGCAGGAAGAAGCCAACAGATTTGTGTCTTTCAGGAGAGCTTACCACAGCCCTAGTTCTCCTTCGTTCCTGTCTCTGTTGCTCAATGGTAGTTTAGGAAACCATTTTATTTCCCAAGTTCTTACACCAATGGTGTGCAGTGACGATACGATGGGTATCGTCTTCTATGTGCCTTATTTGTCTCAGCACACAGTTTTCATGGCTGTTCCGGTTCATAACATGTATCAGGACTTCATTTCTCTCTATTTACTGTGTGAATGTACCACATTTTGTTTTGTCTCTTCATCTGTTGATTGAAATAACATTCTGTTTTTCAGAATCTAATGAAGCCACATAGGTGCCTTATTTGCATTGCAGTTGTTAGGTGCTGACCAGCCAGCTCCCACGCATAGTGACCCGTGTGCAGAGATCCAAACCCTGCCTGGTCTTCGGGCAGCCTCGGGATTGCTGCCAGGTTTTCACGATTGTAGCCACTCTGTCAATCATCTCACTGAAGGTCATCCTTCTTTTTGCAGACTGTCTCCTTTACCACCATGTCCTTTTCCAGGGACTGGTCCCTTCCAATAACATGACCACATTAGGGGAGATATAGTCTTTAAGAAGCATTTCAGCTATCTTTTTCCCAAGCCAGATTTGTTCCCTTGTCTTTAAGTCCATAGCATTGATATTAACATAGTATTAATTGTATTGGCCCGCGCCATAAGTGACAAGGAAAGGATCAGTCACTCTCTCTCTTTTGGACAAAAGGGTCAATAGATATTCTATTGCCACAGAATTACAGAAGGCATTTCATGGAAATCTCTGCACAACAAACTATGGGAAGCTTGATGTATCAACTTCAGAAGAATGAAGGGCTGCAGTAGCCCAAGAGGGATTTGAACTTGGGGTCCCAGGGATTTCTCCCCTAAGGAAGCAGATGGTGTGGTGACTAAGTCATCACAAGCTAATGGGCCCCCAGAGAGGATGCATGTGATCAGAATGATTTATTGATTGAATCTGACCTCTAAACTACTTTATGACAGGCATTGGAAATGTAACACCGCTTTCACTGTGCAGTGGCTCGGGCTGTTGATACTTCAGCTTTGTAAAATGCTGTGTAGAGCCGGATCAATCATTGCTAGACCTTGCAACTTGCTGACCTCTATCAGGAAAAGAACCTTCTGGAAGAGACAGAAAAGCCTTATTTAATAGAAAAACAAGCAAAGCCGCTTTGGTGGTGTGGATCTTTACAAGGTCTCAGTGGACAGAGCCCCACTTCCCATAGAATGGAAGAAAAGTTTTCATTTTTATTAGGAAAGGGGTGGGAGGAGTTAATTCCACACACTCTCTAGGGAACACATTGTAGTTCCAGAAAAGGCCGAAGGACCCCTCGTGGAGACATGAGCAAGCCTGGAGCTGTTGACTGGGAGCGTGGTTGAGCCCAACCAGCACCTCTGAGGGCTGCAGAGCTGGTGCTGGGTTCCTGCCAAGGTTGTCGCCTAGAAAGCACTGTGCGGCAGTTCTCGGCAACATGTGGCTGTGAGGAGACAGAGGCAGCAACACCCCAGAAGAACAGCCACCAGAAAAGGCACATATATTGTCTCAGAATGAAGACTCTTGCATTGATTCCATAGATCACCATATCTGTGTCTATTCTAATGAGATTCTGCACTAAATCCCTGCAAGTAAATGTACAGCATGGGACAATTGATGGATGTTTCATAATCCATAATTTCATGGTGGAAATCATAATTTCATGATATTTTATGCAAAATTCTGATGACTTGTCTCAGGGACTAATGGTCAGAAAGGGAGCAAAGCCAGCTGTCACAGGGCAGGGAAGACCCTGGCCTCACCACCTCAGCAAGATCTAACGCCTCCTGAATGAGGGTCCCCTCCTTACTCAGGAACCCTTCAGGAGCTACTCCCTATTGCCCCTGCTTTCTCAGCCTCCCCTACTCTCGCACTCTAGTAGGCTTGGTAAATAAATACGCACAAGGCTTTCTCACATAGAGCAAACCCACTATTACATCTGAGCTGACAAACAGAAACTAACAAATGTTGATGAGGTATGGAGAGACTGGAACCTCACCCGTGACTGAAGGCAATGTAAAAGGGAGGAAACCCAGATTGGTAGTTTCTCAAAAAGCGAAACGAGAAATGATCAGATGATGCAGAAATTCCACTATGGGTATGCACCGCAGAGATTTAAAACCAAGGACTCAATGGGATGTAGATCAACCTCAATTGCAGCACTGTTCACAATATCCAAAAGGTGGAACAAGGAATGAAAGAAAACGTCCATCGAGAGATGAATGAACAGCAATATGTGATATATATGCACACACATATATAACAGTTATTCAGCCATAAAAAGAAATAAAGTGTAATACATGCTACAACATGGATAAGCTTTGAGTGAAATGTTAGACACAAAAGGGAAACTCTTACAGGATCGCACTTAAATTAAATACTACTAAGCAGATGCATAGAGACAAAGGTTTATTAGTGCTTGCCAGGGACTAGGTGGAGAAGGGAATGCACCTTGCTACAGAAGAGGTGCTGAGTTTCTATTTGTCAACAACAACGAATAATGTGAGCACAATATAGTGAAAATATTACTAATGAACTGCACAGTTAAAACTTTGTAAAATAGCAAGCTTTTGGATATGAAACAGCTTCAAAAAGCTCATAGAAAAGTGGAATTAAAGAATAAAGGAACTTTACCGTGAACTTTTTGAAGTCCCTTGGGACAAGCAAAGGGTGATACCAAGATAACCAGAAAATGTCATTCTAAATTTGGAGGGAGAAATGTGGAACCTCAAACCTGGCCAATGGATCGAGTGGTGGGGGTGGTCGTGTTAGGTGCCACGAGGTTGGTTCCGACCCCCAGCCACCCGACACACACAGAATGAGGCACTGCCCATCTTATGCCATCCTCTCAATGGTGAGGATTTGGTGTACTAACTTCATTTCTCATTTCATGGGTAAGAATAAATCTAATCACATTACTCTCCTGATAATATCTGTACACTCCTTTGGATCAACAACCAATGCTCATGCAAGCAGCAGTCAAAGGAATTCTTTGAATGTTCCTCATAAGCAAAGATGACAAGATTTCCAACTCATCTATTTTTTGATCTGACGTTAGGAGACACCAATTGCTAGAAGAGGATATTATGCTTGGTAAAGTAAACGATCGATGAAAATGAGAAAAATGAGATGTACTGATACAATAGCCACAACAATGGATCTAAACATACCGAGAACCGTGAAAATGATGCAGAACCAGGGACATTTTGTAATGTTCTGCATAAGGTCACCAATGGTAACCAGTGGCAACACCACCTGTAGCCTGCTTCTGACCAGGCTGTTGCCTGAGTTGCCTTCTCCCCACCGGGGAAATCCATCACCTTCCGCCCTCACTGCCTTCCAGCCTCTTGTGACTTCAGTTCCTTAAAGACATCAAGCCTGGCGGGCCCTGCAGACAACCTGGTTGTGATTGCTACTTAACCATTTTTCCTTTCACCATTCCCATCCCCAAGAGCAGTTAACCTTTACTTAGCATCCAGAAAAAGCTAATAATGTCTAACCTCCCTCCCTTGTGCTAAATTACATCCTTTCTTATGTGCCCTTCCACTTCACATGTATCACAGGTTGAAGTCATATGCATTTGTGTGGTTATGTGATGAATAGCTCCTTCCCATTTAGACTCTACGCTCCATGCAAGCAGAACTATTTTGTTCACCATCATATTCTACTGCCCAGCCCGACTCTTGAACAAACTGTAGCACACAATAGATGCTTGTTAGAAGTGCATGAATTTTCTCTTTGCCCATTTTCTCCTCCAAATATTTTAAATTATATTTTGCCTTGCTTCATTTCTGTGAAGGTAAATTTTTCCCCAACTGTTCTGAATCCAGGCAGAAAAAGAGTAAATAAAAACAAACGACAGGGTAGCCCCTGTTATTTTTTCTCTTTCCTAAAGAAAGCTTAAAATCATAAGTTAAAATTATCCACAATTCAGTTACCTTAAAAATAGACAAATCAGCCACCGACAGAAGCAGGAGGGGCCATGATAATGACCTTTTCATAGCAACTGGTCTTCCTCTGTTTTCCCCACAAACCGACCACTACAATCAGATGATCTAAATCCTTACACTTAACATGAACTCAAAGGGTGAGAATCTTTCAGAAGTAATAAAAGGCTTTAAAGAATCTTTCAAAAGCCAATATAATTTCAAAAGATTTTGTCAGACTCATTGACAGGGAGGTTGAAATCCAGTTATGTCTGGTCTACACATTTGTAAATAGACTCAACAAATCTGGCAAACATTTATTTCTCTCTGTTTGGGCAGATTTTATTTGACTGATTATACTAAATGATATACACTGGATAAGGAAATAACATGCTGATGGTAAATGAATTTCTCCCCCCCCCCCACACACACACATACATTATAACCACTAATATAACCTACATGTTGATATAATTGCATTCAGAGTAGATTTTTATGTAAGTATAATACTTTGTCTCACTGCATGCTTCTCAATAAACATATTGATTATCCCATTGTGGGGAGAATGCACTATTTATTAGTTTTGTAGATTTTAGTGTAAACTATTATTTTTTGGCAAAAGACAGTAGAGTCAAAAATAGACTTTCTTTTCCCATGAATTATCAAGTTTAAGGGGAGAGAATACGCTGAGAAGGCTTCAACTGGGAAACTGCTTATTCTTACGTGACCAAAATGTGTTGTTTCATAAGAGAACAAAACTGGAGTAATCCAAAGTCTGATACCAGTATGAAGGACATATTGACCCATGGAATAAAATGGAAGCGTGCAGAAATAAATTCACATATCGATAGTCAATCGATTTTCAGCAAGGGTCCCAAGTCCAATAATTGAGGCAGTGTAGTCTCTTTAACAAAATGGGCTGCAACAACTAGATCTCACGAGCCACAAAATGAAGCTGGACATCTACCTCACAGCACATATGAAAATGAACTCCCAATGGATCAAGTGCCAACACATAAGATCTAAGACAATGAAACTGCTAGAAGAAAACACAGGGGCAATACTTTGGGGTTAAGATACAAGTGTCAGATAATCCCCACATATAGCTGTGCATTGCTTAGAGTCCACGATCCAGTCTGTGAAAGAGGATGGTATGTGATTTGAACATTGTGCAAATGCGATATCAAACCACCCGTCCTCTTCTTCCTCATGGCCAGTGTTGCAAAAGTCTTTAGAGCCTTTAAAATCATTACAAGGAAACAATCAACCAATTAACTGCTTTCCCTTTTTAAAAGTATGCAACCATAGATATCTATGGGGTCAGATATTGTCCGAGTAGTATTAAGCAAGTTGTCCTGTGTACAGACAGAAAACAGAGTCAGCCTTCCACAGGCACAGTTTTGTACCCATGGATTCCACCAACCATGGATTTAAAATATATATTTTAAGATGAAGCAATTATTTGGTCAAAGCAATCATTCAAAGGTGACAAGGGCACTATTTGTATAAAGTTTTTTTTATCATATTAGGTATTATAAGTAATCTAGAGATGAGTTGAATATCTAAAAGGATGTGCATATGTTATATGAGACGGCTTCAAAAATCCATGGAAATCTTTTCTTATCTTCTATTTTCATTTTTCCATGAACTTTTGGATGCTCCCTCATTTGCAAATACTGTGCCATTTAATATAAGGGACTTGAAGCAATCAGGACTTTTCTTTTTTATATCATTTTATTGGGGGCTCTTACAACTCTAGTTACAAACCATATACCAATTGTATCTGACATATTAATACATCTATTCCATTGTTCTTTTCTAACCCTTGGGGTCAGCTCCTCTTCCTCTCCCCACCCCCCACACCCCACTCTCGTGGCCTCTTGATAGAGGGACTTTTTGCACTTGCCGGTTGGAATATTGAGGGATGATTACAAGAGCATACAAATGAATGGGCTTCAAAAACTTCATGAAAAATGGAAGTGAAAGATAACATTTCCCCATGATCTGTTTGAAGTCTGTGTGTGTGTGTGTGCGTGCATATGAGAGAGAGAGAAAGAGAGAGAGAGAAAATAAATAAGGGTTCAATACCTAGAATATAATTTAAAGAACAACATTATGCCTAGAAATTCCACATGAGTGAGCTATGGCCCAGATCACTTGGGCTATACTGGGGAAAGGAAACTATGACAGATCAACCGAACAGTAAAAAGACAACCCAAACCAAAACTGGACAAAGATACAGACATTTCACCAAAGAAGGTCCACAAATGGCTAGTAAACACATGGAAAGATGTTTAATGCCATTAGTCATTAGGGGGAAGCATTAAAATCTCAGTAAGATACCGTTTCACTGCTGGTCGGATGGCTATGGTTTTAAAAATGGCAAGCAACGTGTGTGAGCAGGGACATACCCAAATCGGATCCTTCATCCATTGCTGCTAAGATTGTAAATGGATGCAGCCACTGTGGAAAATAGTTTGGCTGTTCCTCAAAAAATTAAGCATAGAATTACCATACGGCCAACAATTTCTCTCCTGGGCTTTTCCCAGAAGAACTGAAAGCAGGAATGCCAGCCCATGTGCACCGGTGCTCACTGCAGCACTCTTCCAACAGCCAGGACGTGCAAGCAACCGAGCGTGCAGAAGGATGGACAAGAAGTGGTATATGCATACCACGAATATTGCTCAGTCAGAAAGAGTAATACATTCCTGGTAGATGCTTACACCAGGAGTGAGCTTTACAAGCCATACACACACTGAAACAAGGCAGTCCCAAAAGGACAAACCTTGTATGAGATCACTTATTTGAAATACCTGAATAAGCAAATATATAAAAATTCAAGCTCATTATTAGTTAATAGAGGAGGGAGGGGAGGAAATAAAGAGTCATTGCTGAGAAGCCAATATGCTTCTATGAAGGAAGAATAAAGCATTGGGATATGGTTGTACCATATGATTGATGTAATTAATGTCACTGAATTGGGCATGTTCAAATGCCAACTGTCTTGTTGTAGGTTTCCTTGCCATAATTAAAGAATAAGCTTTTCTTTACACACAGCCCTCTACATTGTGCCTGTAAGTTGCAGGCATGTGAGAAATGGCTCAGCGCATGTGGGTTACATTGAGGAAGGGAGCCCGTGACAAGTCAAGGACTTCTCCTCCAGGAGAAGGAGCAAGAACCTCCAAATCATCCCTTCACTGTTTCTAACTCCCTATAAGGACACAGAACTGGACCCCTGTGAGGGTCCCATTACAAGAATTATACCCAAGGAGAATCCTGCCGGAGATTTTAAAAGCAAGCATTAAAAAAGGTAATTGATCATTACCATAAGGCATCGGACAGAGAGTAGTAAAGACAAATCAAGTAATTGGGTGAGACTCTTCAACATGCTGCCTACCCATAGAGAAGCGATGGTTCAATTATCCACACTCCAAAGGTATCTTTACTGTGTAGATGTTCCACTAAGCATAAACTTATTAAACATATCCAGTTATTGCCTTATCGTAACATTTAGAAGATAGAGGATAAAAATGGTAACAAAAGAAATGAAAAGAAACCACCCTTGACTCAAAAGCCATAAATAATTAAAGTTCAGTTCAGAAGGAATTATCATGCAAGTAAAATTAACGGTTGGCTTGTGCACCATTTTATTCTCAGCAAGCGTACCGGAGGGTGAGCATCACAGAACGCGTCTGTTACAACAAAGTGTTCTTGCATTGAGGGAGGACTTGAGCAGAGGCCCAAAGCCCTTCCAGTTCTTCAATGTATTGCCATATGTGAAGAAAGTGGATGGTGCCCGGTTAACAAAAGATATAGCATCTGGAGCCTTAAAGACTTGAAGTTAAACAAGCAGCCATCTAGCAAAGAAGCAACAGCCACATGGAATAAGGACACCAGCCTGTGTGATAACAAAAAAAAACCAACACATTGTCGAGGACATGGGGGGCTGGAGCAGAGGCCCCAAACCTATTGTAGACCATGAGACATCCCCTCACAGAAAGGTCTCAAAGAAAGGATGAGCCAACCGGGGCCCAGTACAGCACTGATGAAGCACACAATATTCCTCTGGTTCCTTGAGGCTTTCTCGCCCCCCACCCCTCATCCCACTATCATGACCCCACTCCTGCCTTTCACTTTGGGCTAGGCTCAAGCATGTACACAGGAACCATTAAGAGCTCTGGACACATGGAATCCAGGTCACATAAACCTCTTGGGAACAGAAATGCGAGTAGCGACACCAGGAGAGTAGGGGGAAAGTGGGGAGAGGGAGGGGGAAGAAACCACAGGGGAAGGGAGACAGTGGTTGGTGTAAATATGAACATAGTAATAATTTATCATTTATCAAGGGGTCATGAGGGTGGAAGGGAGAAGGGAGGGTAAAAAGAGGAGCTGATACTGAGGACTCAAATGATGATGGCAACTTATGTACAAATATGCTTAATATACTTGATTGTTAAAAGAGCTGTAAGTTCCCCCCAATAAAATGATCTTTAAAGGGGAAAAATATCCAACCAGAAGAGTGACTTCTGAGGGGATCTGCTGGACCAGGTCATGGAAGAAAGGTCAGCTCTGAAGGTGATCCAAGAGGCAATCTTGATGGATGTGCTGGAAGAATACAGGGTGATTGCAAGGGCTTCTTAGAAGAAGTTTTAAGAAAATGGAAAAGTTCATTAGTGAGGAAAAGACCAGGAAAGTTGTACATAAAAATTATTTCCCATCACAACAATGCACACGATCATCCTTTGAAGGTAGCAACAGCTATCTGTCCTACAAAAAACCGGGGGAGAAGGAAACCTCACCCCATTTACCCACAGAGTCTTGGTCTTGCCCCTTCAAACTTTTGTTGTTGTCTTCCCTCATACGTAGAGAACATGTACCGAGAGCATGATTTAACTCTTCACAGATGCCAAAAACTCTGTTTAATGCGGTGTGAATCAGAGACTGCAGACTTCTTCAGGAAGGAGTTCCAAACTAAACCCGAACTCACGACCCTCAAGGCAATTTTGACTCATAGCAACCCTGTAAGATAAGGTAGAACTGCCCTGGGGAGTTTCCAAGACAGTAGCAGCAGTAGTTGTTGTTGTTGTTGTTGTTGTTGTTGTTGTTGTTGTTCTTCTTCTTCTTCTTCTTCTTCTTCTTCTTCTTCTTCTCCTTCTCCTTCTCCTTCTCCTCCCCCTCCCCCTCCCCCTCCTCCTCCTCCTCCTTCTCCTCCTTCTCTTTCTTCAAAATCATTTTACTGAGAGCTAATACAGATATCATATTGTTCCATAGTTCAATCGTATCAAGCAGTGTTGTACAATTGCTACCACAATCCGTTCCCAAACATTCTCTTCCTTCTTGAACTACTTGACATCAGTTCCCACTTAACCTGTCCCCCACCGGACACCCTCCCCCTTGCTCACTGCTGAGGTCCTTATTCTACTTGCTGTCCCTCTAGGCTCATCAATCCTGGGTTTCATGTACTGAGAAACATGTATCAAATTTTCAAGAGGGACACCCCCAATAATAAACATATTTGAGATAAACCCCCCCAATATGAATGAACAAAATGCAAAAAAGTGTTGAAAACCAGATCATGCGTAATGTGCATCAGAGAGGGTCAACTGACGAGGTTTTAAGCAGTTAAGTCGGGTTTATTATCACTGTTATCTTCCACAGTCATCTCTCCAATGCATTCTGTGTGGTACCCAGCTCTCCTCATCCCTCTAATCTGGAGTGAGGGGAATCACTGGAGGCTTTTCCTACGTAGATCTCACCAATGTATCTTGGGCTCCCACTGTCCTGATACTATTCCCTCCTTCGGCTTTAGATTATATGATTTACAGTCTTTCTGTCACTGATGCTGGTGTGCTTCCTCCATGTGGACTGAGTGGAAATCTCACTTAGATGGCTGCTTGTTGGAAACAAGCCTTTAAGACCCCAGACATGATTTTCCTCTGATAGCCAGGCATCATCTAATTTTCTTCACCACAATTTGCTATAGCACCCTTATCTTCTGTGTTCCTTTCCCGTTGGAGAGTATCAGCAGGCCCTGGTGTAAGAACTAATTGTTCTTAAATTGTAGCTCGGATTTAATGTGAGTCTAAAACCCATTCCTGGATCTATTTTATATTGTGTTTTGTTTTATCCGCCTTTGGCTCCCTTTTAAAATCTCCTTGTTAATTTATGGTAGAGAATACTATCAATCTTCTGTTAATATTGTTTTGATTAGCCCCTGACGCTAATTTTTTAAAAGCACCTTTGAAAGAGAGATATTGGGCCAATAGGCTACCACCACATCTCAGTATCTGAATTATTCACTGTGCAGAACCAGTCCTTTGTGGCTAGACACTATTTACACAAGCAATGGGAGCTGGTTCTCAGGGAAAATTTACAATAATATTCACTGATAATGTCAGTCACGGGTTTGCTGGAATAATATATATCTTAATACAGTATGTAGGGCATTGATGTAGCAGGACCATGATTGTCCGCCTACCGATAGTTTAATGATATTGGTACAGCTGTCTTCTGCTTCCTCAGACACCATGAATTTTCAGTCTTAAGTCCTCAGATTACAAGTGTGTCTGAGGTAGTTCACTCAGAGTAGCACTGAATGGGAGTAGAAAGTCTCATCTTTTGCCCGAGGAGCAGCGGGTGTTTTCGAAAAGCTGACCTTGCAGTTAGCAGCCCGACATGCAACCAGTCCGGCACCACGTCTCCTCACAGAAAGGAGAACAGCACTTCAGAGGAGCACAGACCTTGTGGGAGAGGCTACGTCAAGGATCGCATTTTGATATTTTTATTTAATAAAGGTCTCTTCAGTTTTGTTACAATACTTTTTAAATTATAGATACAGACACATACATATATAATAAAAATTTCCCTTTTAGTCTTTTTAAATGCACAACCCAGGAGCCCTGTGAAATTACCCACATTTACTATATTGTGCAATTATTATCACTACCTTGTTCCAAAAGTTTTTTTTATCTTATTGAGAGTCTTTCTCTTTTTCCTTTCTTAAATTAATAAATCATTTTATTGGGGGCTCTCACAACAACGCAGACATCAATTTTATCAGGCACATTTGTACATAGGCTGCCATCATCCTCTTCAAAACATTTCTTTCTGCTTCAGTCCTTGGGATCAGTGCCTCTTTTTCCCTCCCTCCCCCACACTCCCATCCTCATGAACCCCGGATAAATTATAAATTACTATTATTTTCATATCTTACATCTCCCACTGTCTCCCTCACCCATGTTTCTGTTGCTTGTCCCCCTTGGCATTGGCAGGGGGGCACAAAGGAAAGTCTTTCTCTTTGACCAAGGACAAGTCCATATCTAGGTACTGGTCATCCCTAATAACATACTTAAAGTCCATGAGACAAAGTCTTGTCACCCCTACTTCTAAGGAACAATCTAGCTGTACATCTTCTAAGACACATTTTATTTGTTCTTCTGGAAGTCCACAGTGCTTTCAGTGATCTTCATCAACACCATAGTTCAAGTGCATCATTTTATCTTTGGTCTTCCTTATTTATTGTGTCACTGTCACATTTCTATGAGGCAATTTACAACACCACGATTTGGGTCAGGTGTGCTTTGGTTCTCCAGGTGACATCCTTGTTCCTAAACACTGTTTAAAAGTCTTGTGCAGCAGATCTGCCTAATGCACCTTCTCCTAGTACCCACCAATCCACTTTCTGTCTCTATGCCCAGTCTAAGTACTTCATATCTGGTGTAATACAATATTTTTCCTTTTCTATTAGGTTTATTTAAATTCACATAGTGCTTTCAACATTCACCCAGGCCACGGTATGTATCAGAAAATAATTTTACTTATTTGATGAGTAATATCCTGATGTATAGCACATTTTGTTTATCTGTTGATGGATACTTGGGTTGTTTTCATCTTTTGGTTGTTGTGGATAATGCTGCTATGAACATGTATATCTCTGAGTCCCTGTATTCAATTCTTTGAAGTATATAGCCAAGGAGGAGAACTGCTGAAACAAAGCAATTCTATGTTTAACATTTTGAGAAACCATCCAACCCTAAAGTGGTTCTGAAACATAATACCTGCATTTCAAGTACTGTGTCTAAGCCAAAGCTATTTCAGATCTGAAAAGTTCATCAGGAAAAAAAAGATTAAGAACTCCTGGCTATCACTGGGTCCAGGAATGTTAGTTGTTTCATTCAGTGCTGTGTCCTTAGCACCTAGAACTCAACACATATCAGAATTTGATAAAAATTGGTGAATTAGAATAGTATTATTTTAATTAAATTTATATTAAATAAATAGGCTTCCATGGTTTTAAATATTTTCAAACCCATATGAGTGGAAATTTTTATGTAAAAATATTAATGATTATGGGGGAAATAGACCTATGGGCATATAACATATATTATAGGTTTAGTAGCAGGGTAGGAGGTGGACATCGGGCCTCCTCATGTGCATTCCCTAATACAAGAGCACCTTGCTCAGCTAAGCAGTCATCTCATGATACCCACCTTCCTGATATGATCGCTGAAGACAGACGTGTGCATAAAGCTGATGAAGAAAGCTGATGGTGCCCGGCTATCAAAAGATATAGTATCTGGGGTCTTAAAGGCTTGAAGGCAAACAAGCAGCCATCTAGCTCAGAAGCAACAAAGCTCACAGAGAAGAAGCACACAAGCCTAAGTGAACACGAGGTGTTGAAGGGATCAGGTAGCAGACATCAAAGAACAAAAAACATCATTGTGTGATCACTTTCCCCACATAAATGCTGAAGACGAATGTGTGCATAAGTAAGTGTGGTGAAGAAGGTTGATGGTGCCCAGCTATCGAGACATATAGTGTCTGGGGACTTAAAGGCTTGAAAGTAAACTAGCGGCCATCTAGCCCAGATGCAATAAAGCTTACATGGAAGCAGCACACCAACATGTGTGATCATGAAGGGCCAAGGGAACCAGGTTTCAAGCACCAAATGCGGGGGTTGGGGGATCATATCATCCTGAATGAGGGGAGTGCATGATGGGGACCCAATACCCATCTGTAGACGACTGGACATCCCTTGTAGAGAGGTAGTGGGGAGGAGATGAGTCACTCAGGGTTCAGTGTAGCAATAATGAAACTCACAACCTTCTTCCAGTTCTTAAACGCTTCCTCCCCTCACCTATCAGATCCCAATTCTACCTTGCAAATCTGGTGAGACCAGAGGATGCACAGGGGTACAGGTGGGAACTGGAAACACAGGGAATCCGGGACAGATGAATCCCTCAGTACCAGCGCTGAGAGTGGCAATACCCGGAGGGAAGGGGGGGCTAGAAAGTGGGAACCGATCACAAGGATTTACATATAACCTCCTCCCTGGGGGATGGGCAACAGATAAGTGGGTGAAGGGAGATGCCGGGCAGTGTAAGATAAAATAATAATTTATAAATTATTAAGGGTTCATGAGGGAGGGGGAGGCAGGGAGGGAAGGAGAGGGGAAAAAGGAAAATGAGCTGATTCCAGGAACCCAAGCGGAAAGCAAACTTTAAGAATGATGAGGACAATGAATGTATAAGTGTGCTTTACATAATTGATGTATGCATGGATTGTGATAAGAGTTATATGAACCCCAATAAAATGATTTTTAATAAAAGATTAACATCTGTTAACTCAGAGGGTGAATTTGAGGGGTGGTACTATATTTTAGTAGTAGAACAGGAGGACCAATCAGGTAGACTTTACTAGAGAGGTAAAGTTCTTTCTGAGACAGGTATAGATGGCTTCATACTTTTTCGCAGCTGACTCCTATGATTCAACAACTATAAACAAAGAAGTAAAATTAAGGATATATTCTTATAGAAAACATAATTTCCTTGTGTGCTAAAGTCTCCTAAGAAACATTTTTATTTGCTTTCATTAAGCAGCCCCTTTTATTTTTCTTCCCCATTAGTTTCCAAAGTGAGTTCTTTCTCTTCCTTTAGAATCAGCTTGCAGCTAAATGCATAGGAGCATCTACAAGCATGTAAACACTTTTCAGCAGGTCATTACCCACCTTCCTGCCCTACAGAAGGTAGAAACACAACAGTAAAGCAAATGACAGGAGTCTTCTATCCAGTGCCTCATCAAATAGGCAATGTTCCAAGAATGAGGCGCACACCGATGGCTCTCTGCAGAGGCACGCTACAAACTGCCATCCACTAGGGCAGGTATGGAGCCATTTGCATTTCACAAACCCAAAAGCCAAACTTGCTGCCATCAAGTCAATGTGGCCTCCTAGTGACTCCTTGTGGGTTGACAGTCACTCCTGTAACTGTTGTCAGGAGTAGTCTTTCTCCAGCAGAGCAGTTGGGGGTCTTAAACTGCTGACCATCCGTCTTATCCCCATGCATAACCACTACACCAGCAGGGCTCCTAGGGAAGAGCATGAAGAGGCACTTTGCATCAGCACACTGATGTTTTATTGAGAGAACAAGATTTGCTTTGATGTGACAACATTTTTAATACCTTTTCTGTCTTTTTCATGGCATCCCCAACATTCTAGTAGCAAACATTTATTTTTTTCCAAACTATAAAAGTATTCATGTGATTATTACTGATAAATTATTGTAGGGCTGAGAAAGGGAATTTAAGACCATAGTATTTCATTTTCACTCACTGTATTATAGTATGCGCTTCCAGGACCGAGGGATAAACCTGAAGAGTCGACTATAAAGCACTAAGGATATTTGGAATTATATTTAAGACATATGAGAAATATGATGAGACTTTAGTAAAGTGAGGCCATTGGTATCTTGAAAAATAACTAAATCACAGAGCTGTAGGTTTTGACCTATCTTCCCTAGACCTACATTTCTAATTGGGCAGCAGCTCCAGTGGTCTGACAGTGAGATAGGATTTGGAAAAAAAAAAACTTTAAGAATGAGGTGGGCCTGGTATAGATGAGAGCTCTTGACACACGGAATCCAAGACAGATAAACTCCTCAGGAACAATAATGGGAGCAGCAAAACCATGAGGGGAGGGGAAGGTGGGGGCGAGAAAGGAAGAACCAATCACAGTGATTGATATATATATGCTCTGCACACACACCCCTCTCCAACAAGGGGGGTGAACAACAGAAACATAGGTGAGGGTGACAGCGGTCAGTGTAAGATGTGAAAATAATAATAATTTATATATTATCAAGGGTTCATGAGGGAGGGAGGGGAAAAATTAGGAGCTGACACCAAGGGTTCAAGTAGAAAGAAAATGTTTTGAAAAGAATGATGGAAACATATGTACAAATGTGCTTGAAACAATGGATGTGTGGATTGTTGTGAGAGCTCTAAGAGCTCCCAATAAAATGATAAAAAAATGAAAAAGAATGAGGTGGGTTTTGCCCACAGTGAAGAAAATATTCACTTCCTTTCCACTGCCCCATCAACTGCTTCCTATTTCCTGAAATTCCCGTCAAGTTGCTCTCTTAAGATTTTGCTATTCATTAAAAAGATGCCTGAAAGGCATGCACATATGCAAATATATTTGTATATGATGATCGGGAAATAGGTCTATGTGCATATATTTATAGGTTTAGTATTAAGGTAGCAGATGGACATTGGGCCTCCACTCAAGTACTCCCGCAATGCAAGAACACTTTGTTCTATTAAACTGGCATTCCATGATGCTCACCTTCCCGACACAATCACCGAAGACAAAGTGGATGCATAAGCAAATTGGTGAAAAAAGACGATGGTGCCCGGCTATCAAAAGATATAGCATTTGGGGTCTTAAAGGCTTGAAGATAAACAAGCCACCTAGCTCAGAAGCAACAGAGCCCACATGGAAGAAACACAGCAGCCTGTGTGATCATGAGATGTCAAAGGGATCAGGTATCACGCATCAAAGAACAAATAATCAAATCATTGTGAATGAGGAGGAGTGCAGATTGGGGACCCAAGACCCATCTGTAGGAAACTGGACATCTCCTTACAAAAAGGTCATGGGGAGGAGACCAGCCAGTTAGGGTACAGTGTAGCAACGATGAAACTTACAACTTTCCTCTAGTTCTTAAATGCCACCACCCCAATATTATGATCCTAGTTCTAGCTTACAAACTAGGCTAGACCAGAGGATGTACAGTGGTACATATAGGAATTGGAAACACGGGGAATCCAGGACAGATCATCCCTTCAGGACCAGTGGTGAGAGTGGCAATACTGAGAGGGTGGAAGGAGGGTGGGGTGGAAAGAGGGAACCGATTACAAGGAGCTACATATAACCTCCTCCCTAGGGGATGACAATAGAAATGTGGGTGAAGGGAGATGTCAGACAATGTAAGATATGAAAAATGATAGTACTTTCTAAATTATCATGAGGAAGTGGGAGCAAGGAAGGAGGGGAAAATGAGGAGCTGATGCCAAGGGCTCAAGTAGAAAGCAAATGTTTTGCGAATATGAGGGCAACACATGTACAAATGTGCTTGACACAATGGATGGATGGATGGAATTGTGATAAGAGTTGTATGAGTCCCCAATAAAATGATATAAAAAATGCCTGAAAAAGGTCAGATTCTATGTTAGGGGTGTGTGAAGCTTCCATATGTTTCAATATTTTTCTGAAGAAAGAAAGAGGGCATGAAAACAGGTACATAGTCACTCAAACATTGACATTTGGATGTAGAGCCTATGGTATGGGGGGTTCAGAATAGCTGGTAACTCAGGGAACTCCTCAGACTTTAAGACTTGGCCATGGACTAGACCAGAGCATGAACACTGCTACAGATAAGAACCCGCAACACAGGGAACCCAGGAGAGATAGACCCCTCTGGGCCAACAAGGAGAATAGAGATACCAGGAGGATACGGGGAAGGTATGGGGGGAAAGGGGGAATCGATCACAAGGATCAACATATAACCCTTCCCAGGGGGACGAGCAATGGAAAAGTGGGTGACTGGTGATGGAGGACAATGTAAATATGAAAATAATAATCTATAACTTATCAAGGGTTCATGAGGGAGGGGGAAATGAGGACTTGATACGAGGGGCTCAAGTGGAAAGAGAATGCTTTGAAAATGATGGTGGCAGCACGCATGCAAATGTGCTTGACACAGTGGACGAATGTGTGGATTGTGGTAAGAGATGTAAGAGCCCCAATAAAAACAATTTAAAAAGAAGAAGAATTAGACACATACCCTCTGCCACATACCCTCTGCCATCTAGGAAGAATTAGCCACATACCCTCTGCCATCCAGGAAGGGGGACAGGGTTGACTCCAGCCCAGGGGTGCTCACCTGTACTGCAGCACCACAGTTTCTGGACACCCCACCCCTGCCACTGCTTCTGATTCTCAGCCTGTGCCTACACGCTGACTGATCCTTGAAGCCATCTAAGACCTCCCCACTGCCCGCAGATCAATTCCAAACTCCTGAGCAAGGTGGATGCAATCATTCCTCCACCTACTTCCCGCTGGAAGACAAAGATATCCAGGTCCTGATAACTCAGATTGGTAAATGCAATTGTACGTGGCAAAAGGGGGTCTTTACAGCTAGCTTAAGCTAGAGACGTTGAGATGGGAATTCTTTTGGAAAAGCCACAGTGCAAGCATGCATGTCCTTATAAGATACAGAGGGCGATTTCCTCTCACACAAAGAAGGCAACGTGACCACAGAGGCAGAGCGTGAGGTCGTGCCGACCAAAGTCAAGAACGCCAGCAGCCACCCAAGGCAGGAAGAAGCAAAGAAGAGATTCTCCCCGAGAGCCTCTGGGTGAAGTACAGCCCTGGGATTCTAATTTCAGACCTTTGGCCTCCAGAAACACAATAGAATAAATTTTTGTTGTCTTAAGCCACCAAGTCTATGGTAATTTTCTAAAGCAGCCACAGGAAACTAACATACTCCCTCCCTCATTACCACACAGCCATCTGCCCCTTCCCACCTCCTCTATGAGCTAGCTTCTGAGACTGCGTGTAGCTATCAAATGAATGGTGCTACGTAGCCCTTTTCTCCCTGCCATCAGGGCTATGCCGAGCCCTAGGGACCCTACAGGACAGAGTAGGGTTCCTGAGACTGCCAGTCTTTAAAGGAGTAGAGAGGCTCATCTGCTTCCCACAGAGCTGCTGGTGAATTCAAACTACAGACTTTGCAGTCAGCAGCCCACGCGTTAGCTCACTACCCACTGGCCCTTAGCGCATGCTATTCCCTTTGCCAGGAGACACAGTCAACCACTGTTGGAAAGAAGTATGCCGAGATGGAATATCAAAGTAAACTTTGATTCTATGCCCAGATTGGTAAAAATAGGAGTTATGAGGTACAGCTTTCACATACTTGAAATTTGCAGTGGGCTTTTCCCCATTCCCCTTAACCAACCACCACAGCCTTATGGTGTAGGGGAGGGTAGGTGATAATATCACCCTTTTACCTGTGAGGGAGCTCAGGCTCAGAGAGTGACTGTCATGACAACTGGTTAATGACACCTGTCCTTGCTTCTGTCTCCATGGCTGTGTCTGCTATGAATCTCTGCTTCCTCTGGTGTTCCACAAAAAAGGTGCTAACATGATTTTCAACTCATCTCGATTCAACTTGTTTAACTGTTGTTCTTAAAGCACAAACGACTCAGGGTTCCATCAGCACCAACTAGACTCAGATGTCTTTCTGGGAGGGACATGCTGGATGAATTGGCAAATCAGCAAGTTGAACCTCAAGGGCCAAGCCAGGGACATGTGTCACATCACTCTGTCACTCTCCTTGGATTTACGAGTGATGTAGACACACTGGATTCTGCTCTCATCCAAACAAACCCATCCCTCTTGCATCCACACAGAGTGCTCTTGCAGAACCCTGCCAAGTCAGACTTGTGAGTACCCATCACATGAGAAGCAGAACACGGAAGCCATCCCAAGCTGGCAGAGCATTGTCTGGAGTGTCAGCACTAGAACACAGCAGGAGAGCTCACGTGCAGAAGCCATGTGGCTCATTATCACGTTATTTTTCAAAAACACAGCAACACATAGCAGTCAGCTTCTGTGGCAGAAGGGGAGTGGTCACTCATGAATAACTCAGGGAGCAGGGAGCACCAGGGACTGGAGAGGATGGAACCCTGGGTCACAGATGAGCAGCAAAAAGCTATCCCTTTAATGATGCCCTGAACCCATCCTCCCAAACTACTGCTGCCCCTTTGGGGAAAGATTGTGGGATCCATAAAATGGGCTAGCTTACTGAACAGGGCTGGGGAGAGAATTCACAGAGCATAGTGCACAATGAGAATGCAGGACCCCTGGTTCCCAAAGTACTAAACTGCCCAAGAGAGTGAGAGCAGAGCATTAAACGGCAACACAGGGCCTTGTGTGAGTGTACCGGCCCCTTGCACACAGACCGTAGCGTGTAAATGAACAACAGCTCCCAATGGGTCATAAATTACTATTTACCAAGTTGAGCAAGAGCAGAGACAGAGAGAGGGCCGAGGGGAAAGGGGAGAGAGGAGAGGAGAGACTCTCAAACTATGAGTGCATGGTGTGAAGGAGAAAATAGTGTGCTCCTGTCAGCGTACTGCACAGAACAAAATTCTCTTGGTGATGCACTTACTCACTGCCACCAAGCTGACGCTTCGTGATCCTAAAGTCCCGTGAGTATCAGGCATCAAAGAACAAAACACCATATCATTGTGAATGAGGGGAAGTGGGGACCCAAAACCCATCTGTAGGCAACTGTACTTCCCCTTACAGAAGTCATGGGGAGGAGACTAGCCAGTCAGGGTACAGTATAGCACTGATGAAACATAAAAATTTCCTTCAGTTCTTTAAGCTTCATCTCCCCCCCCCCCCGACCACCAACACTACCATGATCCCAATTCTACCTTACAAATCCGGCTAGACCAGAGCATGTACACTGGTACAGATAAGAACTGGAAACACAGAGAATCCAGGACAGATAAACCCCTCAGGATGAATAATGAGAATGGCGATACCAAGAGCGTAAGGGGAAGGTGGGGTAGAAAAGGGGAACCAATTACAAGGATCTATATATAACCTGCTCCCTGGGGGACGGACAACAGGAAAGTGGGTGAGGAGAGACGTCGGACTGTGTAAGACATGAAAAAATAACTATTATTTATAAATTATTAATTATTATTTATAAATTATCAAGGGTTCGTGGGGGGAATGAGGAGTTGATACCAAGGGCTCAAGTAGAAAGAAAATGTTGTGAGAATGATGACGACAACAAATGTGCAAATGTGCTTGACACAATGGATGGATGTATGGATTGTGATAAGAGTTCTATGAGCCCCCAATAAAATTATTTTTTTAAAAAAACCATCCCATGAGTTTCCAAGCTGTAGCTGTTTATGGGAATAGAAAGCTCCATTTTTCTCCCAATGAGCAGCTTATGGTTTTGAACCGCTAACCTTTCAGACCACAGCCCAACCTGGAATCACTCCATCCTCAGAGCTCCTGTATAAGAATGATGTAATAGTCTCATTGTGGGCCAAGCACTTTGCCTATACATTTGCATCATCTTGTTTAATGTGTAGTCACCCAAACAAATAGTGCCACTTAGATTTTAGTCTCTAGCACATGTTGTTTCTCCTACCAAGAGATTCCTGACAACCAGCATTGGAAGGAAGAGGGACACCAAGGGGTGGGGATGAAATTAGATTCTCTGCCTGAAATTGGAACTAGAGGGTCAGTTCTTTACTTCTCTAGTGCTCTGAGACTTATAAAGAATTTTAGTCCTTCCTAGTGGACACTAACAGTAGCCCTTTGGACCATTCAAACGCAAACCCCACTCTTATGGAGTCAATTTTGACTTGAGAGACCCTACGGGACAGACTAGAACTGCCCCTGTGGCTTTCTGAGACCAACTGTTTACAAGAGTAGAAAGTCTTGTCTTTCTGACCTTTTAGTTAGCAGGCCAGTGCCCAACCCATCATGTCACGAAGGCTAAGCAGGAATGCTCCTCTCATTTTATAAATGAAGAAACTCATTTTATAAAAGCCTCAGAGGAAACCCATCTGAGGCACAGAGGGGTCTCCTGCCTACATACTTTGTTCCTAATTTCAACATTATACGTGATATCTTCTCAGCCTGGCTTGTGAAACATACATCCTATGACAAGGAAAATCTGAACACAGACGATGTGAAGAAAAGTCCCATACCCTACATGAATAACAAAACGGGGTACGTCCCAGTCCTGTAGTACATGCAAAACATCCATTGGCTGAATAGCCAACCTTGCACACCTGTCCTCAGTTCCTACATTAGCTTCAGCATCTCTTCAAGTGACCCTATGCCATGGAAAATATCTTGTCAGGGTGTTGTAACATTTTTGTCCACAGCAACGCAACAACCTCATTCAGGTTTAGAAGTAAACAAAACCCCACTGTCAATGAGCCAATTCGACTTTTGCCGATGATATGTAGGGTTTCTGAGACTGTAAATCTTTCTGGGAGCCAATAGTCTTAAAGTAGGGCTGGTGGGTTTGAACCACCAACCTTTTGGTTAGACATCCAATGCTTACCTGACAGCGCCACCAGAGTTCCTTAGTTCAGAGAAAACCCCAAACCAAACTCTCTGCCATCAAGTTGATGCTGATTTGTGAGTTTCCGAGACTATAACTGTTCACAAGAATAGAAAACCGAGTCTTTCTCCACAGAATTGCTTGTGGTTTCAAACTACTGGCCATGAGGATCAAAGGCTAATAGGTAACCACTACACCCCCTCAGAGAAGAGGATATTAATGCGATTGACCAGCCAGGAAGGGTTCATAGAAGAGGTGACAGCTGAGCTGAGTCTGAGGGTTTTTACAGCTTACCTTTCCGTATGTGTTAGACAGATGAGGACTCCTAAGTTATATCATCACAGTGTTGGTGGTGATGACATCGGCTGTCGTTTCAGAGCCTGTATCACTATTTATGGGAGGATCAAACCCCTTTCTCTGGAGGAGTGGTTTCAAACTGCTGACTTTTCGGATTACAACCCAACTTATAATCACTATGCAACCCACTCTGTTTTTTTTTAATCATTTTATTGGGGGCTCTAACAACTCTTGTTATAAACCATACATCAATTATATCCGACATATTTGTACATATATTCCATCTTTCTTTTCTAGACATATACTTTCCATTGAGCTCTTGAGATTAGCTCCTCCTTTTTTCCTTCCCTCCCCCCTCCCCCAACCCTCGTGGCCCCCGGATAGATTGTAGATTGTTGATAATTTTCAAATCTCACTCTGACCGCTGTCTCCCTTCCCCTCTGGTTTCTGTTGTTCTTCCCCCTGACTGGGGTGTGTGGTTATGTGTCATTCATTGTGATTGGTAACACCTTCCCTCATCACCTCTCTCCCCCTTCCCCCTCCCCTTTTGGTATCTCTATTCCCATTCCTGTTCCTGGGTTCCATGTGTTGTGAGTTTTATCTCTTGTCTATACCTATGTACATGCTCCCGTCTAGTCTAGAATGGGAGGCAGCACTGAGGTCGTGATAGTTTGGGGTGAGGAGGTCTCCAGGAAACAGGTATATTGCGTGACACATTGGTGCTCTACTGCACCCTGATTGACTCACCCCCTGCTGCCTGCGACCCCTCTGTGAGGGGATGCTCCATTGTCCATACATGGGCTTTGGATACCTGCTCCAACTCTCCTCCATTCTCACCAATACATTTTTGTTTGTTTGTTTGTTTGTTTACTGTTTGTTGTGAATCTTCTGATCCCCGTTGCCCAGTCTTGATACCTCACAATCGCACCAGTTGGGGTGCTTCTTCCATGTGGGCTTGTTGCTTCACTGATTGATGGCCGCTTGTTTATCTTCAAGCCTTTAAGACCCCAGACACTATATCTTTTAAGAGCCGGGCAGCATCCTCTGTCTTCACCACATCTGCTTATGCACCCACTTTGTCTTCAGCGATCATGTGGCGTAGAGGGGAGTGAGCATCACAGAATGCCAATTTGTTAGAAAAGTGTTCTTGTATTGATGGAAGGGATGAGCTGAGGCCCAAGGCCCATCTGCAGCTTCAGTATATTGCCTTATAAATATATGCACATAGGCCAATATCTCTCTTGTTATGGATTAATGTATTTGCATAAGTGCACCCCTCTGTTAATCTCCCTATCTATGCCTTTGCTTCCTAGAGCTTGCCTCTGTTTCCTTTTGCCTCCTCCTGCCCCGCCATCACTTTCCCCTTCTTCCCCCTCTTAGTGCTTCCTCTCCACTGGCTTGGAGTTGCTCTAACATTCACAGGATCTCTACCCTCTCCTAGATGCTGGTTCTGCTTCCCTAGTTGGTCCCCTGTCAATGACGCCACCCACTCTTAATAACGGATCTGGATCTCTGATTATGCCCTTTTAAGATTCTTTGAAAGATATTAGGGCAAAGGGGAATCATTATTCATATGCTTAAATGTTGAGAGTTAAATTCTTCACGTTTTAAATTCATCTGTTTAAAAAGCCCATTCAACTGCTTTCTTATGTGGTTGTACCCGTTTGAGTGGTGAGCGTGTCTACACTCCAGTGGCAGGGCTTTGGCAAATGTTCTTGCAGTCAGTCTCTGCCAGGAACCCTGGTATGCTCTAGGCTCTGTCCTTGACTTTTGATCTGAACTTTGGGTCTTGATACAGTTCCTTACTGCAACTGTGGTTTCAGAAGTATATTTTAATATCTAGGGGGGCAAGTCCCACTCCATCTCCCACTCCTCCAACTTTTCTGGGCTCGTTTTGAAATGGTTTAATCTTTTTAGTTTGTCTTTGTCAGGCTAACCAGGTCATCTCAGCTGGCTTTTGATTGAACCACTGTTAATTTGAACCAGCTGTGAATCTGCGTCACAGTAACATCACTTGGCGTGAAACGATTCTCATTCAAAAGTACAATATGCACGTCCATTTATTCAAATCCTCTTTTATGTTGTGCAATAAAATTTTGTGGGTTTCTTCATGGAGGTGTCACACATTTCTTGATAATTCATAGTTTGAGCTGCCATTATATCTTCTAACAGGTTTATTGCTGTCATACAGAAATGTCATTGGTTCTTGCATATTTATCCTGCAGTCATTCTGTTCTGATGAACTTGCTTATTAATTCAAAACATTATTTACTTGTTGCCCTGGATTTCCTAGGTATGTCTAATCATATTATCATCATATAACCATAATTTTATTTCCCACTTTCTAAAGTCATTCTTCTTCTTTTCATGGTTTATAGACTCTGTCTCAGCTTCTGGACAATGCTAAATCACAAGCACGACAGCGAGAATTCATCTCTCATCTCTGATTTAAATGGATCCTTCCACTATCTCTCCAGGAAGTAGGATGTTGACACTTGGTTTTGGATAAATCTTACCAGGATAAGAAAATAGCCTCCTAGTCTTAATATTCCAAGAAGATTTGTATCAGAAACCATTTCATTTTATTGAATACTTTTTCAGTATCTAAGATAAACATTGTTTAAAATTAGTGGACTTGGTGATTGGATGCATTATATTAATGTATCTGCTAACCTATCATCATAGGCTTGGGATTCTTTTGAGGTATTATTTAATGTCACTTCTTAGCCTCTCGTTTGCATTTTACCCCTTATCTTTATCTGTATATGGAGTCCCTAGGTGGTAACAAAGAGGTAAGGTGCTCAGCTGCTAACCCAAATGTTGGCAGTTGCAGGCCACCATGTGGCACCTTGGAAGAAAGGCCTGGTTATCTCCTCTCTAAAGCCAGCCACTGAAAGCCCAAGAGAGCACACTTCTCTCTGGCATCCCTTGGATTGCCATGAGTTGTAATCAACTGAAGGGCATCTGATTTGGGTTTTAATTTCTCTTGCTCCTCCAGAGAAAATGGGATTTGTTTACTCCAGTGAAGAGTTAGTCTCCCCATGGATGCATGTATGTATTATGACAAGAGCTGTGTGAGCCCCCAATACAATGATTTTTTAAAGAAAAAAAGAGGGGGGATTTACAGTCTGAGAAACTCACTGGGGCGGTTTGACTCTGTCCTGTAGTGTCCTTATGAGTGGGCATCAACTTCACGGCAGTGAGTTTGATTGGGCTCAGTGCATGGATCTTCAGATCTTGTTGCTCAGGATCAGGGAACGGAAATCTAATAGGGCTGTGCGCTTGTCTGTTATATTTCTGCCAGCTATCTCTGCCTAGGGCAAACTAAATACTTGATATTTGTTTAAGTAATAGAACACTTTTGGCATTTTGGGGGGAAGCTCCTGAGTCAATGGTCATAACCATTTTCTCAAAAATTCTATTTTATTTTTCATCACTCTTCTTTCCTCCAGGAGCTCCGGTGTTAAGCCTTGGGCTGCTAACGGAAACGCCAGCAATTTGAACCGACCAGCCTCTCCATGGGAGAAGGCTGATGCTGGCTGCTTGTGTAAGGATTAACGTTTCAGAAACCCAAATGGACAATTCCACTCTATCCCACGGTGTTACTCTGAATCAGAAGTTATTGACTGGCCATGGGTTTATATTTCAGTCCCTCAGGCCAATGAAAATAAACTCACTGCCATAGAATCAAATCCAATGCATGGCCACCCTACAGTGGGTTGGGGATTGGACTGTTAACGCAAGGTCACCAGTTCAAAGCCACCAGCTGCTTCATGAAGAAAAACGAGGCTCTCTATTCCTGTAAAGGTTCACAGTCTTGGAAACCCAGTGGGGCAGTTCTACTCTGTTCTATGGGGTCACTCTGAGTTCAGACCTTCAGGGCTGCTCCATAGAGTTCATACATCGGTGTTGTTGTTATTGCTGCTGCTGTTATTGTTGTTAGGTGCGATTGAGAAGGTTCCCACTCTTAGTTACTCTCTATAGAGTATAGTCTATGTGAAGAACACCCCTTGGATTTGTGTAGTGCACAGCCACCAGCAAGGATTGGCCTTACTGCCACTGTATCAATCCTGATAGTCTCATGGTGGCCCTGTAAGAGTAAAACTATTCCTGTGGGTTTCTGAAACTGTACACTTGTACAGGAGTAGAAAGCTTCATCTTTCTCCTGATGCCCACTGGTGGTTAGGTAAATATAAAGGAAGTACACAACAGACAATGCTCTTAGATGATGGAATGTATATATTCTATTGGGGGAGATACCTTAAACTGATAGATAAGTACCGTATATACTCAAGTATACGTCAAGTTTTTCAGCACATTTTAATGCAGTTTTGGGGATAAGATCAGGTACTTCGACTGATATTTGGGTTGGCTTACACTCAGGGATATCCAGTACGTAAGATTATTGTAGAACTGTGAGATCTGCTTTGAAGAGAATCAACAGGCCACAAAGAGGGAGCACTCATATTCAAACCTTCACGCATAATCGTGAAGGCACCTGTGATTGCTTTAAAACCGCACGGTTAGGAAAGACAGCCCAGCTCCTGGCTTTACCCGTGGCAGAGACCAGGTGCTGACATTGCCTTGCTCCCTCTTCTGTAGCAGATGACGTGGGCTCTCAGGACTCGAAGCACAGCACACAGGTTACACAGCAGCTGACTTTACCTGACAGAGTGCCATTCTCTGTTTCACCAATGCTCACATGTAGTAGGGGAAGCCCCCGCAGAAGCTAACTACAATGTTCAGAAACTTCACCAAGAATGATACAGCAATATTGTTTGACTGCATCCAAGTGATGGAAAACATTTTCAGAATTTCCATTTGACATGCAGGTCCTTGCTCGTGAGCCCCGACACGGGCTGTGGGAGAATGTGTGTTGGGTTGACTTATTTCATTGTCCAGGAGAATCTTCTGTCAGAGAAATCATCTCACGCACCATTGAAAAGATGTCCTTTGAGTGTGACATCTCATCTGAACTTGAAATGAGTGACTTTTTTAGTTCTCACTTCTGTGTCGCCAATGGAAAAGAAGGTTAAGCCTGACCGGTTATTCCAGAGAGGAGTACAGAATAGGGAAAAGCAAAACTCATGTTTTAATTCACTTGAGCTAAATGAATCTCATTTCCCTTCCTGTTCCTCATCCTCACTCCAACCTTTTCTATATAAAGTCTTAAGGCTTCCGGCTACTTTTAACCTGAACTCCCCGTTTTTTTTCTTCTGGTCAGATCAATGACAAGTCACGTTAACAGCGGTGTTTAATTCTATCAATATGTGACCAATTGTGTTAGATTGTTTGGGCATTGATTTCACTTAGTGCTACAGTTGAGTTGGAAAGGAGCCACTTTTCCCTGCAATACGTCACACAGAGACAAATGCTGAGCGCCGACTTTCTGTCTGACTTGTGAATACTGAGTCCACTTTAAGAACAGTCAGCTCACATATCAAACCCAGCCGCATGGTACAAATACCATTTCTGAATTCACAGGGCCATCACCAAACCCTCTGATTAGCCTTAAAAAAAACAGGCCCCAGATGATGGGGCAAGGAGATAAGAAAGTAAGTGGTATTTGAATTAAGCAATAGGGAAAAAAAGTTCCATTTACCCAGCCAGTAACCAAAAAATGGAGTAACAAAAGAAATTTGAACTCAGATGATGAGAGACTTTGATTCTTCTTCTTCGTCTTTGATTCTTTTTTTAACCTTTAGCTTTATAAACAGGTTTCTAAAATGCCAGCCACATTATTTTCTATTAGAAACACAGAGATGCATTATTCCATACAATACCCTCTGAACATATTCACAGACAAGCAAAGATAGCTCTGCTTTAAAAATCCACCCCCATCTGTAAGTTTGTTTTTGTGTGGTGGTTTGCATGCTGGCTCTGTTCCTGGAAACGATAGCACCGTAATTCAAACACAACAGATCACCCACGATGGACCTGTTGCAGTCATACCTTCCAGATGAGGGAGGAAGAAAGACCTGACAACTACCTCTAAAACACTGGCTGAGGAAACCTGTATTTCACACCAGCACATTGTCCCCTGGAGAGCAGCCCCTCAGGTGGTGCAGGCCCTGGCAAAGTTGTGTCCCATCAAGGTGAGCTCACCATGAGGCAGAGCTGGTCCCAGGCCACCAACCCCACCACTTCCAAAATGCAACCTGGCTGCCAGCTCCAGGAAGAGAAAGGGGGTTACTCTCCAGCCCTGCCCAACGCTCCTCTCCACTATGATCTGAAGATCAAATATGAAAAAGACAAGTTAATAATTTTTCTAAATACCACCCCATAATCTCCTAAGTACGATTTCCTAAAATAAGAAGCTGATGTCACTGCAAATTCTCGGTCCATAGTTTGGGCCCTTTCAGAAAAAGCAGAAGCTAGTCACTGAATGTGAGCTCGGGCTTAGCATGGTCGTGGCTTCTCAGACCCACCTGCATCCTGGGCAAGTGCTCTGTTTCCAAGCTGGCGGCTCTGGTCAGTTAGGGGCTGGTCAGAAAGAAAGCGCCCCTGAACGCAGTGAGGCCCTGGCAGCAGTGTGTGTCCCCCGCCACCGCCCTCAACCCTCCTGAGCCGTTACAGCGCTCGGCTTATCAATTTACTTGCAAATGGCTCCCTGAAGTATTAACCCAGGTTAATTATTCGTCAAATATGATTATGCAATGGTAATGTAAAAAATCGGAAATGCGGGATGGAATTTTTCACTCCAGCGGTTTGGCAATTGTGGCAGCTGGTGGAGGAGCTGGAGTAATTACCGGGCCATTCCAGCCGGTGGATCAGCACTCTGGTTCAGGAGGGAAGGGGGAAAGCAATAAAGAACCAGAGGAGCGGGAATATGAGCCGTGCCAATCGACGTGGGGAAAATTTCACAGCTGCTGGCGGTGATAAATGAGAAACGGTGGCCCTACTTCTAATCAATACATGTAAATGCTACTCATTACAGCCTTTATACACACTTCTCAATTAGCCTTTCCTCCCACTGGTAACAAGGAATGTCATGCTTTCCGGACTGTGAAAGTGGTCCGCGCCGGGTTCACCTGCATCCGTGGGACGCGGTCGCAGCGCGCTCAGCGCCGCTGGGCAGCAGGTGGGGACACTGAAGTCTGAAGTCCTTCCCCACTAGGGTGGCGGAGGGAAATCCTAAGGGGGACTTTTTAATTAAATCGCCCCTTTTAAGATACCACTTGTTCATTTCCGGTGGCTGACAATCCCACCTAGACCCCACTTAGCACTGAAAGCTCAAGAAACATTTAGAACATAGGCCAGAACACATTGTCTGTAAAATCAACTGTCTTCTTCCTCATCAGAAGTTTTTTCCCCCCTTTTTTATTGTTGCTCTTCTGTGTCAAGAAACTTCCCAGGAAATTAAGTGATTTTTCTGCACATATTTACAGAATTGTCTTTTTGTTTTTTGGGGGGGTTTTTTTGAAGTCCTTAAGGAGCCCCTAATTTGCGGGCAGGACTTCATCGGTGTTTCATTTTACTTTTGTCCACATAGATAAGGAAACACGTTTAAATCACAAATATTCCAGGCTTGAGTTAGCTTAGCTCAGCATAATTGTGCCAACAGTACTTCTCTCGAGGGATTTTTTTTTAACAGTGATGATGCAGTTCTGCACATTTTCCACAAAGTCAAATAGCATAGTCCGCCTGTGGACGAATCAGGCGTCCAGATTTCCTAGACTAAAGTCTGTAAGAAAGAAACCCAGTCTTCTGTGGTTGTGGTGTTCCCTTGTCGTCCAGGAGACGGAATTATTTTAATTGAATTATATTTTTCGTCGAATGTTGAATATCATGTCTCCCTACATTGAATAAAGATCTTATTGAAAGAGGAAACCCGCACAGAGACACCCAGCCCAGTCTCCCTGTGTTGTGGTTAAGCTCACAGCACCCCTCCACCCCCTGCAACTGAACTCGAAATATTTGTTATGATCAAGCCGTTGGTGCAGCCGCTGTGGCAAGCCATCTAGTCGAGTATCTTCCTCTTCTCACTGCCCCTCTACTTGACCAGCCTGGATGTCCGTTCCAGGGGCGGGTCTCTCCTGATAACGTGTCCAAAGCACGTGAGGCAAAGCCTTGCCATCCTTGCTGCTGAGGAGCATGCCGGCTGTACTTCTTCCAAGACAGACTTATTGGTTCTTCTGGCACCCATGGTGTTTTCCATATCTTGTCATTTAAATCCATCAGTGCCCTTCGGTCTTCTTCTTCAATCTCCAACTTGAACATGGAGCCCTGGTGATGTCGTGGTTGTGGATTGCACTTTGTACCTTAAGATCCGCAGTTCGAAACCACAAGCCAATCTGGGGGAGAAAGACAATGCTTTCTGCTCCCCTAAAGAATTATCATGTCCGAAATCCACAAGCATGGTTCTGCTCGGTCCTACTGGGTGACTGTGAGTAGGAAATGACCGGATAGCAGTAAATGAACCTTCCCTTCGTTTTTAAAAATGGTATTTTATTGAGCCCATATTGTGTAGAACTTCTAAATAATTATAGCAACAGTATTTAAAGTTTGATTTGTTGTTCAATTAAAAATGAATCCTTAAGTTGAGTTAGGAAATAAGTTGTAAGTACCCAGAAGTTTGAACACACAAACACACACACACACAAACACATACACACCGTGTGGACACCTCAAACAAGTTCTGTTACTAGTTTGAAGCTGCCTTCAAGATGGGGAGGGAAGGGTAAGAATGAGGAACTGGTGCCAGGGACTTATGTGGAGAGCAAATGTTTTGAGAATGATGAGGGGAATGCATGTACAAATGTGCTTTATGCAATTGGTGTATGTGTGGATTGTGATGAGACTTGTATGAGCCCCTAATAAAATGATTTTTAAAAGATTACCAAATAGCTATTAGGGAGAAAGGTCAAAGAATGTCCCATTACCTTAAAAGCAAATTATATTGTAAGTTCACAACTAGTTAGAGGTGGAGGTGAGGGGAAGAATCGGTTGTGGTTCTGGAAGTTTTCCTAAAGAATACTGTATATTAGTATTGTAACATCAGTTCATGTTTTCCATCCAGAAACATTTAACTGGGTTTTACTTTTAACTAACTGTTAGAGGATCTTTTCCTAAATAAGGATCCTGGCAAGAGATTTTTTTCTTACACACTCCTACGAAATTTCTGTTGAATTCCTTTTTAGAGGTAATTTTTTTCTATGCTGCAGAAAACTTATATCAGAGAGAGCAGGAATTACATGTGAGTCTAATAGGAGATTAGAAATAGTTTATAATTTCTAGGCTACCTGAGAACACATGACAAACACTGATTCAAGAAACTGGATACCTCCGGTGTTCTTTCTTGTTTACAAGCAATATACACATTAAATAAGAATAACATACCACCAATTTCACTCTCCACACATTCTTCACTGCCACAGATCAGAGTGCTGTAAAAAGACTGACTAGAATCAGTATACTACATTTTTCATTCACACACAAAACCCTATGCTGAAGCACTTTTATTGATAAACATCAAAGTAAGATATGCATGTGCTATAACCTAGTTATATGTAATGATTCATGAATCTTAGTTGTTGCTAATGTCAAGATTAGCTGCTTAATCTCGACACAAACTCTAACACTCACATTGTGTTTGGGATTCAACTCATCTACATTTGGGAGGCATCAGATCTCACCAATGGTTGATGATTGCATTGGTTAATAATAGCATTTTTCAAGTAGAGGTTAGACCAACATTTTGCCTTGTATTCAGTTTATTTTGGAGAGATAATATGATTAAAGGGAAAATGTATCAACAAAAAGAAGCAAAAATAGAAAGCATCCACATATAAATGATATCACCTCAATTCTCTCTTCTTAAAGTATCCCGAATGTCACTTGCCATGCCTTGGCCAGAAAATTTCCAAGGATATTCCATCTTATCTAAATAAAATCAAAGTCAAAGATCTTGTGATTTGCCTGCAGGATTTAATTGAATTTTCTTTTCTACCCCAAGGTATTCACAGTTGTTCTTTGAAACCTAGATACCTACATGACTCCATGTCACCTCTCATCTAGGTCTCAGCTCACTTGTTTCCTTACCAATTACCTTTGCAGATGCCTCTACGCCCATCATTCTCTAGTTGTTGGCCCTCCTATTTTATAATCTGTATCTTCATATAATACAGGATCTATGGTGACACACTGGCTACCAGTTGGGCCATTAACCTTAGGGTCAGTAGTTCGAAACTTCCAGCTTCTCCGTGGGAAAAGGATGGGACTTTCTATTTCCATAAAGAGTAACAGTCTCAGAAGCTGATCTACCCTGTCCTAGAGTAACTGTGTGAGCACTCCCTCAACAGCAATGAATCTGGTTATTGTTTCATATGATTCTCTTGTTGTGGGATAAACTTTGGCCTGCTAACCTCAAGGTTGGTGGTTCTCACCCCCATGCACTCTGTTGAAGCTACCTGTCCCCTTAAAGATATACAGCCTCAGAAACCTCATAGGGTGGGGCACTATCGGTTGATGGCAATTGATTTGGTCTTCCCAACTGGAATGTCAGCTCCTTAAGGGAAGGAACCTTGTTTGTCTTTTTCACTTCTCTCCATAATTCCAAGTGGTTCCAATGGTTATGTGCTCAGCAGCTCGCCTCAATGTTGGTAGTTCAAAGATTACATCCTTGAAAACTGTCTGGGAAGTTCTGCTCTGCCCTGTAGTGTTGATAAGCGGTGGAATGGGTTCAACAGCAACGTGTGGTGGAGGTGGTGGTGGTGGGGATGGTGATGGTGGTGGTGGTGGTGGTGGTGGTGGTGATGGTGGTGGTGATAGTGGTGGTGGTGGTGGTGGTGGTGGTGGTGGTGGTGATGGTGGTGGTGGTGGTGGTGGTGGTGGTGGTAGTGGTGATGGTGGTGGTGATAGTGGTGGTGGTGGTGGTGATAGTGGTGGTGGTAGTGGTGATGGTGGTGGTGGTAGTGGTGATGGTGGTGGTGATAGTGGTGGTGGTGGTGGTGGTGGTGGTAGTGGTGATGGTGGTGGTGATAGTGGTGGTGGTGGTGGTGATGGTGGTGGTGGTGGTGGTGGTGGTGGTGGTGGTGGTGGTGGTGGTGGTGGTGATGGTGGTGGTGGTGGTGGTGGTGGTGGTGGTCGTGGTCGTGGTCGTCGTGGTGGTGGAGGTCGTGGTGGTCGTGGTGGTGGTGATGGTGGTGGTGGTGATGGTGGTGGTGATAGTGGTGGTGGTGGTGATGGTGGTGGAGGTGATGGTGGTCATGGTGATCGTGGTCGTGGTCATCGTGGTGGTGGTGATGATGGTGGAGGTGGTGGTGGTTGTGGTTGGTATTGTTGTTGTTAGTTTTTATTTATACATTTCCCCCACTATTCACAAGAGCACCCTGTACTCTAACTATTCACTTGATTAAATGAATAAATGTTTCATGCCTAAACTTAGATATTATCAACATACTTATTTCTTCTTTCTGAGATGACCGCATTTTGGTAGAAGCCAGAGTTTCTTGTTTCTGTTTAAAGCTGTGCTATCTAATATTGCAGCCAGGATTATATGTGGTTATTAAGCACTTGAACTGCAGGAAGTGTGAATTTAAAAGTGCTGTAAGTATAAATTGGATTTTGAAGACTAAGTACAAGAATGTAATATTTATCATTAATAATTTTATTCTTATATTATAATTTTAATTGACAAGATGAAATGACAGAGCTTTTTTACAGTATTTAACATAAAATATATTATTAAGGTTAATTTAATCTAAAACAATGGAATGGTCAAATACCTCATAACATGGGGGCAGATTTGGGAGACATTATTCTCAGCAAAGCTAGTCACTCTCATAAAGATAAATATTGCAGGAGACCACTATGTTAAGAGAAGGAAAAAGCCAAGAAAAACTTGTTTTCTCACCCAAAGAAGCAGACTATGAAGTCTGGGAGCCGAAGGCAAGGAAAGCAAGGAAGGGAATGGTGAGGGAAAATTAACTTCATCTGCTTCTTTTTATCTTGGTAATGAAGCTACTAGAAAATTTCAATTGACAAAATTTTACTATGTATTGGATGTTGCTTATTTTGGGCTGGCTTCTCCAGAAAAGCATAACCAATGAAGCTTACAGATGCATACTGAGACAAGAGGGAGAGAGGGAGAGAGAACGAACGACAGGTTTATCTGAATAAAAGGCTCAGAGTTGTAAAGGGAGGCAAGTCCCACATCTGGGCAAGTTTCCAGGTCGGCATCTCTGATATACTGAGAGTTTATATTGTCCTTATTGGACTTGTTGACATGAGTCTTCTTAGGTTGGACTTGTTAACTTTTATTTCTAAGTAAAAAGTGAGCCTGACTTAAATTCATGCATCAGAAAGTGCTAGGACGCTGTGATTCCTGCTGCCGTCTGTAGAAGCAAAAAAAAGTGATCCAGAATAAAACTTGAGGACATCTACTGACCCGACATCCTTCATGAGGACCAAGCCCAACTATGGCTGTCCACAGAGGCCTCACGTAGAACCAGGATACCTGGTGGCACGCATGTCCAGATCCACATTTCTCACACGGTCATCTCGTTCACAAGCGTGCCTGCCCTCTAGATGGTGGGTTTCAACCAAACACCAATGCTCCTGTTGGCCCACAAGAAGTCCATACCTTCACTTCATAGTTGCCATTCCCGCAAAACCATGACTCGTGTAGCTTAGCCAAGGCTGAAATCTGTGTATGTGGAACTGATGGTTATTCCAAAGTACAGATAAAGATGTATGTCCTCGCTGGGAGAGCTGATAATGAGCCTCCCTGAAATGGAAGCTGTCACTTTGCATTGCATCAGAGTGACCTGAATGATGTAAAGAAATTAAAAGCTCCTGGTGGCAATGGATCCCATTTCAGTCATTAGGGGCATGGGAGGAACAGGTCCCATTCAGGAGACCGGAGCCTGTGGAGCTCTTTGGTCCGCAGGGAATTTGGCTCTCATACTGGTTTATGGCCCACTTCTTCTTAATGCACATCAAGAACAAATGAATGTGTCTTTGGTTTGTATTATTATTTAGGTCCAGCGACTGAGGATGGAGTGGGGCCAGACAAGGCAAGGAAAGGGAGACGTGGTCCAGGGCCTTTTTCCAGCAATCAAGACAGCAAACCAAGATCCCCCTTTAACAAGTGTATATGTAAAAGGTATTTGTATGCTCGTGTGAGAGAGATAATGTAATGGATGTAAAAGTGTGACTTCCCTGTGTTCTCTCTCTCTCTCTCTCTCTCTCTCTCTCTCTCTCGCGCGCGCGCGCGCACTTTCTTTTTTTGAAGCTGGTCTGCTGAAAATGAACAAGACAAGAAAACCCAGGGCTGACTCTTATTTCAGGCTCAGAAATATGAAAAAAAATGTAATATATTTTTTAACAGAAAGTCTCAGAATATATGCTTCAATCTTGGAGTTTCAAAAAAGGCAGCGAATCAGGCAGAAGGACAGAAGGTTACAGATTAGTACTGGTCATTGCTCAAAGAGTCCAGGTTATAAATAATAAAGGAGGAAAGGGTGAAGGACACTAAAATATAACTGGGGCCCACAATGGAATAATCAAAGCAGAGAATCTAATTTCAGCTTGAAAAAATACCATCTAACAGTGAATTCTTACTATATAGGAATCTCTCTACTAGCACACTGATACAGAGACATAAAGGCCTACCTCATGTATACATGGTTCAAAGTTTCAACGTAAGTCATGGCTAGTGTATGATTTCAGGTTCAGCCACCAAGTACTTTTTTTTTGGTTTTGCTTTGCTGTCGTATTTACTATGGAAGTAAAAATGCCATGAACAGGGAGACATAAAGGGGAAATATGGTAGATTATAACAGGAATTAAAGCTTAGCAGAGATAAAGAACCCAGGATCTATAGTTTGAAAAGATACATTGCATAAACATTTTAGCAGGCTTATCAGATTAGGGACCGCACACATGCATAAGACTATATTAACAAATCCAGTCATGCTTCCAGAGACAACATAAACCTTGTCTCCCCAAAACACAAGCAAACAAAGAAGTATAAAGGAAAGTAATTAATGACTGAATTGTACATGTAAAAAATGTTGAAACTGAATATTTTTGTTATACATACACATACATGTATATGTGTACTTCAAAAAGATCATGGGAAAATTCCATTATTCCTCACTTCCATTTTTGATGAACATTTGAAGCGCTCAAGGAACACAAATTCTCATGTACTCACCACACTAAAAATACATTTTAAAACAATATATAAATAATGATAAAAAAAATAATGACCAGAAGCCTCGGGATCAATCAATACTTTAGCTAACCATCCCAACAAAAAAGCAAGTCAAGTCAACTTTTGAAGATATTCCTTGGTGTTGGTTTTTATTTTTAACCTGCTTTTATGAAAGGGATACTCAACATGAGCCATGGGTGCTACATAGAACAAAGGTGGGGAACATCCGACCCTCGGGCCAGAGAAGGCCCATGGAATCACCAATATCAGCTAACATCACAAGCCTCAATGAAGACACAGTTCCAGCCATCACAATTGGAATCTGTTAATAAAAGGTTTGATCGATGCAGCCTGTGAATGATGTTATAAATATCCAATGGTCCTTGGAAGAAAAAAGGTTTCCCTCTCCTGGTCTAGAAGAACAC
Source organism: Tenrec ecaudatus (assembly GCF_050624435.1). Lineage (NCBI taxonomy): Eukaryota > Metazoa > Chordata > Mammalia > Afrosoricida > Tenrecidae > Tenrec > Tenrec ecaudatus. Next base: position 68,363,682 of record NC_134538.1, read on the forward strand.
GAGGAAAATTAAACTCTCCAACATGTGTCAGAAGCACTACTGAATGACCCTAGAGCGGCAACTTCAACGACACCAAAAGTCTTCATGATGGCTGCAAGCTGATTCTCACTTACTTCAAAATACGCTTGGTCGATTTATGAAATGTGTAGCCATTAATAACCAAATACTTCTCTTCAAGATGTAGTTCCATTTGTTCAAAGATGAGTAAAATGTCTAGTGTCAGTGGAAATATAGTAACAAAATGGTTTATTTATATTGCCCTTATTTCCCAATGCGTTTGGAATAAAGTCTTCAACAGATGTTCAGTCATTCATCGCTCCCATATCCACATGCTCAGAAGTCCACCCAGTTGTTGTTAGGTGTCTTTCAGGCACTTCCAGCTCTTAGCGACCCATGTCCAACAGAAGGAAACACTGCCCAGACCCATTGAGTCCTGACGATCCTTGTTGAGTCTGAGCCTATTGTTGCAATCACCCTGTCCTCCATCTGAGTCTTCCCTTTGTCTCTGCCTTTCAACGTTCCCAAGTTCCTTTTCCAGGAACTAGTGGTGTGTTCCATCTCAAACAATATTCAAAACTTTCTGATTTAGATCCTACGATCCATCGCAATGGCTACCACAACTCACAGACAATATTCACGAGGAAAGGGTTGCGTAGGGAAGCGAACCCACCACAAGCAAGTGAGGAATGGCCATGATGCAGTTGTTCATAAGGTCATGTTACGAAGTTCATTTGGGCTTACTAACAAATGCCTAAAGGACTTGCCACTCCGCTGTAAGCCTCCACCCAAAGGCAGTCAACCTCCCCCTAGTTCTCAGAGCCCTGCCTCCTGCCAAGAGCACTAGCTTTCCTTGCCCCATGGACTAGGAAGTCCACACTCTGGCTGTGCTTCTGCTGTTCTTCCTCTGATATCACAGCTGTCTTAGGAATCCAGGAGTTTCACTGAACCGGAATCTCATGATCCGGAGGATCTGTTCCACTACTGGCTTTTGCTGGTAGTGAACTTTCCCCGACTGCTTCGCAGAGGGCTCCTTTTGTGCTCAGCATGGTGGCAATCGCAATGCATCCTGGTAGCAATGACTCACAGTTAATCCCATCAGAGTCTTTCCCCACTTTGTTACCCAGACTCATGCAAGTGAAGGTCATTTGGTGGGAGGCACAGAGACTTTGGCTAGAAGAGCCCATTAAATAATTCACCCACCTCCCCTACAACTGGTCTCTGCTGATAACATGTACAAATACATGAGATGGGATGCCAATCGCTTCTAAGGAGCATTCTGGCTATATTTCTTCCGAGATAGATTTACAGATTTGTTTATTCTCCGGTGGGCCATGGTGCTTTTAATAACCTTTACCAGCACCATAATCCAAATGTATTTATTCTTCTTCAGTAGTGCTTATTCATTGCCCAACTTCCACAAGCATGTGAGGCGATTGAAAATACCATGGCTTGGGACAGGTGCCTAGGTCCACTCTCTTTCAAAAAAAACCAAAACAAAACCCAGAAACAACTCTATCATTGAGTCAATTTTGACGCATAGCAACTCCATGGATAACAGCGGAATTGCCTTTGTGGGTTTCTGCACGTCTCATTTTTCTGTCCCAGAGCACCTGGTGGGTTTTGAACTACTGACCTTGTAGTTACTGTCCAATGTGCAACCCACTAGGCCACTAGAGCTCCTTGAACACATTCTAGAGGTGGTTTAATTGAGATACAGTAAGGCTATGTAGGAATGGTGTATCTTTTAGGTTTCTTCATCGTATGCACATGTATGCAAATACTTTCATTTTTATTAATTTACAGCTTTCAAAACTTGGTACCTGATTTTTCTTGTTGGCATGTGAAATTGTGGAAATGCCAGTATGTATAAGTATAGATAAAATAAAGAATAAGAAAGGAGAATAAAGGTCATATGAGGAAAAGCTAAAGCTCTCTCTAAGAAACTGAAGAGCCATTGCCATTAGGTAGTGCTATCATAGTATACGCCTTAAAGACACCCAAGCCGTCTAGAAAATGAGCAAAAGATAATATGTGTTGTTCTCGTATTTTAGCTCCTGCACAGCTAGAAATAACAACCGAGGAAGCTTCCAAAGGTTTTGAAAAATCCCTTAAAGTAATAAGCAAGTGATTTCTTATTAATCGAGAAATAATGTTTCTGTATAAAGAACCACATTTTAGTGCAGATGTTTTCATTCAGGTCCAAAGTAAAGAAAACTAACAGAGCTTTTTCACACTTAGCTAAATGCTCTCTTTCTCACCAACTTCCCAATCTCTTGATTCCCAGGTCTGCGGCTGTGGTGGAGTTTCGCATTCTAGTGCCTAAGACACAGCCCTCCAGTGGTTGGGCACTGGTACTGGGGAGTCCTCAGGGTCCCCACAGGAGGCAAGGTGATCGAGACAGCAAGTGCATGCACACTGCACACAACTCAACCAAACTATCACATCTGCTGCCTAGAGCAGCTTATAGCCATAACATTAGCACTGTGAGGGCAGTGCTGAGCTTTACAGCCTTAGCGTCGCTGAACCCCACAGGGGCAGTTCTCCCCCGTCTTATAGGGTTACTACAAGACAGGATTGCCGGGAGGGCCGCAGGTTTGGTTTCGTTTTGGTATTCTGTGTGAAATTGTGTGCTCGTGACTTTACACTATATTTCACTCGGGCGGACGTGAGGATATTGCGGGGTCTGTCTGTTCCAAACCATCACAATAAAGTAGATATTAAATAAAGTGAATCATGCAAGGGTTCTGGTTTCCCAGTGCATGTAAGTGTTACTGTCTACTATAAACTGTAGTGGAGTAAGTATGCACTAGGATCCTACTGAAAGGTCAGATATTTTGAGAATTACCAAGCCAAAGGGACCCGGAGTGAGCAGCTGCTGTTGCAAAGAGGGTGCTGACAGACTTCTTAGCAAAGTTGCCACTGACCTTCATCTTGTTACAAAAAATGCAAAATATCTGACGTGCACTCAAATGAGGCATGCATGTACCCACTTCAACCAATGGCAAGATGGATTCTCTAGCAGTTATTTCGCACTAGACAAGACAGCAGGAGGTGGGGCTGGCGCTACTGAGCAGTCTGACTTAGCCAGACCATGTGTTCTTTCTGCCATGCTGGGACTTATGCTGGGCACGTGAATCATGTCAATTTTATAAATCTGCCAGGTTCTCAACATACAAGGATGCTGATGGTATAAATCAGGAAACGCAGGGCACTTTTGCAAAATATAGATTCACATTTTCGTAAATCAGGTATTGGCCAAAAGACTCCGATGATGGGCTTAAGATTACTTTACAAATTGGGTAAGGATAGAAAATATCAATGATCACTACCATGCCCTCAACCTGATTATTAAATATTTATATGATATGATACCAATCAGATAAGCTATGGTAATATATATTCCGCTTTTCCTCCTAGGTGACCACCTGCCTAAATTAATTAAGAAAACAGCAAACTTACTGTGTACCTATCCTAAGATAGTCAGTGAGGAAAACTGAAGAGGAACACAAATTTAGACAAATATTGACCAATAACATCTGGTCATTTGGGAAAACCATTTATAAATAACTAGTCTTGCCTATGCCATTTGGCAAAAACAAAACAAACAAAAACAAAGCTGATGTGACCCAAATGTAGAAAGGAGAAACATTTGATAAGGAAAGTGATGAACCAGACGGAAGGTTGTAACCTGGATTGTCACGCCTAATCCTTAAAAGAGCTTATGTAAAGAAGATAACCTTCTCATTTAATACATGAAGGATTGCAGGTTCAAGCTAGGAATCGGTTCAGCTGGGATTCGAACCCGAGGCTAGCCCAAGTGAAAGTCCTGTCCTTCACCGGTATTGTCGGACTTTTTTTTAACCCTTTCCTCTAACATCTCTCTCCTTCCCACTTGCAAATGTCTGTATCATTAAAACCAGGTTTCCTGGAACTCCCCTCCCCTTCCTGACATCCTGGCCTTTTATCACGGCGTGTCAGGGTCAAACAATAACAATAAACAATTAAAAAGAAAACATTTAAAAAACGTCTTTTTAATCATTTGAAAAATAATAAAAATTTATCATCTATCAAGAGGTCACGAGGGTGGGGAGGGGAAGGGGGAAAAAGAGGAGCTGCTACCAAGGGCTCAATAGAAAGTAATTCTAGAAAAGAATAACGGCAACTTATGTACAAATATGCCTGATATAATTGATGTATGGATTGTAATAAGAATTGTAAGAGTGCTCAATAAAATGATCCAAAATAACCCAGAAAAACAACAAACTGGCCAAGTGGCCTACCAGAATCAGACAAGACTAGAAAGAATCATATCAAGGCCCAACTGCTGGTCCAGAGAACATCTCTATTCTGTGAGTCTCATCCTTGTCCAGGTTCTTTTGTATCTGGTTCCAATGAGAACTGAGACTTTTCAAAAATTCTGTAAGAGATGACAGTGTTTCTATTAAGGAAGAAATGTGGGAATGCACAAGATTATGGTTTCAATTGTGGGCACAGTAGATAAAGGAATTGGCTGCTAACTGAAAGGTCAATGGTCCGAATGTAGATTGCATACATCCATAACATGACAAAATATTCTAGTCTAGGCCATGCCTTTATTTTTAATAAATATTCCTACTGACCTTGAAATTGATTTTACATCGAGTGGCAAGGGGTATTTTTAATGAGATGGAAAAGAATAGAAAACTTAAGTTTACTATGAAGATCACCCTGCTGATTTGGGTCAATAACTTAGAAAATTTGCATTTTTTCTTAAGCTATTTCTATCATAAACAGCTACAAACAAACAGCATGTTACATTTATGCAGCAAATTGACATAGCCCATAGAAATTCAATGTCTATACTATTATGCTACTTTTTTATTAAAAGTATGAATTTTCATGAAAGATAGAAGTAATAAGATATCATATGCCTTGGACTTTGGTTGGCATTTTATTCCCACTATAAATGCTTATTTTAAGTATATAGATGACATTAATATAAGATATATGAAGTTTAATAAAGTGCTGAATTTATTAGATACAATATTACCTTACCTATGGGATTAATGTGCTTCTGGTCAGTAAATGTCTGGTATGATGTTTGTCAAACTCTCATAAAGAAATGCTAATTTATAATTTCTTCTATCATGTGACACCGGTCCTTGGCTTGAATTTTGTTTCATACCATTTCAAACATTAAATGTGAGACTTTATTTTCCCCATTCTAAAAACTTCAGCTGGTCATAGACCCCTGCCTCTTTGCCCTTTATCTCAGCACCCATGATCCTATCCTCCAGGTCTCAGGTGGTACAAATACTGTGCCCAAGATATCAGATTGAAGGAAGATGCTGATGGCACGACCTTGGGTGTTAAAGGGGTGGCCCGGTGGCTTAGTGGGTTGGGCCACTAATTGTAAGGTCAGTAGTTTGAGACCACTAGCTGCTCTGCAACACAAAGATGTAGCTTTTGACTTCCAAAAACGGTTGCAGTCTCCGAAACCTGCAGAGGCAATTCTCCTCTGCCATATAGGGTCACTATGAGTTTGAACTGATGGCAGTGAGTTTGGGTTTTTGAGTTTGCATGTCACAGGGAAAGAGGCCCTGAAGTGCCGACTGATGATGATGGCCAAAGAGTCTAGCCTTCAGAATGAATTCTACCTCAACCCAACAAAAACCTGAATTCTCACAAGTGAGCCAAAAATCTCACTTTGAGTCAACTCCAAATGAATGGCTCAAGGGAATCACAATGAATCTAAAGAAATAAGTCCTTCCAGCAGTACCAGTGGTTTTGATCATGTTTTTAGATGCCAAGAACTCGTTCCTGCTTTCTGAAGATCCCTTTTGTAACATCCTTTTCTCGGTTCCTAACTGTAGTATTCTGTGATGCTGTTATTTTTCTTTTTTCAGAGTTACACCTCCCAAGGTCATTTCTTTATCTATCTTTTATATTGAATGTTTTCTTCAAATTTTGGGTGATCTAATAATTTATTTAAAATAGGATAATAAACTCGGCTTGCCTATTTGGGGTTTATTCCAAAAAATTCACTGTCATCAATCTGTTCTGACTCAGAGGACTCAGTAGAACCACCTCTTTTGTTTACCAGGAACAGAAAACCTCACCTTTCTCCTGAGGATCCACTGGTAGGTTTGGACAGCTGACCTCACCCTGAGGAGCCCAAAACATAACTCACTGTATCACCAGGGTTCAAAGATATATTAGACTGAACCCCAGTAACTTTGCTGGAGAACACACATATATCAAAAGCTGTGCATCTTTTCTCTTAGCCAACCCATTTCTCAAGAGAAGAAACTACAAATTTTCTGCTGAAAGGGGATGTGTGGATGCCCTAGGGTGTAGGACTGGCTCCCCCAGTTCTAAAAGCTGAGCTGAGCAGACAAATGGCTATAGAGTTCAACTTTTGTGTGCCCACTCTCATTTCATCCCTTGATTTTAATCTGAGGATTCTTGCTTGCCTTCTCTCCACATTCCATGATGCCACCGACTCTGGAATCTGTCTGTTTTCATTTTCCCAGAGTGGGGGCCTGCCGCCAGCTGGGGGAGAATCACTCACCCTTCAGAGGTTTGCAGAGAAGGACTTAAGGCCCTAACAGTTCTTTTGAGGCCAATCCTCTTACTTTTAGCCATATCCCTGCTATTCCCCAGTCAAGAGTCACCAGGTGTCCTCAGTTCCTGAGATGACCGGTTCTGCCGTGGGTATTGACGTATCTCTCTGTTCCTCCCCCTGTCAGCTCAGGTGTTTGTTACTTGTCCATATCTTCTCATCCAAAAGCCTGCTGATGTATCTTGTTCAAGGTCTTATTCCTGTACCTCTTTCTCCTTCTAGGTTTGTACCTTTCTAAATTCCTGTATAGTTTTGTTTGTAGGTTTCAATGGGAAGTAGAGAGAAATGTATGTGTTCAGTCATGCCTGTTTAACTAAAAACTCATTACAGTTTTTTATGTTGTTATTGTTAATCTATCAGCTGATGGTATGACTATGGGGTGGGTCTCCCGGGGAATAAAATTTGGTATCTTAAATTCATCCTTCCTTCTGAGGTTTTATGCTTATTTCCCTGCCCCACAGCCTCAAGCCAAAGTTTTCAGACTACTCCAAAGATTTATCATTATAATGATTTACTATGAAAAACACGGAGCAATAATTCATTTGCTATTAAGTAATTTCTGGGTACACACTGCTGAATTCTCTTGAACCATACCTATCTTTCAAACTGTATAAAATTGATATGCAAATAAATACATGGCCTTCCAGGGTAAAATTCACTTAGAAAAAAACAGCTCTATATCAGACTAGCCCTAAGAAGCAAAAGAAGATGCCCAAGACGTAATAAAGCTTCAGTCAATGAATAATTCACCCCAAACTTCTCCGATTCCTGTATAACCTACTGTCTACAATCCTATTTCTAGTTTTTGCATTCCTTTTTCTTTAAAAAATCATTTTATTAGGGGTTCATACAACTCTCATCACAATCCATACATACATCAATTGTGTAAAGCACAGTTTTACATTTATTGCCCTCATCATTCTCAAAACATTTGCTCTCCACCTAAGCCCCTGGCATCAGTTCCTCATTTTCCCCTCCTTCCCTGCTCCCCCATCCCTCATGAACCCTTGATAATTTATAAATTATTATTTTGTCATATCTTGCCCTGTCCAACACCTCCCTTCACTCACTTTTCTGTTGTCCGTCCCCCAGGGAAGAGGTCACCTGTAGGTCCTTGTAATCAGTTCCCCCTTTCCAACCCACCTTTCCTCTTCCCTCCCAGTATCGCCACTCACACCACTGGTCCTGAAGGGATCATCCACCCTGGATTCCCTGTGTTTCCAGTTTCTATCTGTACCAGTCTACATCCTCTGGTCTAGCCAGATTTGTAAGGAAGAATTGGGATTATGATAGTGGGTGGGGTGGGGCTGGGGGAGAAGCCTTTAGGAACTAGAGGAAAGTTGTATGTTTCATCGTTGCTACATCACACCCTGTCTGGCTCATCTCCTCCCCGAGACCCTTTTGTAAGGGGATGTCCAGTGGCCTACAAATGGGCTTGGGGTCTCCAGTCTGCACTCCCCACCCTCATTCACTATGATAAGATTTTTTGTTCTGATGGTGCCTGATACCTAATCTCTTCAACACCTCGTGATCACACAGGCTGGTGTGCTTCTTCCATGTGGGCTTTGTTGTTTCTGAGCTAAATGGCCGCTTGTTTAGCTTCAAGCCTTTAAGACCCCAGATGCTATATCTTTTGATAGGCGGGCACCATCAGCTTTCTTCCCACATTTGCTTATGCACTCATTTGTCTTCAGCAGTTATGACATTCCTCTTTCTCAAATAGGAAAAAAATTTCTCTCCTTGGGCAAATATTTTTGGTAGGCACTAATACCAAAAAATGTTGGTTTAAATAAAGAAGTACCTGAAGATTCTGACCAGGAGGGAGGGTGATTCTCAGGAATGTGACACTAGAGGGGAAAGGGAAAGTTGAGACAGAGACGGGAAACGGCAGAGGGTGGACCAAAAGTTGAAGCATACATGTGAAATGGTTAGGTAGGTTGCAAGTTCAGCAACTAAAGCATGGTTTAGAATACTAGGAAGACCCAAGTTCAAATTCAACCTTTTCAATCACTGGCAGGATAAGAGAGTCTTTCTTTTGGTTTTCACATCTGCAACAAGGGGGTGATAGTATCTATTTCAAAGGACTAAAACGGGTTTCTACCAAAAGTTCCTTGTCCCTAATTAGTGCTCAATACAATGTCGTTAATGATTATAGTGATCATAAGAATGATAACTTGATTCACAATGTTAACTAGAGCTGTCCCTGAGTGTCTCCGTCTAAAAAGGTAACACTCGGATCAGAGGTGTGGGTCTTTGACAACCCTTTGCCCAAGTTCAATGGACGATATTGCACAGTTATTAAAATCTCAGAAAATGCTGTCATTTTCATACCCAATGAATTTGGACTACAGTTGTATAAATACCCCTATATGTATGATTGTTTAAATGTCCCTATAATCTAGATAAGAATAGCTTCTGGCAGAATAATATACCTATATTCCATGAAGAGAAAATGATTTTGTAAAGTATTTTATTAGTGCCAAATGTTCAAATTCTTCTCCCTGTTAAGAAGGTAGGATCTAGAAAGTAAACACACCAAGTCTGACCCCTAAGGTCCAGAAGCTTTGCCTTCTTCTCCTCACAAAACAGTTTACCTGACGATACCAAGCTTTGGTGTGGTTTCCTCCAGCAGTAAAAAAATAGTGGGTGTCAGGGTGAGTTAGGCACTGGGCTGCCAACTGAAAGGTCTGTGGTTCAAACCCACCAGTCACTGTGTGAATGAAAAATTACATTGCTTCCATACAGATTCACAAATGAAGAAGCTCTAAGAAACAGTTGTACTCTGTCCTAGAGGCTGGGTTGCTGAGTCTGACTGACAGTTGAATTGGATTGGTTTGCATCCCCCCTGCTGCTGCAAATGCAGAAAGGTCGCTGATCATTCAAGGGTGGAATTCTTCCCTTCCAGGTGGGAGACTCAGGTGAATGCATTCCATGTGCAGTCGCCATTGGGCTGTCAGGGGATACATGCTTGTTACTATGACACTACACAGGTCCCAGAGGAGTTACTAGACTACAACTAGAAAAAAGGGTCTGGAGATCTACTGCTGAAAACCAGCCAATGAAAACAAGATGGTTTGATCCCCAACCAATCACGAGGCTGGTGTAGGACCAGCACGTGTTTGGTATATTGTGCATGAAGTCCCCATAAGCCAAGGTGAGCTGAAAGTGTCTACTCTCACTTCTAACGTTTCCTAAGAAATGAAATCAGTGAAATCTTTGGGTTAGGCACTTCCTCTCCTGGCTTTAAAGGCTTGGAGACGTTTTCTGAGTGAGGTGGTAAAGCAGGCTCTCTACAACACAGAACACAGTGCCACAGAACCAAGGAAAGACTCCTTGTTCCTCAGAGCAGAATGCGCTAGAAAACAAGGAGTGAAACTAATAGAAATTGAAGAGAAAGAGATCTTTGAAGATATTGAAGGACGCTGAACTTTCACATGAGAGTGAGCAGAAATTAAAGTTTGTAAAGAGGTGGTTGCCCATCACCCCTCCTGACCCCTGAGCACTTAACAACTTAGAAACATCCGAGGAACGCTGCCCAAAGAGCAGACCCTGGTTGGTGCTCCGGCCCTGCGCGTAATGCCGTATGATGAAGGGCACCAATCAAATCCAAAGCTCTCATCTGTGGAGTCAAAACTGAGGCCAATAATCCCAAAGGCTTACTTTCCACACCTGTCTGATAATAGGACTATCTCTTCTGTCTTTTCCCAACTGGGAACAAATATAATTATATCTATTTAACTGTTAAGATGTATGTTAGCTAATCATAATTTATCGCTATGCCAATCGAAGGAACACGGGCATAGAATGCGCACACAAACATAACAATCTATGTATATGTGTTCCTACCCTCCCATCGATCTAGCACCCATTGATTCATCTAGAAGCATAGACACTCTCATATGCATAAAGGGGGCTTTAAAAATTCATGGGAAAATGGAATTTAAAGACAATAACTTCACAAAAATTTTAAAGCCCCCTCGTCTATGTGCAATTTAGTGTCATCTTGTTAAGCATTTACAATCTCCCATCAGATATGATACATGTACATTTGCTAACTTCCCTATTGAACATTGCAGTATTCTTAAAATACACAGAAATATTACTCAACATTAAAAGACAATAATCTTCTTTTGGTGTAAGGCTTCACAGCTTCATTTTTTTCCCTTTTTTATGGCATAAAGATGGAAATTCAGCACTATACCAACAACTTTTTAAATAAAATTTCCTGTTCTTAATCCCATCAAAAATCAATTCCATTCCTTTTTGCCAGAAAAATCACCTTTTCATTAACTGGAGGTGATGATTTCCATGTGAATTATATTGTTTATCTGCACTTTCCCCACATTTGACCTTATTTCTTCTAAGAAACATGGGCTATTGCTTTAGGCCTTTAAAAGGAAAGGAGCTGGGGGAAGTTTCTATTAGAATAATCTCCACCTAAAGAGGTTTTAAGACTCACCTATCCATTGACCCATGAAGGGTAAATGCTAAATTCCTACAGTCAAATATTCATTCTAACCCTTCAGAATAGATGAATGAGCTTGCCTCTTATTTAAATTACTGCAAGATGGATAAGAATTTTGCTATCAGTTGAAAGGTGATAATCATGACCACCATCACTGTCACCAGCATTTAGTCATTAATGATGACAAGAATGACAAAGACATTTGGGTTCAACCAACAGCTTCTTTTGTAATGTTTATTTGTTTGTGCACAATTGAGCCCCCCTGTCTATGCAACTGCATGTCCACTTCAACATATTTAACTCTATGTACATGGATGCATTCATGCATATTTTGGTAAGCATAATATCTTTACATGCTGATAGGCTCCAAAGAAATGTTCCATTTAGCCATTGCACAACTGATAATCCACTGACCTCTACATATTAAGATCATTCTATGACCTTAGCCAGAAGAGCATTTTCCTTAATCACGCATTTGTGTTTGGGGCTCCCAATTGACGTACCTTCATCAGTCAGTCCTGGATGACCAATAACCCTGCATAATTCTGAAAGGGTATTAAAACTTAAATTCTGAACACCAGGTGTGCTGAATGCTATGCTTTACAGTACAGGAACCCTGGTCAGTAGCCGCTTACTACAAAGTCTGCCATCTGAAACCACCAGGTGCACCATGGGAGAGGGTCTTGGAGACCCACAGGGACAGTACTACACTGTTCTATAGGGTGTTCTACATGTGTCAGAATTGACTTGAAGGCAGTGACAGTGGGTGCCTTCAATTAATTTGTTTCCCCTGATCGATTCAGCCTCCAATGGGCTCTTTCTGACCATCGCAAAACTTTCTGCCCTCAGTCAACCTCACACGGAGGCACTTGCCTGGAGAGAACGGTACCAGGGCACCCTGGCAGAATAAGGGCTATGAGTTGGGCTGCTAACCCCTGGAGGTCAGAGCCACTGTTCAAAACCACCAGCCACTCACTCCCTGGGAGCAAGATGAGTCTTTCTACTCCTGTAAAGGGTTGCAGTCCCAGAAACCAACCAGGGCAGTCATACCCTGTCCTCTAGGGTCGGCGTGAGTCAGAATGGGCTGGAAAGCACTGAGTTTGAGGGTGGGGGTGGCATGGTTATGCGTCATGCCCAGGCCACCTTGTTCACAGGGCCTCAGAACAAATTCTGTAAGTGTTTCTAATCTGCAACAACACATATATGCCAATCATGGCTCCTTCCTAGCTTCCTTGGTCTGATCTGCCAACAATCATGGTTTTGTGATGACGTTTTCTACGCTTTATAATATAGCCATGTGGCTGTGAACCCTTGACACACCAATGTAGCTTCATACTCATGGTCTCCCTAATCAAGATGAGTTTCTTTCTTCCTCCTCCCCACCCCCCGCCATTGTCCTGTCCTTTGACCCATTTAAGATCTAACCAAGAGTCTCTATTAACTAGATTTGAATTTGGGGTCTTTTTTCACCTAAAAGAAGTAAATATTTTTCTTATAAAACTCCATAATAAACAACTCCATAGATCCCCTCACAGAGGGGTCTAGAGTAGGAGATGAGTCAGTCAGGGTGTGATGTAGCACCGATGAAGAATACAGCTTTCCTCCAGTTCCTAAATGCTTCCGACCCCCCCACCACTACCATGATCCGAATTCTACCTTGCAAGTCTGGATAGAGCAGAGGTTGTACACTGGTGCATATAGGAGCTGGAGGCACAGGGAATCCAGGGTGGATGATCCCTTCAGGACCAGGGGGGTGAGGGGCGATACTGGGAGAGTAGAGGGTGAGTGGGTTGGAAAGGGGGAACCGATTACAAGGATCTACATGTGACCTCCTCCCTGAGGGACGGACAATAGAAAAGGGGGTGAAGGGAGATGCCAGATAGGGCAAGATATGACAAAATAATAATTTATAAATTATCAAGGGCTCATGAGGGAGGGGGGAGCGGGGAGGGAGGGGGAAAAAGAGGACCTGATGCAAAGGGCTTAAGTGGAGAGCAAATGCTTCGAAAATGATTAGGGCAAATAATGTACAGATGTGCTTTATACAATTGATGTATGTATATGTATGGATTGTGATAAGAGTTGTATGAGCCTAATAAAATGTTTAAAAAATAAAATAAACATAAACAACTCCATATAGTTCATAAATGATTTTGTTTTAAGAAGGTTTTATCAAAATGGATCACTTCTAGTTTATAGAAACTAGAAATGAAGTCATTCTGCTGTCCAGCTTCGGAAATCTAGGACGAGAACTGCAAGGAATCAATCCCAATGATTCTCTGACTTTATAGGTGGTTTTTTGAGTTACTGATGTTGGACAGTAGGAGCACTGACATCACCTCAGGAGCCCTGGTGGTGTAATGGTTACGGAGCAGTTTGCTAACCATATGCAGGTCAACCATAACAAGGCTTTCTATACCCATGAAGAGTTACCATCTCAAAAACCCACAGGGGCAGTTTGATCCTGTCCTCTAGGGTCACCTTGAGTCAGAATTGATTCAATGACAGTGAGTTTAGTTTGGGCATTAGCTCAAAGGAGCCCTAGTGACTCTGGCTAGGCCTTGGGCTGCGGTGGTTCAAACGCACCAGCCCCTCTGCTGATGCAGAATATCTGCTCCCCTGAAGATGCACAGTGTGGGAACCCTGCACAGGGTTGCCATGAGTTGGAACAAATTCAATGGAAATGGGTTTGGAGGGAAGATTGCCTGGACTCCTCTACATGCCTTTTAGAAAGATATTTTATTTCCTTGATTATGCATTGCCATTCCTTGTTCCACACACACACCCTGCTTTTTATTTTGATATGAATGAAAACATGAAGCTTGATTTCTCTTCGGCCAACTGCCCCATCCACCACAGCCATACATTTCTGAGATATTCTGCCAAATTTTACCCATTCATTTCATTTCCACTGTTTTGACTTTATTTAGCATAATCCTGAAGCTTAAAAAATAAACAAAACAAAATAAAGCGCTCGCACTCACACACTCACTCTCTCTCTATGGAATTTGCCAAAGGTCTTTTCACGAAGTGGGTACCCAGGGGCACTTTCCTGAGCAAGGTTTCTGAATTTAAATTCCAGGCAATGTTGTACTTCAAAGGTTTTCTCCAAGTGTTTTCATATCTTTTGTGTTTCTTTGTAATTTCTATTCCAAGCTGACTCAAGGATAAAACTAGGATCTTCTTCTGAGTTTCTCAATCCCTAGAAATGTTTTTTTTTTACCCCCTATAAGAATAAATTAAATTTCAAATTTTTCAGCTGCTTTATAAAAGTCAAGAACAGTTAACAGGGGGCTAAACATATAAACATCAAATCCATAACAGTTGAAGAAGGGAATATCTTTCCTCTGGGGAACAAAAACTTTAGCAATTGGATTAGCATTGCTAATCAACACTGATTCTCTCTGCACATACTTTTTATAGAGCGACACAGCCAAGTCTCATTAATATTCCAGAGAGCCTAGTCAAGTTTCATTTTTGTTCATTTGATCTATGAACTTCTTCAAGTATAACACTGATTTGGGGGATATAATTGGCCTCTAGAGGTGATAATGCATTTTTTTGAACTAGGAGAAAGTAAAAGAAGAAGAAGTAAAAATAAAACTCAATTCTTACGCCTTCAGCAATTTCATGAGGGCACTTAGTGAAAGGGCTTGCCCATGGCAACTCAGTTCAACGAGTACTTCCGACTGTTTTCTCCCTGTCCTGCCCTTGATTTTTAGCTACAAAATAACAGGATTGAGAGAAGGAGTGGACAGAGCGGGAATGCAGTCTAGTGCCCGCCGTGTAAGTATACAGCAGTCTCTAATCTACGATTAATAAATTGTAGGGCTTTGTGCCATGGGCCACCTTCAGAACATACAAACACCTTCGTTATGACGGTGGCCTCTTTGTAAGCATACTTGTTCCCATGGGCTCCTGCCCAAATCACTTAGAAAGTAGCATGTGACCATGACTTTATTGTATGTGAAAAATGAATTCTTATATTATAGAACCAACTTATTTACAGACGTATGTACAGCCCCCTGATAAATAGGGATTTAATATAAACGTGAGAAGCCAGGTGCCTCACAGGATTGTGGGATGGGACAGTTAGTTCAAGTGCACCGACCTCCATGTTTTACCGAGCGCTGCAGCAGAGGGCTTCTGAAGATGAAGACGTCACTGCCTCTTTCCTCGCTCTCCCAGGCCCTGAGTCGGTTCTGGCCCATTTTGGACACTGCTAGCTATTAGACAATTCTTGTTACCTATGACAAATGCATCTCTCTATAACTTCTACCCACTGAAGTTTGCTGCTATAAGGTGCTGTGGAGTGGATTCTGCCTCACCGAGGCTTTGTGTAAGTGCCCCATCGCATTTTCTTGGCTGTAATATTCCATATTTCTTTCTCCCAGGGAGCCACCGGTTATCCGTGAAGTTCTTTGACCACTGAGCCACTAAGGCTCCGTTTAAGTTTGTTCTCCTTGAGCACCCCCCCAAAAAAATCAGAAAAGGCTCAGTCTTTCTCTAACATTAAAAAATAACTTTCCAGTAATTATAGCCTTCTCCCCCAACATGCTCGGTTTCCAGTTCCATAAATTTCCTGTTCCTGTGGAGTCTCTGGCCTTCCAGAGCACGGGTTCAAGGCGCTGCTCGTCCTCGAGTGGCATCTGGACGTGAGTGCAGTTCACACTCAGCGGAATTTAGATGTCCGTTTGGTCCATCTGTGCCTGTCTTTGAGGGCGGTGGTGTTTCCATAGCAAATGCTCTCCTTCCACGGGAGACGCCTGTGTTCTATTCCAGGGGAGTGTACCTCCTGTGCAGTCATCAACTGTCTTGTCAGAGGAGGTTTCTATGTTGCTTTGACCCTAAACAAGTGTTAGCGGTGCCTCCAACCTAAGACTATGAAGAAAGGTCTGGCAATGTACTTATGAAAATAATCCAGTGAAAACCCTATAAATCACAACAGTTAGATCTACAACTGATATGGTGGATGATGCAGGGCTGGATCGCAGCTCATTCTTGTGCATGGGTTTGCCAGAGTCAAGGACTATGTGGACGCAATGGCAACTTGCGTGGCTCTACATCTCTACTCACATCTGTCCCTCTGCCTGATTGCTTTAAGTCGATATGATTATCAGGCAGCTATGGAACATATAGAGGCAACATCTATGGCTTTAATTTTTCTTGGATTCTTTATGAAAGGAAAGATTACAAGAGAATGAAACAATTGGGCAGAAAGGTCATGATTATCTGCTTTGCAAAAGTTTAAAAATTATATTTTTCATTTTATAACCCTGAAAATCTAATTTCTAGGAGGAATCCAAAAACACCTTCTCTTACAAAAACCAAAACAAACAAAATTGATATTGGCATACAAAGGTTACTCCAATCTTCTTCTCTAGAAGTCTTCATGATATTCTTATAATAAAATAGTTCTTAATACAACTTTTTAATCTTTTTGTGGGTCTCCACAAATCTAAAGATTGGAGCAGAGGTTCTCAGACTTGCTATTCTAAGCTATAAGACCCAATAAGCTATAAAAAGTTATGCTGGCAATCTTTTAATGGATAACATTTTGGAGGGCGTGTATTTATACACATATATACACTTATTATCACTTAATGTAAAGGATGTATAGTCCACAATTTATTAGTAATGACAAAATATCTAATGCTATTTTCAATTATGTGCACCCATAATTCTGTGACTTACTACTTCTGTCACAAACAACTATCAGATTTTTTAAAAGGTAATTCTATCAGCAACAATAATGCTGGCCAAATTAGCCTTCTCATCAATATTTACATACTATCTGAGTTAGCAAAAGTTGATGACATTGTGGACAGTTATGTCTAGTTACAGTTGAATACTGGTTGATACCTTTACTTTTACAGATATAATGAAAGGAAGTAAATACACAATTCTCTGTGCTAGAACTGCATCCATTTATCAGTGACCTAAGTGATTTACTTGAAGAATCAGATAATATGGTTTTAATATAGGAAAAACATCCACTTTATGCGATTTCTAATGTAATTAGTAGCTATCAAAACTAATACTTTTAGGTTTATTTTTTAAACCATTATTTGTATTTTCACTATTACCTTCTCAAGGCTAGACAATGAAGGAAAAAAATGGAGGAGGATTTCATTTTTTTTAGCATTTGCCAATTCATATGTTGTAAACTTTTTGTCTATGGTCAATTTCAAATCACTAATATTGAATGTGAAGTTGGGAAGAAATACTCACTAGCTCCTCCTGATATAGTATTTCCACACAGATATAAATAAATACAAATAACCTCAAGAGCATATTCACTGCCCTCAAGAAGTTGATCCCTACTCACAGCAACCCTACTGGACATGGTAGAAGTGTCCCCGGGGGTTCCCAAGACCGCAGCTCTCGATGGTCGTATAAAGCCTCATCTTTCCCAGCAGCTAGTAATTTCAAACTGCTGGTCTTGGGAGGGAAGAAGACATCACACGTTCCTTAGGCCCTCTCCTAGCTGTCACCACTGGATGTACACTGTACGCAAAATATGCCAAGGGCTTTAACTCCTTCAATCATCACATAACCATTATGTTATAGATGTTAAAGGAAAAGAAGCTTTCCTTATTAATATTGAGAGGTTCCCTATTGCCTTGTGTTTCCCTATAACTGATCGACATCTTGGGATGCAGTACTCTCTTAAGCTCATCTCACCTGACTCAATTTAAATATAGCAGGATCCTGAGAGATTCTACTATAATATACTGCCATGTAGTAATATTTTTTGGTCTATAGATGACCAATTCAAAAGAAAATATTTCCCCATCATATCTTTCTAATCTGGCTTAATATGCTTTTATCTATCAAGGTTAATAAATCTTTTCAAAATAGAAAATGAATACCAATGTCCTTTGTTCATGAAAAGTTCATACAAAGCAGTAAGAAAAAAATATCGACTTGCCAATAGAAGTCATGAATAGGTAATTCACATATGTTGAAATAGCCAAAATAATCATTTAAAAAAACTTTTCTATCCTGATTTTTAAAAAAGGAAGCAAACTTATTTACCATCAAGTCAATTGTAACTCATATCAACTCTATATGACAAAGTAGAACTGCCCCTGTGGGTTTCTGAGATGGTAACTCTTTTTTTTAAAACAAATATTTTTCAACCATTTTATTGGGGACTCTTACAACTCTTGTTACAAACCATACATCAGTTGCATCTGACATATTCATATGTATATTCTATCATTTTTCTTTTCTAGATGTTTGCTTTCCACTGAGGCCTTGGGATCAGCTCCTCTTTTTCCTCCCTCCTCCCCCCACGCTGAGACTCTAACTCTTTACGTGAGTAGAAAGCCTCACCTTTTCTCCATCAGAGCAGCTGGTGGTTTCAAACTGGTAACCTTGGGGTTAACAGCCTAATGGTAACCCACTCTGCAACCAGGGATCCCTTCGATCCCGGTTAGTAACAGCTAAAAACTATAATGGAATCTATGAGATTCAATTTTACACTGATCACATTTTGCATGCCCCAAAATAATTACACTTTTTAGACGCGGTGAAGCAATTTGAAAACGGACAGCTTCCAACACGGTGAATGTGCAAATTTGCATACCATTTCTGGAAAAGACAGGATGTGGATGCCTCCTGAGTCAGCATTTTCACTTGAATTAGTGTTGCTTACGGACACGATTAAAGATGTAAAGACAATTGTTTTCTATAAAAGATCTGAGTTTTCGAAATTGGAACCACCCTACCGTCTAATGCGGTTCCCATCCGATGCCATCGAGCGGGTTCTAACACACAGAGCACCTACACACAGCAGAGCTTATCAACCGTGTCCTTTTCCAGGGACCGGCCTCTCCTGACAACATGCCCAATGCATACGAGACAGAGCCTCGCCATCCTTGCCTCTAAGGACCATTCTGATTGTACTTCTTCCAATTTTGTTTGTTCTTTTGCCAGTCCAAGGTACTTTACAATTCTTCCCCAACACCATAATTCAAAGTCATCAATTCTTCTATCTTCCTTATTCAATGTCCAAATGTCACATCAATAACATGGCATTAATGAAATAAATGATGGCAACACCACATATGAAAAAATATTACATGCCCATTTGAGTTTCCATTATTAAAAATATTCATTTGTGTAGAAAAAGTTCAACATCTACAAAGGAGCTTCAAAGAGCTTATAGGAAATTGCCAGTATCTTTTTTATTCCATATTGTACAAAAGCAAGCGGCAGAACTCTTTTTATCATAGCACGGTGTCGTTTAGGCTATAGGTAACCAAGAGATGAAATAAATGCACATCGGCTGCAAGCCCGAAAGCCAGAGGATCAAGTCCACTAACAGTTGCCTCAGAAGAAAGTCCTGTTAATCGACTTCATAAAAACAAACAAAGCAAAAATGCAGTGCTTGAAAACCCCACGGAACACCGTTCTACAGTGAACACCTGGGGCCTCCGTAGGTCCCAGCCAGTTTAACTATTGGTCAAGCAAGAGATGCATCTACCAGAACATGCATTATTTTAGAAATTTATTCTGAGATCTACAGGAAGCTATTAACAGGTTTTATATTTTTTATAAAAGCAATGCTCACAGCTCTATAAATTCAATAGAACTCCAAGTTTGACAGCCACATCATGGTAAAAAATATTCCTCATGGGTGTGACTGACAATGCTTTAAAATGCTAGTCTAGGCAATGATCACCAGGATGGCTAAAGGCAGGTTGAAAGTGGTGGAAGTTAAATGTAGAAGATGCACTTGGAGTTCTTACTCGCTTGTGTTCCATCTTTCTGATGTTTCAACTTTCTCAAAGGACTTTGTAGACTGGCATTCCACATAGCATATTTGCAGTATTAACCATGACCTACACAGAATAGTTGAAGACACCACACTCAACATTTTCCCCTAGTGCTCTGCTCCCCTTCCATCTGGGCACGTTCCACGACAGTACTGTGGGAAGGCTGCGCCATCAAAGCTCCAGCTTCACGTTTCATGTATGCCTGGAGAGCAGGAGCTTAGAGGAAAACAAGCTAATAGGATAGAATGTTCAAAATAGTGAGAAGAATCCAGAATTCAACTCCTGACTTGAGCAATAGTTAGCAGTTCAGCAAATCATAACTTTCATGAAAACAATCATGGCTAATTCTGACTTTTAATGGGGCTTTTCTCTCGCTTACTTTCCTTAACAGAGGTAGAAGATAATGTCTACTTTATTTGTACATACCTCTATATAAAATACCACTATTTTCCATTCTTACCACTGATAATCCATCTTACTGTAAATCAAATATGCTAGAAAATGGAGAATCAATTTCTAAAATAATCTAAAATGCTTCAAAGGGGAGTTTCCCATATCCAAGAAGGAAAAAATGCTAAGATTTTAAAAGAGCAATCCTCATATGTAGAATTTACTTAATTTTTAAAAAACTAGAAAATTGTAATGCAGATGATTTATTTTACAAGCAACAATAACTCCATGAGGTTTTTCAAAAAACTTCATTCCAAACACACCAACTTTCTTTTGCCAGTTTATCCCTCTTTAGAAAGTCTAGCAATAGACATAAAGGTTCAGAAATGGTTTATTATAACTGAAATTTCTGTCTGTTATTACCAAAGAGAAATGTACTGAACTTAATATGTTAGGTTTGGGAAATCTACTTTCATTTTCTGTAACCAATGGTCTGTCATAAGCGTGGACATAGTGGACTTCCAGGCTCCGTCTTCCATCTGCCCCTGACACCCAAAGATGAGACTTCCTTTATGTTATTTATGTTTATAGAGCGAGGACTCAGGTTCCAAAATCTAAACTAAACCCCTTAATCTCTATGAAGAAAGAATGAAAGTGACAAAGGTAACCTCCAGTAGAATGAAACAAATATCTAGCCAATATTGGGTTGTGATAATTAAAATTGATGATATAGACGCTATCCCCATTTAACCTTAGTTGGAAATGAGAGCTCTTGGCTCACTAAGACAATGTGTTTACTGAGAAGGGGCCTTGTTGGTGCAGTGGTAAAGCACTCAGTCGCTAATCCAATGTCACCATACTTATCCACCAGCCACTCAGCAGGAGGAAGATGTAGCAAGCTGCCTCTGTAACAGTATATAACCTCAGACACACGCTGGGCTGTTCCCCTCCATCCTATGGGGCCAATAAGAATGGGATTCAACACAGTGGCAACAAGTTTGGTTTTTCTTGTTTGGGTAAGAAAGGACTGCCTCCAAATTGTGGCCAAGTAATGTCACCTTAGATGTGGTTTTAAAATTTGCTTGGGAAGAAATTTGTCTTCTCATTAAAACGTGAGGTTTAATTCCCCTCATCTTGATCTCCCCTTTGAAATGTGGGCCAGTCTTATTGACTGAATTATAATGAACAATAGGATGGAGGTATTGCTGAGTGATTTCCAAGATTGCATTAGAAGAATATGGTTTATTTCAAAAGCAAGATCTCTTGTTCTCACTCTTTCTGTCACTTTCTTCTGCTCACTCGCTTACTTTCTCATATCTGTCTTTGCTCTCCTTTTTTCTCTTAACCAGAAACCATCTTAGCCCTGTGTATATGCAGAAGCACATATAGATATACCAGGAACCACTTCAGCTCAATGTCTCAGTCAACAATCATCATCAATCACCAGCTATGTGAACAAAAGAACCCTTCACCTTTGAACCACCACTAGCTAATGCCAAGAGGAACCATAATGGACAATCTCTATATTCCTGCCCGAATTGCAGATTCAGGAGCAAACTAAGTGCTATCACTGTTTTAAACCATTAAGTTTTGAGGTGATTTTTAATGCAGCACTGAACATTTATTGGTAAGTAGGGAATTTGCCATGCTTGACACTAAGCTTTGAGTAGAAGGCAGTTTGGATCAGTGGTGGGTGCCCTGGCCATCTGAGGTTAAGCAGGAGATGAGAGACAGCTGTATAATGTTGATGCTACTTAGTTTCTTTCATGGTTTCCCAGTTTTGCTTACTCAGAAGTCAGATTTCAGTACTTCCAGTTAACACTCTGCTTAAACATGCAGTTCAGACCTAGTCCTAACGCTATAGTTATTGAATCAATTCCAAGTCATGGTGACTCTCCACAGGATTTCCAAGCAGATAAATCTTTACTGCAGCAGACAGCTCCCTCTTTCTCAGGAGAAATCACTACTGGATTTGAACTACCAATCTTGAGGTTAGCAACCCAATGTTTAGGACCAGAACGAATTATTTTCTTCTCATCAGAGACATTGGGCACAACTCTTATCACTCCGTCCCTGTGCTTGTGCTGCTTGCCCAACCCAGAAAGTCTTGTTTGTTCTAATTTTTAGGTGTTAATTTTAGAAAACTGTCTTGCACCCTTGGAGATCATAAATGTATCTGTAGAAGAGACCTTCAGTTTTGCATAAGATGGGCTTCTATTGGCCTATGTAATTAAAAAGATAAAAGCAGGGGAAGGAAAAAAAACATTTTTAAAGGCTTCTTATGGTTCAAGGAGTCAAAAATAAAAATATCTGGAAAGAGAGTAATCAAGACTCCTCCAAGAATCAACTAAAAAAACTCAAGAGCTTGCCACCATTGAGTCCATGACCTTGCCCCCAGTGTGTAACCACTGAGCCACCAGGGCTCCTTCCAAGAATCGAGGTGGTGAAAATTGTCCATTTCTAAGGCAGCATTGTCTAGAGAAGCGCTATCTGCTTTCATTCCTTGAATCACTCTGTTCAAGAATTGTCTTCCAGAGAGGGTTCCTGATGGAATGCTTGTGACAAAGACCCTCCTTGTGTCTGTGGGAAGATGAAAGATCTGTTGGACAGTTCCACCAAGACTTTGTGCAAACAACAAAAAGAAAAATAGCCTAGTAAAAAATGGGGAAAGTACATGAACGGACAATTCACCAAACAGAATAGCTAAGCAATCAACAAAACCATGAAAAGATCACTAACCTTTAAAACCAGAAAACCCAACAAGTCATTTCTGACACTAGTCATTAGGGAGTGATGAAAATTAAAGCTATACTGATGTAGGGAGGGGGGCCTGTGAGAAAAAAAATCCTTCTCTGGGATGAAATAAAAATAATGTGAATGATGATGAGAAAGATGTCATCAGGGAAAGATGACAAATGGAATCAATATTATTAAGTTATACACCAGAAAAGGGTGAAATGGCAAATGTAGTATACAAAAGTTTCCAACAATACTAACAACAATGATAAAGCAAGAAGCTACTGCTTCCAAAACTACTTAGTGACAGCTTAGGACCTCATGAAATTAATTCTCTTGGTTCAAAGGCTTAGGAGTCATGGCGACATGGTAAAAAGCACACCAGCCTGTGTGATTATGAGGTGCCGAAGGGGTCAGTTATCAGGCAACAAAGAACAAAAAACCATATCATTGTGTGCTCACCTCCCAATACAATAGTTGAAAACAAAGGGGTGCATAAGCAAATGTGGCAAAGAAAGCTGATGGTGCCTAGCTATCAAAAGATATAGCATCTGGGGTTTTAAAGGCTTGAAGGTAAACAAGCGGCCATTTAGCTCAGAAGCAACAAAGCCCTCATGGAAGATGCACACCAGCCTGTGTGATCACGAGGTGTCAAAAAGATGAGGTATCAGGCACCAACGAACAAAAAATCATATCATTGTGAATGAGGTGGGTTGTGGAGTGGGGACCCAAAACCCATCTGTAGGCAACTGGACATACCTTTATGGAAGGGTTGCAGGGAGGAGATGAGCCAGTCAGGGTGCAGTGTAGCAACGATGAAACATACAACTTTCCTCTAGTTCTTAAATGCTTCCTCCCCAACCCACCCCCACTATCATGATCCCAATTTTATCTTACAAATATGGCTAGACCAGCGAATATACACTGGTACAGAGAGGAACTGGAAACACAGGGAATCCAGTGCAGATGATCCCTTCAGAACCAGTGGTGAGAGTGATGATACTGGGAGGGTAGAAAGGGGGAACCAATTACAGGGATCTACATATAACCTCCTCCCTGGGGGACAGACAACAGAAAAGTGTTCTGAAGGGAGACGTCAGACAGTGTAAGATATGACAAAATAATAACTTATAAATTATCAAGGGTTCATAAGAGAGAGGGAAGTGGGGAGGGTTGGGGGAAATGAGGAGCTGATGTCAGGGGCTTACATGGAGAACAAATGTTTTGAGAATGATAAGGGCAACAAATGGACAAATGTGCTTTACACAATTGATGCATGTATGGTTTATGAAAAAGTTGTATGAGCCCCCAATAAAATGATTAAAAAATTAATAAAGATGATCAAATTAAAAAAATGAGTGACTGTCTGGGAAATTCAGAGGAGCAATCATATTCTGTTCTATCGAGTCATTATTCCATGGCAGTGAGTTTGGGGTTTGGGATGACGCCCAACTGTTTTGACTTTGTGTAAATGCAGGAGTGCAAAGTCATTAAAGAATTAGAGGGTTGGAGACACTGCCTTCTGAAGTATGTAGTCCTAGAAAGGTACTTCAAGAAATAGGAGGGTCACCTTTTCATACATTTTTAAAATAAAGGCTTCTATAATCTCATAGTAGTATTTTTTTTACTTACCTACATATATATTCCTACAAATGTCTCCAGGTGAGTAGATTAGTAAACTCCTTAGGAAAGTCTGCTTCTCTATTACTGTAAGAGTGGAAGATGTCCACAAACATCCTATTCAAAAGCATTTAAATTAACACAAAAAGCCTTTAGGTGTCACTTAATATATGCAAGATAAGATATATTATCTGTCCTCTAGGGGACTGCTACCCATCAAAAGTGACAGACAAATACAGAAGTCATTAAAATACAACACAAACACAGACGATGACTGCAAAAGAGATTTAAAAATGGTATAGTTGAAAAGCAAGAGAACATTGGACTCATTGTAATTTGGTAAATTAGGAATGTTAGCTAAAATATTTTGATCACAAAGAAGGAAAACGTAGGCACAGACTGGTCTACAGCCAATGAATACTTGTTGAATACATTAACCTTTCGATAAGTTCATTATAAGCAACTAAGTGACATATAAAAATGTTAAATGATTATCATCACCTGGCCTCAGTCACCTAATTAAAATGAAGTGATATTGGCGACCAATGTACTGGTTTAGAAATCCTACAAATTTTTCTCTTAAAAACAATGCAGCTCTGAAGGTTAAGAAAAAGAACTATGGTATTCTTCCAGCGGGTAGACATTTTCATAGCTAATTATCTTTTAAAATACCTAATTGTGTCTTAAAGGCTTGAAGGCAAATAAGCGGCCATCTAGCTCAGAAGCAACAAAGCCCACAGAGAAGAAGCACACGGCCTAAGCGAACACAAGGTGTTGAATGGACCATGTAGCAGATACAAAGGAACAAAAACAATCATTGTGTGATCACCTTCCTCACATAATGGCTGAAGACGAAAGTGTGCATAAGCAAGTGTGGTGAAGAAGGCGGATGGTGCCCAGCTACTGAGAGATATAGCGTCTGGGGACTTAAAGGCTTGAAAGCAAACAAGCGGCCATCTAGCCCAGAAGCAACCGAGCCCACACGGAAGCAGCACACCAACATAGGTGACCATGAAGGTCAGAGGAGACCAGGTCTCCAACAACAAAGGTGGGGTGGTGGTGAGAATCACATCACCGTGAAAGAAGGGGAGTGCATGATGGGGACCCAATGCCCACCTGTAGAGAGCTGAACACCCCTTCCAGAGGGGTAGTGAGGAGGAGATGGGCCACACAGGGTTCAGTGTAACAACAATGAAACTCAAAACCTTCCTCTAGTTCCTGAACGCTTCCTCCCCTCCCAACCATCATGACCCCAATCCTACCTTGCCTTGCGGACCTGGTTGTACCAGAGGATGTACAGCGGTGCAGTGGGGATCTGGAGGCACAGGGAATCTAGGACAGACGAACCCTTCAACACCAGCGGTGGGAGAGGCGACACCAGGAGGGAAGGGCATGTAGAAAGGGAGAACCGATCTCGGAGATCTATGTGTAACCTCCTCTCTGGGAGATTGTCAAGGGGGAGGCGGGTGAGGGGAGACGCCGGGGAGTGTAAGATAAGATATAATAATTATTTATAAACTATCAAGGGACCAGGGGTGGGATCGGGGAGGGAGGGGGATGGGGGATAAAAAAGGGAAACCGAGCTGATTCCAGGAACCCAAGTGGAAGGTGAATTATGAGAGTGACGAGTGCAACGAATGTATAAGGGTGCTTTGCTCATTTGATGTATGCACAGATTGTGATAAGAGCCTTATGAGCCCCAATAAAAAGATTTAAAAAAAAACCTAATTGTGAGGAAATTTGGAATATTTTACATGAAGAAGGTAAGCTCATGGTTCCTAGGGATGCCAAAAGAGTGGAAGCTTTAAGGTTCTGGAGAAAGGAAGATCTTGAAGCACCATGAAACACAGGAAGCAAGCTATTTGCTATCAAGTTGATTCCAACTCCTGGTGACCCCACACGTGTCACAGCAGGACTGTGCTCCACAGGCCATTCTTTGGGCGGTAGATCTCCCACCCTTGCCACCAAGGTATTTGTGGATGGACTCAAACCTCCAACCCTTTGGTTCGCTGAGGAGCTGCCCACGAACTGTTCAAGGCACGTTGGGACTCCCATGCAACACAAGAGCAACGAAAGTAGTGTTCTGTTTTCGTTTTCCCTCTTGAGCGTATGTGAGGAAGCTGGCGTCTAGTTCGGACTGAATGAAAATCTAACTTTTCTTTAATAAAACAGTGAACAATAGGGAGGTTTTGCTATGGAGGATAGGACTTGAAAGGGTCTTCCAGATAGTATGTAGAGAGGGAGGGCTGGCAAGAAGGCACATTAGAGTCAATGAATGGTTTGATACATAAATCTGCACCAATACAAACCAGGTTAGAAAGAAGCGGATTTTCTTTCCACTGCAGAACACAAAACACCTTAATATGAGGAGACTTCAAAAAGTTCATGGGGCAAAAAGGGAATGGAAATTTCCCACAAACTATAACCCCCGTTGCCTTTCCATGCTGATACTCCCCAGTTGGGCAGCCACGTGGAGCTAGATCTAAGTTGGGATACACAATGACAAAGTCACAGAAAGTCACAATGACAAAGTCAAAGCAACACAAACTGGATCCTCGAAGGAATAGACTGCATCAATTCTAACAGAAAGCCAAAGCTATGAACGTGGTACGTGGCCGCTGCCACGGGCTTAAACGAGAGTGTATTTCCTTTACTTAATGGGCTCCTATACATAACAGCCTGAGAGCATGGATTTGTAACTTTCAATCTCACCGGATAATTATAGACATTGGTCAAGGCATGTTAATTATGTGGTTTGAAATCAACAAAATAAAAGCCTGCACGCATTGCCGTGCTAGAAATTCTGACTCATAGCAACGCTCCTAACATGGGCTAGATCTGCCCCCAGAGAGTTTCAAAGGCAGAAACCTTTATGAAAAGAGATTGGTACATTTTGCTCTCTTGAAGCAGTTGGTGGGTCTGAACCGCTGACCTTTTGTTTAGTAGCTGGGTACTTAATCACAGCACCACCAGGGTCCCTGCAAGCAGTTGTAGAAGTGACAATCCTGTCTGATAAATGTGCATGGAGCATGAATATGTAATTAAAAACCTGTGATGCTACCATATTGAGAGTTGGGTTTTATGTAAACTTTGGTAGGCTGGGATTCTCCCATGGTATGACCAAAACATAGTGTAGTCACCTACATGACAGGATCTTCTATGGAGCGCCAGTTAATCTGGTCACAGACTTGAGATAATGAAGGGGTTTCAGTCAGAGTGTGGTACATCTATTCGTGTAGATTTACAAGGTGAGGAATCTAGCTCACTCTACCGCTGGATTTGAATCCTACATTTGGTCCAGAGCCCTCCTATTAGATTGTCTGCCAATTCCAGGAGCCATCGTCGACTGCTGACCTTGCATTCATTCGGCTGATCTCAGATTCATTCAGTGAGTCACCCACCAGCCTGTGGGCTTCCTGTTTCATCGTCCTGCTTCCTATGCATCCGCTCCTGCAGCTACAAGAGTCAGAAGGCTTCCACTTACAATTGACCCATGGACTGGACTCAGCTACTTCCACAAGTGTTTGAGCACTTTCTTTACATAAACATCTTTCTATGCATACAAATGTAAGAGTCCTTGGTTTTGCTTCTCAAAAACACTATTGTAACAACGACAACAAAAATGCTCCTTTAACGATTCTGACTAGTGTGATGTATATAAAGGTCATTGTATTGCAGCAGTATTTCCATCCAAAGTTTCTAAATATCCCTGAACAACAACAAAAATAATACCGATTGGAACCATTTATGATGTCAGATACCTATTTAACCGATTTACATGTTCACAGCATGTTCTACTCTCAGACACAGTATATGGATGGATTTTTGAAGATTGACATTTATTTTTGTTTCCAACTTTAAAAGATACACATACATATACAGGGTTCGTTCATGAAGATTAGAAAGGGCTAATTAAACAGTGACTGCAAAATTCCCCAAACAAAGAGAATCATGAGTTTATAGTTATGAATATATCCCAGTAGCTAAAACATAACTAACCCTTTGAAAGAAGTGCTTCCTTTGGGGGAAGAGGAGAGAGCGCTCCCCATTGAAACAGAGAAAGCCAGAAAAAATTAATGGAATCCTCATTACCACTGGAGCAGAGATGACTCACTATATGTCTAGCTTGAGTTTTAGTTCTGTGGAGAAACTTTGATTAGGAAACCAGTCCAGGCCATTCAATACGCCTGCCTTTTATGTTACTTATGATCAGATTCAGACTCTCTAGAGCTCCTATAAAAGTAACTGGCCACTTCTAAGTCCTGGGGCACTCTTGGCTGCAGGAACCTCACTTGCCTTCTTTGGTAGTTACATAATCTGTTGTCAATTTAAGACTGTTAAGAGTGAAAGGGGTGGGGTTTACCCTGTCAATCAGGGTGCAGCTTGATGACCTCATTGGAAGGCGGTAAGGAGATGAATAGCTCACTGGAGGTGGGACACATGTTCGCTCCCTGTGAGACATTCCTGCTGACAAGACACATGGAGCTACACGAGAGCCCTGGCACTGGGGGAACCATGTGGAGACTCCTACCAACATTGAGATGCTTCCATTGCCACTGGAACCACAAGACTTTCCACTCACTGGCCTGTGATCTTCCTGTATTAAGCATCATTGGAGGTGCTGCATGAGTCTGAAGAGGAATTTACAGATTGATATTGGACATATGGGCTAATATCAGACTTATGGACTTGATCTGGACTGGGATGGGATGTTTTCTTAATGGGAAATTGCTCTTTGATATATAAAGTTCACTCTTACAGACATATGTCTATGAATTTGTTTCTCTGGTCAACTCAGACTAACACATCATATTGTATTAGTGTTTGAACTTTCATGTCTGTTACCAGCAGCTTCCCTTGTCAACCCTTAACTCGTGTTGATCCCAAGTACAAGCCAAAATATTGCCTGATCTTGAACCATTTCTATGGTCACTGGTTATTAATCAGACCACTGATCTATATGGTGTTCACCGGCTGATTTTTGGAAGTAGATCATCAGGCCTTTCTTCCTAACCCACTTTAATCTGGAAGCTCCTTTGAAAACATCTTCAGCATCATAGTGACACACGGCCTCCAAGGATAGACAGCCAGTAGCGGCTGCACATGATGTGCATGGGCCATGAACAGAACCATCAGGGTACTTAAGAGCAAACCAAAGGACAGGAGATTATATTTCTCTGTTTCAGTCACAAGTAATGATTTGAACCCATTATTACTGGAGACCAAAAGCCTGTGATCTTTTTACTGCACTGTTTTCCTCAGTGGTCCATAAGACACAATGGAATGCTTCTGTTCTGAAGCTTTCTGTAGTTCTCCTTGACATGGTCAACACACACACAAACGAAAAAGCAAGCTCACTGCTATGGAGTCGATGCTGACTCATATGGTGCTACAGCAACGGAATAGAACTGCTCTGTGAGTTTCCAACATGCTTAGCTGTTTATGGAAGTAGAAAGCCTTATCTTTCTCCAAGGAGAGGCTGGTGGTTTTGAACTGCCATCCTTGTGCATCGCAGCCCAATCTGCAACCACTAGCCACATTGAGCATTTAGCTGGAAGTCAAAGTTATGTTCCTTATTTTGGTGACAACGTGGACTAGGTAAAGAGAAATAAGTACTTGGTGGTTGACACGTTATCAAAAAAAGAGAGTGGACACGCTCTGGAAAAACACCACACGTTGGTATTCAGACAGGCAGTGTCTGAAGCACAAGTTTGGATGGCATTAACTACCATCCTCGGATATCTGGTTTCACATCACTTTCTGGTGCTAAGATTCTTTTAAATCTCTATTATTTGAAAGAATCACATACTGTACTATTTTAAATTTAGAAATACGTAAGCTGTATAACTTCCTATCTTCCACCCTGGCTCACCTTACTTACACACTACCCAGGATAAAGATAATAAATTATTGTCCCCTCTAAAAGCTGTGGCCAGCCACTCATAGGTCTGCATACCTTCCTGAAGGGACTTTGAGGAAAACACTGACTAATGGATCTTCAGATCACAGGGGCTGTTGACCTCAGGAAGAAGAGTTCTATACTTTTCTTGGGCTAGAACAGCCCTGGAGATTGCAGTAGCCTTCTGGAGAAGGATGGCCACTTGTAAAGGTCTCAGTAATTTGCTGCTGGTTTTTCTAGCAGTCAATCCTGAAAATGCATCAACTAAGAAAGGCGATTTCATTTTAAACTCTTACTAGGTGGTATGGCTGGCATTGGTTGAGTGTTGGCCTAGGACTCTGTAGGAGTTCCAATATGTGGCATGTTCTTTAAAACTCAAAACTCCTCCATGAAAAGTCGTTGCTAGGATGTGTCACAGAACAAACTATCAACCAGGCCGGCACCATCTTCGTGATCAGTGATGTGTTTGAGTCCGTTGTCGTTGTGGCTATTGTGGAGTATCTTCCGACCTAGGACTCTCATCTTCCACCGCTGTGTAAAAGACTGTTAGGTTGAGATACATAGCTGGCTAATATTTGAGACTAAATCACCAGGCATTTCCTTCCACCTTGTCTTAGTCTGGAAGCTCTGTGGAAATCTGTTCACCATGAATGACAGTACAACAAACTGACAGCGGGATGGTGGGCCTATGAAGAATGTAGCATCACTGTCTCCGCTTAGTGCTGGGGAAGTGGAGGCTTAAAGCAAGTTCCCCACCCAGTCCACCCAACCAAGCAGGCTGAACTCTGCTCAGATCCCAGCAGCCTGACTCCAGAGCTTTGAAGCACTACATTATTCCAGAAAATAGCTAACCAAGAATCTTGGAAGAGGAATGAAGATAGGAGAGACAGATAGGAAAAGACAAACCTCATCCACTCTCCTTTCCGACATAATTAAGACCCATTTTCTAAAGAATCGAATTTGTGTTTTTCAGCACAAGGCCCAAACTCTGGTAAAAGAAGTATTATGAATGTAATTTTTTACTAGTCACTTAATCCTTTTTCTTCCTCACTCTTTGGAGATAATAGTTTTCTCAAATAAGAAGCTTTCAGACCAATGAAAGCCCCCAGAAATACATAACTCTAAAGATGAAGATTTACTGAAGAGTCACAGGAAATGATGAAGCAAAATAGAATGTTAAGGCAGAATGCTGACTGGTTGCAGGCTCCTTAATGGTGAAGTGACACACCTGGGTTGCCTTTAGCATCCACAGCAACCAGGTTTGCAGGGCAGCAATATGAGGTGCTCAAGAATGTCTTGCACATTCTCCACGGAGTCTTGAGAACACAATATAGTGCCCTCACTCCATCCCCCAGTGTAAGTACTCCACTGATAGTGATTGAGTGTGTAAATTAATTGTTGAATGCCGAACGCATAAACTGTAGTGTAGAGACGAGACTCATCTAATAAAGAGGGCAAATTGTAGGTTCTCACTTCAACGCCATGCTACCATGACACGGTCTAGGTGCCCATCTCCTTTGCATCCATACACCGAGGAAGCACAAAGGTAAGAAAACCAGTTTCAAAGCACTTCACAGTAAAGGAGAGAAATATAAGAAATGAAGACACATAGAGTTGATGAAAATTCCCAGGAAAAGTAATTTCAAAGATTCAATATAGAAATGATCCCAGGATATGGTTTTATTTTCATCAATTGTTTGATTTCAAGAGGAAAAACTATTTCTAACTTCTATATGCACCCCACCCAACTTCCACCTCCCCTCAAAAAATGTTTCTTTGTGAGTCTCTGTGACTGTCAGAGAGCAAAGAAGAAAATGTGATGAATTTTGCCAGAGAATAATAAAAAACCATTCCTTTATTTATGCTTTATACCTCTTTGGGAAAAGGGTGTATATATATATATAAAATAAAACAACAAATATAATGGGTATATTTAATATAAAAGGGTATATATAATAAAACAACAACTATAGTGACATAATTTCATAGAGTACGCGATGTTAAGAACTTGATAACTACTGTAAAAAATGCCTCATAATTAAATTTGTATTGAAAATGTCATCATCTCTTCATCTATATATTTCATATTTCTATATATTAAATATATTAAATCAAATTTTAGAGGATTAGAAAAGCAATTTCACATTTAGATCTGTTTCATCACAGAGGCACAGTCATGGTGTTTTACTTTCACACTGCATGAAGTATTCCATTGCATAAACTAATTTCAAATATAGTTCAGCTAAAAGCA
The DNA here is from genome assembly GCF_050624435.1 of Tenrec ecaudatus. Lineage (NCBI taxonomy): Eukaryota > Metazoa > Chordata > Mammalia > Afrosoricida > Tenrecidae > Tenrec > Tenrec ecaudatus. The sequence goes on from NC_134538.1 coordinate 68,396,427, forward strand.
TTAAATGATTTTTGTGTTCACTTGTTAAATGTTCAAGAATGGTCACGTTAAAGCAAACAATTTCAGCCTTCAGCCATCTGTTTTTCTCCCCCCCCCCCACCCCCCGGTCAGGTTGCAAAAGTGTATTATCAAGTAAACTGACACAACATCCCAGCAACTAACATAAACGTGCAATTTTAATGCCTTCTAATCACACAAATCAATATGGGATTTTTGTACTTGGACATGACCTTCTTCAAATTATCCCTCCATTTTGGCTGAATCAGAATGAGTGTGGGCTATTTGATAAAAAAAAAAAAAAGAAGAAGAGGAAGGCAAAAACACCCTAAGTGTGTGAAATAAGAGCCCTCGCCTCTTCTGCCAGACTCCTCTTGACAGAAAGATGATGGAAGCGTCACATCCCTGGGAGAGTAAATGCAAACTGACAAGAGATGAGCCTTTAGCTGTTGAATATAATCTTGAATTGTGCTTGAAGTGTCTTATTATCTTGTCTTTTGATGTTTGACTGGGTGGCTCATTGTTAGAAAAAGGAAAACCCTCACGCATCTTTGCCATCTTTAAAAATTGTTTGGCCTTTAACAACTGCCTTTCCGACTAATGTCCATTTCTCCTGACAATAAATATGGCAGGTCATTGGCAAGTGACAAACAATTTCCTTTACATACCACCCTTTTATGGGTTTTGCGAGCTCATGTGGAAGGGTATTTTTAAAAGCCTGGAGAAATTAGCAGTATAACAAATGTTAAGCAGACTGAGATCCCCTCACATATACTGCTGTGAAGTTACTCACTACCAGCTCTCTGGTTATAGCTCTCTGGTCCCAGATTCAAAATCCATGGAACAGCCAAGGGAGGTGACAGAGCCACAGCCAAGACGGACAGAACAAACGAAGGAAATGCACGAGGACAAGTTGCCAATGCCCTGCTAAATTCAGGGCAGCATACCAAGCAAAAACATGTTTTTTAAGAGGGGGATTAAAATCAACAATACTGGGTTTGGTGCATTTTGCCTCTTAGCCCAGACCCGTCAGCCTTTTAAAATCATCACTGTCATTTTGAGCAGCCCACCCCTTGGTAGCTAGCTATTTGTTTTCTGTATCTTTAACTTAAAAGTTTAATGATGTTCCCAATCGATAGGATTCCTTAGCAGCTAAATCACAGTCATGCTAGTTTTCTGTCACCCAGCCAGATTCTGTGAAAGCTTTCAAGATCTTTTCTTAGACCTCCGTCACTCGAAGAATCCATAAGAATTCTCAAAAGGATCATAAACTGTTACAGGGTTCAGGTTATTGTATCATTATAAAAACATATTGATGCACTACCGATGACAAGACAGGTAGCTCCCATTCTAGGCTGGCGCAACCATCTCAACGCGGTCCACAACCTCCCATCAGACCAGCCCTTTTTCTTGAGGCAGGTAGCTGTAGGCATCAATTCCTTTTAAAACATGATCCCAGTTTCTAACATCTTTCTCATAGCCCATAGATCCTAATTGACTTACAGGCCTCAATAAAAATCACTATGGATATGGAAAGGCAGAAGTAAAGATTCCTACCTATGGCAGTGAAATAGACCAGCACACTGAAACATTGTAGTCATTTCCTTGGTATCTTTGAAGATTAAAACCTGCCTTTATTTTAGGAATTAGATTATGATGGGTCAGTCAATGCAGGACACAGTGAGGTATGTATTTCTTCCCTAAAAGTTTGTGGCAAGTTTCTCTGTAAAAGCAAAATGAGTTCTTTGCTGAAGAGTGGCCTGTTCCTAGATAATGGGGCCCTAGAGGAGATAATTAAGCAAAATTACTCAAATGTGAACTTCACTCAATGTTTCTTTCATGCTTCTCCTTTTGAAAATTATGTGCTTCTCTTTTGGCATGTTTCTGTTTTGCAATACTATGCACAACGTAACAGCTATATTGAAAAATGTATGGCAGGTCTGTTAAAGTACAACTCCACCCCAGCACTATCACATCTCTCTACATTTTTAAACCCAGGAAGACATGGGGTTTTATTGTTTGGTTTTTGTTTTGTCTTATTTGGTTTTTTTCCCCCGTTTCCCTCTATTTAACCCAGGGTTGATTTTGGCAAAAATTCACTTTGTCATAATAACTCTTCAAGCTTTTTAACAGCTTCAAATGTTTGCAGTTTAAAATCAAATGAATCCCTTGTCCACCATCTACTTCAGTGCTCTTCTGCAGTAAGAAACCCCAAACTATTTATTTTTTAAAAGTGAATTTTGCCAAAGTGACACTGAGAAACAAATTGGTCATCAAGAACTGAAAAAGGAGAGGAATTATATCCCCCTCTTTTAATAACAAATGTTCAAAATGGGATCTCTTTGTTTTGCATTAGCTACTCCCTCTATCACTCTCTCTATGTACTTTACTCGCACATACTTTGGAGATGGGATCAGGAGAGACCAGTTCCTGGCAAAGGACATCAGGCTGGGTAAAGCAGAAGAGCAGGAAAAAGAGGAAAGCGCTGGGTGTGAGGGATTAACACAATCGATGCAGCAGTGGACTCCAAAACCGCAATAATGGCGACAGTGGAGCCGGACTGGGGAGTGTTGAGTCCGAACCGACTCAATGGCACCTAACGACGACCATGAACACCCACTCTACCCTGAAGCATGTACACACAAATAAGAACGTTCACATTACTCCACATTGAATCCCTGCAGACAGGTTCAATATCACTATTAAGATGCACAACTATTGTCTGTATCCTTTCATTTTAAAAAAGGAAACGTGTGTGTTGAATTATATGTGCATCGCATAAATAGACAAGTATTTTGGTATCCAATAGTTAGATTCCAAAAGTCTTTCCTATCTTGCATGATTTTTAAATTTTTCCTTAAATACCTATTTTCTATAACAATGTACAAAAGCCTCCACATCTTTTTACAGACCTGAGCTGCACAAATGCTAAGACAGTCGACTGTTTCCTCTGCTCCATGAATAGTTGCCCCAGAGAGGACCGCAGCATGTGGCTCACAGCCCAAGTCTGCCTGAAGCAATACGTAATATCATTAGTTGCTCCTTATTGGTAAACTATTCACTTTGAAGTGTGTATCTGGAAGCTACATTTAAAATATATCTAAGTACAGGAGAAGTGCATTTAAATGACATATGGGTAGGATGAACTAAAAAATAAGTGGGTATTTTTTGTTTGGTTTGTTTTTTACCAATTAGCCATTATAAATTTTATACTAGAGAAAGTACAGGTGCGATAACTCATCTAGTAACCTTATTTGCGACAACACAGAATGAAGGAGGGCATTATGGAGACAAGCACATCCTAACACATACATGTTTGAGGTGGGTAACATGGCATCTATTCCCAATGCATGCAGAGTGTCAAAAGAAGAAAATAGGGACAGGCAGAAATAAAGTACTTAAGTGGTAAGAAAAGGGAAACAACACTTTTGCTTTAAAGTCATATTAAACTTTACTTATAGGTTTTCTTAATCTTTAGGGATGAGTTTTTTGCTTTCACAAAATTGTGTCACCATTGTGGTCTTTCCTCACTATTGAGAGAAAATTAAAGTAGCGCGAGACTTGAAAAGTATCTCAATCTGGAAAACACTGATTATTCTGCAGGAAAATGTGAAATATTATGAAAACCCATTGATGCCAAATAACATAAGGCAGGACAAATATATTGGTGAAGGTGCTAAATTTCTTTGTTTGAGGGATTTGGGAAACATGATAAAATACTTTTAATATACTTTAACAGTCTCCCTCATTTTCAGGTTAATCGAATAGGTTTGATTTGGGTTACTAACAAGGAACATTTCTCATATGGCAAATTGAAGATTTTAACATCGTAAATGCTGGCTTCCCTGTGTCCTGTTATTTTTCATTGGTCTTCAGTGCAACGCCCTTCTCAAGGATTTAGTTTATGTACAATGATATGATTTTATGTAATCATATCTGATTATCTTTTCCTGATATTTTAAAATGTGTTTGATGGTGATACAGTCCTCTAATAAATGTAACTTAAATGTACCAATTGTGTTGTGGCAGGTGGCTAATATTTTAACTTTCAAAAGTATGTCCTTGTCAATTTTTAAGACCTTAAAAGCACTATTATAAAGGAGACATGTCTGGAAACTTTGAGCATGGAGTTTCTGATAAAGTCTCAAATAAAATAATGACATATATATGTATATATATATATAATAGCCCAGTATTTTTTAAAGCAGCTAAATTTTGTTAATAGTAGAAGCTATGCATCTTGATTAGATGCCTTTTTAAAAATTATCTTTGAATGCTTACAACACAGAGTAAATGTTCCTTTATCTGAGAATATAAGCTCTCTCTAACCAAGAGATGCCAGTTCTTCTTTTTGAACTCTGCATTCACACTAAGAAATGCTCAGTCTATTTCTGATATCTCAAAATCAACTAAGGATATCATCCTACAAGTCTGTCCTTGTTTATATTTTTATGGAGACTGATTTTGACAATCAGCGCATGGGAATTTACATGTAAAAGATCAAATCAAATCAACAGCTCTCCTAACATGATGTCATCAGAAGTTTTCACATTGCCACAGCTCCAAGTACCCCTTTTTGAATGAATTTTTAATGAAAACATGACTCAAAAAGTGTTCTCAGAGGAACGTCCAATTAAGAGCCTAATTCAGGTGGTCTGGTATACATTCAATTTGAAAAATCCCATGGTAAAACATGAAAACAAATTCTACTTACTTCTGTCTTGTTTTTGTGTTTATTATTGTCTCTGTGTGTCTATCTAGATAAGCGGAATAAACAATCTGGAGGAGAAAACAACGGGACCAATATTCAGGGGGTCCATGGCAGGGGGGACCTGGGAGAGGGGGAGGCCGGGGGAAGAAAGGGGTGGGTATCAACAAACCCGAAGACAAGGGAACAACAAGTGATCTAAAATCGACGGCGAGGAGGGTATAGGATGTCTGGTGGCACTTGATCAAGGGAAATGTAGCCGAGAGGAATTAGTGAAACCCAGAAGAAGGCACTAACATGATAGTGGGGCTAGAGGAAAGTAAAAGGAAATAGAGGAAAGTACTAGGAGGCAAAGGACATTTATAGAGGTCTAAATACAGGCATGTACATATGTAAATATATTTATATATAATGATAGAGTAATAGATCTATGTACATATATTTATATGTTAAGTATTAAGATAGCGAACGGTCATTGGGTCTCTACTCAAGTACTCCCTCAAGGCAGGAACACGTTGTTCTAATAATCCAGCATTCCATGACGTTCACTTTTCCGACATAAATGCTGAAGACAAAATGGGTGTATAAGCAAATGTGGTGAAGAAAGCTGATGGTGCCCGGCTATCAAAAGTTATAGTACCTGGGGTCTTAAAGGTTTAAAGATAAACAAGCGGCCATCTAGCTCAGAAGCAACAAGGCCCACATGGAAGAAGTACACTAGACTGTGTGATCATGAGGTGTCGATGGGATCAGGTATCAGGCATCAAAGACCCAGAACAAAAAGTCAAATAAAGTGAATGAGGAGGAGAGCAGAGTGGAGACCCAAAGTCCATCTGTAGACAATTGGACATCCCCTCACAGAAGGGTCACAAGGAAGAGATGAGCTAGTCAAGGTGCAGTATCACACCAACAAAACACATAGTTTTCCTCTAGTTCTTTTATGCTTCCTCCTCCCCTCTCCCATTATCATGAACCCAATTCTACCTTACAAATCCAACTAGACCAGAGCATGTACACTGGTACAGATAAGAGCTCAAAACACAGGGAAACCAGGAAAGAAAACCCCTCAGGACCAGTAATGAGAGTAGTAATACCAGGAGGGGAAGGGGAAGGTGCAGGGAGAAAGGGGAAACTGATCATAATGATCTACATATAACCCCCTCCCAGGGGTCGGACAACAGAAAAATGGGTGAAGAGAGACATGAAAAAAAAGAGGGAATCGATTACAAGGATCTACATGTGACCTCCTCCCTGGGGGACAGACAACAGAAAAGGGGGTGAAGGGAGATGCCAGATAGGGCAAGATATGACAAAATAATAATTTATAAACAATCAAGGGCTCATGAGGGAGGGGGAGTGGGGAGGGAGGGGAAAAAAGAGGACTTGACGCAAAGGGCTTAAGTGGAGAGCAAATGCTTTGAAAATGATTAGGGCAAAGAATGTACAGATGTGCTTTATACAATTGATGTATGTATATGTATGGATTGTGATAAGAGTTGTATGAATCCCTAATAAAATGTTTAAAAAAAGAAAGAAAATGATGATGGCCACAAATGTACAAATGTGCTTGACACATGTATGTATGTATGTATGTATTATGATATGAGTCCCCAATATAATGATTAAAAAGAAATTATCAAGGATTCATGAGGGAAGGAGGGTGGGGGTGGAGGGAATGAGCTGATAGCAAGGGCTCAAGTAGAAAGAAAATGTTTTGAGAATGATGATGGCAGCATATGTACAAATGTGTTTGACACAATGGATAGATGCATGGATTGTTATAAGAGTTGTAAAAGCCCTTAATAAAATGATTTTTTTAAATAAATAAGTGTTGAAAAGAAAAAAAATTCTACTTACTTACCTCTCCCTAAGTGAAAAGACATTTGAATTTCCAATGGGCACGCATTAAGAAGACCGACCCAAATGTCATTAAGGAAAGGAAAGGTGAACAAAAATGCCAGTGAACCTGTAAGGACAAGAAACAAGAAAATTCCAGAGCCGAGTTGGCTCTTAAAGAGAAACCTACCTGCTGGAGCACGGCAACTCTTACTATGAGCTTTCTCTAACGACCTCTGCCTTTGGATATTTTAAAAAATTTATTAGCCTCTCAGCAGGTAGCTTTACACAGATTGCCTCTTGACAGGGGGCCAGTTTGTTATCAACACTTTGCTATCTTTTTCTTTAGCATGAGAAAATCAAGGAGCATGGTGAGTGGTACTAGGTGCTTATTTGGTTAAATGTGACTACTCCCTGATGCTGTCCCTTTCCCATGGAAGGCCTAAAGAATCAGGGGGAGCCCATAAGCCCAACCGCACCCTCTACCCTTCTCCTTCACATCTACTTTCTTTTTAATGTGCGAATGTCTGATGTATTATTAATCCTCAGACGTAAACCAGCAAGGCCGTCAATCAACAAAGGACCAGTTCCCTCACAAATTATCTGTTTACTGTCTAATAGCAAAACAGGTACATCTGAAACAGTCACTGATCTCTCTCTCGCTCTTTTTTTAAATAGGGTAAAATTATATTTGGTCAATTCTTGAATAGAATCCCATTTAGCTTATAATGAAGTCAACTTCTTAAGAAAGAATGCAATCTTTTTACAGGCTGAGATGTGGGAATTTGAATTTTGGATGCACTTCCATTTATTAATTTTCATATAAACTGGGCTGGTGAAACTGTAAAAAATATGATTATACTTTGTAACATTTAAATCAGAACTATAATATGAGAAGACCACAGAATCGGACCATCAAGGTATGGTGATGCAGATAAGTATAATTTCTATTCCCGTTTTAATTTCCAGTTGTTTAAGGCAGGGCCATTTAACAACAACAGAATGTAAGAACAGCAGCAATCAAAACAAAAGAAGAAAGTTGTGAGCCATTTGCAGATATTGATTCATTTATGTGTTACCGTATCATATTCTTGGGTGCTTCTAGTTTTGAGCTTCTGTCTTTAAAGAGAGGCCCGTCCTGAGGACCCCAGGCAAAGAAAAGAGGTAGAAGAGGAAGGCAGCCAAGAAAGTCCTCACTGAATGATGTCACGCAGTGCACACGTTGTCCTCCTTCGAACAGTCACTTAGGAAGGAGCACAGCTCGATGAAGTCCTTTGACGAAAAGTTCGAACATTCATGCCGTTGTATATACATTTTTATTTCAAAGCTTATACATAAAAATGGATTCATTCACCAAGATGACATTACTATGGTTTTCTGGGGGTTAACTAAATTCATCTGAACCCTCACAGTCACTCAATAAATTTTTCTTTTTTAAAAGAAATATCCCAGTGCAAATGTAAGAAGGGTGCCTGATATGCATTTCTTCCTCACTCCCCCGCCCCCTCTTGGTCGTCAGCAGCATAAACAGAATTTGTTCGACTTTTAGACCATAATTGGCTTTTCACAGAAACTTTATCATGCATCCCATTTACTTATACAAATACAAGTTTCTCCCAATTTCTTTTAAATAACTGTTTTTACCTGTTACTCAAATGACCTTGCTGATTTAAAAATATATTTTTTTGGATATTCCCCTACTAAAACATGATTTCTCCTATATTTAAAAAAAGTGGGGGGCTATGATTTCTAATTATATCATTTAGAAATTTGAAACAATGTAAGTGTGATGTTAGATAAGCACATTTCTGGAAGATTGTACTCATCACACCTAGCTAAATCTGCCGTGGGCTTAAGCCCTGTGTACTGATCACTAGCCCCAGCATATTTTATCTGGATATTAAAAATAGTCACAGCACTGGTATCTTGAAAGAGACATTTAAAGACAGTAATAAAGACAGTTATAGCACCATGAAGACCTCCACGGTGCACAGGCTGGAGGCAGTGTCCCCAAGACATGCAGTCCCACAGTGCCCCGCGAATGACCTCCAGGCCGACCTGCAGAGACCACAGTCTCAATGGCTGGCAGACCATTTAGTCCTTTATCCTCTTGTCATTGACAACTATTCCACTGCCATACATTCTGATCAAGTCACACTGGATGGCAATTTCTTTTTAAAAATAAATAAAAATCTTATACTGCATGTTTTCTGAGAAAGAAAACCAAAGAGCAAAGGAGAAAAAAAAATCACAGAAAGCACATTTCCTAGCAAGAAGGAATCCTTGTCCCAACTTTTCAACCCTTTTCCAATAGATCACAGAAAAATGACATTGCAAATACCTACATTCCAAGTATCATTGCAATTTCTTTTAACCTCGCAGACCACAATCTCATGAAAGAAAACCAACCACCAATTTTTATTTCAGGCACAATGTTTATAAATGTGTTTTTGTTTACATCTCAGTTCCAGGCTCTACAGTTGTACACTGCCCCATGCATGTGCAATGGAGTACAACTCATAAGCAGCCCACAGAGACAGACAGAAGCCACCCAGGATTGTTGAGACTGAAGGAAAGCAATCGTGAGATTCATCTCAAAACAACGAAAAATTTCCCCAGGAGTTAACGTGTTACTAAATCGTCTTTCAAATATCTAGTAATTATATATGGCAGAAATAAATATGGATGAGAAAATATTTAGGACATCTTTTACAAGGTCTCACTTCTATGGCTGAGTGAAAGACACATAGAAAAAATCAGTAAGGATATTTTTTCAGGATATATATCACTTTTTTCTTTATGTGGCCTTTTTTTGTTACCACGTTGTTGAGACTACCATTTGAATTTTCGCATCTGGCTGGACTGAATAAGGACCGCTAGATACCTGATGGGCATAACTAAGAGCCCAGGGTCTATAAATGGTGTAACACATTGACACACTATTACCAATGTCACTGCAGACACACAGCCACCTCTTTTGCCTTTGAGACGTCTTGCCAAAGTCCAGTTTTAGAATGGTCCTCCAGTATGTACAGCACATGGATTAAATGGTTGGCCTTGGATAGCATCACTCATTTGATAACACAGCTGAAGCGCAAGGAGACAGAGCCAGATTTTAATGAAATACACACACACGGACACACACACCAGCCTCTTCTCCATACGGTTTCCTACGGCTCAGAGCTTAGCATAATACAGTGATGAACTGAAACAAGAGAGGGTTCTTCCACGGGCTTTACAAGAATAAATAATGTACCACTTAATGATATCACAGAGAACCACCGAACCACAGGCTTCTCAATGAAACACGGATTCTTCTCTCCTAAGTGTACTTTAGTTTCTGTGGCTGCTCAAGTTAAGCAAAACATTACCTCCAATGTAATTACTTTATAAAACACAAGGGCCCTTTTCTGAACTTTCGACTAAGGCTGGCAGATGGCTGCTCGCCTCTCCTTCTGGTGTCTGTGCTGCTCTGAGTACTGAAAGCAACTGCACAGTATGTTTCCCTTTAGACGCTGTTAAGTGTAGAGGTGCACTTTAAGGAGAGGCATGAAAGGCCAGCGGTTCCTAGAATTTCCTTTGTTTATCCATAGAAAGCATCAGCTTAGCCTTTCTCCTGCAGTTTTGGGCTGAAGATGCGAAGATGCCATACTGTGAAAGAAACAGACTTGTCCTCTGGACGGCTCACTTTGGCAAGACACAGGCACAGGAATAAGTGCCAAGGAAATCCATGGATACTGGAATCTCAGGCACAATAACAGATTTGAGTGCTCCCGATCTCCTGCGATTGGCGAATGCCTTTCTGTGAGATGAAGCACATCTAGATGCACATGATTTGTCTCACTCTGCCCGTCTCATTACAGAAGTAACTTTCACAGTACAATGTACTTGCAATATGAAATTTGGAGGATATATATATATATTAGAGAAAGTATTATGGGAACAAATTGGATGCTCTCAGTTATTCAGGAAGAATACAGTTCTTCATTATCAAGTAAAGAACATCATGAAAATGATGTTTAAAGACAAAAAGTAAAGATCTGAACATATTCATATCAAATGAAACAATGATTTAGTATGTGGGTATACGTATTTGTGAGAAATTACCACCAATTGATTATTGTTAATGTTGTTAAAAATCTGGGAGAGAATTATTTTTAAAAGTTTTTAAGCAAGCTAGAGTTCCTCAGATTGAGTCTCAGTACTAGTAACAAAATCAGAACATAATATTCCCAAGAGATAAGCAAGCCTGAATAGCACATGTGGGCACTCTCCTTGCAATGTTTCCCCCCACCACTCTCTCCCATTGTCTCTACTTTTTGTTTCTTAAGTTTTCCAAACTGTTAATCTACTGATTTCATCCTAACTTCATTGGGAACTAGGAAATAGTCACACTATACATGGAAAGTTGTCTAGTGACACAAATCCATTAATATATAAGGAGTGTGAGATACAGAATGTGGATAATGCTATATTATCTCCCAATGTCAGAAGTCAAATATTCCAGAATGGAGTGGTGTCTTCTGAAACTTACTATAATTTCTAAACTTACCTTAGCAAATCTTACCCCATAAACATTCCACAGAAAGTGTATTTTTAATAAATCTTAGTTCAAACATCTTACACCCCTTGGGATTTTCTGAAGTTTATTTCTTTACACATGAAAATCAGTAAGAACTGACAGGAGAGAAATCTATACGAACTGTCACCATTTGAAAATCTAAATAAATGTTGAGAAACCAAATTAAGCACCCCAGTGTTCGTTTTAACCAGAAGGAATCAAATTGGGGTTATAAATCCACATCTGTAAAATGCAGTTACCATTTTTAAAATGTATACGAAGTTTGGGAACCAACTTTTCAGTTAAACAAGTCATGATTCATATTTATGCTTAACTCACAATTAATTACTTTTTAAAAGACAACAGCTTAGAGCTAGCATACTCATCTTTAGGAAATCTTTTACTTTCTAGTAATTGATCATTTTGGTGTACTCTACTAACCTTCAAAAATGGAAACCAGTAGGTTAAGACCTAAGTCTTTCCATTACAGATAAGAACTTGCGCTGCAACAACAAATTTCTCTTGAGTGAAAATGACTACAACATTAATGCCTAGGTCTGGGGGATTTATGTCAAATATGGAATTGCTGCTTTTCAGAGGAAGGATAATATCAGGAAGGCTATTGAAATGGGGACCGATTGTATCCTTAAATAAAAACATCACTTTTCCCAGAGAAATGGCGAAAAGAATAGGTTGTTTTGCAGCATGCCTCAAACGCATTTAAAATTAGGAGGAATCCCTGCGGTTGGCAGACTCCCATGCAGTTTTCTTTCTAGAGGTTCGACTAGAAGAAGATAGCTTCGTTTAAAAACAAAACACTGGATTAATGAGTTTCTTAAGTATTAAGTTGTCTATTCTAGATGACGATTTCCTTTGAAGATCTGACACAACATTGCTTTTAAACTCGAACCAATCAAATGTGTGTGTGTGCCATTTATGTGCACACACACACACTTAAAAACAACTAAAAGGCAAATGTTTCCAACACAATTGTTCTAGAAACCTCACACCACCCTGTACCATAAAGCGCTGCTCCCACAGACATCTATCAACACCTATCACTCGGCACGTGCCTCAACAACTCTCCGCCCTTTCTGATTAGAGCTCCCAGTTGCCCGAGCTGGCTTTCAGAGTGCCATCTATTTGAGTGACACCTGTCTTGGCTAGAGTGGCACTCTGCTACTTCTTGTTTTGTTTATGAAACAAAGATTCCTCCAAGGTCCTGGGCTGCCCCGCCACACGTAGCACTTAGCCTGAGACTGTAAACAGATGTTAGAGGGTAAAGGAATGGGGATTCCCTTCCCTCAGCACCCTTTTAAAAGAAGCAATATTCATCCTCATTGCGACCGACAAAGGGATATTTCTTTGAGCTATCACCGGAGCCACCTTTGTTTACCTGGCACGGAATGACTTGTATCAATATGTTTCTGTTCTCTTCTGCCGTCTTTTGACTACAGATAATAACTCTTTACTCTCCGTCCCTTTAACAAAAGACTGCGAAGCAACCCCGAAACGGAGTCGATATTTATTCAATAAACATTAGCCGATTCGCACAACAGCACTGATTTCCTGATGAGAATTACCGTTTTCTTTCTCTCTTCCCAACTAAGGTCTAGCCTGAGGACTCTCCGCAAGGTGTGACCAGTCAAAAGAAACTGTGCGGCGCCCAAGTTCCTTGTCGGTAAAAGTTTGCAGGACATCCTCCCATCCCGGGCAGCGGGAACCAGCTTGGGTGGCTCAGCATCTTGCAGAAGCCAAGCGCCTCTTTGGTACTTACAAGCAAATTGAATGACCCGCAGGCGGGGGGGACAGGGAGGGAGGGGTTGCTCTTGGGGACAATATGGTCCGACTGACATGAAATACCTAGACAGACTTACCGAAGAGCTTGCTGGGAGTGTCCTCGCTGTCATTTGATTCCGCGGGCGCAAGCAGGGGCTCATTCAGCTCGCTGTCTGGAGTAGCAGCCCGGTCCTCACCTCTCAAGTCCGCATTCATTTCACTGCGCACTGACAGCGAGGGCTTACTGCCTGCTCCGGCTATCATGGGATCCTAGGAGGGGGGCAGAGTGGAGGGGAGGGGGAAAAAGTGGCAGCGTTAGTGTGCGTGCCTGGCTTCTCTCTCTCTCCCTGTCTCTCTTCTCTCTCCCCCTCTCTCTTACACACACACACACACACACACACACACACACACACACACACACACACACACACTCTCCCCCTCTCCTCTCTTATCTCTGGCTGCTCCCGCTGTTATTGCTGGCTGCAGTCAAGTGAAGAGCTATTACAGATCCGATGAGTTTTCCATTACTCCCCACCCTATTAAAGCTCAACTAGCATGTGAGAGATTCAGGAGGCTTGGGGGGAGGGGGAAAAAAACTTTGAAAGCCACCTACCCAAGACCGCTTTAATTGTGGAATGTGCTTTTGTGTGAATGTTTTTACACCTTGTTCTGGCTTTAATGCAGCAAGAAAGAAAGAAAGCAAGTGCTGGGCTTGTACTTCAGCCACACACTCAGAAAGGAAAGAGCACCTATGGAGGAGCCAGGGGCTATTTAAAGAAGGCTTCTCTCTGGGGGAGAAGCAATTAAACCTTATCCCTAGAGCAGAGAAAAGAGATAGGGAGAAAAGACTCTCAAGGGAATAAAAGATATTTCTTATGTAAATTCTAGAAGCACCCTTAGAAGTTGACTTCAGCCAAGTCCCAGACTGGGGACCAAAGAGACCCCAAATCAAAGGAACATTTTAAAAAACAAACAAGACACAGAGAAGATACACACAATTCCTATATAAATATTTTTCAAGGAAATGTGAAAATACTTACAAACTGTGTTCAATAATTCGGATACCTAAAGCATCATATGGCCAGTTCATTAAAGAAAACAACAAAACAAAGATCACCTTCAAAAAAAAGGTAAAACTTTCCTCCCCAATAATTCAAATGAGATGAATCTTCAGCTCATTTGAAAGATGCCCCCAAGTCTAGTCTTTTTTATTCCACTTGCAAACCGCGATGTCTAATATTGTGTGGGCACAAATACCAGTTGCAGAAGGAAAAGAAAAGCAAGAAGTGCCCCTTTTGCGTTATCTGAGAGCTATTTATTGCCAAGTTCATGCCTAAATGGTTTCTGAGCAGGAAACAGGTGACCAGCGCGGAGCAGGTGGGGCGGTATGCTCCTTGTCCCGCCGTCACATTGGCTGCTGGATGCTCATGCTGGTCTTTTTTTTTTTTTTAATGTATTCATGCTTGAAAAGTGAATTTGATATGACACATGATAATCTATGAAAATGTTAATCAATACAAATAGTTTAAGCTGTCATCAAATGCACTTCTTTAGTCAATACTCATCCCACTGAAAACAATGTCACTGTCACCAGGGCTTAATTTGCACAGCACTTAAATATTGGACTCTGTGCATCAATGCACTTCTTCTTCAAATACTGTAGGTAAACACATTTTCTCCCTATTTAAGGCTGAAGCACTCAGCACGCATTTAGCTGAGCTGAATCCTCCCTTTTGAATACCTTGATAGGTCCACTGGAGGGCAAAATTAATACTTAATTGAATCTCACAGTCATCAAAATAATCAATACTTTTTTATTATTTATTCTTTACAGTCTGTTGACTGTTTCAAACCTCTGAGGGAATGGTGGAAAGGATTCATGGCTTTGAAACACTGTCATTTAACAAGGTAATTTTCAGTGGGGCATTAGGGGTTGTGAAACATATAATAAAACAAAAAGGGTGGCTTATAATAGGAAGAAAGAAAAGAATTATATTTCTGCCATCTAACCAAACAGGATAAATAAAAAGCAAGTGCAGAGAGAGAGGGAGAAAGGAGGGGGCCGGGGGAGAGAACAAGGCTGGCTTTTGAAGGGTTTTATCATATCAAGAGCAGAGCCAAGCTTTCATAACGCTGACATTTCTCATCCTGACAATCCTAAACAAGTGGAAAGGATGAGATCGCAGATATCATCTTTCATCACATTCCCCAGCTTAAGAACCAACATGACAGCTCCTCTCCCCTTTACACTGTTAATTACTAAATAAAATACTACTCTCTGTCAGCATTAGATTATTGCAGATAGCAACCACCTACATTGCTCCATTGTCTCCCGCGCCACCCCCTCACCCGCCTCAGAAACCATGATACCTTCCATGAACTCTTTAGAAAATAAATTAGGCTTGTCTCACCATATTGTAGATATTTGAAATAGAATCAATGTAATCAATGTGGTCAATTCACATTATTGTCAGCCTAAATTTGTCAGTGATCGATTAGCATTTCCTTGACTGTGTTTGTTCCCTGAGGTCTGGAACACTTGAGATTTGGGGCCCCGGGGGTGGGGGGGGAACAGAGGGGGAACCCAGCATTCTCAGATTTCCCCCAATGTCTCCCCTTTAGTGCTAAGCAAGAACGCGTGGCTGGCTTTTTCTGATTCAGTGAGTTGAGCAGGGTAGGGTAAGACAGGGACGATTTTGCTTTAGCTCTTGCCATTTATAAGTAAACTTATTATATGAAGTCATGAGCCTGGGTTAAACATGCTAGTCCCTTATTTTCACTTTATGAAAAGGTTGAATACTCACCCTCTCTCATCGAAAGGAGGGGTGTGATTTATGCCTTTGAAACGCCCAATGTCTGTGAGTCTACCGCTCATATGAGATATTTTTTCTCTTCAAGGTAAGGTTAATAACCTGCTTTAGGTTTAGAACCCACTCACTCTCCTTATGATAAACCAAACATGAGTATTTATGCATCAGGGAATATCTGGGTGGACTGAAGAAAGGATGCTCCTCGCCGTCTTTATTTGTGAGGGGTCAAACTGAATCCCGAATCTCATGGAAGAGCTGAAGTGCAGCCGCTAAGTTCAAGTGCACTTAAATCTTTAAGATGTTCAATCGGGCTGATGTGTGCAAAGCATGTACTGGCAGATGGTATATATTCACTGACCATTAAGCTCTTCTTCCTTAAATTACTTTTCCGTAACCTCATCCATGGCTAGGGTGCCAACTACTGCCTCTCGGTGACTTGAGCTTGTACAATTCAGGAGTTTGTCATTCAAACGCTCATTTGATTTTGCATCTTGCAAAACACTTTGCGCTTTCTGGGATGCAGCTGTAGCCCACATATATATGTGCATGACATGGTTAAACAGTCAAGCACCAGTGAGGCAGAGAGCAGACAGCTTTTAATCACAGCTGCAGCCACTGGGGGGTCTATTTGAAAATGTGTCATGAGCAGTAACCGCCAAGCACAGTCTTAGAAGTGAGCGGGGAGTGCCTCCTTCAAGCAGTATGCAGTTTGAGAGGCTTCTCTTCCTGCTGCCGAAAGCTATGGCAGCCTATAAAATTCTTTCTGCCACAGAGTGAAGAATGAAAGCACTTTCCAATATGCACCTACGTTGGGGCTTTGCTAGAAATGCAAGAGAGCTGCCATTTTGGAGCGTTCAAGGATCTGTGCAGCCGCAAATAGGAGCAGCAATAGGAGTGCCAGTGAAAATTAAAGTGAAGATCTCTTCTTACATGCATGTCTAAAAATGTTACTACTATAGTCATAACATTGAGACGTCTCTGTAATTCATCTATAAGCCCAGGAGACGAAAGTGACTGGGCCAATATGGAGCGGCAATGAGTGAATACAAAAGGGCAGTAGATGTGTCAATGAGGATGCTTGCAAAAACCATCTGAGCAGCCAAAGAACAATAGCAGTTAAACATAAGCAGGAGGATTTTCCATTAGCAAAATCTCAACCCAAATTTTCATGATGTTCTACATTAAAAGGAAGGACAATTAAGGTTGGAAAACACAGTGAACATTTAAAGCTCTTTTAGGAGTAGTTAAAGAAATCATCTTATTAAGTGCCATCTATTCAGATACATCTAATGTTAACCGAACTACACAGGCATTAGTCCCATTTTACAGATAAAGAACTGAGGCTCAGAGAAGCTACGTGGCGCCCTCCAAAGCCACGAGCTAATAAGTGGTGAAGCTGTGTTGCGTACCCTAAGCAGATACATCTCCAGAGAACAGGGTCTAAACAGACACTGGATGGGGAGAACAGAAGCTTAGAAAATTAGTAGCAAGTAGAGTACCGAGCATTTGAATTTTGCCACAGTGCTCAGACTTGGCTAACAGGTTCCCAAGGAGATCCTAGAGAAGGGCAAACCATTTAAAAACTCAGCTGTTTACTTGAAAGGTTAGAGGTTCAAGGGCATCCTTGACAACCTACTTCTGAAAACTCCGTGCTTGAAACCCTATTGTTTTACTCTGACAGATGTGGAGTCGCCATGGGTGGCAATGGATTTGCTGGCAACTGGGCTTTTGTTTCGATATTGTGACTTTTTCTCAAACCTTTCTGTGTGCTATATCATTCTTCTTCCCTTATATTGAAGGAATCAAGTCCCTCCCGGTTTGACATTGCTTAGCTGAAATCTATAGGGCAGCAAACTATAGTGAACAGTATATGGATCATGTCAAATTCCTGGATTAACATTTAAGTCTGAACACTAAATAAACTTGGCCAGCGCTAAACGACTCTTCCCACTGGAGAGGGAAATAGTTAGGGTAAAAATGTGTATATATATATATATATATATATATATATATATATATATATATATATATATATATATATATATATATATATATATCAGTCTTTCCTAAAGTGCATTTGAGAGACCAGAAGCACACCAAGGTGGAAAAGACAAAGGAGAAGAAAACCAGGAAAGAAACTGACTTAACTATATTGAACTTAGCAGTTCTCAAAATTGTCTCATCGTTTTTATTATAACCCTTATTAAATTGTCTAATAGATCAACTGCTTCTTTGAACTCATTTTAGATTATCTGTAAATTACAGCTCTAATTTTTACCAATTTTATCATAAGCTAGAAGATTACAGGAAGCAGACTTTTATGTACTGCTGCTCATATTCTAATGACTCTTACCTAATTAACACTCGTATGCTTTATTTAGAAGCCCTCATACCGTGGTGGTTACACGTTGGACTGCGAACTGCAAGGTCGGCAATTTGAAAACTCAAAGGTGGGGCTATCAGCTCCTGTAATAGTTAGTCTCAAAAACTCACAGGCAGCAGTCTGCCCTGTCCTGTGGGGATGCTGGGAGTCAGAATGGTCTCAAGGGCAGAATGTTTGTTTATTTAATTTGCTAGACTTTATTTTGGCAATTATAAAATTTTCTCCTTTCATGCAGAAGGCCAGGGTTGAAGAGTTTTATTCCCAACCAATGAACCTCAAGTGTGGCCACCACTTGTCTCCTAATGGAGACTGTTAGCTATTAGGAGGCCTGGTGGTGATGGTGGGTCAATAGCAGACGGCTAACTGCAAAGTGGATGGTTCAAATCCATCAGCCGCTCCAATGGAGAACAGGGAGGTGGCTGCTTCCATAGAGACTCAAAGTCTCCAAAACTCTACCCAGCGTCTATCAGTTGGAATAAATTGCATGACAGTGGGTTTGGGTTTTGACTGGGATGATACTAAGCAGTGTTCAGTGAACCTTGCATACTAAGACAGTCTATGACAGTGGCTCTCAACCTGTGGGTCGCCACCCCTTTGGGGAGCTAATGACCCTTCCACAGAGCTCGCCCAATTCATAACAAAATCAAAATTACAATTTTGAAGTAGCAACAAAAATAATTTTATGGTTGGGGAGTCACCACCGCAGAAGGAACTATATTAAAGGGCCGCAGCATGAGGAAGGTTGACAACCACTGGAAGAAAAGTCTTGTGATTTCTTTTTAAAAATCTGCCTGTGGCTCACAGTGGTTCAACCCATGGGGTGGCCTGAGTCAGGCGCCAACTCAATGGTAGCTATCAACAATACCATCAGTCTATTACTACATAGAAATGGCGTTTAGTTAGTAATACACTGATGTTTTCCCTGTTATCCTTTAATATCATTTTTAATAGAAAAGTCTCTGTTCTTTTGTAAATGGGGAAGTTTTATATTTCAATTTATTATTTTCTGAAATAATTTTATTGGGGGGGCTCTTACAGCTCTTGTAACATTCCATACATCAATTGTATCAAACCTATTTGTACATATGTTGTCATCATCATTTTCTAAGCATTTAATTTCTATTTGAGCACTTGGTATCAGCTCTTCTTTTTACCCTCCCTCCCACTCTTATGAACCCTTGATAAATGATAAATTATTATTGTTTGCATATCTTACTCCACCGTCTCCCTATTGTTTCATATCAACCACTGTCTCCCTTCATCCACTTTCTCTTGTTCATTCCTGGAGGGGGAGGGGTGTGAATAAGATAATACATTGTTCAGTTCCCCTTTCTTCCCCTACACTCCCCACCTTCACCCTATCCATGCTTAAATGGGAAAGTTTTATTATAAAATCTTTATTTGAACAGTAAATATGAAACCCTTGGTCAAGGAAGATAATTCAACTTGGATTTGAACCAGACTGCTAAAAATAATAGGAGATAAACAAAGATATAATTTAGCTACAGCTCTTCAATAATTTAACCAACAGAGGTTTTTGTATGCACATTCGTCTTCATCCCATAGTCAGGGGAACTAATGCTACTGAGGTCATTAACTCAGTAAAGCATCCATGTCCAGGTGCAGCCACTCAGTGGAAATACCTAGCCACTCTACACTGAACTTGAACTGGGGCCAGCATAAGAGGGAGTGCCCAAAATATAACAGATCTCTTTTCAGAGCTATATATTTAATTATTTTATTTTTTACAAAATAACCTTATCACCTTCAAAGTACACTACACTTAACACACATTTGTCAAATCTGTGATTCCATTCTTGGAAACATTTTCAACCTCAGCTGTTAGGATGACTGACAGCACTGCCTCATTTTTTTTCTTCACCTCTTCTGTGTGGTCAAATTGTTGTCCTTTCATGTCCCTCTGCATTTGTGGAAACAAAAAGAAGTCTCACAGAGAGAGGTCAGGTGAGTAAAGTGCACGGGGAAGGAGACGCATGGTTTTTTGCCCAAAACTGGTGCACTTAGATGACTGTGTGAGCAGATGCGTTGTCGTGGTGGCAAAACTAGTCCCCCGTCTGCCACAAGCCAGACCCTTTTGATCACACACTGCTATCCAATCTTTCCAGAGCCTCTTAAGTAGAGAGCTTGATTAACAGCCTGACCTGGTGGAATGAACTCCAAATGCACTAGCCCTCTTCACATAAGAAAAAAAAGCCTCGGGGTTTTTTGGGGGGTGCCCCCCTCATATTTGTACAAACATACAAACACTTAGGAACCAGGCAATCAGAGAGGCTTGAAGAAAATGCAAAGGCGAGAGGCAGGCTCCAAACTCCAAGGAAACTATTGGTTTTGTTGTGGAGCACCAGTGTGGCCAAGCTACACACAACAGAGCTACTCCTAGAAATCCAGTCAAACAAATGATCTTAATTATCACTGCCACATTTCAATTTAAAGTATGAACAAATTATGCTCAGCAAATTTAAGACACAGACACACCACTGTACTTAGTATTTAGCTTCTCCCATTGCGAAGAAGTAAAAATCAAAACTGCTAGTGATTAAGAGAGGGAAAAAATCTAGATCTTCGTGGGATTGGGGGAAAGAGACTTTAAGTGTGAACTTTTTTACTATCATCATGAATAAAACCATTTTTTGGTTCTTTGACCAATTGCTGAATATTACTAAGTAGTCTATTGCTAAATATGAAATTTAATGTACTAAGTAATGTTTCCCACAAAAGCTAGAAAGATTTTCTAATTGTCACTACTCAATATTTTCTTCTATAATTTCTGAAAAGGAATGCTACTGCACTTTTAGAAAGATCATCTTTTTAATTTTTCTGTTGATGAAAATATACATATTTATTTTGAAATTATATGTTTTTGAAGTATATATATTTAATTTTTGAAAATGTGAAGATCAAAAAATAATAACAAAAGCACCATAAAGTTACCCACCATTGATTCTTTCACTTGTCACCTTTGGGCAGCAAACAAAAATTGTTTTGAGAAGAGTAGAAAATCTCATGTGTCTAGTAAATATTCACCAGGCAGAAATTTGCATAATAATGAACTTAATGACAGAGCTTAAGCATACATACGTAAATAAAAAAATATTGCAACTAGAATTTCAAATCAACTATGCATTGATTTGTTGCAAATATTGCATGTTTAAACAAATCACTGCAATCAGGCAAGTCTTTTTCTTTCAGTAATACGTGTGTTTTGGTTTTAGTCTCATTAGGGTACCTTTAAAAAAAATCCAAACAAAACAATGACCCTTGAGGAGATCTCTAGGGATAATTAAATTCAAGGCAGAGAGGTCAGCTCAGGTTATGACCAGAGTTTTTTGGAATTCCAAAGGGATCATCTTTGTCAATTTTCTCAATGGACACAGGATGATCATGGGGAATTATTATAAAGAACTTTAATAAAATTGAAAAATGCATTGGTGGGAATAAGACCAAATTATTGTGCCAAGGAATTTTCCCCATCTTGACAATGCACCTGTTCATTGCCCAAGCGGAGAAAGGGCTGTCTTGGAGGAACTCCTTTGGAATACCTTACCTATCTACCCGACAGTCAAACGTGTCACTGGTCAGACAGAAATACATTCACAAGTGCATGCACCTATAAATCAATCCACCCATATTGGAGAAGTACACAAAGCTGAGTCCAAGGGTTGTAAATAACAAAAGTCAAAGAAGTGAATGGTGCTGCTGCTGGCGGCACCATGTCAGTTCCAAGCCATAGAAACCCTACACACAACAGAGCGAAACAATGCCTGAGCCTGAGCCGTCCTCATAACGGTTCCTATTGTTGAGCCCCTCATTGTAGCCATGGTGCCAATCCATCTTCTTGTCCCTCGACTTTACCAAACATGATGTCCTTCAACATGACAAGGTTCAAAGTATGGAAGATGAAGTCCTGCTGTCTTTGCCCCTAAGGAACACTCTGGCCATACTCTTTACCAGAGATGTTTCCCCTTTTATCAGTGCATGGTATTTGACTGCTCTATTCCAGTACCACCATTCAAATACATTGATTCTTCTTCAGTCTTTCTTCATTCAAATTTATGTACCAACCACCTAAGCTAGTGATGAAGAAATCGAAGACTTCTACCAAAGTCTGCTTTCAAAAATTGATTAAACATGCATGAAAGATACATTGATCAATATTGGCAATTGGCAATTAGAATGCAAAAGTTGTAAACAAAGAGGAAGAAATAGTAGTTGGAAAATATGGATGTGGAGATAGAAATGAAGTTGGAGAGCACATGATAGAATTTTACAAAACCGACGACTTGTTTATAGCAAATACCTTTTTCAACAACACAAAGGTGACTACGCACACGGACTTCTCCAGATGGATGACACAGAAATCAAATCGACTATATCTGTAGCAAGCTCAGTATCAGCAAATACCACAGGCCAGGGACTGACTGTGGAACAGACCATCAATTGCCCATAGGTAAGTTTGGGTTAAAGCTGAAGAAAATTAAAACAAGTCCATGAGAGTCAAAATACAACCCCGAGTCTACCACTTCGGAATTTTGAGACTATCTCAAGAACAGATTTGATGTATTGAACACTAACGACAGAAGCTTGATGAGCTTGGGGGAAACACCAAGAATAGCATTCATGAAGAAAGCGAAAGGTCACTAAGAAGAAAGGAAATATCAAAGCGGATGTCAGAAGAGACTCTAAACTTGCTCTGAATTATAGAATCGATACAGCAAGTGGACGAAATGATGGCGTTAAAGAGCTGAATAGGAATTGTCCAGGGGCAGCTCTAGAAGACAGAGTAATATGTTATAATGAACTGTGCAAAGACCTAGAAACCAAAAGGGAAGAACACGTTCAGCATATCTGAAAGTGAAAGAACTCGAGAAAAAAGTCAAGCCTTGAGTTGCAATATTAAAAGGTTCTACACTCGACATGCTGAAGGACACTGGAAGCATCAAAAGAAGATGGAAAGGAAATACTATCAGCGCTTAAATCGTGTACACCCAGTATGCAGAAGGCCGCAGATGGCAGTAGAAGCCCCAAATCCATTTGTAGGGTCCCTACGGGAATTCAGTCTCCTTTAAGTCCTCTCTGAGATTAGTGCAGGGGGGTGAGTAGCCTTACCATCAGGCAGAGTGAGTGGAAATTTGATGATGGCAAACTTAGTTAGGTTAAAAACGTAATATTTTATCATTTGGTCTCCCTTTTGACCTATCTTAAAATTGCTTCAGTTTTCAATATTTTCTACTTCCTTTTGATTTGTGACGTTCTACGTGTTGTCTAGTCATTGTGGTTGGTTTATATTTGTTTGTTTGTTTGTTTGATTCCCATCTGTGCTTTGTATTATTTGTGTCTATGAAATCCAGGAGCGGTAGATCTCTAGAGACAGCATCTGGTTGGTAATTATCTAGGTGCATAGTGGGGAAGGATAGGAACAAATGTGGGACTAACAGCTAGCACAAGAAGAAAATGTTCTGAAATTGATTGTGGTAGTGATTGCACAAATCTTCCTAATATGATTGAACAAGCTTTGTGCAGCGGCAATATTGTAGCCAATGACGTCTAGCCGAGGTGCGCTCATTGCTAATTGAAAAGCTAATATGACTGAACAATTGAATTACATGATATGTGAACTAAATGCCAATATTATTTTTAAGTGCATATGCCTAGATGGAGAATCTGACAAGAAACAATACCTTCACTTTTTATATCGTTGATTAATGATGGGTTCTATGATTACATAGCAATACTTTTTGATGTACTGTTGTAAGTACTCTTTATTATCCTACAATAGATTTTCAATGAAGAATACTGGTCACAATCTGGACATTTTTCTTCAACTCAACATGCCCACGTACTATTTTCCATCTGTCAATGGCAATGGGTTTACTACCTACCGCGAAGGTGGCTGAACACTTTTTGAAAGAATAAGAGGTGTTTTCTAGGAACATCTAGCAGGGCATTCACAATTCAAACAAATACTAGGTTTTAGATAAATGACCGAAGAGCTTGCAGGAGACTTACTGGTCATTCCCTGATATAGCACAATTTACCTGCAAGCCTATGAATGAATCATTATCTCTGCCATCCGGGAAATCCTTCCAAAGCATCGGCACACGTGCTGTGATGAATCGTTCCTGACGTGCATGCTGCCATTACTTGGGGCTGTTGCTGCTGGCCAACACATCTAGGCCCCCACCTAGAGACCTTAGTGGATGGGTAGTGATCCTCACAGGAACACATGCCCTGGGCTCCTCTCCCTCGGACTGGGTGGTGGGTTCTACCTGCACTTTTCCGAGAACAGCGCAGGTGCTTAACCATTGAACCCGAAGCGCTCCTTTCAAGGTGTGTTACACTCTCTTGAAATGACCGAGAAGTAGGGCTTCCTCAAGCTTGCAGAGAGATTGAATCCACTCTCTGGAGATTATTAATAGCATGCAGTTAATGAGTATCTCTGTGGGTGGCAGCATTTGGTCTGAGCCTCTTGGGGATATAACCAACCTTCACTCATCTCTAACCATTGATGGCTACCATTAAATACCAAAATTAACCTCAGAGTCGTGCGTACAAATCTCAGATGATTTCATTTGCATCAGAGGGATGATGACTCACAGTTCCGTGTGCCCTGTCTTAGAGATAGGCACGGCCCTTACAGGGTGAAATGGGTCTTGAGCTCCTGTTCAGAGGATATCCTGGACAAATGACACCATTTGTTGCCCCCACAATCCTCAACACTTTGTGAGGAAGAGCTATTAAGCTAAGATGAAGATCCAGAACCATCTGAAAAGGTAGAAATAATACTGAAAAATATCGGATTGGCTTTGTTCTCAGCGAAGGTATTTCATTTGCCAATGATATGTGATATGTGATATCTAGGGCACAGTTTCAGAGCCTGGTTTTTGTTTTCCTTGTTTAATCTCAGAAAAGTGTACAATTTCTCCCTGGCCAATTACCTCCCAACATCCTTATCCATCTTGGAGTCCCATCATTAATTATGCTTTGGCTCTAGAAATGACTACAACTTAAGATTCACGCATACGATGTAGCTGTTTTTAGGACTAAACATGCAAATAAACAAGCAAAAGAGCCCATCAACATGAACCTATGGATTGAGGTAACAACCCACCTAAGAGGAATCTCTCAGCTCTGGGTTTTACAAAGCATCGAGTGTCTGACAGACAAACCTCATCTAGACCGTCGCCTTGAACCTCAATAGCTGCTTTGTCCCCAAGAGGTTAAAATGACTGTCCGAGCGATGCTTCATGTATACTTATCTGGGAAGAAAAGGAGACACGGGTATTGACAACCTAATAGCACCATCAATTCAATTTCTGCTGCCTTTGTGAAAGAGCATCAATAAGAGTTCAATCTAGGCTCGTCTAGATCTGCTCTTTGGGTAATGGGGTTATACAGCAGTATTGACACAGCATGCACACACCCTAGATTCAAACATTCTTCATCATCTGGTAGCTTCAAGCAGGTTTCAGGATTTAATCAGAGTACATTCAAATTTTAAAATTTGAATATATAGTTGCTAAGGCGTGCCAAAGAGAAAATATTTAGGTTTTGCTTTCTAGTCTTTTGAGTAGCGTAGCAAAGACACTTAATACTTGCTTGTACATATCCCACATGGGTAATCTTTGGCAAAAGGAGCTGGGACAACAAGTTCACAGGATGGGAAGGCCCGATCTTTCATCCCCGGAAGTCCCAGGACCTGTAAGGAGGTGCTTACCAGGTCTTCCCAGCAACAGGCGTCAGAGAGTCAAAGTGCCCACTCCTATTGTTCAGAATTATTGTTTTGACTCTTATCTATTCAAATAGAGTCTTTGGTGGATTTGAAGATTACATACAGGGGAATTTCCAAAAGTTCATGGGAAAATGAGATTAAAAGAGAATGCGATTTCCCCACAAAGTTTTTGAAGACCCCTTGTCTTTGCAATGCATCACCAATCCAAACCAAGCCAGGAACCCTCGATTGAATTCCACTTATAGAACAGAGTAGAGCTGCCCCCAGTACAGTTTCCAGGGCTGAAATTGCTACAGAAGCAGGTCTTTTCTCCTGCAGAGGCACTGGGGGTTCCAACCACTGATCCATTGGCTAGCAACTGAGTGCTTTAACTACTGTGCCACCAGGTCTCCTGCCAGTTGCAATGAAATCATGAAAGATTTTCGATTGATTAATCATTGCCTTTTCCAAAACTGCTAAGGTATTGGCAGACATCGCTCAGAATTCCCAATACACAGCATTGTGTCTAAAATTATAAAACAACAACAACAAAAAACTGCCTGTTGTCAAGTCAATGCTGACTCATATGACCCCCAGTGGGTTTCTGAGACTGTGACTGTTTATGGGAATAGAAAGCCCAGTTTTTCTCCCAAGGAGCTGCTGGTAGTTCTGAACTGCCTACCGTGAGGATCATAACCACCATGTTGGAATTGAATGACTGAAAGGTAGGGAAGGAAAAAGAGAGAGAGGTAAAGAGGGCGAAAACAAGAAGGAAAGAAGGCAGAGGGGAAGGTAGGGAGGAAGGAGGAAGAAAAGTTATGGTGAAAGTTGGTCCTTGCTTGATATGTTTAATATTTCTTAAACATATGTTAACCATGTATGGACGTACATGATGTGAAAGCAAGAGTCCCTCTGGCTATCTAACCTGTGTTCTCAAACACTCTACCCCAAATTCAATAGCAGTGAGTCAAGTTTCACACGTGACCCTGCTGTGTGCCGCAGTAGAAATGTGTCCCATAGGCTTTCCAGCGGCTAATTTTTCACAAGTAGATCTCCAGGCCTTTATTCCAAGACACCTCTGGGTAGACTCCAGCCTTTATTTTCACAGTGAGTAGCCAACCACATTAACTCTTGAACCAACCAGGGACCCACAAACCACACACTGCCCTATAGTTTGCTTCTGGAAGTGGAAGTGTGTTTGGTTTGTGTAGTTGTACTATTTTGCTGTACAAGAGAACAAAATGTAAGAATTTAATAGCAACACTGAAAAACTAACAAACCCACGGCTGTATTTGAATCCATGAAGATATACTAGGTGGTCCACTAGACAAGTTCAACACACAAAAGCATCAGGGCCTGGAGCTGAGAGTAGCCCCAGACTGGGGACCTCTGATAGTGTCCCTTGCCAGCCTGGAAGAATCTCCATCTCACTAGGGGAAATGGAAATAAATGTAGTTTGTGGAGCTGTATTATTTTGCTTTACCAAAGGACAAAATGCAAGAATGTTGTAGCAACACTGAAAATAGTGTCATCTAGCAGCTAGAACTGTAATCTTATTGCCAATATTCTGATTGTGTCATTTTCCTCAGAGGACAAAGAGTCTCTTAAATAAATATCACATTAAATGTGTAGACAGACCTCATTCTAGCCTGCCTTTCTAAATGACCACCGATGTTCGGGGGGGGGGGGGGGGGAGAAAAACTTTTTTGTTCCAAAGGGACCCAGCTCCATTTAGTGTCATATTTCCACTGTAAACAGAAAATCCACCCTGCCCCCTGCTGACAGACCAGTATTTCTGAAAATTCCGTTTGAAATTTTACTGTTTCTGCAGGACCTTCTAAATTGGGTTCACACACCCAGCTTGCTGCACCAGGACCTCCACTGTCAGAGCCTGCTCTGGCCTCCCTGGGGCTGTTGAACAGTCCCAGAGATGTGCTTCCCAAATTTTTCTAATTCCTCTAAATTGATGAAGATGATTTTCAGGCAGGAGGTGACAGAGTATCTGGGGACTGAGTTCAACTCACTTCCTTGCTCCGCCCCCACCTACCCCGCTATGGTTAAGGGTGGGACGCTGAGGCCTGAGAGCTGGGTTGCCCTTCTACTCACTGGGTGGTCTGAGCAAGGGACAGAAATCACTCTGAGCCTCGATTGTCCTTTGAGGAAAATGGGGGGAATAATAGTATAGGTCTCATGTGTCGATTCAACAAATAATTCACAAATAGTGCTCTTAGCAGGCCTTTGATGTTAATCGTTGCTCTCATTCTGACTCGAAGCCGCTATGTGTATGCAGAGAAGAACTTCAAGGCTCTGATAAAACCGCATGCAGAAGGCTAGGCCTGTATGCCAGTGCACCTCTGTGTCCAAACGACCACGTCGTAGGCTAGTAGTCGAGTGATTAGCTATATGCGCCACCCAGGGTGCCCTCGAACAGGAGCTGATAAGGCCAAACCACCAGTTTGTGAGTGAGCAAACAACCCCTTAAGCATTGTGCCACCTGAGCCTTCTGCAGTAATAATAACAGCTCTCAATATTGCTTGTTCCATGCTCTGTGTCTGCAATTCCCCTGAAAAAGTGTCAGCGTGTTACTGTGAAAAAAAAAATCCTCAGATTTTCAGAAATTCAAGAGCCACCTTCCCACCTTCCACCTCCCATCTCCACCAAAAACATATATAAAACAAAAATCAGTAACTACTGACACATAGAAGGGATCGGCCTTCGAATTGTCCGAAACATCAGCGCAATGCTTGACCTATAATCAGCCCTCACTTGATTGGGTTGTATTGGAAACCAAACCTCAAATCTCTACCTAAGAAACAAAAAGAATAAGAAAATTCCAAGAAGAGATGGGATTTAAGAACAAATATTTTGAAGTCTTTTGAGGAATTTGATATTCACATCTGAAGGCCTTATCGCTTAAACATATAACTACATATGTTTAAACATAAACATTTAAGCAAACAAATAACTATGTTTAAACATAGACATATAACACAGAGAGAGAGAAAATCCTGCTTCCATAGACTTCACTCTGAGGGTTTCTGAGATTGTAAATCTTTACAGGAGCAGACAGCCTGCTCTTTCTGCCGAAGATGTAGACTATGTTGAATTTTATCCCTTCATTAAAACAGTATCTGGCTTTTAATTTTACAAGGTTCCTGCATCCATGTTCTCTGAAAGAACCATTCTATTTCTGGTTAAAAGGCCATTTTGTAATTGATTTCAGTAATATGTGTTTTCCTTTCTCCACTCACAAACTGCACTCTCCACACCGGATCACTAATGACGTGGGTTGCTATGTTGCTCCTTCCTGTACTTAAGTAGCAACCTGGGCAGCTTTCTCAGGGCCAATAGCAGCTCCCCTGGAGTTTTCTGAGCATTTGTTGCCTTGTGCCTGTAGGGCCTCTGCCCAGCCCCAGCTGCTCCCTGCCCCTCCCTCTCCTGTAATCCACTCTCCTTCAATATTCCAAGGGTGACCCTTGACTGTCCTTTGAATGCCACTCCAATTCAAAAGGCTCTGAGCTTTTAAGAAGAGCAGAGATAACATAATTCCAAGGAGATGGGGGTGGGGAGAGAGGGAGACTGTGATTGGAAAGATTAGCTAAATCTTCTCATTCCTGGGGATTCAGGCTCTCACAAAAAACATGAACTGGGAGGTTTGCTTTTTTGTTTTGTTTTGTTTTGTTTTAAATGAGCTCTTCCCA
Source organism: Tenrec ecaudatus (assembly GCF_050624435.1). NCBI lineage: Eukaryota > Metazoa > Chordata > Mammalia > Afrosoricida > Tenrecidae > Tenrec > Tenrec ecaudatus. Next base: position 68,425,931 of record NC_134538.1, read on the forward strand.
CCCTGCCCCAAGCTCATTCACTCGATTAATTTATTAGTTGATATTTAAAATACTTTGTGTATTCGTTCCCCGCTCATACTGTAAAATGAAACATCCCTAAATGTTTAGGCACCTCTCTGGCCTTTGAAATCGAGGTCAATTTTAAAACAAGGTCAGTCTTTATTAATATCTATCCTGTCTTCTTTAGTTTGCATGAATTGGGTCTTAGCTCTGATTCAGGGCCTGCTTAAATGAAACTGGTTCAATTCAGCAAATACTTATTGACAGTTCATCATGTGCAAAGTGTTGTGCTAGAGAACTATGGGGAATGGAAAGATCAAGAAATGTTTGTGACCATCAACACTTTCACCATCTACTAGTCGTCAATAAAGGCAAGAGAAAACGAGGTTCAGACTCTGGAGTGTGCCAAACGTACTTTCCTTCACAATTACAGCATTTTCTTAGGACCCTTTATCTTTCTTTTCTGTAAACAAAGTAGTTGGAGTTTTCCCCTGTGGATAAAAGGAGTCCTTAGGGGACTTCCAGAAGCTTGGTGGTGATGCTGCAGTGGGGACAGCACTTGACTGCTAACCAAAGGGTTATGACAGCCCTTTTGGGTAATACTTTAATTTACAGCCTTAGCAACCTGACAAGGCAGTCTTACTCTGACTTAGAGTCACCGCGAGTTGCAATCAGCTGGGAGAGCATGGGTTTCATTTCGGTACTTACCATGTGGAATTGGTATGTACACTCACAAACACAGGCCCTTTCTGTGAAGCAGTGTGCTGATATATTTATATTTATGCTCTCCCCAGTGATCTTCACTTGTGGTCTTCTAGGCTTACTTCCTTATTTAAAGTAGTCATACTGAAACTGCTGATCGTTCGACTCATGCTGGTCTAAGGTGTCACTCCAACCATCTGCAGAATCACTGGTAAAGACGGGCTCCACTAATAAATGGAACTGAGGAGACAGACTGCTGTTTGTCACTGAATATCTTTTCCAGTATATGTGCTGCTGAAATAAGCACGTCACTGAATATCGTTAACGACTCACTTGTTCAATAACCGTAAGCACCTGTAGTCATCAGTGTGGCTAATGTGTTCAGAACAGGAGACTGACCTACTTTCCTAGATCATTAAAGTGACATCACCCCTGCTCCTTATGTTAGTCTGGGCAGACTGGATAAACAAATGCATAGACACTCATATGTGTACGAAAGAGTTTTATAGAAAGTGTAATTATACATTCAGAAAGCATCCTAATCCAGTCCATTCCAAGCCCATAAGTCTGATACCAATTATAAAGTCCTCCTCAGATTCAGCAAACACATGCAATGACGCTGGATGCAGGATGATCGCAGGCCAGTGGGTAGAAAGTCTTTGGATTCAGTGGCATTGTGAGCATCTCGGCGCTGGCAGGGATCCCCACATGGCTGTTCCAGCACCCAGGGCTTCATCAAGGTAGGTCCATGTGGCTTTTCCTCAGGGATGTCTCACAGGGAGTCAGCCTTGTCAGTAGAGTCTTCAAGGGAGTCAGCATAGAGAGAAATGTCTCCCACCTCCAAGGAGGAAAATACAGGAGTTCCCAGAATTCTCAGAAGGCCAGTCCCACACAGAGGCCTCATTGGTTATATCTTCATTGACAGGCCAGACTCCACTCCTTCACTCGTAATCCTCTCAGTAATTATGTAACTACCACAGTTAACTATGGTTGCTTGCATGTTACTGTGATGCTGGAGGTGTGCTACCTGTATTTGAAAGACCAGCTAGGTCACCAATGGTGAACAGGCATCAGTGGCGTTTTGGAACTAAGAACAAACTAGGAAGACTGGGAAGAAGAAGAAGAAGCAATCACTGCTAAAAATTAGTCACTAAAAGGTGTATAAATCAGGAAAACTAGAAAAGAATTAAAGCATTGGAAGTATGATGTTGGCAAAGAACATTGAAATGACCACAGACTGCCAGATGAACAAAGAAGACAATGACGTCTGTCTCGGAGGAAATACACCATGAGTGATCCTGAGAAGGAAGGATGGTGAGACTTTGTCTCATGTACTTTGGCCAAGTTATCAAACGAGGCCAGTCGCTGGGAAAGGACATCATGCTTGGTACAGTAGAGGGCAGTGTAAAAGAGGACGAGCCGCAATGAGATTGACTTATGCAGTGTTGCAGCAACGAGCTCAAACATAACAAAGTGACGATGGTGCACGGCTTCATTCTGTTGTACATAAGATCCTACTGTCAGAGTCAATTCAGTAGCATCTAAGAACAGCAACAAGATGCAACCATTTAAAAAAAGAAAATCATTAACACCACTGTTTCTATTGAGCAGATTCCAATGTAGGGCAACTCCATGTTCTCATAGGACTCCTAGTTTTCAATAGATGATTTTTAGAATTAGATTTTTGAATCTTTCTTCTGACACACCTCAGTGTGAACTCAAACCTCCAACCTTTTGGTTAACTGTGAGCATATTAACCATGCACTAACAAGGGGCTCCACAATAATAGGTGACGCTTTCATCAACAAAGAAGGTCCCATCTATCCGCAGCCCACCGCTGTAATTGCTTTGTCAATAAAAGCTTCATCCACCGCTAATACAAAAAGCATTTCTCCCAGAATTCCAGTTTTGCATGTCCATTTTTAATCCAAACAGTGCACGTTAATCATGTCTCTGTGAATGGCTGGAGACAAGTTCTCTCAGTAATAGATTTGTCTTTTAATCTCATTAGAGTGATATCAGGAGGGTAAAAGGAATTTTTTTTCTATGCCTTGTGGGGGAAAATGCGATCAGGACTAATATCAAAATTTTAAGAAAACTTAACTGGATATTGTCCCGAATCATTGAGTCTAAGCAAGTTTACTGGAACGCTTCCCCACATAGAGTAGCAGTTTTTAGATGGATCAAGCATTTTAAATAAGCTCAGAAAGACCTCAAAGGTATCCCACGAGAATAAAGATGGTCAACCTTGACCAGTGAAGAAACAGTGGCTGAAACCTAGAAACTCGTGAAAGAAGACTGTAGAATTATCACTGAAAGCAATAGCTACTGAAGTTTCTACAGGGACTTCAATTTTGACTGATGACCTGAGTCTAGAAATTGACTTGATGGTGCCCAAAATCACTATGCAAAGATGAATTGAGTCAAGGAGCTGATCTTTCCATCTCTTAAGCAAGGTCAAAACAAATAAAAATAATTTTGTGGAATAAATCATAACCAGGGAGTCTTGATGTTATCACTATGATTCAGAAAGTACAACAGTGAGAAGAGTGACTACTCTGGGGGAACTACTGGCCCAGTGACATTTGAGACAGAGAGGTAAGATTAGAAGGTTATGGAAACTGTGTGATTTCACATGTGCAATCTTGGTAGAATTTTGTGAAGGACATGGGGAAATCATATGAGTTTAATATGAAGAAATATTAAATAAATTTTAAAATCATTGGTGAGAAAAATATCAGGAAAATTGTAGAGGAATTTTTATCCACCATGACAACGCATCTGCCTATTCTTTGAAGGTAGCAAAGGCGATTCTATGAGAATTTTGCTGGAAAACCTTACCCTGTCCACCCAGCAACCATGATCCTGCCCATTCAAACTTCATTTTGTTGGCAAAACTCAAAGAATATTTAGAAAGAATATGATTTAAGGCCCTCAAAGATGCCAAAGCTGTCATTTTGATGTGCTGTGAATTGAAGACCATGGAATTCTTTGGAAAAGGGTAAGAAAAGTGGAAACACGTTGAGAATGTGTAGACCGAGATGGAGGCTGTGTTGAGGAACAATAGCTTCAGGATTTTGTATTTCTGTTTGATAAAAATTTCTGTGCTTTCTGTAGCAATATTTTAATGTGCTCTTATAGATTGAATAAAGATTATTTAAATTCAATGCCCAATAAATATAATTTTAACTCAATATCCACTGGTAAATGCCAGAGTTCATCCAATGACACTAATGTACCAATGCTCCACCTCCACCCCCACTGAAAAAGGCTCAATCTACCTGTAATGAAAAATCTTCTTTTCTGCTAATTTTTAGGCTTCTGAAATACTTCTCCGGTTGCTTTTTGCTTGAAACGTTTTCAAAAAGATAGGTAGCAGAGTTCTCCCACTTTCTCACACACTGGAATCTAAGGGCTCACCCCTTCCTCCATGCCCACAAACAAATGGCTCCTTTCAGAAACCCTTTTGGATCAATGCCCCGACTCCCAGGCTTGCCCTGCCTTGAAGTTTCTGAAGGGGGCTGCTAAGGGGGTGCCTTCATAAGCCAAACCAACTCTAATCAAACCTTCAGAATTATGTATTTGCTTAAAGCACTAAGAATTTTTTAATTAACAAAATCATAACAATAAATTTACATTAACACTGAAATAACAAAACAGGAAATGAATCCCCAAGTTTTTTATGTTAAAAAGATATATTGGTCAGTTAGATTCAGCAACTGATACTTAATCCAAAATATAAATTAGAGTGACATTTCAGAACTGACTGGAGGATGAATTGCTTTGATGGTGTACAAAGATTACTGTTGTTTGGTTGGTTTTTCCTTCTCATTTAACTTTGGTGTTGGGATTGTTTTCAATGATACAGATTCCCTTCGTCAATGAGTGTGTATTGAATGAGTACTCTATGCCATGCATGGAACATGACAGACCAAGCCTGTGCCCTCATGCTGCTAAAACTATAGTGAGAAGACTGGTGATAGCACAATGAACAATCAAATGAACGCCCCGAGTTTGGGTAGTGATGGATGATAGGAACAGCAAGTGCGATTGAGGGGGATGAGAGAGATATGCAGCATATTCCACAGAGAAGGGGACTTTGGAGGGAAAGCCACAGAGGCAGTGTGGCCTGTGAGCCTCACAAGAGGATTTGATTAAAAAAATTCCTGCATGTTATAAAGAGTTTTCACTTGTTTCATAACCAAAAGATTGGCAGCTCAGACCCCTCCAATTCTGCTTGGCCACAATATGGGGTCACCAGGATGTCACACAGTTTACTGTGCCAGAAATGATGTTTAAGAGAATGGCTTTGCATTCATTGTCCAAAGGGACAGTTCAAGATCTACCTTGAAGTAGAATGCTGTTTATGAGAAGATTATATATCTCCATTTAAAGGAAATCCATTCAGAACAATTATTATTCAAATTTATGCACCAGCCATAAATGAAGAAAATTTAGGTATTCTACCAACATCTTTAACTGAACATTGAGCAATCATGCGAGAAAGATACAGTGATCGTTATTGGTGATTGGAATGCAAAATTTGGTAATAAAGAAGGCAGAGTAGTTGGAAAAATATGGAAATGACAATAGAAACAAAGCTGAAGATCACATGATTGAATTTTGTAAAACAAATTACTTTTTCATAGCAAATACCCCTTTCCACCAATACAAATATATACAGATATAATACACAAAAATCAATTTTACATAACTGTAGGAAGAGATGATGGAGAAGCTCAATATCAGTAGCTAAAACCAGGCCGACTGTGGAACAAAATCTCAATTGACCATATGTAAGTTCAAGATAAAGATGAAGAAATGTAAAGCAAGTCCTCCACCAGATCCAAAACGCAACCTAGAATCTACGACTTGTAAATTTTGGGAACATCTCAAGAAGAGGTTTGTTGCATGGAACACTAATGACAAAATACCTGATGAACAGTGGGAGAACATCAAGAACATCGTTCATGAAGAAAGTAAAAGGTCACTGAAAATATAGGAAAGAGAAAATATCAAGGTGAATGTCTAAAACTTCCTCTTAATTGTGGAGTAGCTGAGGTAAATGGAAGAAATGACTAAGTTGACAAGTTGAACAGAAATTTTCAAAGGGTAGCTCAAGAACACAGAGTATAATATAATGAAATGTGAAAATATCTAGAGTTAGGAAGTCAAAAAGGAAGGTTACACTCAGCATATTTTGAGCTGAAGAACTAAAGATACAATTCTAGTTTCTAGTTGTTATCTTAAAAGATTCTGTTGGCAAATATTGAATGATATAGGAAACATAAAAAGAAGATGGAAATAGTCACTGTACTGTAAAGAATGAGTTGGCATTCAACCATTTCAAGAAATAGTATATGAGCAAGAACCAATGTACTGAAGGAAGAAGTTCAAGTGGCACTGAAACATTATCCATAAACAAGGCTCCAAAAATTTATGGCTAACCGATAGAAATATTTTGACAAACTCATGAAGCACTGGAAGCACTCACTGGTCTACACCAAGAAATTTGGAAGACAGATATTTAGCCAACTGACTAGAAGAGATTCATATTTATATCCATTTCAAAGAAAGGTGATCCATAAGAAGGTTCACGCTATAGAACAATATCACTGGTATCACATACAAGTGCCGTTTTGCTGAAGTTCATCCAACAATGGTTGCAGCAGGACATTGATAGGGAGCTGCCAGCGGTTCAGGCTGGATTCAGAAAAGGACTCGGAATAAGGGATTTCATTGCTTCATCAGATGGATCTTGGCTAAAAGCAGAGAAGACCAGAAAGTTGTTTACTTGTGTTTCACTGACTGTCAAGGCATCAGAAAAGGTGAATCATTAAAAGACTATGAATATCCGAGGGAATAATAGGAATTCAAGAACACATAATTTTGCTCATTCAGAATTTATGCATGGATCAAGAGGTAGTTGGAAAAACAGAATAAGGGAATACTGCACAGTTTAAAATCAGGAAAAGTGTGTGCCATGGCTCTATCCTCTCACCACATACCAAGCAAATCATCAGAGAAGCTGGCTTACCTTTACAAACACACACACACACACACACACACACACACAATCAGCAGGATTAGAGGCTCATTAACAACCTGTAAAATGCAGAAGACACAACCTTGCTTGCTGAAAGTGAGGACTTGAAACAACTTGCTGATGAAGATCACGGATTGCAGCCTTCAGTGTGGATTACAACTCAATGTAAAGACCAATAGCCTCACAACTAGACCAACAGGTCACATCATGAAAAAAAGGAGAAACGACTGAAGTTGACAAAATGGCGCACTGCCTAAGGTAAATCTGCTATACAAGGACTCGTAGAGCACTGAAAAGCAAAGATGTTACCTTGAAGACTAAGGTGGGTCTGAATCAATCCATGGCATTTTCAATTGCCTCATGGACGTGTGAAAGTTGGACATAGAACAAGGAAAACCTACGAAGAATCAATGTGTTTGAAATGTGGTGCTGGAAAAACGTATTCAAAGTACCATGAGCTGCCAAAAGAGGAAGTAAATCTGTCTAGGAAGAAGAGCAGCCAGAGTGCTCCCAAGCGACCAGGATGGCAGGACTTCGTCTCATGTACTTTGTGCCTGCTGTCAGGAGAGACCAGTCCCTGGAGGGGCAGCGAGAAGGAGGAAGGCCCTCAAGGAGATGGACTGATACAGTGGCTGCAACACTGGGCTCACACACTGGGACAATTGTGAGGCCGCATGGGACTGGGTGGTGCTTCATTCTGTGGTGCATAGGGTTGCTATGGGTCAGAACTGAATCCAAGGCACCAGCAGCAACCAGAATTTCACTGTCAGTTAGGCACTGAGCTGGTAAAACTGCAAGATTGGATGTTTAAACTTACCACATGCTTCACAGGAGAAAAATGAGACAGATGTTTTAAAGATTTATAGGCTTGTTAACCCTGCATGGCGTCACTGTGAGTCAGAATCAACGCAATAGCAGTAGATGTTGGTGGGTGTTACTACGAGATATGTACCCTCCGTCCCTCTTACACCCCTGACAGCCACCAAAGAAGGTTGTTTGCTATGTCTATATCTATTCTTGACTTTTTGGAAGAGTGATATCGTGCAATATTTAGATTTTTGTGTTTGACGTATTTCATCCAGCATAGTGTTCTCCAGATTCTCACTGCCATTAAATCCATTCGGACGCATAGCAATCCTATAAGACAGGGTAGGACTGTGACTTTCCGAGACTAACATTACACAGCAATTGAAAGCCTCGTTTTCCCACGAGGAGGCGTGGTGGCTTGAAACTGCTGGCCTTGTGGCTAACAGTTCAACACATACCCACGCCACCCAAAACTCAAAACCAAAGTCACTGCCATCAAGTCATTCCTGACTCAGAGTGACCCTGTAGGACAAGGTAAATTTGCCTCTGTGGGTTTCTGGGCTCCATACATTACATACATCTATGTATGTATTACATACACACATCCATGTATTATATACAATGATATATAACTGTTCATATAACTATAAGTACATATCTGTGTGGTATGCTTATGGACAATCTCTCATTGCATATAAAATGTATTAGTCTGCTTTATAAATTCACTTTTCACTTAATAAATATTTTTAAAGACTTAGTATCTGCTCCTGGGCTAGGTCCTGGAAATATAATCGTGAATAAGCGACACACAAGTAGCCCCGAGCCCAGTGACACAGTGGTTACAAGGTTGGCAGTTTCAAGTCACGAGTAGCTCTGCGGGAGGAAAATTAGGATTCGTATCCCGGTAAGGAGCAACAGTCTTGGAAATCACCGAGCAGTTCTCCCATGTCCTAAAGGTAGCTATGAGGCAGAATCAACTCAATGGCAGTGAGTTCGGTTTGGAGAATTTTTAAGCTACATACTATATTAGCATTGCATTGTAAGCATTTCCCCCACAAAAGTCATATTACCTAAAATTGTGATTTCAAATTGTCATATAACATTTGTTCCGATAGATAGGCCAGTGACTTCAAAGAGGATATGCATTGAGGTACTGGAAGAAAGTATTAGAATTTCTATTTTTAGTTCGTTTCCCCCCCCCCATTCTATTCATATAGGCTTTTAATAGTAAATGTGAACAGTACAAAATGAAATGAAATATATATATGGATAAATAGTACAGAGAAAAATATTTTTATTGATAAGATTGGGTTATCAAAAAACCTTAAGAGCCCTTTGATTTAAGTTGTTCCCAACTATTCACACAAAGATAAAATTTTGACAGTTTTAAATGCATTCTTATGAGTGAATTACAGGTTAAAAGACAATGGACCATGGCCAAATTGCCTTTAAGGCTAGGTGGTGGAAGTTTTATGATACCAGTATAAGAGAGTGCCTCTCTTTCACATTATCCTTTAATTTCCCCCCTTAATTTATAAAATGGGTGCTGGCATTTTGTTAATGTTTCAATCTGCATCTCATTAGTAAGGCTAACCGTTTCACATTTATTAGCTAATTATATTTCTTTTATAAATTACATCTCTTGCTTGTCTTTCTATTAAGGGCTTTCTCATTGGACTTGGTTCCGAATTCCAACCAAACTCACTGCCATCAAGTCCATACTGACTCATTGCAACCTGCTGTGGGTTTCAAAGACTGTGTATGGGAGTAGAAAGCCCCAGTCTGCAGTGGAGCTGCTGGTGGTTTCCAACTGTCGACCATGTGGATTGCAGCCCAACACGCAACCACTACACCACCAGGACTCCTACGGATATAAAAAAAGCAGTAATTATTTTAAACTCATACCTGACGCGATGTTGAGGACTAGGGTGTGCTCTAATTGCATACATTATTTTTAACCCTGTCAATGACCAAAGGCGTTATTATGCACATATTGGATCAGGAAATTAAGATTAATGAAGTTCAATAATATGTGATTTGGTAGGATTTTCCCATTTAAAAAATGTATGCATTCCAAGTTTTTTTTTCTAGATTTTGTTTCCCTTTATTTTTAGTAAAGTTTTTTTAATGAGCATATATTTAAAATGTCAAGTAGTGACATTTGTTAATTCTTTCTCTGTGTTTTTCATTGCTTTTAGGATAAGAAGTGACTTTTCTATCCATAAAAAACCTTCATCACTATATTTCTTTCTCTGATTTTATTTTTTTGAGTAATCCTATAATCTATTCATAATTTATGTGAATATGTGGTATTAACTGAAGACATATGCATTTCCAAAATAGCAAAAGACTATGTTTGAATGGACACATAAATCTGATTTTTTACTATCATTTGGATATATGAAGCAAATGAATAAATAAGTGTAAATATATGTGTATGTGTATACATACACATATACATAAACATATATACACAAAAATAAGCATATTTATGGTAGGGCAAAAATCCTCTCCAGATTCTACTATTTTCTTTAATTTCATAGACAGTCTCAGCTATGTATTTTCCTACTAAACATTAGAATTCAAATTCTAAAATAAAAGGGATGAGGAATAATTATCATCTTCATAATATTCAAGGTCAACTACAATCAAGATATTTGGTTCTTGCCTCCCATTGTTCAATGTTTCTTTGCACTGATAATAATATTATGATGAAGGATAGCAATTATTTTTGTTTGAAAATATCCAAATATTTTGTTTTGTTTCTCAAAGTGAATGAAATAAACTTCTTTTTCTAAAGCATTGTTCTCGGGTCCAGTCAATTCTGACTCATAGCCACCTCATACAAGAGCACAGAATTGTCTTATAGGGTTTCGAAGGTTGTAATCCTTCTGGGAGGAGATGGTCAGATCTTTTCTTCCATAAGAGGCTGGGTGAATTCGAAACACCTTCTTTGGATTAGCAGCCAAGAGCATGTAACCAATGTCATTGGCCCTATAAAGCAAAGCCAGGATTACTGTAGAATTATATAATAAGCTGCCATTTATTGAAATCTTATCAAATTTAAGAGCTCTCCATTGATTCTTTTAGGATGTAGAAATGTATTAATATCTTTATTAAGAATGATCCCATCTCTCCATTTATTTTAACATTGGATTTAATGTTGACTATTTTAAATATTATAACATTGTTAAAAAAACAACAGTGAAATAAGGCATTCTTTTTGAGCACTGATTTCAATTGGAATGCTTATAAGATAGTGTTAGGATATTTGATGCTAGTTTAGGTTAATCTGTTCTATCATGTGAAGAAACTCCTAATTTATTATGTTTTTAAAACAAAAACGGCTGTTTTATCATTCATTTTGCCAGCATTTTATTAGATGTTCTTTTTATTTCTTTTAGCTATGATGTAATAAATGCAGATATGTTTCCTAAAAATAAGGCTTCTTTGTATTCCCCGATAGCCTGGATTTTTTTGTATTTGGGTATCAAGATGTAGATGATTGCTTTATAAAATGATTTGGGTCATTTTTCATATTTTCCTATCTCTGGAATAATTTATGTAGGTGGCAGGGGAATATCTTTTCTTTGAAAATTTTAAATAATTTACCAGTTAAATTATCTGCACAGGGGTCATTTTTCTTCTCCTTTCCTTTTTGGAGGCATCTACAATAATTTTATGATTTTACTATGCTTATTATGCTATTTATTTCTTAATCAACTTTGGCAATTTTACCTTATAAATCCAATCACTATCGAGGTTTTCTAGTGTCTTAGAAAAGAATTATAGATGATATTGTGAGTACTTTATCATATATCCACTGTTAAATTTTCTATTTCACACTTAGTTTTTTCTTCCTATTTTTGTGTTGTTTAGATTTGTCTGATAGTTTGTACTTTATTGCTTGTTCAAAGAACTTTCACATTTATTATAACTATCTTTTAAGATGATATTTCTTTGATATTTATTACATGACATGATATTAGTATATCAGTATTTTCTCACATTCTTGATTTTCATAACTTTTATTTACTTTTGTTAAATGTGAAAATTGAAGGTTATCAGTTTATTATATACTGTGGATTTTCATATTAGTCTTTTCCATTTTTGCCAGTGAACAAAATATCACCCTATGGTTTTGTTTTTATTATTGAGCTATAATTAACATACTGTGTTTGTTTGGGTTGACTAGAGAAACTAATTCATAGACATTCATATGTGAATAAGAAAGAGCTTTTAATAAAAGAGCCCCGTCCAGATCAAGTCCATAGTCCAATATTAGCCTATATGTCCAATACTAGTCCATCAATTCCTCTTTAGACTCACACAGCCATGCAATAATGCCGAATGCAGGAAGATTGCAGGATGATAAGTCTTGCAGATCCAGTGGCAATGGAAGGATCTCAGTGCTGGTGAGGGTCTCCTTATGACTCCTCCAGCTCTAGGCCTCTAATACCATCAGTGTGTATCCATGTGGCTTGTCAACAGGAATGTCTCACAGGGAGAGGAGAAACTGGATCTACCTATCTGACTTCCAGTGAGTTATTTATCTCCATAGCAACTCCAAATGAGGTCATCAAGCTGAAACCTGATTGAAGGCTACACTCTACCCCTTCACAGGTTGACAGGAGATTATGTAACTGCCACGCATATAATAGAATTCAATATTTCAATCAATCATACCAAGAAAGGTTGTTCAATCATTGCCACAATCAACTTTTGAATCATTGTTCCTTTTGTACCCAGTGATATTGACTCCTCATTTGCTCTACCCTCTCCTTACATTCCCTCTGGCAATTGTCAATCCAGCTACTGTCTTATTAATTCCACCACCCTGGTGTCTCGATACAGATAAAGACACAAAACAAGGGCAAACAGGGACTCAGCAACAATGCTACCTCTCTGACAGAATTGCTGAAGTAAAAATGGATGCATAAGCAAATGTGGTGAAGAAAGCTGATGGTGCCCGGCTGTTAGAATATATAGCATCTGGGGATCTTGAAGGCTTGAAGTTAAACAAGTGGCCATCTAACAGGGAAATAACAAAGCCCACATGGAAGAAGCATAACAGCCTGCATGATCACGAGGTGTCCATAGGATCAGGTTATCAAGCATCAGAAGACCCCCCCAAAAAAACAATTATATTGATGTGAACAAGGGGGATTGGAGTGGAGACCCAAAGCCTATCTGTAGACAATTGGACATCACTTCACAGAAGGGTCACAAAGAAGTGGTGAGCCAGCCGGGGCCCTGTATAGCATGTTCGAAACAAACAACATTCCTCTAGTTCTTTAATGTTTCCCACCACCCCCGTATCTTACACCCCCTTCCCCCCCACTATCATGACACCAGTTCTACCTTACAAATCTGGCTACCAGAGCATGTACACTAATACAAATAAGAACTCTCAACACAAATGGAATCCAGGACAGATAAACTTCACAGGAACAATAATGGGAGTATTTATACCATAAGGGTAAGGAGAAAATAGGAGGAGAAAGGGGGAATTGATCACAATGATTGACATATAGCATCCCACCCTACCTCGGGGGATGAGCAACAGAGATGCAGGTGAAGGGAGACAGTAGATGGTGTAAAACTGGAAAATAATAATTTATAATTTATCAGGGGATTCACAAGATGGGAGGGTGAGGGTGGGAGGGAAAAATGAGGAGCTGATACCAAGAGCTCAAGAAGAAAGAAAATGTTTTGAAAATGGTGATGGCAACATATGTACAAATGTGCTTAATACAATTGATGTTATATGAGCTGTAAGAGCCACCAATAAAATGATCTATATATTAAAAAGGCAAAGACCTCAATCTAAAAGAAAGAAGAAAATATTAAAATTTTAGAATAAATTCACATTGAATCCAGAGGGAGATCAAATTATAAGGTGTTACATTCCACATTAAATACAGATGCCAAAATCACGTTACAATATTTTTCTTTTGATTTCTTTTTCTGTCTGATATTAAAGCTGTTAACATTCCTAGCCTATGTGCATTGGGGATCCATCAGGGACTCAACCCACATGGGACCCTTCAAATGAATTTTGGGCTACCACTATCATTCATAGCTTTCCACAAACTAGGTGTTTAGAATTTAGGTAATGATCCCATGGCCTCCTCCAGGTTTGAGTCTTATTATTTACCATACTTGGATCATACAGGCTGTGTGTTTCTTTATTTGAACTTAATTAATTGCTCACTTGGATGACTGCATGTTTTGAGACAATCTATGACTTGGTTTTATTCTTTAGCTCAACAAATAGTTTGGATAATATTTTAAATCCCATGGAAATTCTTATTTATATTTTTTATTCTAATATATTGGGACAGTGGTATTTATAAGTTTTCTTTTTTTCTATCTAGTTTATGACAAACTTTTGTAAATGGATTACAGAAATTTGAGAAGAGAGTATGGTCTAAGTTTATTAGAAAACTCAATATATAAAAATATTTAAATTGTGATTTAAATTATTTATGTCATTATTTCTTTGGAGTCTCTTTGTTCTATGACCTTATTCAGCTTAACTTAAAATCTTTAAATGCTATTTTAAGTAATTTTACAGTGAATATTTTAGTTTTTCCTTAGATATATTTTAAATTCCAGCTAGTGTATTGTGCTCTAATTAGCTGTCAGCTATATATTTCCCAAGACTATAAATAAACTTTTTGACATTTAGTGCTTATTATCTTAAGTATCACTTTGATTTTGGTTTTCTTTTGTTTCATTTCACAGATAAATATTTACTTACTTAATGGTACTCTTTTCATAATATTTGATTTTAGGTGTGTTTTTTGTTACTAAGATACCTGGACTTTTAAAGTGCAGTTTGAATATCTTGAAATTTATATCTTGTAGGAAAGTTTAAAACACACTCATTGCCATAATCGTTATACTTAATCTAATTTTGATCACCTCATTTTTATTTATTTGAAGTTTTAATATTTATGATATTATTGTTTCTCTTGATGGTCACTTTTGTGTGTGGATGTTTTGATCTTTGACAGAAATAGGGAGTTTTCTGTTATTTTGTTATGCTGTTTTTAATTCACATCAGTATGATCTGACTTAGGGAGAACTCATGTGAAATAGTGAAACACTTCTCAGTCCTGTACAATTTTGATGATCCAGCCCCTTACTACAAACATGGTGTATTTTGAGTGCTTTCTTACCTAGGGGGCTCATCTTCTATCAATAGATCAGGCAGATTCTGTTGTAATCCACTGGCTAATTTTTGGATATAGGTCACTATTCTTGGCCTTTCTTTTTAGTCTGTTTTAACCTGTAAGCTCTCTGGAAATCTGACTATAGTGGATGACCCTGCTGGTATTTGATATGCTTGTGATAGTTCCAGCATCAGAACAATATACAAACCATCAGAATCAGACACACAGGAGACATGTTGTACTTTTAGAGAGTATTCATAATTGTGTTTCTTTTTCCTATTCTATTATTTCTTTATAAAGGTTCAATACTGTTGTTGCTATTATTCTTTTCTTCTTCGTCTTAGTTTCATTTATAAACAAAATGAAGTTTTCCAGACTATTATTAAGTTGAAATGGGAATCTAGATCCATTTTCAGAACCTCATTTAAAAGGTGACTGATCTCTTGCTCAAATCTACAATGATCCCTCTAGAGGCTTGCCATGTGTATCTCCTGGACTGATTTCCAGTGCTTACTTTTTTTGTTTTTTTCTCTGTTCTTACTACATATTGACTGTATAGTCGTATATCTAAAGACTATTATCATTGTTTAGAATGATGTATCTATCACATTTGTATTAGATGGCTATTTTACACTCAAATATTTTCCATAGCAAAGTAGTATAAGTAATATGCAAGACCCCTTAGACTTTACTTGTTTCTGTTTCTAACCAGCTTGTCCTGGACAAACTATGTATATTAGGATAGCGGGGGGGGGGGGGACTTCCGGAAGATGGAAGATGACAAAGGAGTGACACATATCAGAACAACTCTGCAGAATTCAGCCCAGGGTTGTTGTTTTGAGGGAAATTCAACATGGCTGGAATGCAGGAAGAGCATCATAAAGCTAAGGAGGCACAGACCCATGGGGTTTTGAGGGGCTGGGGGCTTTTGGCTTACCTCAGTGGAAGCTGGCTGTGGCTTGACCTTGGCCCCACCACTGTCTCTGTGGGAGCCAGGACCATTTGGAGTCAGTAGGGGTGCTTGGTTTCAACACAGCCAGTTTGTTGGTGCTTGCCTCGGGGCAGGGACTAAACCCTCGCAGCTCCATGGTCAGGGATCAGGGTTCAGCCACATTGTTACTTTTGTTCCATCTATTCTCTCTATCCGCCCCCCCCCCCCAGTCTTGGGAGGCTGCATAGGGGCTTTTTCTCAACACAGCCACAACTTGCTGCAGCTGCTATGGGGCAGGAACTAAAGAAACTCTTGCAGCTCCATGGACTAGGATTGGGACTCAGCTACATTGTTGCTTTTCTTTCCCTCTCTTCTCTATATTCCCCCCACCCCCACACACAGTCTAAGTGGTCTTACTTTATAATTGTTCTTTTTTCCTTTTTGCCTCTTTCCTGCTCTCTCACATTCCACTGCTGACCTCCAGACCACCCCCCTTAGCCTAGGGCATTAACGCCAATGCCACAACCAGCTGAGTTCCACCCTGTGTAGCAAGCCTGAGGCTGGGAAAGACCTGCTGACCTCCACCAGGGGATATTCTGCCCAACTTCTTACTGGGGAATTCCTGCCTGTGTGTCTGGGCATATAAGTCAGCTAGGCCAACACATGTCAACATTCCAAGCTGCTGCAGGAACCTCTCTCTGCCTAACCTCTGAAGCACAAAAGCAGGCAACCCCCCAGCCTTCTGGGGCACTCTCCTGAGAGGGAAGTCACAGAAGGATAAAGTGGTAGGTTAATTCTATAGTGAAATTAGCTATAGGCAGTTCAAAGAAGCATTGCTACAAGTCTTCAAGAGAGAACCAGTGCTCTTCAACTCCCTGGAAAATGGCACCTGGCTGCCCTATAAAACGCAACACAAACAGCCATCAGCCCCAAAAACCTCAACGTAAAAATAGGAGAACTAAAAGGCAATGGTAGAAGATCTCCCGAACATAACGACATGCATAGAAGAAGCAGCCATTGAACTGCCACAGAAAGAAATTTTCAGAATGCTGCTTGGAGTCATACAGGATATGAGGGAAATAATAGAGAAAAAGGATGAAATGATAGAAGAGATAAAGGCCATACACCAAAGGAAAATACATAAGCTTAGGGAGGAGATAATAAAAACCAGTAGCAGAAACACAGACCTCAAGAATTGACTGGAAGACACAGGGAACTGCATCAGTGACTTGGAGAAAAGCCAAGCAGACTTTAACAAACGTGAACAAAAATCTAATAAGATCATCAGAGAAGCTGAAGAAAACCTATGAGTTATGTCTGATGCTATGAAGTGGAAAAATATTAGAGTTATTGGCTTACCAGAGGAAAACACAACAAAGAAGATATCTAGTGGTGTACCGGGTGGCAAGTTGGGCTGCTAACCACAAGGTCAGCAGTGTAAAACCATCAGCCTCTCCGTAGAAGCAAAATGAGGTTTTCTGCTCTGGTGAAGACTTACTGTCTCAGAAAGGTCAAAGACCGTTCTACTCGGCCTTATAGGATTTCCATGAATCTGAATTGACTCAACGACCATGGGTCAAAGAACTCACTTTTAACAGGTTCCAGTTCAGGGTCACAAATACTCAGGATATGGTTCTTCTAGTCAAGATACTCTCTTCTCAGTCACATCGAGAGATACACCTCACTCTGGTCCTTGGTCCCTCACCCAAACAGCCCTTTAGCCATTCTGCCCTGATCAAGAAATGTTACAGAGTTCTTCTAAAGCTGTCAGTAAATGACAACAGGGCAGGACATTCCATGGTAAGCCTTAACCAAAAGGCACTCCCTCCTAACTACAGTGGTCAGTAAAATTCTCTGCATGCTAACCTCTTTCCTGAAGGCCCCAGCTTTATTTAGTTTGTGTGCTGTGAAGTCTACCATTTTCCCTCATGCTTTCATTCTTAGTCCTGCTGCTGCCTCTTCTCTGCCACTCAGTATTGTTTTTCAGTTGTCACAGATTCAGGCTTTCTATCAAAGACATTCAATGTGCAAGGACTTAGGGTCCAAAGACACACTTTAACCTGATCCTTCTTTTTGGTGCCAGTGATATGCATCCCCACTTGCTTCTGGCTCATATTGTAGTCAGAAGGATGGCAAAGTTGACCAATCCCTATGCTGGTTTTTAAAATCACAATTAACTCTTTGAAAATAACAATTAAATCATATAATGTACCACCATTCTTCTGACTTCTCTTATGCAGATTCATCCCAATCTGCATGGTCCCATCCAGTCATTTGTTGGACAGGACAAAAAGAGTATATCCAATAATTAAGGACATCACAGCATCCTTTGTGACTTCTTTTGTACATTTTTAAAAATCCATCTCCTGTGTGCCTGTGTTAGGCTGGGCTCACTAGAGAAGCATAACCAGGACACTTGTGACCAAACAAACAACAATTCAAAAGAAGCAGGGGTTACAGTCCTAATCTCGGATAAAATAACCTAAAAGTGCAAACCATCAAAAGAGATAAGGAGGGACACTCTATTATGCTCAAGGGAATTGTAGACAAAGAATCACTAAGCATTGTAAACATATATTCCCCGAATGAGAGACCTACTGATAACATCAACCAAACACTCCAAAAGATGAAACAGGAAATCACAGCTACAACAATTATAGTGGGTGACTTCAACACACCACTCTCTGAGAAAGATAGATCACAGGGAAAGAAATTCAACAAGGAGGCTAGAGATCTAAGCACAGTTTCACAATTTGAACTCATAGATATTTGCAGAGCTTTTCATCCAAATACAAAAAAATTCACATTCTTCTCAAGCCCACATGGCACATGTTTGAAGATAGAACACATGCTGGGGCATAAGGCAAATCTACATAAATTTAAGCACATTGATATCATACAGACCTCTCTCTCTAACCACTGTGCCATAAGGCTGGGAATCAAATAAAGGAAGATGAAGAAACAAGAGCAAACAATTGGAAGATGAATAATTCTCTACTACAAAAGGAGTGCATTCTGGCACAGATCAGAATTGAAATTAAGATATTTCTAGAAACCAACGAGAATGAGCACATGTTGTATGAAAAATTATGGGGCACAGCAAAGGCAGTGATCAGAGAAATTTTCATAGCAAACATGGACACCAAAGACAGGAAGAGAGACTCATGGTTGATATGCTGGCACAAAATGTACAACAACTAGAGCAGAGTCAGCAGGATAATCCTATTAATAGCAAAAGAAAATAAATTATAATAATCAGGGCTGAGATTCAGGAGAGGGAAAATGTGAAAACTATGGAAAAATTAATGTTGCTAAAAGTTGGTTCTTTGAAAGGATAAACAGAATCTACAGACCACTGGCAACCTAACCAAAGAAAGGAGGGAACAAATTTAAATAGCAAGAATAAGGGATGAAAGAGGAGATATTACAACAGACCCTAATGAAACCAAAAGGATAATTGCACAGCACTGCACAGGATTGTACCCCAATGAATTGAAAAATTTGGAAGACATGGTCAAATTCTTGGAAAAACAATCCCTCCCTAGACTATCTTCGATGGACGACAAGAATCTCAACAGATCCATAGCAATAGAAGAAATAGACAAGGTTATTAAGGGTTTACCAAAAAAAACCTTCCCTGGACCAGATGGCTTCACTGGGAGAATTCTACCAAGCATTGAGGGAAGAACAAACACCAATCCTACACAAATTCTTCCAGAACATAGAAAGAGACAGCAGAAAACCAAAATCCTTGTATGAAGCTAGTATAATTCTGACACCAAAACCGGGCAAGGATCCCACAATAATCGAGAACTACAGACCAATATTCCTAATGAACATCGATGCAAAAATCCTTAACAAAATACTATCCAACAGAATTAAAAAGCATATAAAACAAATAATTCACCATGACCACATGGGATTCATACCAGGGATGCAGGGATAGTTCAACATACAAAAGACCATTAATATTATTCATCACATTGACATGAAAAACTGTAAGAACTATATGATAATATCTATAGATACAGAAAAAGTATTAGACAACATCCAAGACCAATTCCTCTTTAAGATACTTGAGTAGATAGGAATGGAAGACAAATTCCTGAAACAAAACAAGCTACATATGAAAGACCAACAGCCAACGTGGCAGTCAATGGAGAAAAGACTAACACATCCCACTGAAAAAGGGGACCAGACAAGGATGCTCCTTGTCCCCACTCTTATTTAATATTGTGATGGAGGTTTTAACTAACAGCACAAGGCAAAGAAAAGACATCAAAGGTTTTCGTCTGGGGAAGGAAGAGGTAAAACTATCATTATTTGCAGATGATATGACTTTATATATGGAAAATCCCAAAAGTTCCACAAGGGGAGTACTGGAAGCAATAGAGGAGTTTGGCAGAGTGGCAGGATACAAGATCAAAAGCAGAAGTCCATCAGACTGTTATACACAACAGATAAGACCACAGAAAAGGAGATCAAAAGGTGGTACCCTTCCCAATAGCCAAACAATAATTGAAATATCTATGGATATACCTGACTAAAAGAGCAAAAGATGTATATGAGTAAAACTACAGAACAGTCTTACAAGAACTAACCACGAGCTTTTCTTTCTTGCTGTGTTTTGTTTTGTTTTGTTTTTTTGTCATTTGCTTTGCTGTTGTTGTTTTGTTGTATATTGTTGCTTGGTTTTGCTCTGTCTTGTTTTTTTTTGCATGTTATTATCTCCGCAGGTCTATCTAAATAAATATGCTGGATGAACAATCTGGAGGAGAAAACAATGGGACCAACAGTTCCACGGAGACATGGGAGAGGTGGAGGTGGGGGAAAGGTAGTGGTGTTAACAAACCCAGGGACAAGGGAACAACAAGTGATCCAAATTGGTGGTGAGGAGGGTGTGGGAGACCTGTTAGGGCATGATTAAGGGTAATGTAACCAAGAGTAATTGCTGAAAGCTTGGTGGGGACTGAGCATGATAGTGGGGCAGGAGGAAAGTCAAAAGAGGAAAAAGCTGGAGGCAAAGGACATTTATAGACATCTACATAAAGACATGTACATATGCAAATATATTTATATACAAGTATGGGGACATAGATCAATGTGTATATATTTATAGGTTTAGTATTAAGGTAGCAGAAGGACATTGGGCCTCCACTCAAGTACTCTCTCAATGCAAGAATACTTTCTTCTATTTAATTGGCATTCTATGATGCTCACCTTCCTGACAACCACTGAAGACAAAGCAGGTGAATAAGCAAATGTGGTGAAGAAAGCTGACGATGCCCGGCTATCAAAAGATATAGCATCTGAGGTCATAAAGGCTTGAAGGTAAACAAGCAGCCATCTAGCTCAGAAGCAGCAAAGCCCACATAGAAGAAGCACACCAGCCTGTGTAATCACAAGGTGCTGAAGGGATCAGTATTAGGTATCAAAGAACAAAAATATCATATCATTGTGTGCTCACCTCCATGATATAATCGCTGAAGACAAATGGGTGCATGAGAAAATGTGGTGAAGAAAGATGATAATGCCCGGCTATCAAAGGAGATAGCGTCTGGGGTCTTAAAGGTTTGAAGGTAAACAAGTGACCATCTAGCTCAGAAGCAACAATGCCTACATGGAAGAAGCACACCAGCCTGTGCAATCACGAGGTGTCCAAGGGATCAGGGATCAGGCATCATCAGAACAAATAATCTTACAATAGTGAATGGGGGGGTGGGTACGGAATGGATACCCAAAGCCCATTTGTAGGCCACTGGATACCCCCTTATGGAAGGGTCTCAGGGAGGAGATGAGCCAGTCAGGATGTGATGTAGCAACGATGAAAAATACAACTTTCCTCTAGTTCCTAAATTCTTCCTCCACCCTCCCTGCCCCTTCCACTATCATGATCCCAATTCTTCCTTGCAAGTCTGGCTAGACCAGAGGCTGTACACTGGTACAGATAGGAACTGAAAACACAGGGAATCTAGGGAGGATGATCCCTTCAGGACCAGTGGGTTAGTGGTGATACTGGGAACATAGAGGGAGGGTGGGTTGGAAAGGGGGAACGGATTACAATGATCTACATGTGACCTCCTCCCTGGGGGACGGACAACAGAAAAGTCAGTGAAGGGAGACATCAGACAGGGCAAGATATGACAAAATAATAATTTATAAATTATCAAGGGTTCATGAGGGAGAGGGGAGTGGGGAAGTAGTGGAGGGGAATGAGGAGCTGATGCCATGGGCTTAAGTGGAGAGCAAATGTTTTGAGAATGATGAGGGCAATGAATGTACACATGAGCTTTACACAATTGATGTATGTATGGATTGTGATAAGAGTTGTATGAGCCCTTAATAAAATGATTTTTTAAAAGAAAGAAGAAGAAGAGACAGTTGCCTCCTACCCTCTACTTTCTGTGTACTTGACTTTTGACAATAACAATGTCTGACTGCATATAGGAAGGTGAAGAAAGGTGAGGTGATGGATGGCATATATGTGTTTAAACTATAAAAAAAGAACACTTTGAAAGTTCTCTGTGTCAGCAGTTCTCTATGTGCAACCTGCAAATGTACTTTCTAAACAGTCTATAATGTAATAATATTAAATAGTTTATAATAATACTGAAGTATTATTTTATCAGGTTGCTGTGATGACATTCACACTGAAACCACAAGAGCAATAGTAGAAAAAGCACTCCCCTGTTAGCATATACCATACAGTTATATCCAGTGATACTTAAAATTACTGAGTGTTAAGAACGATTCAAGCATCACTGCTAACCCTAAGACTTCAAGTTCAAATTAACCAAGAGGAAACTCAGAAAAAGACCAAGTGATCTTCTGCAAAATCAGATACGGAAAACCCTAGAGAGCCCAGTTCTTCTCTGACATTCTTAGGGGCATCATGAGTCAGAATGAACCTGACAGCAAACATACATATATGTGCAGTACTCAGGAATCACACTATATTTTCACTTTAAAATGACCCTGATGGAGTGTTAAAATTCATTTTTACTAAATCTCAATTCTTGAATACATGTCTTCTTTTAAAAGTTTTCATTTATTTTGCTCTTGTTATTGCGAATTCAAAAATTTTCATTTCATCATTTTCTGCCTAAACAGTTCAGTGACATTGTGTATATTCTTCAAACTGTACAACCATTTCCACCCTCTTCTTTCAGCTCTTCTCCCTTCTAATCTAAACTCACTAACCTCAAAGTTTACTATTCTTTTGAATTATTGGTGACAATTTTATCCCAACTAGACAATCATTAAAAGAGTATAATTTAAGACATGCTAATTTCTTTTTACTTATTAAACTATAGTTTTTAAGATCATCTCAGGGAATGCTTCTGGTTTAGGTTTAAAGATTATGTCAGGGAGGTAATTTCAGGAATTAATCCATCCTCTATGGCTTAGAAAGTCTGGAATCCATGAGACTTTGAAATTCTATTCTGAAATTTTCCCTTTTTGCTCACAATTCTCAATGGAATCCTTTATCAAAATGTATAGTAATGGTAGCCAGAACGCATGTAATTCTTTTGGATACATGGCAAGTAAGTAGTTGTTCTTGAAGCCTTCCACACATTTTTTATCCTCCTGTTCTTGTTTAGCATAATTCACAATAATAATAAATAGATAAATAATAAATCACAACAATCGCATCCAATCATAGTTAACATGGTAGCTCCAAAAGTGAGTACAAACATACCAGCTGTGAGGATGCTGCAGGACAGGTCAGTGTTTCATTCTTTTGTACATAGGATCACTATGAGCCAGAACCAAATCTATGGCCACCGGGGTAATTACATCATTTCACGTCAACTTGATAAATAGAATATAGGGGTAGAGTAAATAAAACATCTTTTTATATAAGTGAAGTCAATGATATTAGTCCTCTCATGATTGGCATATTTTGCTCAGCATAATGACTTCAAACGTCACATATACGGCAGCATACATCAAGATTTATTTCTCTTACTGACTGACTAATTTCCATGGTATGTGTTTATCACATTTTATCTATTTATCTGTTGGTGGACATTCAACTTGTTTCCAACTTTGGTTATCTCTCATGAATATAGTAGCAGAAATTCTCCCCCAAAATACTTGCTAATACAATATTAAAAAAATTATATTCCACAACCAGTGAAATTAATTCCAGGAGTGCAAAGATAGTTCAACATTACCAAATCAATCAGTGCATCACACAATATCAATAGAACAAAGAAAGGATCGCAAGAGGATCTCTCTGGGTACAGAAAACGCACTTAATAATTTGAATACTCTCTCTTGATGTAAACCCTAAAGAATATTGGAATATAATTTGAATAGTCTTCTTAACGTAAACCCTAAAAAGTGTTGTAATAGAAGGGAATTCCTCAATATGATTCAAGGACTGTGTAAAAAGCTTTCATAAAATATTATATTTAATGGCAAAAACTGAGAGCTTTTCCCTTGAAATAGGAACAAGACAAGTGTGACCACTCTCACCACTTCCAGTCAATTTTGAATCAGAAGTCCTAGCTAGAGTAATCGATAAGAAAAATAAAGAAATCCTATCCAGATTGAAAAATAATACAATTATTTCTTCTAGTAGATGATATGATCCTAAATATTGAAAATCCTACAAGCCAACAGAAAAACTTCTAGAATTAATAAAAGATAGACAGACATTTCACTAATAGGCAGCAAGTGGCTAACACACACATTAAACGATGCTCAACATTAAAAGCCATCAGAGAGATGTATATCAAAATCACAATGCATGGCTATGATTAAAAACAAAAACCAAGCATAGCATTTTGGGGAGGGTGTGGGGAAATAGAAATCCATATTCATTGCTGGTAGGAATGCAAGATGCTGCAGTCGTGAAAAAAAAGTGTGGTAGTCCATAAAAAATTAAAAATAGAACTACCATATGACCCAGAAAATTCACTCTTAGGTATCTACCCAAAGGGTTTGAAAACCAACATGAAAAAAGATGTGTGTCTGTTTGATATACCTTTTTAATGTCTTTGGTGATGGAACAGAAAGTGCAAATGAAACATCTCTGCTGCATCACAGACATAATTGTTTAGAGAAAAAGTCTTTGTGTAATTGTTTAAATTACATATTTGAAGGAAAAATGACTGACAAACTACGATTTTCCTATCTTGGGTATTGGCAGGCAAAAATTGATTAGAGGCTTGAATAAAGAGCCTGCCACTTGAAGGAAAATATTGACAGTATTTGATGCCAAAGTTAAACTTTTATCTTTCTATGAAAATTAGAATTTTGGGAAACGTATTTTGGGAACATGACAATTTTGAACTACTTTGAGACTTTAGTGAACTTAATCATGTTATTAACCAGTATGAGGTTTCTTTTGAAAATGTATTTTAATGAAGTGTATCAAAAACAATCTGTATATTGTTTATATTTATATTTAAATGTATATTGTTTAATTATGCTTAAATTACATTCCAATATTCTTTAGTGTTTACATGAAGAGAGTATTCAAATTATTAAACGCTTTTTCTGTACCCAGAGAGATCCTGATGCAATCCTTTCATAAAAGTTACAAAAAGCTAACCAATAGTTTCCAAAAAGTCAACATGTATAGTCTTGCAAAATTGTACCAGGGTAAAAGAGTTATTCAAAGTGCAAGACATATCATTGAATTAAAATGTAATTGAGTACAAAAACATATTATTAATAGGTGTCTGATCTTGCAGGGCAAACAATTTTTGCAAAATTATCACTTGTCTAATTTTGGCTTGATATAAAACAATTCTCTTTGAAAGCTTTAAGGTAATCCTCTGATTTCATGCAATATACATGAGTAAGGACAGATTTCTACACAACTTAAGAAAAACAACAGAATATGTGTAGAAGAAAATATGAGACTATAATTCTCCACTTAAGAAATTTTCACTAATATACCACTCTTACTTGTTTTTGCTTTTGAAAATATAGTGCTATTTTGTGAAACATTTATGTTATCATAAAATTAGTCTAATTGTTATTTATAGATGCATTAATATATAACTTCTCAATTATTATATTAGTATCCAATTTCCTCAATTTATCTAATTTGGAAAAGATCAATAAATATTATCCAACTAACAAAATCCTTGGAGTCTTCAATAACTTTTAAGAATGTAATAGGCTTCTGGTACTGACAATTTTGAGAGTTGCTGTTCTAGTGTTTGCAGATTTTCAGTTTCTAAGCCAGGAAATCATAGAAGAGAACTGTTTTCTACTTTGTTTTTTGATCACATAGCTTTGTTGGGCGGCAATTTTCAATCAAATTCCATCTCTCTTAGCTTAGTGAATAATCCTTTCAGTGCAAGATAATAAATGGATTATTATTTTATCTGTTAATTTTGGAAATGTCCATTTCCTTCAGATACTTTGTAGGAACATGGGCATTAGTTTTCTTTTTTTTTAATGGAGATATAAGTTTTGGGAATGAAATTCACTAATATAAAATGCATAACTCAGGGTTATTCAGCATGTTTACAAGACTGTGCAACCACCTCTCTCCAGTCCCAGGAGATCTTCATCACCCTAGAAAGAACCTGCATGCCCCTCTCTTACCACTCTCCATTTCTTCTCCTTTTGCAAACATCACTTCACTTTTTTATGACTGCAGAGATTCCCCTTCTGGACTTCATTATAAATAAAAACTTATACTATGTGACCATTTGTGTCTTAGCATATTGTTTTTTAGGGTCATCCATATTATAGCAGACATCCATATTGAATTATTTTTTATTGATGATTTAGTATAATTTTTACATTCATAGCTTAAGAGACACTTGGAGCATATTCACATTTTTATTATTATACATAATGCTATGAGCACTTCTATAAAGGTTTTTATGTGGACATGTTTTTCAGTCCTCTTGGATATATATCCAAGAGTAGAATATTTGCATTCCTAATTTTTGGCAATTCTATATTTATCATCTTAAACAATTGCCAAACTATTTCCGCAAAGATGGGACACTTTTGTCCCTCTAACTACCTAGCATCGATACATTTCCCCACTGTCAACATACAAAAGTTTGAATTTTTCCATATCATGGCCAGCACTTATTGTTGTCTTTTTAAAATTCTAACTAGTCAAGTGGATACAAGTTTTATCTTCTTGTGATTCTAAGAAATTGAATAATGCTGTTTAATATTACATTTATGAGTAAGGTCTGGCAATGCATTTTCAATATTACAAACACATTTCAAAACTCTCAATCTTTGATACCTCAGTTCTTTGTGCTTTTGTCTTACTTCTAAATACAATCTTTTAAAATTATTTAAAAATACAATGTTTTAAAATTTTCTCTGAGGCCGTTTGGTTTTCTGTTATAAATGCTTGAGGATATGATGGCACATTCTCTGAAAAGTCATGAAGAATATAATGATGTGAAAGTATTTCTTCCACGTTTGTGGGTTAGTTCTACTTGGGTAAGGAGTCTTATTAATTTGAATAATCAACACCTAGTGTCCGCATTTTATTTTCTAAGCTTTATTTTATTAAAGCAACTGAGACTAATAACATGAAATCAAGTGGTTGCTTTTGTGACAAAGTAAAAAATAGTCTCAAAGACTTGGGAAAAGAAAAAGGTATAATATATAAATCTTTTAAAAAATTTTGTAACAGCAAATAAAGACTAATGTTTTTGCATTGTATCTTTTTGTAAAACTGAGACACTATCACACATGGCTTATACTTGGAGGTATTGCTTGGAGCTACTCCCATCCTCTCCCCGGTCTCTTGCTTCCTGGAGTTCTAACTAAGTAGATCAGGTTCCAAATGACCAGCAGTTTAACTTGCAGAAATACAGTGTCTGTAAAATCCTATGCACAGCATAATCATCCACAAGTAACAATCTCAATGACAAATGAACTAGGAAGTTCAGCAGTTCTGATACCGTGAAGGACTCTCAGTGAATGTTAGAAGGCCAGTCATAACTATCACGTGGCTATATAGACATGAAATAGTCATAGAGACACTTAATATCCTTAGATAAATAGAGGTGATGCATTCCCATAAGGGAGATGAAATTAATAAGAATCAAATAAAAATTCTTGAGTTGAAAAGTACAGTAATTAAACCCAAGAATTTCACATAGGAGGCTCAATGGCAGATAGCAAAAGAAAGATTTCAGTTATTATTATGATGAAGCAGATTATAATAAGATTAATATTATAATCTCTAGAACAACCACTAAGAAACTATCTCATAAAGTATAGTAAAAAGTATAATTGTACAACTTTTCTTAATGCGACTGAACTATTGAATTGTATGATATGTGAATTATATATTAATAAAATTGTTTCAATGAGACAAGTAGATAACAACTAGAATTTGATGATTTTGAATCCAAACTTGTTAATCATTACATCAAATGTGAATGACTTGGCTAGAAACAAGTTCAAAATCAAATATGAAAAATTATATGCCATTCAAACAGCTACTAGCACAGATGTGAAATAGCTATATTAGTGTCAGGCAAAATAATTTTAAAGTAGGAAATGTGCTATAGCAAAGAAGGGTAATTCGTGGTACTTAAAGGGTCAATATAACCAAAAGATATAATAATTACTAGTGTATATACATCTAACAAAAGAGTTTCAGGACACATATAATAATTATTGAATTGAAAGGAAAAATAATACAATAAGAATTGCATCGCTATTCTTCAACTAATAATGAAATCTCAGTAGTTGATAGAAAAACTGGACAGAGCAAGGATATAGAAAGTGTAAACAATATGAGCAAGTATATAGAAAATGTAAACAATATTATCAACCAACTTTATTGATATGATATATATAGTATACTCCTCCAAGTTATAAAACAGTATACACTCTTTTCACTTGGTATGTGAGTACACATGGCACATTCTCCATAATATCAGGAAAAGGACAAGTTCTTTTCTATAAAAGGTCAGATAGAGAAAATGCAGTGAGAATTAAAATAACAATGGATAAAATTTACAAAAGAAGTCAATTTATAGTGGAAATGGTAAATCATTGGTTGCCTTCATTTGGAGGTGGGAGTAAAAAGACTGTAAATAATCGACAGGACCCCCACCCCTTTTTATTCAATGTGTTTATTCTGAAAAGTTCCTTTCTTTCCAAAAGGCGATCAAGTGACCCTTTGAAGGATGGACTGAATTATTTTAAGCCTGCCTAATGAGCAGCTGCACATGATTCTCAAAAACTCATGAATTCCGTGCTTGGCATTACAAGATCCTCTTCTCACTCCATTCCTGGCTGTTCCTACTGTCTATTATGGGCTCCATTAACTATTATGAGCTTGTGTCCAAATAGAAGGTAAATATATATATATAAAGTCTTCGATCTCTTGGCGGCTGGTTCCCTGAACATTGATTGTGAATCCAATTAAAACAAAATCCTTAACAACTTCAATCTTTTCTCCATTTATTATGATGTTACCTATTGATGTAGTTATGAAGATTTGGGTCTTTTTTACATCGAGCTTTAATACATACTGAAGGTTGCACCACCTTGATCTTCACAAACAAGTGCTTCGATTCTTCTTCAATTGGAGCCAAGAAGGTGGTATCACCTGCATTTCACAGGTTGCTAACAAGGCTTTCTCTAACCCGACTTCTCTGGTGACTGTCTCAGCATAGATTGGATAAGTACGGTGAGAAGATACAACTCTGTCGCACACCTTTCCTGATTTTAAGTCGTGCTTTTTGATTTTAAGTGCTGCATGAACATAATGAAGTGTTTTGAAATTCCCATCCTTCTCAAGGATATATACAGAGTTTGTTATGATTCACACAGTCAAATGTCTTGGCATAGTCAATAAAACACAAGTAAGCATCTTCCTCATATTCTGTGCTTTGAGCCAAGATCCATCTGACAACAACAATGATACCCCTTGTTCCATGTCCTCTTCTGAATCCAGCCTGAACCTCGGACAAATCCTTGTTGATGTACCGCTATGATCTTTGGTAGAATTTGACAGGCATGCAGTATCAGTGATATTGTTCTATAGTTTGAGCATTCTGTAGGTGGCCATGCAATGGTACAATCTGATAGTTATACAATGATGTGGCTTGGTAATTATGTAATGATGTAATCATCCTCTATTTTGTGACCTTAAGAGATCATCCTTCAATTCTACATAACACTGATTTTCATTTAACAACCTAGTCTTTGGAGCACAACCATGCTGATAAATGAGATACGAGTATAATTGCAATAGTCTATCATCTGGGCCGAAAGGGAGCATAAAGGACTATAATCTAGCCTAAGAGAATCTCCTCCTATTTTCCTCGGGTTAATGAAGGGTGGGGCTGCCCAAGAAGAATACTGGTCAGGGGTAGATTTTTGAGTTGCTAACCAATAGATCAGAGTATGGAACCACCAGCTGCTCCTCAGAAGAAAGGTGAGACAGCAGCCTTCTGGGCAGATTGACAGCCTTGCAAATTTTATGGCGACACTTCTACTCTGTCCTCTGTGTTGACAATGAGTGAGAAATTACTCCAGGGCAGTGGGTTCCGTTTTGTTGTTTTGGAGTTGCCAGGTTTTTGTATAGGAAGCCATGATCCTCTGACAGAGTAGAGGATCAGAGAAAAAGAGAAAGACCCTCGATGCAATGGACTGACACAGTGGCTGCAACAATAGGCTTTGCTTTAGCAATGGTTGCGAGGATGGCACAGGAGCTAGGTAGTGGTCCTTGCTGTTGTACGTAGGGCCACTAACTCGGTGGCACCTAACAGTAACACAGCAACAATGTTTTAGTGCTTTTAAGGTGAAAGTGGGATTTTAAGCCCCATCTGGCACCCACCTGTAAGATCCTGGAATTGAACAAGGAACTGATGATTGCTCAAATCAATATCCTCTTTGTCATGGTGTCATTAGCTGCTGTGAAGTCGGCTCTAAAGTAGGCCCCAACTTCTGGTGGCCTAAGAACTTCATAAATGTAAAATAAGGCCCTACACCCTCTTCACGATTGTTCCTATGCCTGAGCCAGAGTTGCGGCCACTGTGTCCATCCCTCATTGAGAGCCTTCCTCTTTTTATTAAGCCTCCACTGTACCGGGCACCATGTCCTTCTCAAGGAACTGCCGTCTCCTGGCAACAGGCCCAAAGTATGTGAGATGACAACTCACCCCCTTTGTCTCTAAGGAGCACTGTGGCTGTAATTCTTCCAAGACGGATCTGTTTGTTCTTTTGGCAGTCCATAGTATATTTTCAGTATTCTTTGCCAATACCATAGTTCAAATGAAAGTACTTCAAAACTGTAAAATAAGGTGATAATGAAAATAAAACATGTATGTGCATATATATTAATTTCATATGGGTCATAGTGTACGTTCTTTCCTGACATCCAAATTTAAGGGTCTGCTATACATATGAATCTAGTAGGTTGCTTGTTCAAATACCCACTATTTAAGGCCTCTCTCTTAGATATTCTGTTTCAATCAGCCTGAAGCAGAGCCTAGAAACCTGTGATCCTTGGACGGGCAGTCTGAGAATGATGTCTTGAACATCAGTGCTACTGACTACGGTGCGATTCTTAAATAGAGGTGCTGTTTCCAAAGTCTATGTCCTGGAACTTGAAATACATGCAACAGGACGTGCATGCAACAGAGCACACAATGTAGATGCATGACAACCTGAACAATCAGGGGCCCAGCGACACAAAAGATCTAAATTAAACTAAATAATCAACTGGAAGACATTTCCTTTTGAATTATTCCAATAAGTACATTACATCTTAACCCATCCCAGGTAACATCTGTGTCTTGTTTCAGTATTCAAGGAGAACAATTTTTAATAAGAACTCTCTGCTTACTGGCCACGGTAAATGCAAGGCAGCCTGAGGAGTCAGTATGGGCATTACCACACTCTTTGCTGGCCATGAAATCCAGTTGGTGTGCAATTACTCCAACGTGACACCTTATATAAGCTAGAAATCATGTCTTCACTTTAAACATTGTAAATCAATAAAATTACATTGTAGCCATTGACAGCACATACAATTTTGCCTATTTTATGTCCCATTACAGCAATAGCACCAGCCTTGGTTTGGAAAGCAGTGCTTCTCTTTCCTAAGTGAGCATTACAGGGTAGTTTCCCCCTCTTTGGTCTTGGTGCATCTAGGACGTATTTATAGAGAGCAACATAATGTCACACAAATTGCTCTCACAAATCGTCCTTTCTACTTTGCAGTATTGATGCCCATTCTGAAGTCAGATGTCCAAGAGTTCAATTTTTCCCCAATATATTTCATTGCCATTCTCACACAAAGAGACCGTGGAGTATAGCAGTCCTGGATTAAACGTGAGGTGCTAAACAGACTAAAGTGCAAAATATAACCTATTAAACTTTTGCTTTTATATAGATATAAAAATCCTTAGAAGAATAAAATCAAGGAGAACGTGTTTGTGGGCTTTTCCAAAGCCCGACTCACCCACTATCTCCTCTGGATTTAAACCTATAGGGATTGAACACACATTTGCCAAATGAGAGTTTCCCGCACTCCAAAAGCAAGGCTTCTTGTTGGAGGACGCAGCACAGAAGGCATTCAGAGACCATGTGACCTTGCTACTCCCTCAGCCTCAACTCAAAACAGCTTTGTGTGGACTAAAGGCATGGCTTAGCCATCCAGGTGGAATGGAAAGAAGAAACAGGAAGAACAGGCATCTCACTGGATCTCCAGCAACGCCCGGGAAGGTCTGCTGACCACTGAGAGGTTTGACAAGCCCTCTCAAGAGGGATGGCTCTGGGGCTGGGTCTCTGCCATATGAATGACGGTGATAGTCAAGAAAGACGAGGCTTAGTTGCTATAACAAGCAACCTTAAATGTAGGCACTTAAAGTAGCGTTCGTTATTGCTCATGGACATGTCAATGCTTGGTTGGCTGAGTGGCAGGGCAGGGGGATGTTCTCAACAGAATCATTCTGAAATCTTGTTGACAGAGACTCCATCCCAATGCCTGCTTCCATGATCAGTGCAGTTCTTAACTTCATGAAACAAAACAAAAACAAACCAAGTCGACGTCACCGCCATCAAGTCAGTTCTGAGTCACAGCGAGCCTGTAGACTAGCGGAGAACTGCTCCGGCGGGGCTGCACATCTCATCGCGAGCGGAAGAGTCATACACAGTAATAAAATATTCGTTACACATATCACAAAAATGTAGCATCCATACTATTTGAACGGAGGGGTTGAAGAACAGTGAGTGTACCATGAACAGCCAGGGGAACAAACACATTTGACTTGGCAGAAGTACAGCAAGAATCCTCTTTCCACGATGTGCTTTGGACACATTGCCAGGGATGATCAGTCCGTGGAGACTCTTGGTAACAGTGAACGTGCTGGTGAAGCAGAGGGTCAGCAAAAAGAAGGCCCTCTATTAGATGAATTGAGACAGTGGCTGCAAAACTGAGTTCAAGCAAGGCGACAATTGTGAGGACGGCACAGAATCTGGTTAGGCTTCATTGTTTTGTGCGCAAAGTCTCTGTGAGTTAGTGCAAACTCTATGACACCTAACAACACCAACAACAAACATGAATAGTCTGTGTGTGTGTGTGTGTGTGTGTGTGATTGTGTGCCTCAACATTCACACACAAACCCACAGACTAATATTAGGACAGGTAAATAGAAACCGGGGGAGAACCAGATTGGAACAAGGGGCCAAGTATCACTTCGCACTTTTCGTACTATGCGATTGTTGCACTGAATCATGTATTGCTTTAATAATTTTCTTAAATCAATATTTAAGTATTTTATATTACTAAAGAACTTTAGGCCTACTATCAACAAATGGAGAAATATGAAAGAAAAAATTACAATTATTCTACATCATAATTAACATTTGTGTGATTTTGGCATATTTTTTCCAGTTTATTTTTTCCCTAGGAAATAATTGTTTTGGTTTTTCAAAACTTTGTATTTTATGAAAAAAACGTTATTAGTTGTACAGATATTGACTCGTTTGGGGGTACTTCCCCAGGAGCTGATGTTGTTTGCTAGCTTCCAAACCAAAACCAAACTCACTGCCACTGAGGGAATGCTGACTCCTAGCGAGCCCCTGTGGTTTGTGGAGACTGTCCCCATTTGCGGGAGTAGAGAGACTGGAGTAGGAAGCCCAGCCCTAGCCTTTCTCCAGCAGAGCTGCACATGGTTTCGAGCTGCTGACCATGGGAATCACAGCCTAACACGTCACAAGTACACCACCAGGGCTCCTGTTTACTATCTTAGAAGTACATTAATTATTGATTAACTATAAGACTGAAAAAATATGTCAACAAGAAAGTGGCTAGAGATTATTAACTGTTGTGGCTGATAGCTGCCACTGAGCTGATGGCAATTTAATAATGAGCTCATGTGTGTCTGTGAAAAATGGATTCACAGTGTTTTCAATGGCTGACTTCTCAGATGTAGGTTGTCAGGCCTTTCTTCCAAGGTGCCTAGGGATGCACTCAAACCTCGAGCCTCTCCGTTGGCAGTCAAGTATATTACCCATTGCACTACCCAGAGAGTCTGTGTGAGGGAAATAGAGAGGAAGAAATGCTGTCAATATGTTTGCTATATATTTAACTGCATATGTATTATGCCCTTTCAGTTTGCAGCAGGAACAAAGAACATTAGAAATTGGCTGAGCTAATAGGAATGTACAGATTTTAAAAGAAAAAAAAAGAATTTAAAAGGAGGAAGAAGGAATTCACCAAACATGTCAGGAAGAAAAGAGGCTTTAGAGAGAAAGCAGGACCTTGAACCGATGAGATGATGAAACTGGCAGTGGATGAGATGGTAGGACTCCTACATGGCATATGTGTATGTATGTGTATGTGTGGATACATAAATGCTTTTGTATTTATGGGTATAGATTCATGTAAATACACTTGTTAACAGTGCGCGCGCGCACACGTGCACGCGTGTGTGTGTGTGTGTGCACCTTGTCAAAAAGAAAAGTAAAGAAAAGCAGTGCTGACATTTAGGAAGTAGTGAAAATCTTGTCAATATAGCGCCTGATAAAAATCAGGTGAGGGAATTCCATACAACCTGCTTACGCCCAGGATTCTAGAAACTGGCATTCACTAGGGATTTGAAGCCATCAAATCAAGCTGTGTACCTACTGCGATATCTCACCACATTGAGCCCCACTCAAACTCCTGGTTTCACAGTCTAATTTCCAAAAACTTTCTCCCCATAGCTCAAACTCTGCAAATGCAAATTGTTAGGAGATTCTTTCATCGAGTCCTGTATTCAGAGATACCTCAAGACTGGTGTCTGGAGCATGAACTACATACATTTCAAGTCATTTGTTTTCCTTGGGAACCCCATCCCATATGTTCTTGTACCCAGGGCAGCACTACCCTGTAAGTCACTTCAGTAATTAAGGGAGCTCAAATAGCCATTGAACTAATTACACTTCCTTGCAATCACTTTCCTTTCCTTTTAGAAAAGATGGAGCGTGTCTTCAGTGAGTGAGTGAAGGAAAAAAGGCTTGTCTTCTTCCCTTTAAACTAATGCAATCAGTGGACACCCCCACACGGAGGCTCATATATACTTCACAAAATTAAATATGTAGACTTCAGAGGACAAAGATGGCAAAGGGGGGGGAAATCAGATTTCAATGGAAATTAGCTAATAAGGTTCCTCAGTGATCGATTCTTCTTCCCGGTCCCCTCCTTTCTAAAATAAATTGTGGAGGGCAAAAGTAAGCATCGTAGGACCATGAAAATTAAACATGATGGTAGAACTCTATAAAATACGAGTAACCCCGTGTATCTGCCACCCCCGAACAGAAATTGTGACCCCAGTAAAACAGCAAGGGAAATGTTGAGAAAATCTGATCAAGAATAATGGAATCCATGCTACCAATAAACTGCAAATCAGTAGAGAAAGGGACACCCCAGAGGCCTTAATCTGAACTTGAGTCAATAGTGTGATGCAATTGTCCGTCAAAACTAATGTGAATTCAAATCGGCTTGAATCCATGCCCTTCATCCATGTATTTATCTTTCATCTCCTCCCAACGAGCTACAAGCATTTTATAAGCAGTTTTGTCTTCCATACTTAGTAAACACCCACATTTCCCCCTTCTGATGGTGATGTATAATAGTCCTCCTTGTCAGGAGAAGAGACTGGAATAGACCGTGCTAAGCTAAGCTCAGCCGTGTGGTATTTTCAATGGCCTATGCTTTTCACACGTTAAAATCTGATTAGGGGACTGAAAGAAAGGATTTGTTAAAATAACAAAAATTAAAGTGAGGGTAGATAATTAAAGAGATTTTTCTAGGAATCTTTTTTTAAGTGAGTAAATATTGCTGAATTACAAGGTTGTAATAGAGTCAAGTTATACTGAAAAGTGGTAAGACATGACTCAATTTGCCTCAAAGCTAAATTTCAGAGAAGTGAGACTTTTTATGGGACATTTGCTATTAGGTATATTCTCTTAAGCTAACTTAAACTTTTTGAAATTAAAATACACTTACTCTTGGCAAAAATAAAGGTAACATTTTCCAGAAGGGAAAGAATAGAAGCTTTACAATGTTCATCCACATGGCAAAACCAAGCAGAGTAGATTCTGTCTCATAGCAACCCTGTTGGATCAAGTAGAATTTCTTCTTAGGGTTTCAGAAATTGTTACTCATCACAGGAACAGACAGCCCCAACTGTCTCCCATAGAGTGGCTAGGGGGTTTGAGCCAACAACCTTGCAGAATACTCAAATTCCTTAGAAATGTTTGGCTTAAATTTCCCCTGAAATAAATGCAGATTTGAATTTCCAGAGGAAACGAGTACCTAACCTTGAGAAGCACAGTGTAAAAGGGTGCTATGTCAGGGGGAAAAGGTGAACTATACTTTGGTGGGACAAGCAAGTCCTCCAGATAGTTCTAACTGCAAAGTTCATGCAGCAAAAGGGAAGGGTCCCAGAGTCAGTAAGCGCTTTAGTCCTTAATCTTCAAAAACCAGATTAGTGAAAGCTACTATGATGGAAAGTCTGTAGGCAACATGCATACATTCAAGTATTTCCTTCCATAGATTCCTGGGAGAATTAAAGCCCTTCCTTCTTCCAGAAAAAAAAATCCCTTCTTCCAGGCCAAGATATTTGAATTATGGGAGCTTTATGGCTAGCAATTTATTGCATGGTTCTTTATCACCCAAGAAAATTTAGGAATACATAAGTGGGGGAAGTTTTATTTACTCTTGGACTTTAGGAAACTAGAAAGATGCCACGACCTCTACTGATGGTACTTCTGAACAATCAGTATGAGGAAAATAATTTCCATAGGGAAGTAAATCAATCAAAATATTTCCCCAGAAGTAGGATAGTTAAAAAAAAATAAGCTAGAAAAAAAATCAAGTTTCTGTTGCTAACTTAAAAGGCATGATATATATTTAGTAAAATATATAGGAAATTTATTAACAGCATTCCTTCCTCTCTACTATATTAATTGATCCAGGGTACAGAAACTCCCCTTTCCAAACCCACAGAAAAGCACTTGAAGGCAAAATGCAATTCTGAATCTCTTCATTCACCTGACATAGCACTAGAAACACAAAGGAGAAAGCAAACGTATTTGGAAAATGGAATTTTCCCAGAAATAACCTTAATAAGTGTCCTCAGAAGAAGAAAAGAAAAGAAACTTTTATCTCTAAAATCAAGAAGAGTCTGTTTGCGTCTAAGCTGCTGACAAAAATATTCAGAGCAGTTCACTACGTGAAACTCTGTGTTCTGTGATACCAAGATGCTTGGGACGCAGGCCTTGGGCAAGTGCTGGCTGAATAAGGTAGGACTACGGGGAGACACTCCATGCGCTCAACTTTTCTAAGATTGCAGGAAAAAAAGAAAGAAAGAAAATGAAAGAAGTTGGGATTGGTTTTGAAGGTGGCATATTCTGGAATGCTTGGGGGGTGGAAGGATTTCCTGATATCCTTTTCGGAAGACTAGTGGTTCTGGAGAAAGCAGCAGATGAGGGGCAACCTGGATCACCGCCCTACCCCAGAGCCTCGGGGTTTTAAACAGGAACCCCACTCCCAGTTCCTATTTTCACATAAGGACAAGTTTTCAAATAGCTGAAGAAACATTTCAAAATCACAATCAATGGGGGTCACCTTTTCATGTTACCACGAATCGTAAAAAGTTAAACTCCTAAGACACTATTAAACTTACATGGAATAACTAAAAGGAGCTTGTATTTCAGATAATGCAAATATTAAAGTATGTGCATTGTGTCTTAAATTCAGAACCCATTTCCTCCTGGTCATTTATAAGCATCCTTTCTTGGAATGGAAGACATGTAAATAATAAAATTTATGTCAGAAAAAAATCAAGCTTGTTATTTTGACGAATAAGATTATTTTAGAAAATTGGAGCTACCATGACAAATTTCATAGTTCTTCTCTCCCTGGTGTTCTAAATGGCAAGTGATTTGTAGAGTCATTGATAAAGGACAGAAAAATTAAAATCTTGTCCC
Source organism: Tenrec ecaudatus (assembly GCF_050624435.1). Taxonomy (NCBI): domain Eukaryota; kingdom Metazoa; phylum Chordata; class Mammalia; order Afrosoricida; family Tenrecidae; genus Tenrec; species Tenrec ecaudatus. The sequence continues at coordinate 68,464,040 of NC_134538.1, forward strand.
AAAAGTCAAATTGTGTGCTCAGTATTACATAGAATAAATGTTGATGGGTCACTTACAAAAATAACTTAGTGGCTAGAATCAAACAAAATTGCATCCTTTGGGACAAGCAATTATACTTCAGTCCTTCTCTTCATGTGTAACAGGTGTCTCTGTAGTACTTAAACTCCTTATATTTAAGTTTTCTGCCCAGTTTAAGCATATTCTAAAATTCTATTTTCAACAACTTATTTCTGAGTCATTTAAGAATTATTGTATTTAAATACATGCATTCTCTCTAATTTCTGCTGCACAAGACTCTAGAGACCATTAAGAGAAGACATTTGGGTCTAAATGACATAAGGGTGATAATGCATAGAAAAATACTACAACTGAACCTTAGATGCAAAGATTCGTAGTGACCCTCCCCAAGACACTGCCCCCTTGCAAAAGTGCTGCTGACTACCCCCTGTAAGCAAAAGGGTTCCCTCTTCTCCACACAGCTCTCCTTTCCCACAACTGACTTACTCCCCGGGGACATTGCTTCTCCAGTTTCTGCAGATAACATTATACTTGATTGTACTTGATCTGAGCTTTAATAATATATTCAATTAACTTTTTGTAAAAATGTTTATTTGGATGTAAAAGACTGCCAGGGCCTGTGGGAGGAAGTGTCAACTTGGCTTTCTGCCATGGGTCAACAGCAATGTCAACTTAATTCCTCGGGTCTTCTTTTAACTAAATTAAAACCCTGGAAGTTAAAATTAAATTAAGTTCAAATTAAAAGCTAGGCAGCAATGTTATCTTTTCGAGAGGTTAAAAAAAATTAAACCAAGGAGTAATTCAGTGGTGAATGGATTTCAATGTAATGGAAGGATAATATTCTTCCATTTCTCCAGTTTACTGGTCCTTAAAACCGAAGTCTCCTACACGTATTTTTATCAGTAGAGAACATGGTTCCCTTGAAGGAAGAAGTGAAGTATTGCCCCAGTAAATGCAAAATAGTCTGCCTGTTAATTGTCTTTGCTCTGTACGTTCCTGCTGTGAGATACAACCAAAGAGAAGTCCTCCACAGAAATACTTAGAATAGTACTAGAAATCTCAATCTCTTCCCACTTGCCTTCTCTAAATGACCTAACATGTATTTCAATGGGACATGATAAAGAGAAACCTGTAAAAACACCCTTGAGCTGCTCCTGAACTTTCATGTTGGTGGGGGACTGTATTGACAATTGGCTCTTTCAATCAGGACCTGCTCTCCCCTTTAGAGCAAGTGAGCTTTGGGCAGGATGCAAAATCATGACTCAGCTAGCTACAAATAATCAAACATCTCCCGTGCACATGTGTACCAAAGAAAACTCTTGAAAATTCCATTTGACAAATAATACTGATAAAAAGATACATATATTAAAAGAATCTTTCAAGTTACCTGGAAATCAACAAAGCCTTGTGGTCGATGAATAGATGGATGGATGAAAAGACAGAAAATATTTTTTAAAATTTTGATTTTAGTACCAACTTGTGTTTTCATTTTTAAACAGGTTGCCTTGTTTTGGATGTCTTAACAGGGGCAAAGCAAACCAAGGTCCCCACACTCAAGTGCCTACAGATTCATTTGTTCAAATAGCAGGGGGCCAAACTTTAAAGCCCTGTTTTCAGCCTGCCTCTCTTGTTCTGCAGTCACCATATCATCTCAATTATGATAATAAACAGCATATTTGCCTTGCAGTATCTTCCTGATCTAAAAAACAGAGCCAAGCCGTATTTGAGGCTTGCGACTCATGCCCAGCAGTGTCCAGTTTAAATAGAAAAATCTCATTGATTGCCTGAAACTCAGGGCTCATTTTGGTCCATCGATTCCCCTAGTGACCTTCCGTAGCATCAAAGCTCAGAGCGAACCCAATCTGACCCCGGCTTTATGTGCATTATTATATCAAGAGACAGGAGCTACTTACAGTGCACGCCATTGTCTCCATAGATATGTAATACAGTATTCTAGAACTGCTCCTGCCGAGAATGCTTCAGGTGCATGTCATTTTCTTTTCTTTTTATCTCCACCCGCCTCCTTCTCTTGCACACAAACACATACAAGCTACCCTCCTGCCAGTATTAAAATTCTTTGTTTACTGAGTTCCACCCCCCCCACACACACACACCTTCAATATAGAACAGCTCAAAAGAGTAACTTCAGTTTTTGACTAATGCCCGCATAACTCTCTGTAAACAACATCCTTTGCCCTCCTCCATAACTAATAATAATTCTCTCTATTAAGCTCTTCCGTGAAATAATATGGGTAATTCAAAGTTCCTTTAATTATAATAAATCTCCTTCATTATCATGCCTACTTCAATATAACATGTCTGCTGCTTAGCTGCCTCGGATACTCCCACAAGGAGAGGAGAGCAAGGCACGATGTTGCAACGAAAGTTATTTACACATACCTTGAAAAATTCTGCAGCATCCTACTGCTTGGCAGCAGGAATCTCAACAACTTTTATCTTACCTTACTGTTCAAAGCATCACAGCTGAGAAGACAGGGGGGGAGAAACGGAACAGAGAGCGAGCACTGCACCTGAAAAATGCTGTTTACACAAATAACAGTATCCAGAATACAACCACTAGCATGGAAAAACAAGCCCTTGCAGTCCAATCATTTCTCTATAAATGTGTAAAAGTATTTTACTGCCCGGTGCAACAAATCAGTGATGAGACTCCAGGCTGTGGTGTGCAAGTTTCAAGGGACTCTCCGTCAAAGTCAACTTCGCGGGCAGTCCCCTGAGGACTGCGCCGGGCACATTCTCATGAAAGGTGTGAAAATCTGATTTTCTAAAATGGATCAGTAATTCTCTAAGAAGGGGGAGAGGATCAATAAATCTTTGCTAAGTAGATTGTAAAGGAAAAATTATTCTTTCAGTGACAGTACATTAGGATCCTCCAAAACAATCTCAATAAACTAAAGACATAGCATTTCTCCACCAGCTACTTTTGACTCCTGATGTATTTTTGTAATCTCAGATCATTCTGCAATGCACATACATTTATATTTGCTAAGCAATGTTCCGTGTTGATGTTGATTTATAGTATGTGCCGTTATAATACTTGGCTGTGACTAGCAAAAGAAAATTATTAGCTGCTTGTAACCTGATAGATGTGATCCAAGGAAATGTCATTAGAGTTATACACACATATGTGCCTCCACTATATCAGTTCCCATGTAGCCACACGATACGCTCCCAGTATTCTTCAGACAAATAGATCTGCATTCTTTTTAGGTACCTGTCCATCAATATGTATATTCTCTGAATCCCTGAAAATACCAGGTGTGTGATGTGCTGAGGATGGTGGCTGTTAAGAGCCCTCCCAAGAATATCTGCTCCGTCCTGTAGGCAAAGACCAAGGCTGCTCCAGATGCGGGGTTTATCACGCACGCTCACTCGGTGACACTGAAGTGTTGTAACTACCAGCTCTTCCTTATGAACAGATTCGCCATTGGTTTCATGACTGGGGGGGGGGGGGGGTTGGGGGGGGGCTGGGGTCTATGCTCTTTACCACAGTGAGACCCAGGAATCCTTGCTTCAGAATTTAGACAGAAGATGTGTGTCCTGAAGAAACAAGTCTAGGGGTGGACAGACTATCCCCAGGAGGCTCTCTGGTTATAGCCTTCTGAGCCGTGTGTGGCTGAGATTTCCCCTGCACTGTGTTAAAGCGGTTATTAAAAAATATGGCCTGTGTGGTAGCAAGGTATTTCAGTGCCTCAGAGCACACGGCATCGCATCATGTGCCCTGTAATACTAAGGCAAGACAAAGCAAAGCTTGAGCATGGTGGGCTTCAATCCGAATTTCTCAGTATTGAATGCAAGTTGATGTCAGAGTTAATATCAGGATAGCTCATTTGCTTGGGTGGGGGGGGACTCCCAGGACAAGCACTACTTTAACAGATAACATTCTTGGACAAAGGGGAGAAAAGGGGATTGGAATGCTAAACTCTAGCAAATAGGTGTGAATATTTGTACATTTTCTTCACTTGAATCTCCTCATAAAATGCAGGAATTGCATCAGGCAATGGCTCTCCAGGTAGGATCTGCATACCAGCGTTGTTAAATGCCCCCCTTTTGCTCTTTGTAAGGACCCCCGGTGGCACTGTGAGTTAGTCCCTGGGCTGCTTACTGTAAAACCAGTAGTTCAAACCCACCAGCCTCTTGAAGGGAGAAAGATGAGACTGTCTGTTCCCATAAAGATTTACAGTCTCAGAAACACTATCGACGGGCACTATGGGTTATACTTGATTCGGTTTGGTTTTTCATTTTATTCCACCATCTTGTAATTGAATAATAGAGAAGCCGTTGTAGAATCCTTGCCTTAGATTTTATGATGTTTACTATCAGAGGCTGTAGGAGTTGTAAGAAGCAAGGTCTCAGTTTACTTACTGTGCATCCTCCAACTCCCACTAATAAATAACAACCCGCAACAGGAAAGTGCACGGGGTGGCAAATGAAAGAACTCTTGGTTGTTACATATTTGGGGGGGAAAGGTGACTCGTTCTGAGCATCTGAAATACAGCCTGGGTCTAGAAATAATGGTTAGAACACTTCTTAATTCACAAGTTACATTCAATGGGACACAAAGACAGAAGTGTACAGATACACATTCCCCCAAGTCGGAGCTCGCAATACATGCATGAGTCTTGAATCTTAGCCATCACAAAACAAGGGCACTTCTACAACGGCTAAATTGGAGAAAGACAGGAATTTGGTCCCCTTCAGAAGGAAAAATAGGGACTCTTCATTTAGAAAATACTGGTCTATAGCTGTCTGAGTAGGTGCTCTGCAGCATACCCATATTCACAAGATATTTTCAAAAGGAATGGTTCCTCTGATATTTATTCAAATTGCATTCTAAATTTGAAAAGCATTTATTTTGTTCATCTAAATAATTATCTTTCACTAAACTTCACAATGGTTCTCAGCCTTCCTAATGCCATGAGCCTTTAATACAGTTCCTCATGTTGTGGTGACCCCCCAAGTATAAAGTTATTTTCATTGCTACTTCATGACTGTAATTTTGCTACTGTTATGAATCCAGCAACCACTGTGAAAGGGTCATTTGATCCTCCAAAGGGGTCATGACCCCCAGGTTGAGAACCACTGTACTAATAAAATAGCTTATAAATATTTTTCTAAAACTAAGAACACATCATATCTAGGGCAACTTTATGAGCTAAATATGATATAATACAGAGTTGTCAGATGTTTATGAGATAAAAGAAGGTCCATCAATAGACAAAGAAACTTTTTCACCCATAGTCTCACGTGCAGCATTGCATCAAGATGTGGAAAGTCTGACCTTTCTCCTTATTCTCCTTTCTTGATACAAGGAAATTACCTCAGGTAAAAAGAAATCATTCAACAGGCTTCCCTAGGCTAATACAAAAGTTTGGATAGACTGTTTTCTCTGTGTCCAGATAGGAAGATTGTTTATAGAAAAGGATCCTCTACAGTAAATGTTCTTTACCTACTAACTGAACCACGATGGACTCAGACTAAACAGATTTTGTCATTATCACTGCACGGCTTTATTTTGTTGTTCCTTCCTCTGCTTCTCTTTGATCCCCTGATTCCATTGCATTGAAAGAATGGTGTCTAAAAGAAACACGTGCTTATTGAAGATCATTTGGAAAATATATGAATCAGGAAATATATGCCTCATCGTCACGCTACTTTAGATGGCTCTTTAATGCATTCCCATACACAAGTTTGGTATCAAGTGGTATATTTACTCTCCTATTTCCTTGATTTAAGATTTTATTGCCAGATGAGGTGCAGCAAGAGAGCAGAGTGAGTGGAAGTTTTCATCCACTCTCCCAGCAACTAACCCAATGAACAATGAAATGAACGAAGACAAGCAGAGACTGAAATCTCAAGACTTGACTGAAATACTGGAAGGTGAACCTAAAGGCACAAGAGAGGGGGGGAAAGGACTTGCGAACCTATAACGTACTTGATAACATCACTTACATCAGGCGATTGGTGGATGAGATGAGGCAATACCCCAAATGGGGGACATAGAGTAGAAGCTAATCTGAGGAAACTATAGCCTTGTTCTTTTCTTAAGTCAGGGCAGATTCATTGTGCATGTTGAAATTTGTGCGCTATCCAATGAAACCAAAAACTAAAACTGGTACCATAAAGTCAATTCCAATCCTTGCGATCCAACAGGACACAGTGGAACTGCTCCTTAGACGAACTGCTCACCGGAACAGATGGCCACATCTCTGTCTCACAGAGTTGCTGGTAGACTCAGACTGCTGACCTAGCAATTAGCAGCTCAGTGTGTAACCTACAACTGGAAGGTATCAAAGAAAGAGGGTGACACTGCAAAGGAACCCTGCTGAATCCCACTGAGCAAACACTAGCGCTGGTGGAACTGCAGGAGCAGAAGAACAAAGGGAGTGAGCACTTCAGATGGAAAAATGGCTGGCTCCCTTTACATAGCAGGACATTGTAGGAGAGTCTGCTGAGGGAAAGGCCTAGAGTAATCACAATCTTCCTCTCAGGAAAGTCAAGCCCCACCATTTATATGAATCTGAAATCAGCTAAACCCTCCTCCTTGCTGCACATGTGAATTGAATTCTTCAAATGAAACACCCAGAACTGAATCAGCACGGAAAAGCATCTAAGAGTACAATGTCCTCTACTGTTCAACAAAAACTAGTAACACACATAAAATCACAACACATAAAGGACTAATTGAAATGAAAAGCCCATGAAGAGGAAATCTCCCCTATGGAGGCAAAACTAGTGCAATAATCTTCTTATAAATAACAAATTACTGAAGAAAGCAAAACACACACACACAAGAAAACAAACTAATGAATACAGGGAAACAAATGGGAGATGGAAAAGAGAATCAACAAGGAAATTGAAAGCATTATAAAAAGAAACAACGAGAAGTACTGTAACCAAAGTACAGAGCAACTGAACTAGAGAAACTAGCAAAAGAAGCACTCAACAAAAGATTAAGGTAAATAGAAGATAGAGTACATGAAATAGAGAACTATAACTGAATTTACCAAATCTTGAGAAAAGAGCAAAAAACAAGGAAACAAGCCTGCAGGGAAATATGAGATTGATTTAAGAAATCTCACATTAGGATTATTGGAATCCCAGAATATCTGACAACTTTAAAACATAGAAATGTAATTTTCCAAGGAATTATCACGGAGAATTCCCCAGTAAAAATACAAGCAGCTACATGAAACCCCAATGAGAAGAGACCAAAAAAAAACACACTTTTACTTACATTTCATATTCTTAACAAAAAATATTGGAAATCAAAATCAGGAGAGAATTCTGAAAGCAGCAGGAGAAACATGCACCATTACATACCAAGGGTCTTTTTTTTGGTATTGGGGTGGATTTCGCCCCCAGAGACTTTATAGGTCAAGCAGATAGTGGAGCAAACCTGCTCTGCAAATATTACTCAAGGGAGGACTTCAAATAGCAAGGCAAAGGTATTAAATAAACATTTGTATCCAATCATGGGAAAATAGTAAACACAGAAATTAGAATGAGAAATAAAAGGAGAGAGATAGAAATCTCCAAAAATTGAAACAACATGGACAATCTCAAGGATAAGGTATATGATATCTTTCAGGAATTAAGCCAATAATTAAATCAAACTCAGTAATCAAATCAGGTTAGTAATATAAAGTGTTTATTTAAAAATAACTATAAAGCAAACTTATGAAATATAAGTTGGATATTGATGTTAATGGAGGCACACTAACAGAAATGAGAGAGGAAGAAACATAGCAAAAATATTTTTGTTATGTTAAGATTGTATGCTAACAGCTGTTTATATGTCATATATTGTAAATTTGTGTAATCTAAGCTACATGGTCACCACTAATAAATCACCAAGAAACACACAGAACAAAAGAGGAGGTTATCAAAAAGCTTCATCACAATAAAACACCCAAATACAAACAAAAACCGGGAAAATTTCAGAATTAAAAAAGAAAATACAAAACATTCAAAAATAGCAAAATGATGGAAACACCCCTTTTCCCCCAGTAATAACCTTAAATGCAAACAGTTTAAATGCCCGTGCAAAAGGCAAAGCATGGCAAACAAACAAACAAACAAACACACCTTAGCTACAAAGACACAGAGAAAACTAAAGGGACAGGGGAATGTCTCAAGCAAGCAGTGAACAAAAGAACAAGGGCGTCCATACTGATATTAGATAAAAGGGGCTTTAAATAAAACTCGATGGCAAGAGATAAAGAAGGCTATCACATTACAGTGAGAAGATCAACCAAACAAGAAACATCACAATTACAAATACTTGCACCATATACACCCAAGTGTAAACCTACCCAAATATCAACTGAGGAACCTAATTTTACCACAAAAGCTGCATTAAAAATGTGCTGGAAAATTCGGCTTATACACAAGTATTTACGGTATACCTAATAGCAGCCCACCACAAGAACTGACTCAAGAAGAAATAGTAGGAGTGTTCAACACACCACATTCAATTATATACAGACCATGTAAAAAAAGATCACTGAGGACATGAGAAATTAAAAAACAACAACTAAAAAAATAAAACGAATTAGACCTACAGAAATATAGAACACTCTCCCCAACATCAGAATAATATACATTCTTCTCCAGAGGACATGGATCTATTTCTGAAATAGACCATATGCTATGATATTTAAAAGTCTCAACACATTTCAAAATATTGAAATCTTATAAAACATTGTTGTCTTAGATCATAAAATAAAATCTAGAAACCAACATCTGGAAAAAGAAATGGGAAATGCCTGGACATAAAATAACATAGTACTAAGGTACTATTATGTAATAGTTTTTATTACCCAATCAAAAGTAATGTTTTAGGTTATCCAGAATCAAGCAAAAATGAAAACACAATATATTAATGTTCAGGACACAGAAAAAGCAGTACTCAGAGGGAAATGTATAGCAATAAATACTTACATTAAAATAAGATTCAAAATTACAAGACTAATCTAAAAACTAGAATAGTAAAGTAAGAACAAAAGAACCCATAATTTACTAGAATAAAGAAAATAATATAGGCCAAAAATAAAATATACAGCAATAGAGAAAGGATCAACAAAACCAGAGTTGGTGCTTGAAGATGATTAATAAAATAGACAAACTTCTGGCTAGATTAAAAACAAAAGAAAAAAGGAGGCAAAAAAAAGCAGAATAGGCAAATAGCCAAATTAAAATTTAACGACATGACATTACAATTCATCCAACAGAGTAAAAGAAAATAAACCGACTATTGTCTAAAATGTGCGCTCCACCAGATTTGAAAACCTAGCTAAAATGGACAAAGCCCTAGAAACACATTATCTACCCAAAGTAGCACAGAAGTGTAAGATTTAAGCAGACCTGCAAGATTTAGATAGGCCTGTTGCCACAGTATTTACAAGTTAGGTTGCAATCTGCAAGCTAAGCAGTTTGAAAGCACCAGCTGATCCGAGTGAGCACAAGACAGAGCTTTCCAGAACCACAGACAGTGACCATCGTGAAAGCTCACAGGAGCAGTGCAACCTGCCCTATGGGGTCGCTGTGCCACTGATGGAATGGTGGTGAGCTTTGGTTTGGTTTTGTTATTTTATGAAAAAAGAAATGAAGAGGTCATTAAAAAGCTGCCAACAGTCTTTCCCTGGTGGCATAGTGGTTAAGCATTGGGCTGTTAACTACAAAAAGCTGCCAACAGCAAGAAGACCCAGAACCAGATAACTGGACTAGAGAATGTAATCAAACATTCAAAGAAGAGGGGACACCGTCCTACCCAACGACTTTAAAGCAGAAGAGTAAAGGAACACTACTGAATGCACTTTCTATGAAGCCAGCACAAATAATCCTGATGCACAAACCATCACACACACGAAAGTGACAGACCAGTATTTCTTACAGGGCAGATCCAAATTGTTTTCAGGAAATTCTAACCAACATACTTCAGTAACATATATAACATATATGTGTGTATGCATATATATCACATATCATGAAGAAGTGTACTTTAATTGAAAATTACAAAGGTGGTTCAGTATCACAAGAATCAATCATGATAATATAGAAAATTAAAAGAATTATATGATCATATCAATTATTGTGTAAAATTCAAACTCTATCCTGACAACCAACTCTCAGCAAAATACAAATACAATGGAAATCCCTCAACGTAATTAAGCACTACATATACAAAGCCAACAACCCACATTATATTAAACCCACATTATATTCAATAGATAAAAGTTGATTCAAGAACCATACTTTGAAAACAGGAGTGAGATGAGGATGTCCGTTGGCACCTCTCTTATTCAACACCATACGGAAGCCCTATCCAGAGGAATCAGACAAGAAAGAGAAATAAAAGGAGTCTAACTTGGAAAGGAAGAAGTAAATCTCTCTCTGTTTGCAGATGGCTTGATCCTATGTGCTAAAAATTCCACAAGCAAATTGCTGAAACTAACAGTAAGAGTTAGTAACAGTCTGGGTAAAAGATCAACGCACAAAAAATCAATGGGTTCTCTACATTAAAAAAAATCTAGACGCCAATACTATAAATAGATAACTGGCTCTCCTCACCAGATCTCAGCCTGCAACCACATCAAGGATTGGTAACCAGGAGGCTGGGATAACCTCTGCACCTGCCCCTCATCCACTCACAGAGACCACAGGTGCGGTCTTCCTCACCCCCGTGGCAGCTGTGCAAACCTCCCTTCACTGCCAATGGTGTACCTCTTCGTGTTAATCTGGGTATATTAGAGAAACAAAGCCACAGAAATGCATGTGTAAGAGAGAGTTTTGTGTAAAGGTTAAGTGCATGTCAAGAAAACATCCCACCCCAGTGCTGCCCAAGCCCACAAGTCCAACATTACCTCATATGTCCCACACCAACCCACAAAGTCTTCCTCCATCTCACAAAGCACACACTATGATGCTGACTACAGGAGGAAAGGTGAATCAGTGAGCATGGAAGCATCTCAGCACTGGCAGGGGTCTCCACACGGCTGCTCCAGCACCCAGGGCTACATCGGTAGGTCCATGTGGCTTCTCCTCGGGCATGTCTTGCAGGAAGTGAGCCTTGCCAGCTGAAGCAGGTCCCACCCTCAGAAAGCAAGAGACCAGAGAACTAGAAATGTGAGCCTCACACTGAGCCATTTCTGCCTCCGCCCTTCAATTAACCCCGCATGTGTTTATCGGCCAGGTTGGCACAATAAACTTAAACTATCTCACCCTCCCTCTATTTTTCTTTTTTTCCCCTCCTCTCTCCCTATCTCTCTACATCTACCCCGTCTTTTCTCCCTTTCATCTTTCTTTTTTTCTCAGTTATTCTCTCTCCCACCAATTTTTCCTTGTCTCCTTTTTTCCTTTATCCTTTCCATATCCCCACTTCTTTTTTTCCATTTGATCCATAGAAGTAATTGTTCTATCCCCACACCCTCCTCGATCATCAGTGTCCACCACTACTATCCAACATGAGTAATGCATGCTCCTGTGGAAGAAGCACTACATTTTCACTGTGGCCCTGGTTGACAGCCAAAATGTATACTATCTTGCTTTAATTTAGTTCTCCTTTTACAATTATTTACTTTTAACCTGCATGTTTTCCTTTTCCTCTTCCTCCTCCTTCCATGATGCACATCTTTTTTATTTTGTCCTGTAGGTCCAGTGCCCTGGCTCCCACGGTGTCCACAGTCAGCAGTACCCACTCATAGCCATCTGTGAGGCACATGCTCCTGCAGAGAAGTCAAGGCTGTTCCACCATAGATGTTTGAGTCTCTGATTTCTTTTTTTACTTCTCTTTTTTCTTTATTAATAATTCTTTATTATTCCTCCAGGTCTTTTTTTTTTACTTTTCTAATTTTCTCCTTTTTTTCCCTCTCCTTTTAAAAATATCTTGCTAAGTGAGCACCTCACCCCCTCCTGTCTCAATGGTCAGCAGTGCCTGTCTCTGATGCAGTGCATGATCCCATGAAGCGCATGCCATACCCCTCACCACCTCAGCACCTGTACAAGCAGCAACATCCTTCCTCAGCCCTTTCATCATCCATGTGAACCTCGCAGAGGCAAAGCTGTGTCTCCACTCCACTCATGTTTGGCAGCTAATTTACACCAATACTGTATTATTTTTGTTTCTCTTTTCTCTCTCTCTTTCATTCTTTCTTTCTTTTTTCTTCCATCCCCTTGTTTTCTTTTCTCTTTCCTCTTTTCTCTCCCTCTCCTTATTTTTGCACACACATATACCAAATCAATTATGCATCACCAACTCTACTGAGCCCTGCCCACCATACCTGCTCAATAGGACTGTGCCACCATAAACTACCACACCCCAGATTAAGGTGACAGATAGAGAACAACACCCACACCGTTTTCACTCAGCCACTCTATATGACTATTAGAAATGTACCAATTCAACAAAAGATAGATGCTGAGTCCCTAGTACTGCCTAAGTAGTGACCTGAGTAACATCACCATGTTATTGTCCAGCTATATTAAAACACAGTAACATATGAATGAGATTGAAGCAAACTTACATAGAATTAATGAATTAATCCAATACTAGCACAATGTTTCAGAGACAACAAGTAACTTCTCTCTCTTGCTCTCTCTGTCTCACACACACGTGAGAGTAAGATGGCACAAACATTGGCCAAATACAGAAACAGAAAATCTTCCAGAGGAAGAAGTGTGATTGGAACTACCTAGTAAGAAATCTAAAAGAATATAAACTTAGGCTGTTTCAGAGTACTAAAAAGATATCAAGGGACAATAGACAACATCAAGGAAATCGCAACAAACCCATGGAAAATAAAGCCAAACTTTAAATGATTTAGAAAAATAATGGAATAACAAAATGATAACATAAATGGAAATTGGAAATAATAAAATTAAATGGTAAATAGAATCCCAAAGACAAACACTAAAATGTAGGAAGGAGATACTGCACTTCCATGGCATAGAAGTAGAATTTAATCAATGGAAGACAGCATGCATGATATTGAAGACAAATATCTTAATATTAATCTGTTATAGGAATACTAGGTGGGAAATAATTAAGAAAGCCAATGAATTATGGGTGACATTATCAACAGGGATAACTTACATGTGATCATAATCCCAAACAGGGTGAGAGATAACAAAACACAGAAAGCTGTCAAAGATTTGTTGGACAAAATCTTCCCTAATCTCATGAAAGATGAGAGACTATGCATTCAAGAAATTCAAAGAACACTAAATAGAATAAATCCTCACCCGAAAGTCACCAACATACAAAAAAATTGTCCTTTTCTAAACCAAAGCAGCTTAGGAAAAACAAAATTTCACCTATGTAAGAGAAAAACCATAAAGGTGAACATAAGAGAAACCATAAAGATGAACCATAAAAGTTTCTCAGCAGAAACCATGGGGGCAAGAATAAAATCTAAGCCTAGAAAATGAACTCATTGCCCCCTAGTTGATTCCAGAAGAATTGCATATATAAAATACGCCCAAACAACAACTAAACAATAACAAAAAGCTACCAACTCAAAATTATATATTCACTCAAATTTTCCCCCAAGTATAATGGAAAATTTAGGACATTTCCAGATCAACTGAAATTAAAAGAATTTATAAACACCCGATTGACTTCACAAGACATGGGAATCCTATGGACAAAGGACCTTGCAGCTAAGCAGTGCCAAAGAGTGTTCAGAGCATGGGGGTTGAGCCAGAGAGTCCTGGGTTCTAATTCCACCTCTACTCCTTAATAGCTTGTTACCAAGGCACAGTTGTTCATTTACTCTGAGCTTTCATTTCCAAGACCAAAGCAGGAATGACCATTACATTTGTTAATGTCAGCTGCCGTTGGCCCCTGAACCGCAGTAACCCCACACACAGTAGAAACAACCTGAGAACGAAACACATGATGAAAATCAACTGATTTCATTAAATCACCTTGAAAATCAGTTAAGATATTAACGTATTGGACTAAATAAAACCAGAGATGTCAATTTGTAAACAATGACAGCAACACAGCAAAAGTAGTGACTACATGGTGTAGCTGTAGAATGGAGAAGAAGTCAAGAAAATATAAAGATAGAATGGACAGTAAAAACTTGGAAAGATGATGGAAAATTACAGGGTAACCTCAAAGAAAATTAATAAATTTTCTCAAATAAAGAAGAAAATTATAAAGATTCAATACACACTAAATCAGTGGTTCTCAGCCTTCCTAATGCCATAATCATTTAACACAGTTCTTGATGTTGTGGTGACAACCCCAATCATAAAATTATTTTCGTTTCTACTTCATTACTGTAATTTTGCTACTGTTATGAATCAAGCAACCACTGTGAAAGGGTCATTTGACCCAAAAGGGGTTGTGACCCGCCGCTGATAAATCAACAGCAGAAAATAGAATGAAAAGAAATCCATAAACAAAATAAACTCAGCACAGGAAAATATATGAAACAAAGAAACCATCAGCACCACACACCAAAAAGATACAGCAATTACCTGTCAAAAATTATACTTAATGTGGATGGATTTAATACATTGATCAAGGGTCAGAGTAGCAGAATCGATAAGAAAACATGACTCATTGATATACTGTCTACAAGAAACATAATTTAGACATAAAGACAAAAAACTAAAACTTGAAAGATGGAAAAATCTACATCATGTAAAAATAAATAGATAACAAAGTAGGAGGCATCACTATCCTCGATTTGAAAACGTACCGTATGGCCACAATAGTGAAACAGCCTGGAACTGATCAGTCAGTGATAGACACAGACCAATGGAACAGAAGTAAATACATTTACTTGTGGACAGCTGATCTTCGATAAAGAGCCAGAACATATTAATTGGGGAAGAGAAAATTTCTTTAACAAGTGGTTCTGGCACAAGTGAAGAAAAATGCAGAAAAATGAAACAGGGTCTTTAACTCTCAGCACATACAAGAGGTAAGTCAAGATGATTCAAAAACCTAAATACAAAACATATAGATCATCAAAGAAAAAATAGGAGCCAATTTAGGGACTCTCCTACATGGCATAAGTAATCAACGAACATAAACAAACATGCACTAACAGCAGAAGACAAACTAAACATTTATGACCTCCTAAGAACCAAACATGTAAGTACATCAATAGACGAACTTCCCAAAAGAGTAAAAGGAGGACTTACAGACTAGGGGGCAAAAATGGCGACAACTTCTCAGACAAGGGCCAATCTCTAACACTTAACGAAAACTTCAACACCTCAAAAACAACAAAAGACAATTAAAAAATTGGTCAGAGAATACGAATAGATATCTCATCAGAGGACACTCAGGTGGCCAACAAATATATGAAGCAATGCTCACAATCTCATTAGAAACCTGAAAATCAAGAAAACAATGAGATGGTCTCTCACCTCATCATTTATGGCCAAGATTTATTTTTAAAAAACCAAACAGAAGTCAAGAAACTCTGGCAAGGTTGTGAAGATTGGATCCCCATATCCTACTGGTGGGATTGTAAAATGGAGGGTCGCTGTGAAAATGATATGGTACCTTCCTTAAATAGGCAACAGACATACCATATGATCCAGCAATCCCCCTGCTAGATCATATATCCTAGAGAAATACAAGCTATTATATGAACTTATATAAGCCCAAGTCTATTGCAACATTATTCACAACAGCACACAAAAATGGGAGTAACCCAATTGCTCACTAATGGACGAGTGGATTAATAAACTATGGCACATGTACACTAAGTAATGGTGTATGCTTCATTCAAGAATAATAACAAATGCATGAACTATCTCATACTATAGATTAATTTTAAAAACATCATGCTGAGTGAAATTAGTCAATCGCAAAAAGGCAACTAACTTATCCAACCATGGCTGTGTATTGCGTGGGAAAGGTTTACACTCAGAAAGAATGATTCTTTGAACTTTACAAGAAATGGTAGGAAAAGAGCAAGTATAACACCAACTAGAGAACAGGCCCATGATCGCTCGGGTGAAGGAAAGAGCAGTGTATAATGCACAGGCCAAAAGAATACAATGGGAGTTGCACAGAGTTAGAGGTACAAAGACAAATACTAATACATACACACAGCCCTGAAATAAAAGTAGCGACAACAATTTAATAGTGGATACATGTCTATTAAAAACTAAACAGGGGTGGGAAGAAGAGTGAGACTACACCCAAGAATACATCTAGGTTTGACACAGGATATTTCTCCATGTGCTGCAAATGTATTCATGAATGGAGTAAAGCAACAGCGGGACCACATTATGAAACTGTCTAGTCTTAACCAAACAACTCAAGTAAGAAAATAAGCCACTCTATCTCAGGGCTCTTTTTAAAAAAAAAACAAAAAACATTTTATTAGGGGCTCATACAACTCTTATCACAATCCATACATATACATACATCAATTGCATAAAGCACATCTGTACATTCTTTGCCCTAATCATTTTCAAAGCATTTGCTCTCCACTTAAGCCCTTTGCATCAGGTCCTCTTTTTCCTCTCCCTCCCCCCTCCCTCATGAGCCCTTGGTAATTTATAGATTATTATTTTGTCATATCTTTCCCTATCTGGCGTCTTAACCATAGTGTCAAACCCCTTCCAGGTCAATTGGCATAACATAGTCTATAAAGACATGTACATCCTACTTCGGTGATAAGGAACCAGAGTGCTGAATGCTTCTGAATTGCCATGTAAAGTGTAAACTTTGATCTTTCCCCATCTAGAGCAAAGAAGATTAAAGAAAATTAAGGGACTAAATTCAAAAGACTAATGGACCACATGAACTCCAGCCTCCATGACCAGACCTAGAGGATCTCTAGCTATCACTGCCAACTGCTCTGAAAGGGATCGCAATGTGAGATCTGAGGTAGTTAGTTTATTGTGCCAACCTGGCCGATAAACATGGGTGGGGTTAATTGAAGGGCGGAGGGAGAAATGGCTCGGTGAGCCTCGCCTTCGAGTTCTCGGGTCTCTTGCTTTCTGATGGTGGGACCAGGGTGCATCTGACTTAGCCAGTTCCCTGCTTCAGCCGGCAAGACTCACTTCCTGCAAGGCATCCCCAATAAGAAGCCACATGGACCTACCCGATGCAGACCTGGGTGCTGGAGCAGCTGTGTGGAGACCCCTGCCAGTGCTGAGATGCTTACATATTCACTGACTTGGCTTTCCTCTTGCAGTTGACATCATTGTGTGTGTTTTGTGAGATGGAGGAAGACTTTATGGATTGGTGTCGGAGATGTGGGTGAATATTGGACTTGTGGGCTTGGGCAATACTGGGTTGAGATGTTTTCTTGATGTGTTCTTACCCTTTATATAAAACTCTCTCTTATACATGAGTTTCTGTGGATTTGTTTCTCTAAAGTACCCAGACTAACACAAGGTCCTCAACAGAATGGAAGTCACTGTGAAACAAAGCTCAAAACCATAAAACAAGGACTAGGCTCATTGGCCTCACAGAGATGGGTAGAACCCTGAGAGTGAGTGACCTTTAGTCACCCTTTAATTCATTAAGCCACTCGGATTATTCAACTTTGAGTCCAATAATAAACAGCCCTAGAAGGTGTATAATAACATCAGGGAGGCAAACACTCACAAGAACAGGCAGCCATTGGGGATCAAAGGGCAGCATTCTCCTAAGTGTCAAGCTCAGGAAACAGAAATGGGGATGAAAAAGTGATGAATGGAAACAGCAAACACAAGAAGGAAGTGGAAAAAATGCTGTTACATTGTGGGAATTGTAATTAATGTCTCAAAGTGAAATGTGAACTCATTATTTAATGGGAAACCAATTTGCTCAGTAAACTTTCACTCAAATTATAATACAAAATTAAAAGAAAAAAAGAATCACAGTTACAATTTGGATGGATCAGCTCCAACATTTCAGTTGTGAAAACAGATAGGTGCTCACTCAGCGTCCATTCCAATCCCTTCTCTTTTCTTTTGGTGCTAGAAGTTACGAAATGAATATTCTTAATTTTTCTGTTTCCCACTGGAAGGTGTCTACGTTCAAGTAACGAGCATGGTTTTTACAACCATTAACTTTATGCCTTCTTCCTTTCTAGGAGGAAAGATAATTAGAGGTTAGTAGCCATGGTGTGACCAACAGAACTATGAGCACGCACGAAAGATGGTGGTACAGAAAACATAAGATTAGCTTCCTGATAGAGCACGCACGAAAGATGGTGGTACAGAAAACATAAGATTAGCTTCCTGATAGAGCACGCACGAAAGATGGTGGTACAGAAAACATAAGATTAGCTTCCTGATAGTATCAATGAGCTGAAACCCCTGTCCTAGACTGCCATCCCAGAATCTCTTATTGTGGTGTCTAAAATTCCTTATTTATGCCACTGATTAATGCTTTCTGTTCCCCCTAAGGAACCATGGTCATGGTCTGGGATAAGTGTGGAACTGCCGATCACCGGGTCAGCAGTTCCAGTCCACCAGCCTCTCTGTAGAAGACAACTGATGCTGTCTAGTCCTATAAAGATTTACAGTCTCAGAAACACTATATATGGTTTCTATGAGTCAATGACAATGAGTTTTGTTGGGGATGATTTGTAATGGAATGCGATTTTAATTGAGTGTCATTCAAGATTTATTTTCTGACTGGCCTAAGCATACCCCTTGACTAGAGAAGTGCTGGACCCTGGGGTTTAATTGTCTCACTGTGACAGAAATTACTAGGCAATGGTTTTATCTGTTCTTTATTTTGAGTACAGATCCAATCTCTTTTCTTATTAGGTATCATCTTGGGACTGGGTTCTCTGTCTTGGAACGTGAGCAGATGGCAAGAATACCACTTGAGAACCACTTGAAGTAGACAGTTTCTGACTAGGTTTCCAGCACCTGATTATCCTGTATCACATGCTTCAGAGCTATATTGAAGTGAAGGGGACATAATGACCAACATCCATGGCCTAGTCAACAGCAGCATTGCATTAAGTCACTAGAAGAACACTAGGAAACTACCTCATCTATCTACTTATCAGAGAGAGAAAGAGCTCAGGTCTGTCTTGGGTACATGGGTAAGTACACCACAAATTCGTCTTGGCTGCTTTTCTTGCAAGGAAAATAGAGACTGAAACCAACTGGATGAACATGATACGTATAGTTACTAGATGCTAACACCATGTCCAGTACTTGCTATGACTCCTCTCAACAATACAGTGAGCTAAAATCTGTTTGCTACACAATACTATAGCAAAGGTCACTAAGACCTCTGTATTGTGAAATCCAATAGTCATTCTCAGTTTTCATATTACTTGACCTTTTAGCAGCCTTTGACCATTGATCACTCCCTTGTCCTTATAATACTTGTCACTTGGCTTTTAGGACACCACATCTGTCAGGATTTCCTTCACACTCCCAGATCTCATCAGTCTTTTTATCATTCTCCTCTTCATTTTCCTCTCTTGTAAATATTAAAAGCACCCCAATCTCAGTCCTCTGACTTTCTCTTCTTAATCTGTCTTTTCTTCCGAGGAGAAATCTTCCTGACTCCTTGCTTTAAAGTCCACTTACAGGATGACACCTCAAAAACTTAATTCCAGGAGAGTCCTGATTTCTAAACTCACGTGTCAAGCATCCCAGTCACTCAGCCAACACTTTCACTTGAAAAATCAAATATCTTCGATTTTACTAGTCCCAAACTAGTAGTTTCAAAGTCTATTCTTCCTACAGTTTTCCCAATCTCGGAAAACTGAAATTCTAATCTTCTAGTAGCCTTTGGGAGTCATATTTGACTTCTCTAGTTTTCTCCCTTTCTATCTAATTGTCTCATCTTTAATGAATGAGTGACAAATAAAAATCCTCATATCTATTTTCCTAATAAGTACACAGAAACAGATTGAGCAACTTTTAAAAAGTTCCTCATTCTAGTTCAAAGTATTTGAACTCTGGCAGCCTGGTTTTAGAGGGTTTGGGTTTATGGTTCATTTTTTTCTCTCTGATTACTATACATCTGAATATGCCTTTAAGATAGCTCAAACAATAAAACACTTCCTCCTTCCCAGTAGACAAAATGAGCAGAGGAGGAAAGTCCCCATTCCAGTCACAGATATGGAATTGTGAGATGCAGAACATGGAATCATTTTGCATAGAATATTTAAACAAAAGAGTGAAATAATTTTAGAAAAATGAGCAAGAATTCTGAGCAAAAAATCTCAGAATTTAAAAAATCTCAGATTTTTACAAAGAGAAAACAACAAAAAGAAATACAGGACTTTTAGAAATAAAAATATAGTTTTTGAAGTAAAAGGAATTTCTATGGATACGTTAAATAACAAATTCCGGATAACCAAAAAGAGAATTCTAATACTTGAAGACATCACTAGAGAAAATTTCCAGTTTAAAGAGATAGAGACAAGAAGAAGGAAATTAAAGACTGAAATTCAGATAGAATAATAAAATTCATCATCTATTTAACAAAATCCCCAAAGGGGAAAATGAAGAAAACGTAAGGAAGGCAATATTAGATAAGTAAGTAAATTAATATTTTATAGAAATTATGAAAGACATGAACCCACAGATTAAAGACAAACACATTTCCCCCAAATATATCAATGTTTAAAATGCAAATATGGACATATTTTAGTGAAACTACAGAACCACAGAATATAAATAGAATTGTACAGAATCTCTTTAGAACAAAGGTGGAAATAGGCTTTTAATGAATTGAAAACAAAAGTTACCATCAACTTATATCTACTAGTGGAGCTTTGGGAGAAAGAATTAGGTAAAGAAAAGGTTGAAATGAATGACAATTGGATAAAATGCTAAGCAGAGCAATCAATGAAAGAAAATATATGTAGAACACTGTGCTGACTTACAGAGTGTGTGCATGCATGAGTGCATGTGTGTGTGGTTTGCAAAAGAACTCTAGGCGGAGTCCAGGGACATGTAAGATTTTTTTGAAATACCCTTGAATTAAGGAAATGCACTTGTTCAACTTTAGATCTTTTAAAATCTAAATATGCATGCATCAGGAAATATCTCTATATAATCATTAAGAGGATAGAAATAAAGTGTAAACATGCTGAATCAGTAAAGGCACAATAAAGCAAGGAGAACAAATATTGAGTCCTCAAAAACTCAAACTTCAAAAACAATGGAGAAAGAAAAGTGCACAGAATATATGCGATATAGAGAAATCCAAAGGAAGATGAAGTGAATAGCCCACTTTTACGGAAAAGAAGTTTTAACCCGCATTCCATAAGGAATTCATCGGATTTCTAAAAACCCATTGTATGCCACTTATAAGAGGTATTTATACAATCTAATGACTTAGTATATAGAAAGATTGATACAACCATTCAAAAATTATATAAACCAGACATACACTCATCAAAAGAAATTTTGGCAGACTATATTAATTCAGACAAAAAATTTTCTAATGATTAACATTGGAGATATGATCATTAGCTAGAGATGGGATTTACCAGTAAGCTACAGCAGTGATAAACTTTTATGTACCTAGGAAAAATAATCTAGTAAATTATATAAATTTATATATATATATATATATATATATATATATATATATATATATATATATAGAGAGAGAGAGAGAGAGAGAGAGAGAGAGAGAGAGAGAGAGAGAGAGAGAGAGAGTGGTCATGTTAAATTTTGCACAAATAAACAAATTATAGAAAAGGTTAGCAAAGCTGTTAACAAAGTTGACCTGTTGGACCTACATGGGCCATGCGCCTAGTGGTGAAAACATCAAGGAGCCGAAGAAGGAAGAGAATGTTTTGAAGCTGATGGTGGTAGCAATTGTACAATACTGCTTGATGTGACAGTGGTATGGAATGATATGGTATCTGTATTAACTCCAAAGTGTTTTTTAGAAAAAAACAGAACATGAACAGTTCCACATATTAACCATGAGTGAGCTCATAAAATTAGCCTCTAAATATTCTAAGAATGTGCTGCAAATATACTATATTAGCTGTTTAAAATATGATTCCAAGTCCATCAAAATAGATGTATTTAAAATTTATATATATTTGGTTCTACTTATAAAATCTAGTAAATAACTCAATCAAAGAAGAAATCATGGAATTTTTAATTCCCTGAGTTATAATAAATATACTACATATTAAAGCTTATATAGCATTTTGGCCATACTTCTCAATAACATCAACACTTAAATAAAGAAAATTCTAATAATCCTCCCCAAATTTGTTAGTTATATAAAAACATTAAAACAAATATTTCAACAGAGATTTTGTTAACCTATCATTTAGAAAAAGTAGTAACTACAATAAAATGGTCCTGAGGGAATTAACAATGCAGCAGACCCTGGCATACATGGGATTTGCATCTATGAGAGAGGTGCCATTACAGATGACAAGAATCAAGCTGATTGATAATTACAACCAAAGACATCTGGATTTCTATACCCACCAAACAAAAAATATAATTCCTGGTGAATTGGCAACTTAGATGCAACAGAAAAATCTTAAAATGTTTTTAAAATGTATATAAAAGAATATCCCTAAAATCTTGAGATGTGTTTAAATATCTTTTTTTAATCATTTTATTAGGGGCTCATACAACTCTTATCACAATCCATACATGCATCAATTGTGTCAGGCACATTTGTACATTCATTGCCCTCATCCTTCTCAAAACATTTGCTCTCCACTTAAGCCCCTGGCATCAACTCCTAATTTTTCCCCTCCCTCCCAGCTACACCTCCCTCATGACCCCTTGATAATTTATAAATTATTATTTTGTCATATTTTACACTGTCCAATGCCTCCCTTCACCCACTTTTCTGTTGTCCGTGTGTTTAAATATCTTAAGCAAGATACTGAGAGGAGTAAATTTAAAATAGTTATAGATTTATTGACCTTAAATTAAAATTCAACAGTGACCATAGGGGAGGGAAAAACAATAAAGCCCAGCTGGGGAGATTTCTATAGTACTTGTAAGCAACAAAAGGTGACTATACAAAATACATATGTAATATGAGGAAACTATCATAGAAAGTATGGACACAAAACACGAAGAGACTTTCCACGGAAGATAAGTTAGAAATAGCACACAGACATATGAAATCATGCTCAACCTCAATAATCAGGGAAACACAATTAGAAGACGCTGGTGGACTATTTACCCCCCTCTTTAGGTTGGGAAAAATGAAGCAACTTAGTTCTACCAGGTACTGGAAAGAAAGTAGATCAGTGTTGTTAGATGCCATTGTGCATTTTAACTCCTAGTGACGCTTTGTACAACACAACAAACTATTGCTCAGTCCTGCACTATTCTCAACAACTATTTTTTTAAGTTTTAGGCACACATATTAATTCACATATCATACAACCCAATGGTTCAAACGAACTAAAGAGGTTTCGCAATCACCGCGACAATCGATTTTAGAATTCTTATGTTTGAGCTCTTCGTTGCAGACACTGGGTCACTTCCTCTCATGTCGCTGACTTTCATGATGTCCTTTTCAAAGGACTGGTCCCTCCTAAGGACAGGTCCAAAGTGGGTGAGGCAACCGGTCAGCACCCTCCCTCCTAAGGAGTATTCGCTCATTCTTCTTGCCGTCCATGGTGTATTCAGTGTTCTTCAGCAGTACCGTAATTCAAAGACATCAATTCATCAGGCTTCCTTATTGGTTGTCCAGCATTCCCATGCAGATGAGGAAATTTACAACCCCATGGATTGGGTTTAGTGTTCCATAGTCTTCAAAGTAGCATCTCTGTTTGTTATCACTTTAAGGAGATCTTTTGCCCCAAACAGACTTCCTCAGTGCAATATGTCATTTAAGATTTGACTACTGCTTCTATGGGCATTGACTTGAACTCATGTACAACTTCAATATTTCCTCCCGTTATCCTCACGTTGCTTATTGGTCCCTCATGAGGATTCTGGTTTTCTTTTGTTCTTCATCATCAGGAAGTGTTTGAGGCTGCTTCACTTTCAGCAAGCAACGTTGTGTCATGTGCATATTGCCCACTATTTATGACTCTTCCTTCAGTCCTCATGTCATGTTCTTCATGTAGTCCAACTTCTTGGATTATTTAATCAGCATATAGATTGAACAAATATGCTAAAAGGATAAACCCTGACTCATATCTTTCCTGGTTTTGTTTGTTTTGTTTTTGTTGTTATTGTTGTTTTTTACATCATTTTATTGGGGCTCATACAACGCTTATCACAATCCATACATACATACATCCATGTGTCGAGCACATTTGTACATTTGTTGCCATCATCATTCTCAAAACATTTGCTTTCTACTTGAGCCCTTTTCATCAGTTCCTCATTTTCCCCCTCCCTTCCCACACTGCCTTCCTCATGAACTCTTGGTAATTTATGTTAGTATTTTGTCATATCTTACACTGTCTGATGTTTTCCTTCACCCACTTTTCTGTTCTCCATCCTCCAGAGAGGAGGTTATATGTAGATCCTTGTAATTGGTTCCCACCTTCTGGTTTTAATCCTGATAGTACCCCCTGATTCTGTTCTAAGGATTTTTCCCTGGAATTTATGCTCAATTCTGCCTGAGCATAATTAAGTCTTCTGGAATTTCCATTCTTTGCAATGTCACACATAATTTGTTATGCTCCACACAGTCGACTGGCTTTACAGAGTCAACAAAACACCGGGAAATATATTTCTGGTATTCTTTGTTTTAGCCACATTAGTAATGATATCCCTAGTTCCACATTGTCTTATGAATCCAGCTTGAATTTCTGACAGATGCTCATTAATATAATGCTACAATTGTTTTTTTAACTCTCTATATCAAATGGGTGCTTGTGTGTGAGATTAGTGATACTGCTCAATAATTTTCACAATCTATTAGATGACCTTTCTTTGCAATGGACATGAATATGGTTCTCTTGCACTCTTGTAGTCAGGCAGTGGTTTCCAAATTTCTTGGCATATGCACGGGAGCATCTGAAGCACTGCATCCTGTGGAAACATCACTACAGGCGTTCTGTCAAGTCCTGAGGTCTGCATGTTCATCAGTGCTTTCAGTACAGCCTGTATTTCTACCTTCGATGCGGCATCATTGGTTCTCGATCATATGCTGCCTTCTGAATTGGGTGTACATCAAACAATTGTTTTTACTGCAATGACTCTGTGCACTCCTCCCATCTTTTTAAATGTTGATGTTTACCTTTTCACTGTGATTGGGGTGAAGGATTACAGAGATCATTAGTTGTCCGTTCAATAATTCATACACATTTTGTTTCAGCTCATTTATTGCAATCCCCTCAAGTGTCTCATCAACATGTGAAGGTTCTGCCAGTTTTATGGTATCCACATCATTAAGATTGACTCTACTTTGAAGAGGTCATCCTTTCTCAGTTATGTTTGCATTCCTTCCAACTGAGGGATTCATCTTCCAGGACCATACCAGACAATGTTCCCTTGTTATCCATTCCGTCATTTTCCAGAACTATACCAGACAATGTTCCCTTGCTATCCATTCCGTTTTCCCTGGCCAGTATTTTTTAGATTAGATCATCAAATCCTTCTTCCTAGTCTGTTTCAGTCTAAACTTGTCCCCCTGGGTGACTGCTGGTATTTCAAACAGCAATGGGCACAGCTTCCAGTATCACAGTAGATCACAATACAAGAAACTGGCAGGTAAGTGTTGGAATTCCAGAATATTGCATTTTAAGGACATAAATTGGTATAATCATTGGGGATACAATTTAACATTCTTTATAAATTTTGAATATTCTCCCATCAAAGTTGGAAAGCAAAAACAATGACCATCATGGAGGCATGAAATAAGAAGACACCTTCAGAACACTTTGGAGAACCCTACAACTGAAGCAGAGGTGTGTGTTTATAGGAAGAGGAGATGGCAATGTGATCACCACATCTACAAGGGGGCCCTTCATAAAAGACCCTTTGGTTATGCTAAATATCACAGTCCCTAGCAAAAGGAAAGTAGTTAAGGTAGAAAGAGAAGAAGAAAGAGTGAATGAAGGAGGCAAAGGAACTGAGACCTACAGAAATGTGAAGGAGTCTCACAGATCTTGTCCTGAATGAAAGGAGAATGGCTGAAGGGCAACCAAGAATAGCAACAATGACCACAAAAAGAACACAAATAAACCTCGATGAGAAAACAAAATAGCAAATGCTATTGAATTGATCCCCTGGGAAGTCTCTCTGGCTAGAGGTGTGTTTTGTGCCTTAATTAGTGCAGTGGGTACAACTTGCTTTACATTTGTCAAATCTAATTGAAATGGACATCACTTTAATTTCTTGTAAAATATGTGGGAGGGGTTCATGCTAAGCTATCAGAATTAGTAACACTCAAAAGAAAGAGTGTAGGAAACTAGAGAACTTTAAATATACATATATATTTTTATATATAAGCTATTTTAATAAATTTTAGAGGACATTTTTCTGGGGGAAATGTAGAGGAGTGAAAACAGAGGAGACAGGCAGGAAAAGGATCAAATGGCAAGAGGGAATGAAGAGACGATAGTAAACTGAAAGGCCGGACAGAAGAATGTGGGAAATAAACAGTGGGCCATACAAGGAAAGACGAGAGGAGAGAACAGAGAAGGTGGAAGGAGAGCACAAGTCAAAGATATCACAGAAGAAATCCTGTGCACTAAAGAAATCAAAACGCTTTGTATCCAACAGTCTTCCTGAGACTCAGAATTGTTCTTAAGGCACCTCCCACTCCCTCACCATATCCTGACAAATGAACGATTATCAAGGGTAAAGTCTAAATCCCGCATATGTTGGGGTGAGGAGGAGGAGAAAAAAGACACAACCAAATCATGTAAGACAATACATAGAATGGATTGACTCAAGATTTATCTTCAAAGAAACTTGATAGTTTATTGGATTTCAGGAACCAATATAATGATATTTTCTTTAAAAAAACATTTATTATTTTTAAAGAATTATTGTCCATTTTTATTTATACTAGTAAAGAACATTTAAAAATCATCATCATCTAGTATGACCACCAAGAAAGCAGGAAAGCTATGTCAAAAATTATTGTGAGGCATAAGGCAAAAGTGATACTCATAATACAGTGTCCATATGTCCTCATTTCTTGGCTGTGAAGTCAGTATTTTTTCATACAAGGCAACAGTCATCAAAGAAGCATTAAAGAACAGAGTAAGATTTCTAGAAAGCTTTAACAAATGAAGTGGTTTTGTTGGGCAGATAGGCAGGGATGGGATGTCCATTGACGCATGCCCAAGAGAGCCAAGAACGAAAATAAAGGGCGGCGCACTGCACATGCTCAAAGGCCTAGGCTTTCCTGCAGTGGGCATGGGTGGGAGTTAAACCTGGATCAGCCCACCTGGGCCAGGTGATTGCAATTCAGCCAATGGGCTCGACCTGGGATTGTTCACCACACCTCCCCCTGGAATCCTTGAAAAGGCAGGAACCCAGAAAGAGAGAGTTCTTTTTTTGGAGGAGAACTTGGGAGAGAGATCTTTGCGTGACGCTGAGCAGTCTCTGCCAGGCTGCATGGTCGAAAGGAATCCTATGGGTGCCGCGTAAAACCTGGAACTTCTTTGAACGCTCATTAAACTCACTTGGATCACGAGCCAGGCTTCAGCGTGAATTCTTTCTCATGCGGAGCCAAGGACCAAGATGTAACTCTAGCCCGGAGAGAGATCTTACAGTTCCCTAGCATAATGCTATGGTATGTTTCATTTTTGTTAATGCAAAGATTGAGATAGTATATCATTTATAAATCCCTTTGTGAAAAACATAATTTAAAGAAAATGTGCATCAATTAAATGTTATAGAATTAAGGGAATTTTTTTTAAAGCAAGAAATATTTGGGGTAATAAACCAGTAAAATGAATGTGAAGTTTATGAATTCTTGAAAATATGGTTTTCAAGCTTAAATCAATTATGGAGAGAGAATTCTTAAGAGGAAAATGGCATTCTGGAACTAAAATTTGGGAAGTAGGGTTGCAGATACTTTTAATAAAACCTGGGGAACATGGAGTAGAGTAAATGAATACTAAAATATTATCTTATCTTGGGGTCATGGGAGAGGCCACAGATAGCGGTTAGAGAAAAAGGAAAAGGAAGTTGAAGAATGTTTGTTACAAGTTTTCTATTACCCACCCATAGTGTCCAAACAGGGTTTCAGAGACTGTCCACTTTATGGGAACAAACGGCTGCATCTCTCTTCCGTAGTGGCTGGTGGATTGGAGTCCAGCACTTACCCCACAGTACCACCAGAGCTTCTTATTAGCTGCTTCAACTTAAAACCAAACTCACTACCATCGGATCCGTTTCTACTCAGAACAGTCCTACGGGACAGGGGAGAACCACCCCTGTAGGTTCCTGAGACTGAAATGCGTTACAGAAGTAGAAAGCCTTCTCGTTGCCCCAACGCAGAACAGCTGCTGGTGCAAACTACTGACCACTGACTACCCACTAAACGCACCGACATGGAATCAATGCTGACTCATAGCGACCCCTGTGGGTTTCCAAAACTGTAACTATTTACAGGAGTAGAAAGTCCAGGCTTGCTCCCCCAGAGCTTTCAAACTGCCAACCATGTGGATCACGGCTCAATATGTAGCTACTACAATACTAGGGGTCCTCATTACCCACTAGTACAGTCTAAATAAGATGTAGAAGTTCAAACCCAATAAGAAAGAACAAACGAAGGGAAAGAAAAAAAAAGGTACCTCATTCAAAGGAAAGCAAACAAAAGAAAGAAAATAATCACATGATATAAAATAAATCAGTTAAGATTCAGGGTAAGAGCAAACAAATCAATTACCATAATATGTGGAATGGATTAAATTTTTCTATATTAAGAGGTAAGATGCCTAAAATTGAGCTTCCAGAAGAAAAGCAAACTCACACAGGAACTCTGTTTCTACCGAGAGGTAGAAAACAGATAGTTGAAGATCTGATAGACAAATGGAAACATGAAGAAAGAAATCAGGTGGCAATATTAATATCAAAGAATAATTCAGGTACAATGTATGAAATGAAATATTTCATATTTATTAAAGATAGATTCTTCCAAACTGAGATATCAAGAAATTTTATATACTGAAAAAAAAATCTAACCTCAAAATACATTAAGTGAAGAACTTTAGAAATCATAGAAATTGGCGGAGACTGCAATCTTCCAGGAGATAACACACCTCTTTCAGAACGTGACAGAGCAAATGGATCGAACATAGAGTGCTTCACCAGCACAAGTAAGAGGTTCTGTGTATTGCAGAGCAAGAGGAAGAAAGCTCTGCACTGGAAGATGTAAAAATATCTATATCTTTCAATTATGAAAAAAGTAATAAAAAGTGGTCATGTGTCAGGCTGCCAAGACCATCTCAAAAAGTTCCCCAACGAAGAAATACCACCGTAGCCACCCTTGGCTTTCAATGCCATAATGCTGGAAATTAACATTGCCCACCAGAGATCATACTAGAAACCAAGATGGGTTATATTTTTATAGCCAATGATAGCTTTAGTAAAAATATAAAATGATTTATCCCTGTCTCATATTTCACTTCACCCTTTATAAAAAGACTTAGTTATTTAATAAGGACATAGGTGAGAGAATCCCTGGGTAGAGCATTTGGTTAAACACTGGGCTACCAAGCAAAAGATCGATGGTTCAAATCCACAGAAAGTTACCTTGGAAGAAAGGTCTGGTGATCCACTTCGTAAAGGTCATAACCATTAACACAGTGAGCAGTGTGTTTCTACTCTAGATACATGGGCTACCATGAGTTGAAGATCACTTTACAGCAAATGTTTTGTTTTTGTTTTTGGTTTTTGTTTTTGCTTTTAGGTGAGACAGTGTCTTCTAATCTTTGTCAACACTTCTTCAAAATAGTGATCCCTGACTTCAGAGGAGTTTGTTTCCCAGAATGACAGGCAGTGTGGGTGGTGGGGATGCATTGCACTGTTTTCTTTTGGATGCTGGGTGGGATGCCCAACCTGCCTGCTTATTCTCCACAGAATAGAGTAAAGCTTGACATTTGTGAGCTGCAAAGGAAACTGATGTCTGTCACATATAGTTATCCTACTCCACTTCTATGTACAGATGGACAACCAGAGTTTACCAATAGTCAAGGAAAAACATAGTAGCAGAAAAGTAACTGGCCCACAGACGATGGAGAAAAGAAATGATTCGTGGTATCCAAAACTCATTCTAATTTGTGTCCTGGGGGAAATTTGGCAAATTAGCCATTAAAAAAGAGCAAGTTGCAAAGATAAAAAGAGTGAAAACTTGTAAAATTTCAAAATATAATTGCTACATTTGAAAGCCCGAAAGAATAGTAAATGAAAACATCAAGAAAAAGTTTCAGAAACTAGAAAAATGACAAAGAAATGGAAATTTTGAGAGGAAGATTTACAACACAAAAATCCCAGGAGGACCAATATCTGTTTTCTAGGTATTTCAGATAGAGGTAGTTCAGAAAAGGGAGATAAGCAATTTGTCAAAGAAATAAAAGAAAAATGACCCAAAGGTTAAGCAAACAGATAAGCGCAAAGATTATACGTTTTCATTATGAAAGATTCCATATGGTGTTGTTTGGGGTGGGGGTGGGGACAAACTCTTAGCACACTCTCCTCTAATGGCAGAGCATTAGAATTCTGAAGATGACCCTAATAACGTCCAAAGAGATTACAAAAGTTAGCTTCAATGGGAGAATGAAGATATTGGTTTCACACTTCAAAAGCAATGTTGGAGCCTAGAAAAGAGTGAAGCCTTTGAGAGTTCTGCATGAATATTATTTTGAACATCGAAGTGTAACAGGAACAAAGGGACAGACTTGTTCACACATTCAAACCCCATTGCCATGCAGTTGAATCTGACTCAGGATGACACCGTTAGGGTGAGGCAGAGTAGAATTCCCCCCATATAGTTTCCAAGGCCCTAGAGATCTTGATGGGTACAGATTACCATATCTTTCTCGTACAAAATGCCTGGTGGTTCGAACTGCTGGCCTTGTGAGTAGCCACTCACTGCAACCACTGTGCCACTAGCCAGAATGCATAAATTTTACCATCTGTAGATTTGTTCTTAAAGGACTGCTTGACACTGTCCTCTGACAAAACAAAGTGGAATCTAACAGTGAGAAAACATAAAATTTAAGAAGGACTCTTCAACAAAGGAGTAAAGTGAAAGGAAATCCAGGAAACTGTCCATGAAATGGGCCCAGCAAGCCACCGGTGCAATAAGACATGATGTCCCAGAACTCTGAAAGGAGGATTTCCACAAGCAGATGAATTCTAGTGGTGAATTTCTGGTTAGCAGAACTAGATCTTCTGGATTAACAGGTATATCAAAGATGTATCCCTGCTTTAAAGGCATATTAATATGCTAAAAGGCTAAATTTCTCTGTTCCATTTCCCTCACCCCTTCCAACTTATATTAGCCATAATTTTATACATTGTGGCATTGGTTTAAATTAATGACCTAAACTCATATGCCTTCGTCTATGAATCCAAATGCTCAAATTTGTTTTATACTGAATATTTCAAATGCTAAGGTGGTTTTTTTTCCTTCAATTTTTATATTTAACTTACAGAAAAATATATAAATGAGAATTTAAATATATGAATATCTTATGTAAAGAAAGGAGTCCAGCAGCGGTTGGACGGAAGAGCATAAAGATAAAGAGAATAGAAAATTCAAAGTCTCAGAGATGACAGCATATATAAGAATATATATAGGAAACTGCAAGAATGCCCATTGTGCTTGAACTAGAGTGGGTAAGGTGGCGTGTAATAGGAGATGAGGTCAGAGAGGTAGTGGTGGGATGGAAGGAGATTGACTAAGGCTCTAGGAGTAGTTATAATAGCTTAGACTTCTACTCTCAGTGATGTGGGGAGTTGTTAGTGGCTTTGAGCTGAGGATAGAGTATTCTGTGAGGGTTTCATGGGTTCACTCAGTCTACTGTGTTGATAATATAGGGTGGGGAAGAAGGAAAACTCTTGCGATAATGCATAAATACACATAAAATTATGATTTAGACCAGTGGTTCTCAACCTGTGGGTGGTGACTCCTTTGGGGGTCGAATGACCCTTTCAATGGGGCCACCCGATTCATAACAGTAGCAAAATTACAGTGATGAAGTAGCAACGAAAATAATTTTATGACTGGGGGTCATAAAATTGTATAAAAGGGTCACAAGAAGGTTGAGAACCATTGATTTAGACCAAGATAATATCAGTGGAATTGCCTTAAAAAATAAAATTCCCTGCTGGATTGCAGATGACTAACAAAAACAAAATACTACAGGGACTCATGCTACCCAAGTGCTTTATAAAACTGTATTTGATAAAATCTATAAATTATGGTGCTGGTGAAGAATATTGAAAGTACCATTGATTTCCAAAAGAACAAACAAATTTGTCTTGGAAGAAGTATAGTCAGATTGCTCCTTCGAAGCAGAGGCATTGAGACATGTTCCTAAGAGTAACCAGTCCCTGAAGTGGGACAGGGAAAGGAGAAGAGCAGATGGCTTAACACCGCGGTTACAACAATGGCTCAACATGAGAACAATTGTGAGGACGGTGCAGGACTGGGCGATGTTTCTTTCTGTGGTGCGCAGGGTTGCCCTGAGTTGGAATTGACTTGATGACATCTAACAATAACAATGTATTAATGTCACTCGATGTCAATTGGACTCTGTCCTCTAGGATTTCTATGAGTCGAATCAACCCCACGGCAGTGAGTATGATTTGGGTTGTTGCTTCTAAATCAAAACTCTGAACCATACCCACCTTTAAGCTTATCCTTGCTCTCTGTGCTTCTGCCACGGGGCTCTTCAGCCTTCTCCGATTCTTTGAACTTGATGAGGCAGGTTCCTCTCAGCCTCATTGTGCCTATATTGTTAAATCTGCTGGTCACGCCGATCACCATTCTAATCTACCCAACTCCTCTCATTCCTTCCATCTCTCCTGGAAGTTTCCCTCACTAATGATTTCTCTCATATTCCTGATCAGGTCAAAGCCCCGTGATATATTCTCATACCATGTTCATTTCCCCGGGAGTGCTAACTCTTATTCTATATTTATGCATAAGAGGTCAGGGACCATGCTGTTATGTCCAAAATTCCCAGCACTGGACTTGGCTCATTGTGAAGATTCGAGCTATTAAGTGGAAGAATTAAGGAAAATATCACTGCATTACAATTATTTGTTGACATTGTCTTTAAATTATAAAGTCCTTGAGTGTAGATACCATTTATGTTTGCTTTTATCTTCAGCACCCACCAAATGCTATTGTATAGCAAGGGTTGAACAATGCTGACAATTTTGGATGAATGAATGACTGAATGAATGTTTCAATATATAAGGAAATTAATTTTTCAAGCACATCTGGTTCTGAATTAAATTATTTTTCTACTTTAGGGTATTTTCTTGTGTATACAGCCATATACTTGTGACAAAGTACACACACACACACGGAATTCCACTACATTTCAATTTCATTTCTCTATAAATTTTTAAGCCTCTCCAACTCACATACAAATGGTTTACATAACCATTTACAGATAGTATAAACTTGTTTTGAAGGAGTAGAAGATAAGTAGATGAAATTATTATTTTTAAATATGACAAGGGTTGAATAGATGTTGATTATTTGGATGAAGGAATGAATAAAGAGTCAATACATAAACTAATTTTCTTTATATGTGAAAACTGCATCCCTGAATAGTCTCACTGAGAAGTTCGCAAAGTCCATGCTACCTGCTATTTCCTCAGGCCCATTTCACGCCCTTGCCTGCCGGGAATTGTGCGTTTAAAACAGCTCTACTGAATTGCCAGCATCGGGATGTGCTTCTCCGAATGCTCTGCCGCTGAACATCGGCTTTTAAGTAACTGCTTAAAAACACTCCCAAGAGATGTACAGTTAACGGCCCCATAATGAGTCGCTTCTCCTGGCAAGAAAGGATATTTCTGCCACATTCATATTTGATTTTCTGGAAAATCTATAGCAGCTTAAGCTTCACGCATGAGCCAGTATAAGCTTATTATGAGCCTATAGTTTTTCTTTTTGCAACTAATGTGGTCTCTCCCCATTGCTCTGGGGGCAAAAAAAAATCCAGAAACAAAGTAACTTGACAAGCTGAGTACATAAATTAGGTGCATAAATTCTTTACAAATAGGGCTCTTGATAGTACATTTAAAGTACAAATAGTACTTCTACAGCACACCCAAGGAGTTCATTTTTAAAACAAATGAAATGATGCTGGAAAGATGGCATTTTAGAGTTATTTTCCCCATTCGTTGACTTACAGCAGCTAAATTCTCTTCATGTTTCTAGACAAACAGTGTTTGGGAAGGAAAGGTACAAGGTTTGACGTAAATGTGTCTTTCCTTTTACTACGTAATATTCTATATCAGCGGGTCGCAACCTGTGGGTCACGACCCCTTTTGGGGTGAACGACCCTTTCACAGGTGTCGTCCGTTTCATAACAGCAACAAAATTGCAGTGATGAAGTAGCAACGAAAATAATTTAAGGTTGCGGGTCACCACAACATGAGGAACTGTATGAAAGGGTCGTGGCATCAGGAAGGTTGAGAACCACTGTTCTATGGCATTTTCATTATCATGGAAAAATATGTTAATTCTCTTCTCTCCAGGTTACTAGAAATCTATAGACCTTACTTAAGAGTTGTCATTTTTAGGAAATCATATAGCTAATATAAAGAGTGGAGAATCGGAAAACAGGAAGCACATTCTGTTCCCAGTTTCATCAGCAGTGAGGTCGGTCTCCCTTGAATAAGACAAGCCTGTGATGCCTTCCCTTCACCCTGACCTTCTTCACAGGAAGCCATGGGATTTATTGACCTGAAGAAACCAAGCCCATTATCATTGGGTCCCTTTTGACTCACGGTAACCCCACGTGTTCCAAGGTAAAACTGCTCCAAAGAGTTATTGCCGGTAGTTTTTAGGGAAGCAGGTTGCCAGTCTTCTCATCCATAATGAGGCTGAGTGGACCTAAGTCATTAAGCTTTAGATTAACAGGTGGGTGCTAATAACTTGTACCACTCCCAAACGATGTTGCTTTTCCTAGAGGGAAATCATTCCTTGATGGTTCAATTGATTAATGTGCTTGGCTGCTGTGGGGCCAGGCACAATTCCAACTGAAGAAGTTAGTTTATTGTGCCAACCTGGCCAATAAACACATGTGAGGTTAATTGAAGAGCAGAGGGATAAATGGCTCAGCGAGTCTCACCGTTCTCGCTTTCTAATGGTCAGACCAGTGTGCAGCTGCCTTATCCAGTTTCCTGATTCAGCTGGTAAGGCTCACTTCCTGCAAGACATTCCCAAGGAGAAGCTACATGGACCTACCCCGATGCAGCCCTGTGGAGACCCCTGGCAGCGCTGAGATGTTTGCGTGTTCAGTGATTCGGCTTTCCTCCTGCAGTCAGCATCATAGTGTGTGTTTTCTGAGATAGAGGAGGACTTTGTGGATTGGTATTGGATATGTGGGTGAATGTTGGACTTGTGGGCTTGAGCAGCACTGGATTGGGATATTTTCTTGATGTGCATTTACCCTTTATATAAAACTCTCTTATACATATGAGTTTCTGTGGATTTGTTTCTCTAAAGTACCCAGCCTTAGGAGATTGGAGTCCACCTAAAAGCATGGCATAGAAAGTATCTGTACTCTACTTCTGAAAAAATAAGCCTTGGAAAACCCAATGAGCACAGTCTACTCTGATGCCCATGAGTTAGAATAGACACATGGCAATCAGTTACCTGGATAGAAAGATATATCAAAATTTAAAAAAAAACATTTCTGAAAACCCATGGTGTCTTTTCCCACTAAAGCCACTGTCTGTTTATCTTCTAAAAAGATAAAATAGATTTGAGAATGATGAGGGCAACGAATGTATAAGTGTGCTTTACACAATTGATGTATGTATGGATTGTGATAAGAGTTGTATGAGCCCCAATAAAATAGATGTTTTCCCTTTTCATTTATAAGAACAAGAATTTGTTAAAAAGACCATATATATACAGTTTAAATTTAGAATATAAACCCTAATGACCAATTATATAAACAATGAGGAGGAATATGCACTCCCTCTAAGTGTTCATTGTAAAACACCCCATACCATCACCCATGTACACAGAATGACCCAGAGATGAGACCAGATAAGGAATTGACTGACTACTTGCCTCATGACTATCAAGTCAATTCCGACTAATAGTGACCCTAGAGGACAGGGCAGAACTGTCCTGGTGGCTTTCTGAGATCAGATGTTTTTACAGGATCAGAAATCCTCATCTCTCGCCCACAGAGCAGTTGGTGGTTTCCAACCACAGGTCGTGGGGTTAGTGGTTCAAAGCATTATCTACTACTCTGCCAGTGCTCTGTGATCAGAATTTAAGGACACAGTCAGTACAGCTGGCGTTTCAGAAGTGGAGCAAAGGGGAACCTCACACTTTTAAGTAGAGGAAAGGACTGTATTTTCTTTCAGATTTATGCCATGAATTCAGAGACTATAGTTTTGTGAGAATTTCCTATAGATAGACATTCTGAAAAACTGACAAGATGTTTCAAAAGGAGCATTCATTTGCCATTGCCTCCTGAATTATTGTAAGCATATATTTAACCATCTTGCTA
Source organism: Tenrec ecaudatus (assembly GCF_050624435.1). Classification (NCBI taxonomy): domain Eukaryota; kingdom Metazoa; phylum Chordata; class Mammalia; order Afrosoricida; family Tenrecidae; genus Tenrec; species Tenrec ecaudatus. The sequence goes on from NC_134538.1 coordinate 68,500,654, forward strand.
GTAAAGAGCAAACAGAGTAACACAACCCAAGAGAGTTCATGCTTACAGAAAAAGCCTAGCCTAACATTTTACTTAAAGGACAGCACTGTAAAGGAAACTCAGCGGAAATGACACCCGGTGTTTTTCTGAAGGATGACACACTTGACAGTTGAGCTCTATCACAGCCTGTGTCAATCCAGGTTGACTAGAGAAACAAATCCAGAGGCATGCAAATATGTAAGAGAGAACTTTAGACCAAGAAGGAATTATGCATCAATAAAACATCCCAGCCCAGTCAAGATCAAGTCCATAAGTCTGATATTAGCCCATGGATTCCTCTTCAGACTCACATACTTTGGCAAGATCAGAGGCCGGTGGGTGGAGAGTCCTGTGGATCCAATGGCAGTGGATGCATCTCCAGGGCTCCGGCTGCCATCAACTTGGCTCCACGTAGCTTGTCAACAGGAATGTGTAGTAGAGAGAGCGTGTGGGGTCCTCCTCCCAGGAGAAAAAGAGGAAGTTCCCAGAATCCTCCTGGTAGGTGATTCCTTGACCCCACCCTTACCTTCTATTTATCAAGTTGACATGAAATGGTGTAACTATGAAACAGCATCAGCCATAAATGCAGCTTCTACTAGGAGGCCACACAGGTCAACTAGGTTTTGTTTTTTTGTTGTTTTTTTAAAAAAGCAAAACTCGGACTCTATGACAGATATCCAAAAGAGAACTTAGATATGTTGGTAAATGTCCCTGACGCTCACCCCCAGCGTGTTCAGTGAACCCCCCTACGCCTCTTCCTAGGAGCCAACCCCATAAAATGAGTACCATGAAAGTGCTGGCAGACTTTCCTTAGGGACTCACTTTTCAGGTGGAAAACTCCTCATCTAGATTCCACAATTAGTGCTTGCCCAGGGCCTCTGCTATTCCATGGACTGGATAGCGAGTAATTTGGGCGAGGATGAGCTGTGATGCAGAGGTCTGATTGTTCTGGAATAGGACCTTGGAGATATCATGGGTCTTGTCAAAGACAAAACCACTTGGCATCATTAAGAGTGGTCACTGCCAGCCTCAGGACAGTCTGTGCCAACACAAACAGACAATCTAGAAACTCGAAACCACACCAACTGCTTAAGGGGTACAGCGTTCGTGTTTGGAGTGAGGAAGGAATGGAAATAAATAGGCACAGTGGTTGCTTTTCATTAGCGCCCGGGAGAAAGAGGAGGTTTCCTACTCCCATAAAGAGTTACAGTCTCTGACGCTCACAGGGACAGCCGCATCGTGTCCTAAAGGGTCTCCAAGAGTTGGGATCACTAGACGGCAATGAAAGGAGGTTGCTAAAGACGGCAAATATAATTAACACCACTGAAGTGCACGCTTAAAAATGGGGAAAGTGGAAAATGTTATACATTACTATTAAATACCTAGATTATATATACCCTAGGTGGTAAAAATCATTTTCTCTGCTTGCTCTCTGCTAAGGGATTGTTGATTGGAATCTACCCAGTAGTGCTGAGGAAGAAAGGCCTGAGGACCTGTTTATTGAAGGCCACAGGCAAAAGTCTATGTAGTGCAGTTGTACCATGAAGCACATGGGGTGACCCGAGTAGCTACTAGGTTCACAATAACAAGCAAAATGTTTTGCCATCTAAAAACTCTCCGCCATCTAGCTGATTCTGAGGCGTGGTGACACTATAGGACAGGGTAGAGCTGTCCTTGTAGGTTTCTGAGACTGTACCTCTTTATAAGAGTAGAAAGCCTCATCTTTCTCCCAAGGAGAGGCTGGTAGTTTCAAATGGCTGACCTTAAGATTAGCAGCCCAGTGAGTAACCCAATGTTTCGCCAAGGCTCCACAATATTTTACCATAGTTTAAAAAGAAGAAGTGTCCATTTTCTGGCGTTTAAACCCCTTCTACACTGAAAAATACTCTTTTTGTTTCACTTGCGGGGAAAACAAGAACAACAACAAAAAACACCACCCAAACCCGCCGCTCGGGTCGGCCAATAAGCATGCCTGTGTCAACCAAACCCTCACAAACTGCCCTTTCTCCAAATAGCATTCCTGGTGAGTATCCATCCAGACGAAAGCTCCGACTTTCCTCCTGTCTGCGTGCTGTGGCCCTAAGGGGTTGCAGACCGCATCGGTGAAGAATAATAACGACCGACACTCGAGACACATGCCACACAGTTCCAGTGCAAATCAAACTCTGAGAAAAATTTTAAATGTTTTCAACACATCAGCATGAAGCATCGACCTACTTGGAATCACTTAGATCTAAAGCAAGTGCACTGATTGTTTTCACAGCAGGCGTTTCTTCTTGGCGCTGAACCGGGCATGCCGCCAAGGGTAGTGGGCAAGGTTTTCAGCCCCCTGCCTTGGCCGGGTGCAGCCTGTGACACGATCAATACCAGGGTGAGCAGCCGAGGAAGCTCAGGGAAGATGATGAAGAGGAGGTGAGTGACAGGATTGCCTCCCCGGATGTGTTCTTTCTCTCACATTGAATCTCATCTACCTCAGACAGAGATGGAAAGCCATCCGGGCGGGGACCACATGCCAGAGGTGGGGAGAGAGGAGGGCATTAGAAACCACAGGGCTGGGATCCGGCACACGGGGGCTCCTCCCAGGCCAGCATCATCGGGCACGGGCGAGTCCTCTCACCAGCCAGAGGCAGTGTCACTGATTAGCCGAGATGACAGTTGCAACCCTTTCTCACAGTCTGGCCAACAGCATGTGCACAATAATGGGTCTCCGTGATTTCAGTATATCTTTGATTCTGATATTACCGCAATTGTTCCTCCTGTTTTTACTTTTTGACTCCATTCAGATGCTGTTCAGAGGTGCTGTCCCATCGCTTCTGACTCAGAGCAACAAAATGCAGCACTGTCTGGTCCTGTGCCGTCCTCCCAACTGCTGTTAGGGTTGAGCCTGTGTTGCGGCCACTGTGTCCATTCGTTTCCGCTGTTTCATTCACCCTCCATTACCAAGCCACGACAGCTATTCGCACTACCATCGAGTCAAAGCCAGCGCAGTGACCCCACAGGTGAGGGTAGAACTGCCCCTGTGAGTTTCCAAGACAATCTGGTTACAGGAGTAGAAAGCTGCAAGGGGCAGCTGGTGCCCAGGGCATCACCACTGCGCCACCACAGCTCCTAAGGCAGGTGTTACTGATGCCATGTTACACCCACCCGATCCACCTCTGACGACACCTGTGAGATGGAATGCCCAAGATTTGGATTTTAATTGGCATCAGTCATCTTCTTTGGAGGCCTCCTCGGTACCAAACGCCACTGTTGTTAGCCGTCATCAAGTTGATTCCCAACAAGTGGCGACCCCAGGCACAGCTGAACGCAAAGATGCCCCGCCCTGGGCCATCCATCTGACAGGGTGCAGGCGGGACCATGATGACCCATGGGTTTGTATTGGCTGGGTTTGGAAGTGAATCACCAAGCCTTTCTCCCAGCGTTTCTCAGTCTGACGCTCTGCGGATACCTGTTCAGCATCATAGCAACTTGCAAGCCTCCAGGTAGATGGGCCATGGCTGCTCCTGAGATCCCCTGGCCGGGGATCAAACTCAGGTGTTCTACGTAGAAGGTGGATATTCAACCACAGAACCGCCACTGCTGCCCAGCTAATTGTTCTCACATGAATTCCAACTCATTGTGACCATATAGCAGAACCTGTTTTTGCCGCTTAACAAAAACACCCGAGAGCTTCTTTCCAAGTTGTCTAAATTCTAAAACGAAAGCCCAAGCCCTCGCTCATACGTTATGAGGAGAATAAGTCTGATTCTAATGGCAATGTTGTAATTTTCAAAACATTATTTCCATTCATGACCTGGATCCATTAGTCCTGCCTCCTGAGCGGAACTTTCGTGTCTCTGTACTGAGCATGCCCTGGCAGGGGAAGAAAGAGAAGGGCAAAAGGGAAGGGTACAGCAGAGAAGGAGGAATAACTATTTAATTTATTTTTATTTTTTTATTTTGTCTGAAGAGAAAAATAATCCTTAGTGATTTTTAGAAATTGATCAAATTAATAAATTACCAAAATAGAAGATGATTTATGTTTAATATCCTAGAATGTTATTTTACTTTTCTGAGATGTGTAAATCCTTGACCTCAACACAAAACCATATGGTATTTGAAAAGTGGCTCAAAAACTCATAGATTTTGCCTAAAGAAAAAAAGTAAAGCAACAGCCGTTGTGTGTTTGCTTTGTTTTCTTCCCCTCAAATCCACTATCAATAAAAGAACATGCATCAGCTCTTCCAGTATCGCTTGCTGCTTTGCAACTAAGCGTGACCTCCAACGTGAATTGTTCACAAGCAAAAATACAATTGAACAACTCTTTGCTATTTTTATTTCTATATCATCATTTTTTAAATGCCTAGGGTTATTATTTAACATAGATCTGTTCTTTTTATCATAGTTCGGTTTTACACTTCACTCTGTCTTCATCACCAGCACCAGTATCATTAGGAATTAGCTTAAACCATAGCCTTTTCCCATCTCCAACCATAATTCACCATCTTTGTAATCTTTGTATTTCTCCCTGGTGCCAGTTACAATTTGAGGTGTTTCTTTGCTTTATAATTGAGGCTTAACTGTTTCCTACACTACAAAAAAGTATTCAAAACCAAAAGCAAATTCACTGCCATCGTGTCAATTCCTACTCACAGAAACTGTATAGAACAACAATTCTCAACCTGTGGGTCACGACCCCTTTGAGGGTTGGATGACCCTTTCACAGGGGTCACCTAAGACCATCGGAAAACACATAAATATTTCACAATCTATAATTGCATATTGTTTTGTGAGTAATCACTATGCTTTAATTATGTTCAATTTGTAACAATGAAAATACATCATACATATCAGATATTGACATGATGATTCATTACAGAAGCAAAATGACAGGTATGAAGTAGCAGAGAAAATAATTTTTATAGTTGGGGTCACCACAACTTGAGGAACCGTATTAAAGGGTCACGGCATTAGGAAGGTTGAGAACCACTGCTATAGAACAAGGTAGCCTGCCCTGTGGATTTTCAAGACTGTAAATCTTGACTAGAAAGCCTTATCTTTCTCTCGGAGAGGCTGGTGGTTTTGAATTGCTGACCTTGAAGTTGGCAGTCCAATACATAAGTCACTACACCACCAGGGGGCCCTCATGAGGACAAAGACCACAAGTATCTCAGTATCTTATTCTCAATTCATAAGATATACAACAAATGTCATATGAATTGATAGATCAATCATATGTACCTATCCTCAACTCTATTGTTTTAAATTCTAGCTCAGTGCAAAAAAAAAAGGGTGTCTGAGGTAGAATATCTCTTTCTGGTATATTTTGTCTCAGTAAGGAAATACAGTGCTGTGATATACACAAATCAGTTTAATTGTCTACAATTATAGAAACCCTGTCAGGAATATGCATTTAAGACATGCAGAAAAGAACAAGTCACTCAGAAATATCTCTCTCACCTGCCCAACCTGAAATTTTCACCATTAAATTAATCTTTAAAGTTTGTGTAATGTCATGAAACTCGTATTGTTACCAATACTACTTTATAATTTACATGTCAACATCTTGTAAAGAATTTCTTTATCACACTAGTTGAACAATGGGCATTGGCCAGGTCAGTTTTAATTTCCAAGGACTGAGAGGCGGGAAGACATAAGGAAAAGGAAAAGCAATACTTGTTCATAAGGAAGGACACCAAAAAGGCAAGAGTAAGAGGAAATATCGCTGTTGACCCTGGTCTTTTCTGGATCTTTCATGAAGGAAAAATAACAATGGTTTAATGAATTTTAACAGATACGTCTGAGCTCATCAATTTTAATGCGTGAAGGGGAAACAAATTAAGAAATGTTTACTATTGGAATCAGGCTACCAAATTTAGAGAAGTGAAATTAGACTCCTTCTTTTATGTTGGAGGGGGGACACTGTGTGTGTGTGTGTGTGTGTGTGTGTGAGAGAGAGAGAGAGAGAGAGAGAGAGAGAGAGAGAGAGAGAGAGAGAGAGAGAGAGAGAGAGAGAGAGATAATAAAGAGTGAAGAATGTGGAAAATGTGAACATGGGGAAGAAAGCATTAAAAAGGGAGAAAATAAAGTGAAGAGGATTCTGAAACTAGCCTCAGCTTTCTGATGGACACGAGTAAAATGTCCTGCCTGCTCCACTAGACTGGATAAGTGGCCACTAGACGGAAAAGCCTCGTGAGTAAACAATAGTCTTAAACAACCAGATGCCTTCAGATTAGAAAGGCAAAAATATTCTGAGACGTGCCTGCAGAGACAAGGACAAAAGCTAGAAATCCAAGCTTTTAAGCAACAGAAATAAAAATATGTCTCAAGGTCAATCTTCTTAAACAGCATCCTCCAATACCCCCTAGAATATGCTTTCCTGAACCTGGAAAAGAGAAGCAACAAGTGCTTGATCCCACTTGACATTCTCCTGACATCCCTCCCCCGCACACTGCCCCCATGTCCTCCCCAGCTTTCCCGTTCACAAGGCGGAGTTATAAGAAGAACTAGGGTGAGATGAGTTTCCAAGTCAAGTTTTTAAAAACTCCATTTCAAATATCTGTAATTAAGAAGATAAAAGGAAAGATCCAGTTAGTAATGACTGCAGAAAAACAAAGCAATTGTGTTATATTCTCTGATTGAATAAGCAAGTGAAGGAAGCCTTTGTTTTATACTATTGTGCCTATGACTGTCTTACGTAACCAGATCACTATTGGCTGATGTCCATGTTACACAGGTATTTTTAATATACAAGTAACCCATTTGAGTCCCTAGTCCCTGGCCCGTGTGAATGTAACTTTCTTTGGAAATAAAGTCTTCAAAGGTCTTATCAGTAACACAAGTCACTAATCCAAAAGGAGTGATGTCCTGATTTTTAAAATGTATATATATAGAAATACAGAAAGAAGATGATGCCAAGAGGCAGAAACTGAAGTGATGCATATACAAGCCCCCAAACCAAGGCTTGCCAGGGACCACCCGCAAAGAGGAAGAAACAAGGAAGAACGTTCCCTAAAGCCGTCAAGAGACGATGGCTGTGTGACACCTGGATTTTGGACTTAAAGTCTCTAGAACTATGAAACAATCCTTTTTATTGTTCTAAGTTGCTCAATTTATGATACAGTCAGTCCCTGGGTTATGAGTATCCAGTTTACTACCTGTAGTCACACACACACAAAACAAGATACATCCAGGAGTTTATATTAACAGATAGGTACTACTTTGCAGCATGAATCTAAACATTATTAAGTTAAAGATGTTAGTATATCAATAATTTTTTTTAAAATTTTATGCATAGAAAGGTACATATATGTGTGTGTAGTTATATACCAGTGTATACATATGTTGTTGGTTGGTGCCATCAATTCGGTTCTGACTCATAGCAACCCTATGGACAACAGACTGAAGCATTGCCTGGTCCTGTGCTATTCTCACAAGTGTGCTTAGGTTTGAGCCCATCAATGTAGCCACTGTGCCAATCTATCTTGCGAAGGCCTTCCTCCTTCTTGCTGCCTCTCTACTTTACCAAGGATGATGTCCTTCTCCAAGGACTGGTCTCTCCTGAAAACACGTCCAAAGTACGTGAGACAAAGTCTCACCATCCTTGCCTCTAAGGAGAATTTTGGGTTTGAACTTGAATTTGTATGGAAGTTGGAACAACTAGGGACAGCTTATATCCAATGCCAGTTAGTTAAACGTTTATGTCTATATATCTGTATGTGTGTGTGTGTGTGTGTGTGTGTGTTTGCATAAATACAAACATTTGACTAACTGACATTGGATGCGATCTATCCTTAACTATTCCAGCTTTTGTAAATATTTTACTTAAAGACACACAGAGGAACAGAACTAATTCTTAATCCGGGAGGGCTGTCTGTTATAGCAGTCCTAATAAATTAATACAGCCCCTAACAATGCAATATTAAGTATAAAAACACGCTTTAGAAATATGCAATACCATAGTGTTACAAGAAGAGTATTTAGCTCAGAACTGTCCTTATAAACAGCCCTTAATGTGTAACTAGATGCATCAGGGTCAGGTTCACATATGAAAAGGTAGCAAGTACAGTGTGGCTTCTGTCTAGATGAGGGTGGCAGGCAAAGGCTTGTGTTAGATTAGAAATGACCTGTGGTTCCCACAACACCTGTAACCTGACTGGTTACATACATAGCATATTATGGCATGAAAGCTGACACCACATACAGAAATACTAAATACCACCATGCTCGAGGGGTATGGGTTATTGTTGCCATGGGAGCTGTAAGTTCGGAATGGCAATAAAAATGGAGTAAGAAACCACCTGAACAGCCTTGGATTATGCCTCCATGGAAGTGCTATGCATTCAGGCTGTTGACAGATCTTTATTGAGTGGCTACTATGTGTAAAACATGTGTTAAAGGCTGTGGGAATATCTGTTCACTGCCCCAAGTAGATTATAAAATATATATATATCCACTAGGACCTTAAACTACTACAAAGATTGAGGGAATCCCTTTCATGAGATCAACGGCAGAAAAGTTGCTCGTTTTTCAAGTGTTAAGATGAGAAGTTTATAAATGGAAGTGTTGTTACATGATACCCCTAAATATCTACCACTTCAACTTCAACCACCTGGAGGTAACCCTTTAATCCTCCTATGCTGAATTTTCCATGGTAGGTAATTAAATTTAATTATTGGTCTACTCTTTACTCTCTTAAAACCTATCCAGTCTTATAACAATCAACAGTAAAAAACTGTTTCCTACTTACATTTTCCTAACATTCTCCTTGTTTCAAAAACACCTTATAGACCATATCTACGCTGGTTCATATGTGTTGTGATCTCCTTGTAGCTTGACAAAGGTATGATTGATGATTCAAGTCATGGTATATTTAATGTCCACATATGCATTCAAAGGCTGGACAATGAATAAGAAGGACCAAAGAAGAATAGATGATTTTGAATTATGGTGCTAGCTAATAATTCAGAATAGTAAATATATCATGGATTAACATGGAAGAAATGAACCCAGAATGTTCCTTGGAAGCAAGAATGGTGAAATCCAGTCTAATGTGCTTTGGACTAGTCCCCATAAAAGGATAGGATGCTGGGAAAAGTAGAGAGTCCATGAAAAAGAAGCCTCCTACTTGGATAGACTGACACATGGCTGCAACTCTGGGCTCAATCCTGGCAAATATTGCTAGCAGGGCCCTGGACTTAGCAATGTTTCATCCTATTGTACCTAGGCTTGCTAGGAGTCAGAACCCATTTGAAAGCATTTAACAACAGTGTATTTTGTGGAATCTTTGAGTAAAACAAACAGTTAAAACTCTGGCCTGATAACCAAAATTGTTGTTCTTATTATTAGATGCCATTAAATCAGTTCGGACCCATAGTGACTTTATGTACAGCAGAATGAAACATGGCCCAGTCCTGTGTCATCCTGTTATTTTTCCTGTGTGTCTGTCCATTGATGAAGCCACTGTGTCATTTCATCTCACTGAAGGCCTTCCTTCACTGCCTCTCAACTTTACCAAGCATGATAACTAAAACAAAGAAGTTCAAATTCACTCGAAGGTATCTTGAAAGAAAGGTCTAATGACCCATTTCTTAAAAAGTGTGGCTATTGAAATCCATAGCTCTACTCTGACACACACTGAGTAACCATGAATCGGAATCATCAGGAAAGAACTGGTTGTTGTTTTCTGTGAATTGGGCCTGCTGAAGACCTGCAGTTGCTGAAACCATACTGTGTGTGTCTGAGGAGGGTTCCCAACACTTCTATCCTCGTACAAAGTTAAAAAAAAATTTTAAGATGCTAAAAATATTCAATCTAGCCACAAAATGATACTCTCCCTATTCTATTAATCAAAGATTATGAGCACATTTGAGGGAGTTCACTAATAACAAGAGAAGGTCTCTGCCCTTAGAGGTCATGCCGAGAGAGTGAGGGGAGCCCTGAAAACAGGTGGGCACACTGAGACTACAGATTTCAAGAGATTCAGGTGAACATTTGTTGATTCAACTCATTCATTCAAAGGTGAGCACATAAAACACAGCATTTTCCCAAAGAGAAAGCTCAAAGAGATCTTAAATAGTTCAAAATTTGAATGTCCAATATATTCTGTCTAGTTTGGGGGACATGTTTCTTCGTTCTTTGGTTGGACAAGAATGCATGAAGAAGTTGGGGCCCACCCGCCCAATGTAGTCTCCATTAAAACTTCTACTAAAGTCAATTATTAGCTGTGTTTCAGTATGACTTTGGGAGTAACTCTAAAATGCTCTAGTCAACCTGGAATTCTTAGTGCCAACAGGAAATCCATTTTCAGGAGCAGATAATGACTAGCAGGCATTCTTACAAGGTCTAACCTGATTGCATTGGTTTTGTGGAAGACTTACTTTGGTCTCACCTCCTTTTCTCACAGGGAGCTTGGCATTATATCCCCAGCTTCCTATGATCTTATAATTCACTCCAGTACATCTCAATAATTCAGGGCAGCTCAAACTAGAATGCACTTGATAAAGATCACGGGTAATTCCCTCTCTAACTCTGAATCTCAAGAAGTCTCATGATCAAGGAGAAGGCACAGTTAATTTGTTAGCTAGAGAGATTAATATGACAATGCATACCTACTCACATTTTCCTCTTGCTTGTTTGAGAGAATTGGCAGGAATAGGGAAGGAGAGAAAGAAAAAAGAATTCATCCATATAAAAATGGTCAGAGAAAACAGGAAATCCATATAAAGATCATTCGGCAGTGAGCAATATCTGTGATGCCCATTTTTCTAAACAAACAAGATCTCGTGCTTAGGAACTAGACAAGGGTGGCCTGACAATTGTGGCATAAATGCCATAAGAGAGGCTCACTTGGGTTTGGCTCCTGGTTTTGCTCATTTTACCCTTTTGAGTAAAACAAAGGGTTTGGATCATATGGACTCTTTCCTCTAAAAATTCTATAACTATGTAAAACTCATCGGTGAAGAGAAGAGTTCAATCATTTCTGGTTATGAATGTCCATACCCAGCATCTGTCTAGGATTCCGGGGCCTGGACATTTGCCCAATAAATACTCAACAAACAATGGCTAAATGAATATTTTTTCACTATGTGCAATATTTATGTTAGGTGGTTTGGGGTTGAATGTTCTGAACTAAGTGAATTCTCCAAAGGAATATGCATAGGATAACTCTGGAGAGGTTATCATCAATGAGAAACTGAACACAGAATATCAATAAACCTAATACAAACAAACTGTGCATGTTCAAAAGAGGCCAAGGTGCCCTGAGGATTCAGATAAAGCCAGGTTTGGTCAGGTGGAACAGTAGAAGCTTCCTGAAGGAGTTGTTGCTTCAAATGGAGAAAATTAGACGCGTGGGAAGAAACATAAATAAATCTTGCAAAGATAAGTTAGGAAACTCTCATGACCAAGTCTGTGAACCACTGGATGTTTCAGAACAGAGAGAAATGTTTACAGCACCTCACCTTGCTCAGCAGTGTATTTTGTACCCTAAAGATTTTACAGTGGACCAGGGACATCAAAGGGGAAGAAAGCCAACAAGTGGATAAGTAAGAATATGGATTGCTGCCCTGACTGCAGTTAGAGTCTGTTCCTCCTATCTGTCTTACATTTGGCACTTCTGGGTAAAACTTGTTTGAAAGAAATGATGGAGAGCCCTTGATGTACAGAATGCATAGGAACAGGAATATTAGAAGAGACTATTCAACGGTCAAGAAAGAGAAATAAACATGTGAAAAAGAGGGTGGCAGCAAGAATGGACACTCCAAGTAGAGTCCAATGGTTCAATGCATTAATTAAATATGGGAAGTAAGGACAAGATTTTTTGTAGAAAAGGCAAATGAAAAGGTATACACCTGGAACCAAACTGTCTTCGTCTGAATCCCAATTCCCCCATTTGGTCAAGTTCTGTAATACTCTGGGCATACCTGTCAAGTGCATGTAAGTTTCTTGGCACACAATAAAAGTTCAACATCTGCTACCTAGGAATCTTATTAAGTGGAACAAGTTTGGAAAAAGAGTTGTCTATAGCCTCCAACATGATATATTTGAGTTGAAAGGTAACTATCGATATAGTTATTGTTAAAGAATGGTCAGGCAGAAACAGAAGTGGAGTAGAGAGTAATCAGTAGAGACATATCAGTTGAAGTCTCTGAAGTTACGGGGCAAACAGAAAAGAAAAGGGAACCTGAAGTTTCACCTTCAGGACTGTCTAGTCTCTGGTGAGAAGGAGGAAAAAGAAAGTAAATAGATCGAAGAGATGTGTAAGAAATCTGGGAGAAGGTTTGGATCAAAAAAGCCAAGTTGAGAAAGGGAAGATGGCGTCCAGGTAGAATTACTTGCCTGGAGCTTCTGTTGCCAGACCAGAAAATCAAGAGGTAAGGAGAAGGAGACTGGGAGGCCAAGTCCTAAAATTAGAATCAGGGTAATAGTGTCTGGCCCAGACCCTCACTTTCTTTGATGTTCACTCACAAAGCAAACAGAACACACTGGACTGCTCTAGGTCCATTGTGCTGGGCTCGCGGTCTCTGCACCTGAACCCCTGCCAGTGTCCTAGTCCCAGAGCAAGCAGCGATTACCCGGGGGTGCTGCCTAAAAGTGGTCATAATCCCAGACTGGAAGAGAGCCTCTGAAAGCTACTCATAAGACCCCACTCCAGAGCTCCCAGTGCTGTTAGCTACCTTGCACTCTTGGCCTAAGGGTCAGCGCTGGTAGCCAGAGATTGGCAGCAATTGAAAAGAAGTCAAGAAATTTACCTGAGTCAGATCGCGGTGTGGCAGGGCACAAGTGGGTAGCCATAGCCTGGGGTGTGAATTCAGTTGTAGTTGGCAGAGAAGAAAACAACCTCTCTGATAATCTAGATCTTCTTCCCTGGGTGGTCATGGTGACAGCTCCCCAAATCAGGGCACCCCACAAGCCCAATATAAAGAAAAGAGAATATTTTCTTGGTAAAAACTTCAAATCCAAGCCTCATTATTTAACTCCAAGACAAACCTCCTTTAGCATACATTAGCATAATAAGGGAGCCAGAGTTAAGGTATGCCAGAAGTTAGCTAAGGGGCTCACTCAAGGCTTTCAAGATAACAAAGAGGCTCTGGAGCAAACATCAATCTCAGATTAATTTCACTGAGCACAAAGGGAGAGCTCATAGCCAGGGGGCAAATTTAATTTAATTTAATTCCAGTTGGCCAGGAAAAAACCAAAAAACTTCTCTGAGCTACAGGGGCATCGGAGGTGTTAACACAAGTTAAGGTAACTCTGCAAGCCCAATGGGGAAAGCTGCTGTCCACCCGCAGTGGTCCTCCATGCAGCTGGGGAGGTCTTGCCTGTCCTTCGAATGGCCTCAACTCTGGAAGATTGTGCCTGGCTCCTCCTAAACAACACATAAACAGCAACCAGTCGCAACAGCCTCAACAAAAAAAGCAGGAGGAAAAGAAGACAATTCAGGAAGAGGTCATGAACCTAATGACATACAAAGAAGAATCAGATATCGACCTGCCACCGAAAGAAATCTTCATAATGATGCTTGGAGTCAGACAGGATATGAGGGAAGCAATACAGAAAAAGGAAGAAATGATAGCGGAGATACAGGCAACGCACCAAAGTGAAATACAAGACTTAAGGGATGAAATAACAAAATCCAGGGGCAAATTGACAGACTTTGGCAACAGACTTGAGGAGGCAGAGAATTGCACCAGTGACTTCAACAAACAGGAAAGGCAATGAAAAAAGACAATCAGAGAAGCTGAAGAAAACTTGAGGGCCTATGAAGAGGAACAATATTATAATAATTTGAATTACCAGAACAAGACACAACGAAGACGTCAACAGTGAAAATAGCGAGGGAATTCTTAGGGGAAATCTTCCCCAACTTAATAAATTAAAATCAAGCTATTATTCAGGAGGCGAAAGAACACCAGACAGACAGAACCCCAAGAAGAAGTCACCAGGACACACAAATTATTCAACTATGAGGAAAAGGAGAAAATTATAAAAGCAGCTAGGGCAAAGCAAATAGTCAATTATAAAGGTACACAGCAAGAATATGTTCAGAACTATCGGCGGACACAATGATGAAGAGGAAGGCGTGGAGTAACATATTTCAAAACTAACGCAAACCCAATAATACTATATCCAGCCAAATTATCTATTAATATAGTTTGAGAAGTCTATCCAAACAAGGACAAACTCAAAGAATACATACAAATAAACCCTGCCCTACAAAAGACCCTTGCTGACCCAATATGGATAGAAAATCAACATTCACTGAGCACAAATAAGAGACCATCACATAGAACAAGCACACCCAGAGGAAGACAAAGAGAAAGCAGCCCCCAAGATAGCATTAGCTCAATGGTGAAAAGAAAGCTAGAATGAACCACACACATACAACACAAACTGATAAGGTAGGTAGGTGGGAAAACGCCCAACACAAAAGGTACAAGATGACATCACAGTGTTCACAGATGGATGTAATAATACTGAATATCAATGAACTAATCTCAGGCATTAAAAGGCAGAGGTTAGCAGGCTGGATTAGAAAATGTAAACTATTGATCTGCTGCCTACAGGAGACACATCTCAAGCTTACACATAAAAACAGGATGCGAATTAAAGACTGGGGGAAAATATACCAAGAAAATTGCAATTCAAAATCAGCAGGGGTAGCAATCTTAATCTGACAAAATTGATCTCAAGGCACAAGTCATAACAAGAGACAAGGAGGGGCCCTATATAATGCTCAAGGGAACAGTAGACCAAGAACCACTGAGCATAAAAAATATATATGTGCCCAATGAGAGACCTGTGAAATTTGTAAATCAAACACTTCAAAAGACGAAAAAAGAAATCACAGGCTCAACAATTATAGTAGGTGACTTTAATATAGCACTCTCTGAAAAAGACAGATCACAGAGAAGGAAACTTAACAAGGAGGCTACAGCTCTAAACAGCACAATTGGACGATTTGACCTCAGAGATATTTTCAGAGCTTTGCACCCAAATGCAAAAATATGACATTCTTTTCAAACTAAAATGGCACATACTCAAAGATAGACCACATCCTGGGATACAATTTGAACCTCTGTAAATTCAAGCACATAGAGTTTATAAAGACTTCTCTCTTCGAGCTACTATGCCATAAGGCTGGAAATCAACAAAATGACAACGAAGAAAACAAGGGCAAACAATTGGAGGATGAATAACTCTCTATTGCAAAAAGCAGTGGGTATTACCCCAGATCTTAGATGAAATCAGGAAGTTTCTAGAAACCACTGAGAATAAAAATACAAAGTACCCAAACCTTTGAGACACAGCAAAGGCATTTATCAGAGGAAGTTTGATAGTAACACATGCACACATGAAAAAGGAAGAGAGACTTATGGTTGATATGCTGGCACAAAGCTTATACAAATTAGAGAAGAATCAACAGGACAATTCTACTAATATCAAAAGGAAAGAAAGAAATAATAAAAATCAGGGCTGAGATACAGGAGTGGGAAGACAAAAAAACTATGGAAAATTTATGCAGCTAAAAGTTGGTTCTTTGACAGGATTTACAGAATTGATAGACTGCTGTCAAACCTAACCAAAGAAAGGAAGGAACAAATTTCAATAGCAAGGATGAGGGATCAAAAAGGGAGACTTACAACAGGTCCTAATGAGATCAAGAGGATAGTTACACAGTACTATGAAAGCCTGTACTTAAATGAATTCAACAACTTGGAAGACATGGACAAATACTTGGAAAAACGGTCCCTCTCTAGACTATCCCTGATGGATGTAAAGAATCTCAACAGACCCATCACAATGGAAGAAAAAAACAAGGTTATCAAGGGATTACCAACAAAAAATACCCCCTGGCCAGATGGCTTAACAGGAGAATTCTACCATGCATTCAGGGAAGAAATGACACCAATCCTATACAAACTCTTCCAGAATATAGAAAAAGATGACAAACTCACAAACTCTTTCTATGAAGCTAGTATAATTCTGATACCTAAAGTGGGCAAGGATCCACAAGAACTGAGAACCTACAGACCAATATCCCTAATGAACATCGATGCAAAAATTCTTAAGAAAATACTAGCCAATAGAATACAAAAGCATATAAAATAAATAATTCACCATGACCAAGTGGGATTCATTGCAGGAATGGTTCAAAATATGGAAGACATTAGTATCATTCACCACACTGACATGAAAAAATTATAAGATCCATATGATAATATTGATAGATGCAGAAAAATCATTTGACAACATCCAACACCCATTCCTCTTTACGACACTCAAGAAGATTGAAATGAAAGGAAAAGTCCTCAATATTATACAAGCTATATATGAAAAACCAACAGCCAATGTGGTAATCAATGGAGAAAAGATGAAAACAATTCCACTGAAAAAGGAGACCAGACAAGGATGACCCTTGTTCCCACTCCTACTTAACATTGTACTGGAGGTCCTAGCTAACAACGTAAGGCAACGAAAAGACATCAAAGTATTCGTCTGGGGAATGAAGAGGCAAAACTATCCTTATTCACAGACGATATGATTTAATATATTGAAAATGCCCAAAACTCCACAAGTGGAGAGCTGGAAGTGATAGAGGAATATGGCAGAGGGGCAGGATACAAGAGCAACAAACAGAAGTCTATCGGACTGCTATACACATCAGACAAGATCACAGAGGAGGTGATTAAAAAGGTAGTACCCTTTACAATAGCCAAGCACATATTGAAATATTTAGGGATATATACCTGACTAAAAAACAGAACACTACTACAAGAAACCAAGAGTGACCTCAACAAATAGAAGAATATCCCATGCTCATGGATTGAAAGACTCAATAAAGTAAAGATGTCAGTTTTTCCAATGGCACTATATAAGTTTAATGCTATCCAGATATGAATGCCATCATCCTTCTTCAAAGAATTAGAAAAAGTGATTACCAACTTCATATGGTGAGTGGAGAAACCCAGAATTCGCAGAGAACTCCTCAAAAAGAAGTACAAAGTGGGAGAGCTTTCTTGATCTGACTTTAACACCTATTATACAGCCACAGTGGTCAAAACAGTGTGGGACTGGTATACGACAGCTATTCAGACCAATGGAAAGAGCTGAAAAGACAGAAATAAAAATATAAGTAAACAGACAATTGATTTTTTATAAGGGCCCAAAAAAGATCAAACAGGAAGCTGATGCCCTCTTCAGTAAGTGGTGCTGGAAATAATGGATATCTACCTGCATAATAATGAAGCAAGACCCTTACCTCATTCCATGCACAAGCATAAACTCAAGGTGGATCACAGACCGTGAGGTAAAACCTCAAACGATTAGGGCCATTAATGAGGGAATTGGGACGAATCTGGGAACCTTAGCACGGGGAATACATAGGCTATCAGAAATAGGGAAGGAGACAAATACAGAGGAATCACAAATTGACAAGTGGGATATAAAAGCCATAAAAGGTGGCAGAACTTGTATGCAAACTTTGCATTCTGATATTATAGATCTTTTTGCAACAACTTAGCAACAAAACCTTGAGGATATGTCCAGGGCAATACATATATATCAGATGCAAAATTATTTTAAGTCTACTTCTTTAGTAACACCGTAATATTTTTTTAGTGTAAAAATTGTCTGAGGTCTTTCTAACTAAAATTCCAGGTGTATATGATTTAAATAATATCTCAAGAAACACAACAGATAGGTAGGTGTTCGCCAATTCCTGGTAAATCTTTAAGAAGCTACTCAATATCTTTGATACCTTCCCAGGATAAGTAATTAAAGCACAAAAAATAAAGAGATACACAATGAATTATATTATAGTGTGATAGTTGAGATTGTCGACTAGACACTCCCAAGTAAGGGTTGGATGGAGCTAAGTCTATCAACTGTGACATAGCCTGATGACACCTCCCTAGTGTCATAGCCTTTTTGTATGAAAGAGCTCGTCACATTCTGCTGAGCTGGATTTTGCATCTGGTTCCTTGATCTCCTGTTGTATCACCTGTCAGTTCCAGGAGTCATCAGCAGACTACCAATGGTGGATTCATTCAGCCGACTTCGGACCACTGCATCCACCAGCCTGAACGCCTTGCTGTCTCTGCCTCATCACCCTGTTTCCTGTTCATCAGCTTACCCACTTTAGGAAGAGTTTGACTGAACTAGACAGGAGTTAGCGATTTCTATTACAGTGTAGGCCATTTCTTGATATAATTATCTATATACAAGTAACACAGGTTCTGCTTCTCTGGAGAATCCAACCAAACACATATTGCACTGGACTTCAGCATCTAAGGTTAATATAATACAGTGAAACTTGTGAGATCCCAAATTCAATGGGACTGGCCTGAGTTTTCCAGGTCTTATAAGTTTTCCACTTTTGATGGGTGAAGTCTTGCATTTTGCTACTCTCTATTAATGGGAAAATCTTTGAATTTTCCTTCTCTGAGAGGTTGCTGCCTTACATATGCTCATGCTTTCGCAGTTTTACTATATCTGCTATTCTACTGGAATTTCTGCTGGGAATCCCTTTGAAAGGCTCACTCAAACAATCCGAATGGCCCAGTGTGGCAATCGGTGATTGTTGAGAGGCAAGGATGAAGAAAGTAAGATGGTACCTGACTGTGGGAATTTTAAACTTTGCACATTCGGCTGTGAGACTGTGGTGGGTTTAACAGAGTCTGAACAGAGACATGATCAAAATGACAAGTAATGAGGTTTAACCTGGAGACAAAGGAAAGCATAAACTGAATAGAGATAATAGAGAGTTTAGACCTGAGATGAGGAAAGGTTGAATCAGGGAGAACATAAGAAGTGATGGAGAAAATAGGGAAATTATGAAAACAAGACAGCCGGTCTGATTCTCTGACCACCCAATCCTGCTGATTACATGACACAGCATTATTCAGAGGGTCACTGACGAGCCCCTACAAACTCAGTTCTCTTCACCTCTGTAAAAACCAGAGCAAAAGAGCACTCATGCGTCTCAACCTTCTTGTCCCTGTGCAGTGGGCTCATTAAACAGGCCACCATCCTAGCTCTATGTTCAAATGCTCACTTTGCATCCAAGTCCTGGTAACTGGATTTTCCTTGTTCTTCCATGAAGAAGTTTTTCTCACCCTCCTGTGGACCAGAAGAATTAATTCTCCCCTTTCTGCCCTGCCTTCTCCGGGACTTGCCAGGTACTAGTCATTATATCAACTTGACCTTTCATAGCTGGATTTCCCCCACCAACTGAAAGAATTCCTGGTTCTGGTGTGTATTTCCTACACCCAGATATTTGCTGTGCAACTCTCACCTCTGAAGAACTCCTGGAGTGTGGGTTTCCCATTTATCACTAACCTTCAGGAGGAGGGGATGACGTGATCTTTGTCCAAATATTGATTTAGAAACATCAGTAATATAAGCAAGAGTTAGTTCCAATAAAATTGATTTCCTTTTTTAATTAGTCTTAGACATTTTAAATTTTAGGTGGACAAAGAGTTTCACCAGCCAAGTGGACCCAGTAATTTTTAGGAATGACAAAAAGAAAGAAAGAAAGATTATGAAGAAGAATAAAAGGATCATGTAAATGATATGTGTTTAATTTCACTCCCAAAAAAGAGAAATCATGCCCTGGAAAATAGGTTGCTCTTCTGGTCTACCAATGGATGAGGATTCATGTCCTAAAACACACACTCAATATACCAAATTATCTCTTTACTTATTATAGTGTATTATTCATTAACTTTGTCAGTTAGCTCCTTTGTGAGAAGATAAAAAAATTTTCCATTACTGTAAAAAACCATTGATTTATATGTATGTGTGTATAAAATCCTAAAATTCAATTATCAGTATTTTTCAGAATCATTTCAGATGCTAGACAGACTTTTCTTTCAATTATTTTTTAATCATAAACCTAAACTTATCACCCGGAGCAATCCCCATTTTGTCCTCAGCCATTGTCTTTGACATATGTCAGACTTCATTTTTTATGTACCATTTTATAACATTACAGAATTCTATTTGAAACTTGAAAAGCATAACTAACTTTTTATTCATAGCACTCATGCAAACAAATGAAATCCATCAACACTTTTTAAAGTCTTAAAATCATCTAAAATAATTTCAAATCTTCCCTCTTCTATTTTGTTTTGTTTTTAAATTGTGCATATACTCTATTTTCCTCAATGTGAAATTGAGGGAAGCAATGCATATTTCATAAAAGTAAAAAAATACATATAGGAGGGTCCTTCTTAGTTTTGGGGGAAAATTCATTCATTATCTTTTTATTCCATTTTTCCATGAAACTTTGTAGCCCCTTCCTAGATCTTCATTGTGATGATGAGCTTGAACCAAAAGATATGTCAAATATGCAGATGTTACATTTCTCATCCCTATACAAAATAGTTCATTAATATACCCCTTACTTTTACAAAATAAAATGAACAAACTCTGTTCAAGGTCCAAGTAAAATAGATTCTAAATTCATTAAGGATCAACTAAAGTGGATCCTAAATTCATGTTTTCCAAGTACCAAAATTCTCTCTTTACTTATTACAGTGTAATAGTAAGCATGAAACTGACAATTAACATTCTACTCAGTGTCCTTTCATAATTAAAATTTTTTAAATGTGATTGAAAATC
Source organism: Tenrec ecaudatus (assembly GCF_050624435.1). Taxonomy (NCBI): domain Eukaryota; kingdom Metazoa; phylum Chordata; class Mammalia; order Afrosoricida; family Tenrecidae; genus Tenrec; species Tenrec ecaudatus. The sequence goes on from NC_134538.1 coordinate 68,521,276, forward strand.
CAATACCCAGTCTGTAGGAAATTGAAAATTATTCAGTCAACTTGACTTGTGTTGCACAAAACATGGCTAAAGTGAGTAGTAACACAATATTTTCACCCAGAGTAATATTTTAAAGAATATGTTTAAAGGTGACAAAATGCTAAAGCAATTTTTTCCCTAGTAAACAAAAATAATATAAAGGCCCTTTCAAGGAAATAGCAGAAAGAACTAGGGGGCAAAGGGCATTTATAGAGGTATAAATACAGGCAGGTATATATGTAAATATATTTATATATAATGATAGGGCAATAGATCTATGTACTTATATCTATATGTTAAGAATTAAGGTTGCAGATGGACATTGGGCCTCTACTCAAAACTACCTCAATGCAAGAACACTTTGCTCTAATAACCTGGCATTCTGTGATGTTCACCTTCCGGACACGATCGCTGAAGACAAAATGGGTACATAAGCAAATGTGGTGAAGAAAGCTGATGGTGACCAGTTGTCAAAAGATATAGCGTTTGGGGTCTTAAAGGCTAGAAGATAAATAAGTGTATATCTAGCTGGGAAGCAGCAAAACCCACATGGAAGACACACACAGCCTGTGTAATCATGATGTGTCGACAGAATCAGGTATCAGGTATCAGAAGACCCAAAACAAGCAATCATATCAATGTGAATGGGGGGGGGGGTGAGGAGTGGAGACCCAAAGCCCTTCTGTAGAAAATTGGACATCCCACTCACAGAAGGGTCACAAGCCAGCCAGGGTGCAGTATGGAACCAAAGAAATTTATAATATTCCTATAGTTCTTTAATGCTTCCTCTCCCCCCCACACCCCTATCATAATCCCAGGTCTACCTTACAAATCCAACTAGACCAGAATATGTACACTGGTACAGATAAGAACTCTTGACACATGGAATCCAGGACAGATTAACCCCTCAGGAACAATAATGGGAGTAGTGATACCAAGAGTGTAGAGGGAAGGTGGGGAGAGAAAAGGGAAACCAATCAAAATGATCAGTGTATAACCACCACCACCATCCAGGGTGATGGACAACAGAAACATAGGTGAAGGGAGACAGCAGATGGTGTAAAATATGAAAATAATAATAATTTACACCTTAATTTATCAAGGTTTACTGAGGATGGTAGGGTGGGGAAGAGAGAGGGAAAACTGAGGAGCTGATACTAAGGGCTCATGTAGAAATAAATGTTTTGAAAAAGATGATGGCAACACATGTACAAATGTGCTCGACACAGTGAATGTATGGATTGTTATAAGTGCAGTAAGAGCCACCAATAAAATCATAATAAAAAAATAAAGGCCTTTTCAGGAAATCCCTAAACATATGCTATGAGGTTTTCCATTCTCCTTCAGTTATATTTCTTCAGTCATGTCTTGTTTTATTTGATTCACATGCAGCTTAATATCTAAATGTGAAATGCCAAAACTCAAATTCTATGTCTTCATTCTCCACTTCTTTGCCTTTTTAAGGGCTGTTAAATAAGATCTGCATTTCTAATTATAGTTTTAAGATGCAATATTATAATGCACTACTAATATATGTGCATGGAATATTATATGCATGGCCACTTAAGTTAACCACCTTATGGAATATCAATAAGAAACCACAGCTTAGGAAGCCCCTTTTCTCTTAGAGATCAATATGAATATGGAAAATGAGAATTTTCAAGGATAGCCTCATTGACAAATTCTAAGATGAACCTGGAAGCAGAACACACACCCAAAGTCTACACAAGAAATGTTGAGAGTAAACTAAAGGGACCAGATGTCACCCGGCTAAGAAGAGCATTCTACCAAGACATAGATAGGAGCGTGACAAGGAGAATGAAGCAATGGCTGAAGTCCCATTACAGGCCCGGAGGCATTTCTAGAAAGACTGAACAGTTGTCTGTGAAACTGGAGAGAAAGGAGTGATGGCGATTATGGATACATTTATTTTTACTATAAAGAGCAAGATAACTGTGGCGCCTCATGAAACTCTTAATTCTTCAAAGGGCCAAATTCATTAGGCACCAATTTCACCAGAGAGGGAGACGAGTAGGGAAGAGAAGGGGTAACATTAGAAGAGAGGGATGGAGAGGGAAGAAGAGGGAAAGCAAAGAGAAGGGAGAAGCAAAGAGAAAAAAATGGAAAGGAAAACAAACATGTTCACAAGTCTAGATTGAATATACAGGAAGTCCTGGACCCTATTTTATTCAAACCTGCTTGTTTAGATTTCCAATCCACTACTGGCTCCAATAAGACACCAGTATTTCCATTTTCTGAAAAGGAGGGCAGCAGGAATTGTCCAAATAAAAGGTGGCAGGAATATTTCTTTTCCTTGGCCATGAACTTCCTGTGAGATGAGAAATTCCATACCATATTGATATAAAGAGGACTATCTATGAGTCTCGTGTTCTTATAGGAATTTGATGATTTTCTCTATTGGTCTGCTCCTAGTTATAAGTATTAATCCTCCTCAACAAGCCCATTGGACTACAGCGTGAAAGTCACATTTCTCAATGCATTTTACTAGCTATAAAGTTAAGCTAAAAAAATCAATAGAATTATTTTTCAACTAGAATAAGAGGCATCTGTTCATTTGTTAATATTGTGATATTAAGTTTTCCTTAATTATAAATGTAAATAAGTTCACAAACTTATTTGGCCCTCTTACCCCTTTTCAGAAAAAAAGAAAATTCAAACTTACTCAGTGACCCCTCACAATGAAAACCATTTGTACTGTAGTCTAGAACTTAGGATAAAGTACAGATGCCTGCTTTCACAGCACACCTGGATTGGTACAGTGCCTCCGCAGGAACAATATGACTCATGTTGGGAAACACTGATTTAAATGAAAACTAATAGATTAGGGTCATAATGTTCTGCTCATTGTTTAATAGACATGATTTGAGCCATGTTATGCCCGGTACTTGGTGCAATATCATCTCCATGTGCTGATCTTAACCAGAGAGTTGGGAGACAGCATGATTCCTTGCCTTCAACATTTTCATTAAGATTCAATTTCTTATAAAGTCTTGGCGTAACTGGTAGAAAAGAAATTCATCAAAAAATATTGAAGGAAAAGAAAACAAATAGATGAGAAGACTTGCAGCAAGCTTCACATACAATGTCCCCATCTCATTTGCTTTTCCCCTCACTTGGATTCTAGTCCACCGCTGACATTTACTGTCCACATGCTCAGTGCTCTGTGCACACTGCTCGGCTTTGGCAGGAGACGTGTCATCAAGACTCAGCACACTGTTTGAACAGACTGTCTCTCCTCCCTGTGGTTCAGAGTGGTCACTGCGAGGAGGAGGGGTGTGGGAGAGAGGGAGAGACATAAGAGCTATTGTGCTAAATGGAATCGTGAGTCCCAAGCAGAAACACTGTCTTTGCTGAGCATTGTAGTCACTTCTGTGTTGCTTCTGATGCTCCGGAGCAATAAGTACTTTGCTGAAGATCATGATGGTGCCCTTTGTCAAGTCAACATCCTGACACAAATGAATTATATACAAAAGTTACTCTGTCCTGTGTAACATATGACAAAATAATAATAATTCATGAATGATGAAGGGTTCATGAGGTAGGGGGCAGTGGAGAGGGGGCGGAAATGAGCAGCAGATATTAAGGGTTCAAGTAGAAGGCAAGTTTTGAGAATGATGATGGCAACAAATGTACATATGTTCTTGACACAATGAATGGATGTATGGATTATGATGAGAAATGTATGAGGCCCCAATAAAATGATTAAATTAAAAAAAAAGTTACTCTGGCCTACATCTATATCATAGGCATACACACAAGAGTAAAGGTTTGGTGAAAATTACTAACTACTGGAAGCAACGAGATTTTCTTCCTTAGTCTCACAACTGCCTTCTATGTCATTAGGAAGGAAGGAATGGTGTGGAAAGTAGGCTAATAGGACCAAAAAAATTTTAACTCAATTTTAAAAACTGGAATTGAAAATAGAAAAGTCACCATATTATTCAATTGTTTTCTAAAATTTCAGTTAAGGAATATTTCCTTGGAACGCCCCCAAATATCATTCACATTGAATTGACAAGTCAAGATTGGGGGAGGGGTATGCATGTCTCTGAGAAGGCAGTTAAATTTCTCTTGGAGGATAAACAGGGAGGCGCAACCTCCCATCGGAAAAAAAAAATGCTAAAGAATACTTATACAGAACCCAAGTGGAGACTATGCCGGGTACTATGGCCCCAAGTGGACATTTTTGAACTAGTTTCTATTCAGCCCTTGGTGATCTGTGTGTGTGCTACAGACTACTGGAATTTTAGAACCTGTTCTCAGGGTGCATAACATCCTTTAAGACCACACCAGAAGGCCTCAATGTGAAAACCCCAACTAAGTGAACTGGGCTTTATCTCACACTCATTGGACCTAAGGCTGAAACTCCCCGGTGTGAGAAGTAAATGGCAGCTATCCCAAAGGAATAGAGCTGGTGGTCTTTGGACTTCGGTTCACATCTCTTGCCCAATGAACGGTGGCCCAGAATCACCATATGTTCACCATGTTAATGCCCTTCTTGCTTTCCTACGACATTCATTAATCAGGTATGCGTGGCTTTGCCTCTGTGCATGAGTGTTTTTGTGAGTTTTGCTCTATTATCAATTCCCCTTTTGTCTGCAAGTAGTCACTTAAGAGGTTAATCTGTACAAGTCAACAATACATGCATTCCAGTCTGAAGCCAGCCTAGAGTTGTATAATTTCCTTGCTCTCACAGTGTTTTCAATGCTGTACCACTGGCTAATTTAATGACAATATCAACAGAATTACTTTATTCCCCAGAAGAATGATTCATTTATTCATTCATTTATTTCTCATAAAATGACAATGATGTTTCTAAAGTGATATATAAATATATAAACCCCACATATGAATGGATTTTGAACTTACACTAATTCTAGCCCTAATCTAATAACAATGGTTTCTGATGACTTGGCCCTGCTCGACGGTCATCCTCATGAAGAGATCACTGAACATATGGGTGTTATAGGAAAGTGCGGCAAAGAAACCAGACTCCACCCACCTATCAGAAGGAATGTCATCTGGGGTCTCCCAGGCTTGTCTTCAAACAAGAAGCCCTCTAAGGGAGACATCAACTAATTCCACATGGATGAAGTGGACCAACCTGTATGTGACCCAATGATGGTAAGTAATAAAGTCCAAATCTGAAGGAAGGAATGGCATCAGAGCTTAAATTGTGAACATCCAGTTTGCAGAAGGCTATGAATGCTGTCAAACTCCATGTGTGGGGTCCCCAGATGGATGAAGCCTTTGGTGAATCCCCTCTGAACACAGTCCAGGTGTGTGAACGGCCTTGCTATCAGACAGAGAGCATTGTAAAGTCAACTATGGCAGATGTCCAACGAAAAACCAAACTTATTACCATCGAGTTAATGCCGACTCCAGTTAGGTTAAAGCATAATACCTTATGTTTGATCTCCCTTTTGGCCCATTTTAACATTGTTTTAGTGTATATTATTTTCTCTTTTTTCTTCTTTTTAAACAGTTTAATTCACAAATAAGCCAATATACTATTCAATAGTTTAATCATATCAAGAAGAATTGTACAATGAATAGCACAATCAATGTTAGAATATTTTCTTCTTTCTTGGATTCATTGTTATTAATTCCCCATTTCCCTCCAACCTCCTCTATCATACCCCCAAGAAAGCATTCATCCATTACTGTCTCTAGAGATTCACCTATCCTGGATTTCATATACAGAAAACATATCCTCACACAAAATGACAACAATAATATATAATTGATCAAGGATTCATGAGGGTGGGGGAGAGGAGCTGATACCAAGGCCTCAAGTAGAAAGGAAATGTTAGGGAAATGTTGATGGCAATATATGTACAAGTGTGCTTAATACAATTGAATGATGGATTGTCATAAGATTTGCAAGAGTCCCCCAATAAAATCAGTAAGTAAAAGAAAAGAAAAAGAAAACATACCCCCAAGACAACAAAAAGCTAATAATAACAAAGTAAAACAGAGAAAACCCTTGAGCAAAAACAAAGCAGAAAATGTTAAAAGAAAAACTAGAGCAATTTTTAAATTAGTCAAAAGAGAGTGTCTGCTTTCTTCTTGGCTGAGGTTTTTCAATGTTTCATCTAGTCATTGTTGTTGACCTTTGTTTGTTTGTCTGTTTGCTTGCTTCTTGTCTGTGTTTTGTCAGGTTTTCTGTATAAGAAATCTTGGATGGGGGATCTATAGAGACAATAACTTAACTGATAATTGCCAGAGGTACAGCAGGAGAGAATTGTGGGGGGTGGGTGTGGGTGAGGAGCTAACAACAATAAACATGAAAAGAAAATGCTCTGAAATAGATTGTGGTGACAAATGCACAAATCATAATAGGATCGAATGATTAGATTGTATGATATGTGAAGTCTACGTCAATAAATTTATTTAACAAAAAAGAAAGGGGAAAAAAAAGAAATGGCACCAAAGGAAGCAGTGAACCCTAAGAAAGATCTGGGCTAAAACCTCAGTTTCTCCTCATTCACTCTATGGCCATACATAAAATACAACACCTCTCTGAGCTCCTTTCAACTTCCATAACATGTCGATGATCATTAGTGCCTACTTCACAGAGTTGTGGGTTATAAAGGAGACGATTAATATCCAAAGACAAATTCTGATTTGTTCTTGAGAGCCAGTTTTGAGCTTCAGGTGAGGAAGTTGGCTACTTTGAGACCTGTAAATGAAGCCTGGTCATTTCCTATCCAGGTTACGTGTCATCATATCTAGAGTGAAGAATGGGGAAGGAGGAAGGGAAAGGTCGGCCCAAATTCTGGTTCCATAGAATCAGTTCTGGAAATCTGTAATGTAAGCCATGTCACCGCCAGCTTAAACTCCCATCTTTTATACAAATATGATTGCATTCCCACCCAATCCACTTTCTTCTTAGTATCAATAAGGCAATGTGGTCAAGATGAATGCACAGAGACGTATCATGAAAGAAATGTAAGACACAACTTTTTAGATTATTGTAAATATTTAAATAGTATCTATTTTGTCTACCTTACCAAAACCCCAAATTAGTAGAATTTCAGGGCTTAAGTCTGATAAGTTTTCACTCGTTTTGATTGAACCATTCTCCCAACTGCATTATTTAACCAATGAGTCATGGTTGATGGATTGGTCTGACAGTATGAAATATAGAAAACAGTAATTTAACTGACATTAATTACCACGAATTTCTTCTGGTCTCTTTTTCACTAATCTAGGTATACTAACTGAATCATGCATTAGAAACATATATCTCTGTCAGTTATTTTAATAAATAACATAGAAGCCCACAGAAGAAAATAAGTTATGCATTTTGTTCAGCTGAATTTGTGGCTTGGAACAAACACAGAGGTTTTAAAGTTAAAATGTATCTCATTGATTGATTGAGAACTATTCCTTATTTCATTAGCTCTTCTTCCTATTGCTTTGTTTCTCAAGACAGTATTATGATCTTTATTGCCTTTAAAACTGGTTTTATTGTTCATTATAAATGATAAATATCTTTTCATGTGGCATAAAATTACCCTTTGCTTTTAACTTTTTACCTACTCCCAAGAGATGCTATTTATGGATTACTTGAGGTAAGCAAACGCCATTTGGAAAATATTGAAATTTTTCTATGCTAGGAGATATGAAATACCTTTACATGTTAGACTGATTGCAGAGATGAATTTACTTTTAAAAAGCAACATACGCATCAAGAAAGAACTGGCTAAATAAATCACTGTACATCCACTAACAGGAAAAACTTGTAGTAATCTAAAAAGATGTGCAAGTTATGGATTTAAAATGTAAAAGTTAATTGAAGAATTGCATATAGAGTATGGGATCCTCGAATGAGTCAAACAGTTAATACATTCACCTAAAAGATTTGAGATTCAAGTCTACCAGAAGCTCCTTGCAAGAAACTCTGATGAGCAGTTCTCTGACACACATGGGGTCCTGATGAGTCAGAACTGACTTGATGACTACTGGGATGTGCTTTCGTTTGGACCCATTGAGTCGTATAAACATTTCATATGTACTTTAGTACATAAAATTTCTGGGGACTTCCGGCAAGATAGCAACAGAGTAACACATATCAGAGGGACTCCGCAGAATTCAGCCCAGGAGAGTTGCTTAGAGGGAAATTCAACACTGCTGGACCACAGGAGGAGAATCACAAAGATAAGTAGGCACAGAACCACGGGGTTTTGAGGGTCTCTGGGCTTTTGACTTACCTCAGTGGAGGTGGGCTGGGGCCTGACCTCAGCCCCACCATTGTCTCTGCTGGAGCCAGGACCATTTGGAGCCTGTAGGGCGACTTGATCTAAACACAGCCACAGTTTGCCACCACCTGCCTTGGGGCAGGGACTAGACCCTTGCAAATCCTCTCTGTCCCCACTCCCCCCTCAGTCTTGGAGGGCTGTGCAGGGGCCTTTTCTCAACACAGCCACAGCTTGCCATTGCCAACTCAGAGCAGGGACTAAACCCTTGCAGCTCCACTGGCAGGAATCAGGACTCAGCTACACTGTTGCTTTGTTTCCATCTCTTCACTATATACCTCCTTCCCTCACCCCCCCCCCCCCCAGGCTCATCAGGCTTTCTTCTTAACTTTTTTTCCCTCCTCTTTGCCTCTTTATTGGTCTCTTACACTCTACTGCTAACCTCCAGACCACTCCCCTTAGCCTAGGGCATTTACCCCTGTACCACACCCAGCTAGGTGAGCTCCACCATGGGTAGCTGGGGAGGTTGGGAAAAGCCCTGCTGACCTCCACCATGAGATACTCTGCTCAACTTCTTACTGGGGAATTCCCGCCTGCATGCCTGGTGGCATAAGGCAGCTCAGCCAACACTCCTCAACACTCCAAACTGCTGCAAGAACCTCTGCCCAACCTCTGCAACAACAAAGAAGGCAATCCTTCTGGGCCACTCCCCTGAGAGGGAAACCACAGGAGGATAAAGTGGTAAGTTAATTCCATAGTGAAATAAGCTATAGGCAGTTCAAAGAAGCACTCCTACACGTCTCCCAGAGAGAGGAATTGCTCTTCGACTCCCAGGAAAATGGCACCTGGCTCATCTAAAACAACACAATACAAACAGCCATCAGCCCCAACGACCTCAACAACAACAACAAAAAAAAAACGGGAGAAACAAAAGGCAATGCCAGAAGATGCCTTGAACATAATGACATGCATAGAGGAAGCAGACATTGATCTGCCACACAAAGAAATTTTCAGAATTCTACTTGGAGTCATAGAGGATATGAGGGAAACAATACAGAAATAGGATGAAAAAATAGAAGAGGTAAAAGGCAAAAATCAAAGAGAAATACAGGAGCTTAGAAAGGAGATAACAAAAACCAGTAGCAGACTCACAGGCCTTGAGAATCAACTGGAGGAATCAGAGAACTGCATCAGTGACTTGGAGGACAGCCAAGCAGACTTTAACAAACGCAAACAAAAATCTAATAAGATCATCAGAGAAGCTGAAGAAAACTTAAGAGCTATGTTTGATGCTATGAAGTGAAACAACATTAGAATTATTAGCTTACTGGAGGAAGACACAACAAAGAAGTCATCTGCAACAACAGTGAGAGAATTCTTGGAGGACAGGTTCCCCAGCTTAGTGAATGAAAACCAGGCAACCATTCAGGAACCTGAAAAAACACCAGCTAGAGTGGATCCCGTGAAGTGACCAAAGCACATAATAGTAAAATTATCCAACTTTGAGGGAAAGGAGAAAATCATGAAAGCAGCTAAGGAAAAACTAGCAATCACATATAAAGGTTCCCAAATAAGAATATGATCAGACCTATCAGCAGAAACTATGAAGAAGAGGAGAGAGTGCAGTAATATATTTTAAAAATTGAAGGAAAACAATGCAAACCCAAGCATACTCTACCCAGCCAAATTATCAACCAAGATAGATGGAGAAGTAAGAGTCTTCCTAGACAAGGAAAAACTCAAAGAATATGTTAGACGAAACCCAGCCCTACAAAAGATCCTTGCCGACCCAGTATGGGCAGAAGAACAACACTCACCAAGCATAAATAAGATACTACCACATAGAACAACCTCACCCAGAGGGCAAAAAAGAGAAAACAGACCTCAAGACAGCATTGACTTAAATATAGAAAGACTTGAAAGGCTGCTGAGGTAAGCTTTAGGGGAAAAAAAGGCAAAAGGGGCATAGGGTAAAATATATAGTATACAAATATTCCTGGGTAAGGACCAGGTAATATGGAAGGGATCAGACCAAATACAGGGATATACATGGTAGACAACTAAAAAGGAGGTGGGGAAAGGAAAAAAAATAATAAAAAAGAAAAGGTTAGCGGGGGCACAGGGCACTAACCCACCCAAGGGGAGGGTATTGTTTGGGTCTCCACAGGGAAAGAGGGACCAGACTTCAACCCGATGCTCTGAGATGTGAATGCAACATGGTGATGTGGAATAGGGAACCATTGGAGAGGTCTGGGGGGCCAGCCCCAACCACAACTACTGAGGGGACATCGGCCCCTCCCCTCAGAAGAATTTCTTTCAAAGGACAGCACTGAATCTACAGCTTCAGAAGAGGGACACATCTTGATCAGAGAACACGGGAACAGATGAAGTGGGAGGAGGAGAGAGTGGAGTACATCATGGCCGACCAGGCCAGCAGGTCGATGTTCCCAATTAGAACAACCAGTCGACAGAGATGATCACATGGCCGGCCCCACTATGAGACATGACGTCCCTCACTGACCCATAGCCCTACAGGCGACAACACTAGAGACCCAGTGAGAGAATTGCACCCGATCGGATGCCACCACACCGAGGCAAAACATTAAGGGGGTGCATTAGAACAGCAAGGGAATGGAACGGCGAGGTCCCCAGGGAATGCTGAAGGTGGACTTTGGGACCAGGGTGTGGTGCCCCAACAGACTGGACTGAAAAACACTCCTAAAAGCCAACATACAATTCTTGAAGTAACTACAAGTTTTTCTTCCTTTTTTTGGTTTGGTTTGGTTTTTGTCATGGGTTTTTTGTTGTTTTGTTGTATATTGTTGGTTGTGCTCTGTCTTGTTTCTGTGCATGTTATTATCTCCCGCAGGTCTGTCTAAATAAGCTAGGCTGGATGAACAATTGGAGGAGAAAACAACGGGACCAACAGTTCCGGGGGGACATGGGAAATGGGGAGGTGTGGGGAAAGGTAGCGGTGCAAATAAACCCAGGGACGTGGGAACAACAAGCGATCCAAATCGGTGGTGAGGAGGGTGTGGGTGGCCTGGTTGGGTATGATCAAGGGTAATGTAACTAAGAGGAATTACTGAAACCCTGGTGGGGACTGAGCATGATAGTGGGACAGGAGGGAAGTCAAAGGAAATAGAGGAAAGAGCTGGGAGGCAGAGGGCATTTATAGGTCTAGATAAAGACATGTGCATATGCAAATACATTTATACATGAGGATGGGGAAATTGATCTATGTGCATACATTTATAAGGTTAGTATTAAGGTAGCAGAGGGACATTGGACCTCCACTCAAGTTCTCCCTCAATGCAAGAATACTTTATTCTATTAAATAGGCATTCTATGATGCTCACCTTCCTGACACAACTGCTGAAGACAAAGTGGGTGAACAACTAAATGTGTTGAAGAAAGCTGATGGTGCCCAGCTATCAAAAGAGATAGTGTCTGGGGTCTTAAAGACTTGAAGATAAACAAGTGGCCATCTGGCTCAGAAGCAACAAAGCCCACATGGAAGAAGCACACCAGCCTGTGTGACCACAAGGTGCTGAAGGGATCAGTTATCAGGCATCAAAGAACAAAAAAAAATCATATCATTTTGTGCTCACCTCCCTGATACAACTGGTGAAGACAAATGGGTACATAAGCAAATGTGGTGAAGAAAGCTGGTGGTGCCCGGCTATCAAAAGAGATAGCGTCTAGGGTTTTAAAGGCTTGAAGGTAAACAAGCGGCTCAGAAGCAACAAAGCCCACATGGAAGAAGCACACCAGCCTGTGCGATCACAAGGTGTCAAGGGATCAGGTATCAGTAATCATCAGAACAAAAAAACTTACCATAGTGAATGAGCTGGGGAGAAGGGAGTGGAGACCCAAAGCCCATTTGTAGGCCACTGGGCATCCCCTTACAGAAGGGTCTTGGGGAGGAGACGAGACAGTCAGGGTGCATTGTAGCAACGATGAAACATACAACTTTCCTCTAGTTCCTAAATGCTTCTCCCCCTCCTCCCCCCACTGTCATGATCTAAATCCTACCTTGCAAGTCTGACTAGACCAGATGATGTATACTGATACATTTGGAAACTGGAAACACAGGGAAGCCAGTGCAGATGACCCCCTCAGAACCAGTGGTATCAGTGGTGATACTGGGAGGGAATAGGAAGGGTGGGTTGGAATGGGTGGACCTATTTCAAGGATCTGCATGTGACCTCCTCCCTGGGGGAAGGGAGATGTGGAACAGAGCAAGATATGACAAAATAATAATTTATAAATTATCAATGGTTCCTGAGGGAGGGGGGAGTGGGGTGGGGGAGGAAAAAATGAGGACCTGATGCCAGAGGCTTGGGTGGAGAGCAAATGTTTTGAGGATGATGAGGGCAATGAATGTACAACAGTGCTTTACACAATTGATGTATGTATGGATTGTGATAGTTGTATGAGCCCCTAATAAAATGATTTTTAAAAAATTAGGAGCTGATGCCAAGGGCTCAAGTAGAAAGTAAATGTTTTGAGAATGATGATGGCAACACATTTACAAATGTGCTTGATGCATGCATGTATACATAGTGATAAGAGTTGTATGAACCTCCATAAAATGATTGAAAAATAATTTCTGAATGAATTGTAAGAGACTGTCAGAAATGGTTTAAAAGAAAACTCTATTTTCAGTCTACACTCTGCTGTTGAAATCATTGACCATGAAAATGCACTTCATTTATATTTTTTAATAAGGAAGCTTAAAAAGATTCCTTGTAGGAAAAATCACACCATGTAGGTGACCTCAATCACATGCACATAACATGTTCTATGCGTTCTAATCCGGGATCCCACGCTCTGGCGAAACTAGCTTTTCAAATGATATTTTAAGACTGAGAGTAGACCGAGAAGGAACCCTCGTAGCAGGGTGTGTTTGAGTGGGTCTGCAGTGTGGAAGTACCAGCCGCTCCCTGGGGGGAAAGAGGAGACTGTCTACTTTTGTCTCATAACCTCAAGGGCAGTTCCACCTTGCCCTACAGGGTCACCATGTGTTGGCATCAACTTGTTGGCAGTGATTTTGACTTGGGGGCTTGAGAAGAAAAAGAGAAAAGCAATATCATTTTATATGTTTCGGCACTTGAACAGAGTAGCTGTACAGTGGGAACACATTTCAAAGTAAATAGCCCATGTTCTTTGGAAGAAAATAAAACAATCATCTCCTTTAAGTATACTAATCAACTTTGTACTCAAGTTCACAGAAACACCTTGACTTTTAAAAGTTGCAAGGTATTTTTCCATTCCTTTGAATAATTTAGTTGAGTTGGCAAGACATTTTTAATGTACTAGTTAACTATTTTAAAAAGACTTAGAAAAGTTTTAGATGAAAAATACGGAATCATCAAGTATTCCAAAATTGTTTAAATTGTGTGTGTGCTTTAACTTGCTCCATTTTCATTCTTGTTCTAAGTTCCTTACATTCTCAGATATCCAGGTATCACTTTAATAATACTGGGAAAATGTTAAAAACAAAGCTTTGTTTCTTAATACACTATTAAATTGTAAGCCAAGAAACAAAGTGTAATTATCTGGGATTTGAGAAATAATGTTGATCATTTATTTGTTCAGGAAAACCTTTTAACTATTACTACAAACACCTTTCATCTTAACAATACTAGACATAAACGATGATGAACTGCTCCTAAGGATGTGTAATACTCACGCTGCTAAAAACAGATTTGAAACAGAGAAAGTGCACATCGCAGTGTATACCTAATACTTTCAGGCCCTGGAACCCCATCTGCTGATATGAATCAAGAAAAAGTTTCAAGTTGGGGATTCCTACATCAAAGCTAAATTCCCACAGAATCTCTCTTCCTTTTGCTCCACATTTTTACCTTGGGCATTGCATACAATGACCATCACTTCTGCCTACTATTCAGCCAGCATCTTGTCAAATCTGACTGCAAGTTTACGTTTTCTGATTCAGAATTCAATATTATAGCCCTAAGGATGTAAGATTCAAGCTGGGGCATTTTGTTGTCGTTGTTTTTAAATGGATAAAACTCTTTCAGCCCAAGCACCACAGTTTCCCCTGGCCATAATGATGAATCATCAGGACTGACACTAAGTGACATGAGTTTGATGTGCTTGACTTATTCACTTGAGCATATAAAGGAACATTTTACATTTGTTCCAGTTCTCAACCTTTTGGAGAAAAGGCTGAAAGAGCCTTGTTTTCAACGGTTACTAGGGGCTCACAAACTTAACTCGCTCTGTCTGAAGCAAGCTTGGTCCGCCGTAGGCTAATGTGGTGTGCCTGACTCCCTTCTCCCCTGTGCTGAGCCTTCAGGTTTAGAAGAACAGAAGTGAAGTGGGACAGAAATGAGGATTTAGTCACTTGCTTTCAGTACCCACTAGAGTTTCTGATAGCCATGGTTCTGTGTTCATGCAATCTGCATTGGCCTCTCTTGGAAAGAGAGTATTTCATTTTTTAAAAAAATCTTGTAAAGTCATCAACTTACATGTGTGCTGCACTGACAAGGAAGGCCTTTATAAATGAGGCATGTTGGTCTTCAAAAGTAGAATTTGCCCGAGTTCTTGTGATTTGTGCTATTTAACAAGCATTTGATCCTCTTAGATGTGTTCCTTTCTTTAAAATGCTAGGTGTTAGAGATGCATATTTATTTATTACAGTAGGTTCTAATTATTCCTCAAAATCAAATTTATATAATGTGCAGAGTGAACATCATATTAATCCCTGGGAACATTTTGTGATGAGGCTGCTGTTTTCCAGCCTGTGAGCACTGGATAGACTCCCGTGAAGAACTCTCAGAAGCAAAAGGGCTCCTTAATTTTGAGATTTATGTTCCACGGTGCGAGTATTATGCAGTTCTTTTTCTTTCTTTCTCCATTTACCTTTTGTCACAATTCTATATTTTTCTGTTGGAAGTATTGTTTCATTGATTATTTGAATCACTAAAATTGCTAGGGGGGATGAAGTAAGCTTGAAGAAAAAAACATCATGGGCACCAGTGTGTTGGTCATTTTGATAATGAAGTTGGTAAATGTTCTGCCACCGTTTTACTTTGTGTTGCTTGAAGTTTTGTCTCACTTTTGAGCTGTCTTTTCTGCCTTGACAGCCACAAGATTCACTCTTTGCCTATTTCCCATCAAACTGACTTTGGATTACAGTGGAAAAAAGAAGAAACACTGGGTAACGGCAGTGAAGAAAGAGCAAAATGCTAGAGCAATGAATCTTAGAGCTCCATCCTTTTCGTTAGCATCCATACATGTATTTGCATCTTTGACCCCAGAAAGGGAGAACTGGAAGCTGCCTAGGTATCACTTCCAGTACAATTGTTTTCCACTGGAAAAAAAAAATCACTGAAAGTAGGTGAAATTCAGAATAATCTCTTGATCCTCCATTTTTTCTCTTGAGGTAATGGTTTGGGGAAAAAATGCTGCTGAGGGACAAAGAGACCCACTGCACTCGAATCAGTGCTAAATATCAACAGCTAATCTCTGTCTTTTGAAGAAAGGGCCCTTCATATCACCGGGGTTTTAGAGCTAGTGATAAAACAAAAAGCTATTTTCTGAAGCCCAACCAACTTGAAAAATAAAGTGTTCTAAAACCTAGACAGTTGCCTTTGATATAAATAATCAGAGGTGTTTTCAATTATTTCACGGCGATTTAAATGCCATAGTTGGTATTTGAGACATATGACAATAATAGCATCCTGTTTAGCTATCATGAAATACGAAGAAAATAACACTTGCTTATCTCAAACCAGGAAGGAATTTATCAAATAGAAATTAAGCGATTCCACCACCATTGGCTCAAATGGTGGGATTGGGAGGAACAAGAAAGAAAGAAAAAAAAAAGACAGAAAGAAAAATGAGTCCTTCCTGAAAGGTAATGATAGTCTCTCTCCCACAGCCTTTTCTTCCATTTGAGTTTCAGAAGAAATGAGTAAAAAGTAAAACTGGTACAAGTCTTGATTGTAGCTGTGGACCAGCTCAAGACCATACAGCTCAACAGAGAGATTTCCATGTGCTCCGAAAGCATGGCTGACCAGGTACTTCATTCATTCCACAGATATTTGTACCTACCCAAAAAACTTAAGGAATAAAGTGGAGGATTGAGATTATGGTTAAAGCAGCTATCATCTCCCAAATAAAGGTTTGGTCATAAGATATAAATGATATAATTTGGATTTTCTTACAGTGTTCAAATTATGATAAGCACCAATTTCTTCTAAGCTGACTCTTGTACCTTATGAAATGATTCTACTTTCTACTCTAAGTTTTAGAAACTTAGTTTATACAGGTCACAAGGCAATTTTTAAAATAGAGGTTTCAACATTTGCATACATATTAATAAAATTCCAATTTTGCTAAAAAAAAACAATGAGGAAAAAGATGTTTTAAACTGTTGGATGGACTGTAGTTGACATAGCAAAGAAATGAGGGAAAAACATTTCCTTCACTGACAGCTTCTACATATAGGTAATATCAATTTCAAATTTTATTTCACTGGGTACAGAGTTTACATGTGGCTGAAACTTCTCTGCATATGCTAGATATGAATCCATAAGCTTTCAATTTTTGCACATTAAAAATGGCATTTCAATAGTAATTGGTGAGAGTTTCATTAACTGCTCTAGACATAGAAAAGGAAATTTAGTTTCTGGACCTGATTTCCTCTGTTGGTTCCCTAGTTTTACCATTAATGTTACTGTACATTATTATTAACACAGATCAATTTTATTCTTATGAAAAAATTGGTTTTTCAAATTAGGTATCCGCTCTAGTAACATAATGAATTTCAACTGGAATATATTCCAAAAGTAAAAGAAAAAATTTAATACATCCAATATAAATAAAACAAACACCAACCCTTCCTTTAAGTATAAGGAACGTGTTGAGAGTCAATAAGAAATGAATATTACAAATTCAATTTTGGTGTGATTGACACTAAATTCATTCAAGTATTAATTTGCATTCAGAATAAATAACCCCACTTAACTTTTCTCTTTCTGGCATACTGTTTGACAATAAATTCTAATGGGTGGGATGGTATTTCTAATGAAATTCCAGTAGTCCCAAACGTCCCCCCAAAACAGTTTTTTTAAGCGCTGTCAGTTTCCAAAACTGGACATTCAGACATACAAACATGATTTGTCTTTGGTTAAATGAGAGTTATATTTGACATGTGTAAAACAGAATTAGAGTCTCCCCGCCCCCGCCTCTCCCCCGCAATTGAATGATTCAATATGAAGCAGAAAAATCGGTTTAAATAGATTGAAGAAGGTCTGCAAATGTGCAGTTACACACTGTTGGGCACTCTCCCTCATAGACTAACCCCACCTGACACTAACCTGTGCGTGTTCTACGAGGTAAACAAACAGTTCTGAAAACTACCTTGAACACTAGTGGAAGGGTGGAGAGTAAAACAGACATAAAAAGTAGAATTATAACCAGAGAAAGCTTTCGGGGAAAGAAAGTCTAAAGTGACAGTGGAAAAACAAGATGGGCATAGATAGCAAGAATGAAGAAACGACGTGACATACATGTAATCACTGTCAATGAACTCCACAGGGCATGTAAAAATTGCTGAATGGGGGCTCGCCCATTGTGTATATTTTCTTTCTTTCTTTTTTTTTTTTTACATTTTATTAGGGACTCATGCAACTCTTATCACAATCCATACATATACATACATCAATTGTATAAAGCACATCCATACATTCCCTGCCCCAATCATTCTCAAGGCATTTGCTCTCCACTTAAGCCCCTTGCCATTGTGTATATTTTCACACGCACAAATTATTTTTAAATGATAGTTTATTAAAACAACTACCTGAAATTTATCTATCTATTTATCTATCTATCTATCTATTTATCGATCGATCGATCGATCTATTTAACAGAAGAAACCATGCAGTGAGATACAAGCAAGACCAATACGCTGCTTTCAGGCCCGTTGTGCTCTCCTCATCTGAAGCCCAGGAGCAGGAATCGGCGTGAGAACATAGCACATGGAGCACCGCCTTGGACATTTGCATTAGCTTTCTAAT
The DNA here is from genome assembly GCF_050624435.1 of Tenrec ecaudatus. Lineage (NCBI taxonomy): Eukaryota > Metazoa > Chordata > Mammalia > Afrosoricida > Tenrecidae > Tenrec > Tenrec ecaudatus. The sequence continues at coordinate 68,539,568 of NC_134538.1, forward strand.
GGACAGCTGTCACCCACTGTAAACACTACATCTACTGCAGAGAAGGCACAGAGTGCTTCAGGTGTCCTGGTGATGCTGTGTGATGAGTATTGGGCTGTTGACTTCTAGGTTGGTGGTTCAAACCCACCAGCTTCTCCGGAGGAGAAAAATTAGGCAGTCTGTTCCCATAAAGATTTAGTCTAGGAAATTCTGTGCAGAGTCATTGTGAGGAGCAGTAGACTCCATGTCAGCAGGTTTGGGTTGGAGTCTTGAAATCTACCATGTTATTTTGTTTTTGTCTTAAAAAACAACAACCCATTCCCCAGTAAGGAAGCGTTGTGGTTATTGTTTGAACTTCCATTGTAAATAAGCACGGCTCCTCATGTTTTACTAGTACTCTAGCAATATAAATTAGAAATGCGCCCATAAGTACTAGGACTCAGCTGTTTCTCTTTCCTCCCTAGCAAGTGCAGAGACTGTCTTGATAAATATTTTTATCTAATTTGCCGCATTTATTGTTTTGAGTAACACCTAAGTTAATATCCTCTGTTCTGTAATATTTGCAAAATCAGGATATAGACATGTGCAGACAGCTTGGACCCTCAGGCTTGTGCCTCAAGATGGCAGGCTAGCCAGGGGTCCTCTGGGGACAGCAGTGGCAGAAGGGGGAGGAATTGGACACAGTGACCTGTCTGCACAAGATGAGAGGGAACACACACATGCGCATGCGCACACACACGAGATCATAATACTGAGAAACTAATCTGACTCCCAAACTCAGCTCTGCGAAGACAAAAAGATGCAACAAACATTGAATGACCATGAAAGGTGGAAATGCAAGTCTTCATTTCTGAATGCTATTCAACCCCCTGTTTCAGAATCTACTTAGCGGTTTATTTTGAATTGATTTGAAGAGTATGTGATGAATAACAGCCCATTTGATGGTTCAGAGGGTTATGTACCTTACAACAGACAACTACTATCAAAAATTAGGGTTTGATTTCTACAATCTCACTGAATGAACCAAGTTTCATGATCCTGATGCAGTAAGCAGAGAGTTTGCTCTTCCAACTACTAGGCGGCTTAATTGCTTGCTTGGGGGAGGGAAACCCCTCTGGGAAAGGCACATATGAGCAATATCTGCTCTGTGGAGCCAGGACTCTCTCCAGAGCTGAATTGTGTCCAGCAATGCAGGAAGTCACGCCTCCCAGCAATGGAAGCAACTGTGGGTATTTAATCCTAGAGGTGAATTAAAAAAAGAAAAGATCCTATTTCATGAGTATTCTAAATGAGAAAATATCTTTGAAAATTGATTATTTGCTCTTCCGTCCCAGATTCATGTAGGAACAGAACTCAGAACAGAGAAAAAAGAGGTAAGGAGGGAGTTAATAATAATTATTACTCCAATATATACTTGGAAATGGACAGTTGCAACTATATTCATTATCAAATGGGACAGTCCGTATTTGTTGAGATGCAATTTGAATTTCAAAAAACCTCTTTTTTTTTCCTTTCTGGTTACAAGGAACTGCAAAAAGATACAAATTATTTTCAAGGTTCTTTGCTGATTGCCAGAAGTAGTCATTTGAGTAACTATTCTTACTTTTGCTGTGATCATAAAAATAAATTCACTTGTCACCTTTCTTTTTCAATCCGTACATAAGCATTCAATTTAGGCATTCTAAATTAAAAATAATTTTAACAGTTTTATTGGCATATCTTACAATCCAATAGTTTAAACACATTAAAGAGAGTTGTGCAGTCACTATGCTCACTTCTGAAACATTTTCTTCTTCTTGTACGCATTATTATTAGCTATTTCCTCCAACCTCCCTGCCGTCGCCCCAAGAAACTATTAATCCAGTTGGGATGTGTATGGGACACTATGCTATTTTTCTTTCTCTTCAGTGTTTCTGTTTCAAATTAAAAAAATAAGGATCTAGTTTATATATTCTTGTTACAGAAAATCTAGCTTGACTTTAAGTACCGGAGTTTTTGACAATCTGTGTGAAATAATATTTTCAGAAAGCTCGTGACTACTTTGATGCTATATTTATGAAATTTTCATGAAAATCAGTAATACATACAGTTGCAGAACATACTGAGCCTTGAAAAAGTAGAGTACCTGAAAAATCACAGAGCTATGTCAAAGTGTCAATTTTAATTGCTAGCAAATTCAAAGTTTTGTCTGGGTTCTGTAATGTATATGCTTATTGCTTTCTGAATGTATATATATGTATATATATATATACACACCCTTACTATTGATTTCCAGTAAATAATATTGAATAACAAACTAGAGATATCGCAATTTTTCACCAAGCTTCTTTATTTTTACCCCAACAAGGGATCTCTGTATGAAAGGAAATCCTGTTTCTCACTTGAGAGTGAAACACAGTCATTTTGCACAGAATTAAGTACCATAACAACTACAGGCCCCCCAGAGAGCATTCTTGCAACCGAAGAAAAGTTTTATTAAGCAGGACAAGACAGGTAGCAGAGGCTGAAGTTTTATTCATACATGAAAAGATCATCTATGTTGATAGACATCTATTAAATTCTATAAGCCACAATTATTTACCTGTTTTATATCCTTGCTTGTGAATGTGCTCTTATATTAACGTGAGCCTTTAACATTATACAAAATCAGTCTTCACATATTTTCTCCTGACAAATGTATGCCCACTCTTCACTTTCTACATATCTATAGAGCAAAACTTGAAAGCTTAAAATATTTTTTTTCTGTTGAAGCCAATAGCTGCAGCTTTTAAAATAATGTGAGACTGTGGTAAATGTAGTATTATATATCTGACATTTTTCATCTAAAAATATATTACGAAGGATACTGGTGTTAAGAAACCATGTGCTTTCAGAGCCTTGAAATGCTTTGCTCTAATTTTGTTGAAACCAGAGTAAGCTGGTACGTTCTCCCTGCGATTTTTAAGATACAGCAAACAAAATGTATATTATCTATCACTCTACCAGCTTGTCTTCATTGGAAAGTGCACAAAATAAAAAAAGAAACTTTTAGGAGTTTTTAAATATTCGTAAGCATATTCTGATTTATGAGTTAACAGTTCCTAAGTCAGCATGGATAACTTAGAATTTTTTAAGTCAAAAATACATGACACCAAGCAAGGAGGAAGGGGGGGATCCACATATATTCCCTTTTTCCCCTCACCCCACCCCCATCACAGTCAGAAAAATCACCCTCTCTCTGCAGCAGGACCCCATCACTCCATTCACCACTTCAGTTATTTGAAGGCAAATGAAAATACAATGACGCTTCCCTCTCCCGATTTAGCTCGCAATGCCAACATTTAAAAGCAAACATGCACTACGGACTTCACCGGAAAGCACCCAACAGAAAGAGCAAGACTCACTGACCCATTTGGAAGACAAAGACGACGGAGCAGGAAAGCTCTAACAATCAGCTGGCGAGGCCTCTGAGAGAGATTCTTCTGGCATTCCTCATCCCAGCAGCCCCAGACCAGTTCACCTCCCTGGATGCAGGGAGGAGAAACTAAATAGAGCTGTGTATTAAAGCTGTTGTGCTGGATTGCATTAGGACGTGCCAGCAGGCCACCTGGACCTTTCAGATTGTGGCAGTGTTTAATTTGCAGCCAGCCCCTCTGCAGCAAGCAGTCAAGACTCGGACTGCATTTGCCAGGCTCAATCACACATTATCTGGGTTATAAGTAAAGGCCCATATATTTATATATTTATAGTATCCACGTGGAGACAAACATACAGAGAGAGAGAATAAGCAAGAAGAATCCAGCTAATACAAAAATATTGAACATCATTTAGAGAAACGTTAACTAATCCCAAGGAAACATATTACTTCATTCTCTCCCCACACTTTATTTCTGGCAGCGATCCTAATCTAGCCAGAAAAAACACATTCTCAAAATCAAATTTTTAAACATTCAAGACAAAAATTATGCATTAGATCTGTCCTTGAATTTTTTTTTTTGGTCTTGCTTTTGGTTTTGTTTTAGCTTTTTCTTGTTGTTGTTCTTAGTTTTGTTTTGAAGCATCACATTGAAGTTTTAAGCTGGGGTTTTCCAGAGCAGATTTAATGGGTGCACTTTCAGCACTATGCTGGCAGGAGCTGAAGATACAGATAGAAAGATGGTACTGTAAATATGAATTATGTGAATCATATGGTGAGACCCTTGTGGGAAAAAAGGGGGGAGTTGAGAAATGGCTGACTCCATACCTGACCAATTACAGCTTGCATGGTCCCCGTGTCCTGCTGCGCGGAGAGATCACAATCCATCATATGTTGTCTTTGAAAAGGAGAATGGGGGCGTCTGGCATGCATCTGTCAATCAACTTCTGCACTCCAACCATCACCAAAAGCAAGGGGGAGAAAAGTCAGGCTGCGCCACCAAATAGGATGAAACTGTCATGTGACCTCCGGCACACGCACACACACGCACACACAGTACCTCCATAGCGTGTACGAATTTTCTGTAGATATGAAATGACATTGACAAATATCCAATACCAAGTAAATAAAGTGAGACAAACAGCTATTCACCAAAGACAAAACAGTGCCTGCAATCTTCTGCTAAAGGCTTAACAAACCTGAAGACTGTTTTTCCTCTAATGATTTAGAACCTATGCTTAAGGAACAGCATCAACAAAAATGAACTATTTTTCGTGAGCATGGTGACTTTGGTTTCTCCACCACCATATTATTTAAAATAACTAGAGCGAGAGCTCATGCCTGGTAAGCTGTCCCTAATGATTTTCTTTTCAGCTTGCCTAACTGACCTTTTGACAATACGCTGCAGAGGCACAGAGTCGCCTTTCTAGAAAAAGCTTGAAGTGGTAAGCATTGTCTAACAAAAATCACCTGATAGTTGTGGATGGGAGACACTCGTTTGTGGGACGGGAGTGAAGGTGAAATATTCAAAGTGTGTAAACAGTAACCCTAAACTTTTCATCTTCTCGAGGGCTAGATCATTTACCTGTGGCTCATCTAAACTAATTGCAACATACTGACTAATATTGTAACTTTTCATTCATACTTAAGCTATTGATCCAATGGATCCCACAAGCTGGGCTGGGAAGTACTGGATGTCTGTTCATTGTGAGGCTGACATAAACTTAACCCTTCCGAGAGGAAAACTGCAGATGATTTCCAAAACAATCGCAGATATGGCAAAATGCTCTCTGGCAGGTCCCATGTACCAAGAGTACTCAGTACGGTACAGTCTGGGGGCGTTACCAGTGTTTGCACATTTCTACTTAAACAAGTAGACGTCCTGTTTAGTAAACAATCTATTTAAACCGAGTCCATTAGTTGATACACTCTCCCTAACTTTCCAAGCATTTTTAAAATATGAAAACCTCATACTATTGAAAGAGATAATTTTCCCTCGAAGTTCAAAACTGATGTTTCACTTGAGAAAATGGCGGAGGGGGTGGGTTGTGGACATGATGAGACATATCTAATATATATTCTATGATCTCACGCATATTGCCATATTTTAAGAAACAATCGCTGGAAAAATAATTGGAAGGCACTTCAAGAAAGAAAAAACATTGGCGTATGTTTTGGAAAGCTTTAGGGGGCAAGAAGGAAGGCTTGAAGTTCCAGAGAGCCCCGAAAGGGCCGTCCCACTCCATGCACACATTTACACAAACACAAGGTGGCGGCCACGAACCAAAAGCACCTGTGCGTCAGCCGGGCGGCAAGCTCCTTGTCAACGTCATTAAAATGTTTAGTGTTTGCCGCTGACCCTGAGTGACACGCGCGCACGCACACACACATACACACAACCCGGGCTCCGTCTGCAGTCAGCCTCTTAGCTCGCTGCCCGCGCTCGTCCCCGCCTCTGGCCGCCAGCCCAAGGGGACGCAGAGGCAGCCGCTCCAGGCAGCTCGGGGCACGGCCACCGGGGACCCGCGAAAATTAAGCCACCTTGACCTGGAACCTGCGCGCTCAGAGAGAGCAGGTGGGACGCCTGTGCTCCTGGCCTCACCCTGCTCTGGGGAGAATCTTAGGGTCAGGTGAAAGTTGGCTGGAGGACAGGGTGGGGACCCATGCTTTTCTGTCTCTCAGGATCACCGCGTCCAAGCCTGGGGCGCCCTGCGGAGGCGCCCTCCCTCCGGGTGGCTGGCGTCTGAGCCCAGTGCCAGCAGTCTGCTCCCGCTGGGAGGAGGTGGAAGAAAGGCCAGAGGCTGGAAGCGCCGCTGGCCACACACCAAGGACAGCCGGGGTTTTCCACTGGCCATCACCCCATTGGCTGCTCAACTCCTTCTGGGACCCGCGCTTCCCAGGAGTCTCCCACCCAGGAGTGGCGGCCCGGCTACTGTATGAGTCAGAATACCTGGGTGGGCGTTTCATCCCCACCGACACCCCTGCATTACACGTGGGTGCTTTCAGTTTGGCATAGGAACAACTTTGTTTACTACAAGCTGTACAAGACCATCTGCCCGGTCTTAATTGCAATCATTGAAAGTATTATTAGCCAACACCGATGGAGACCTGTGCCAGGCACTGTGACAGCACTTCACAGTACACTATCTCTTTGAATCCTCCTTGGGCCCCCGTGTATGGGTGTCGGTTTATAGATGTTGTTATTAGGTGCCTTCCAGTTCCCACTCCTAAATGAAACGCTGCCTGGTCCTGCAGCATCCTTGTCCTTGTTATTCGATTGAAGCCCAGGATTGCAGCCATGGGGTCAATCCATCCTGTCCAGGGCTTCCTCTTTTGGCACTCTCCCACTACTTTACCAAGCGTCGTGTCCTCCGAGGACTGGCTTCTCCTGACCACATGTCCAAAGCACAGGAGAGGAAGTGTGACCTTCTTTGCCTCTGAGTCTACTGGCTGTGCTTCTTCCAAGACGGAGTTCTTGGCTTTTTCGGCAGTCAGGGGTAATTTATTCAATATTCTTCACCGGCTCCATAACTCCAAAGCATCGATTCTTTCCGTCTTCCTTAGTCAATGTCCCACTTTCACAGGCAGATGGGGCAGTTGAAAATACCTTTACCTGGAACAGGTGTGCATCAAGCCTTGAAGGAACACCCTTCCTTTCCGACACTCTAAAGTGTTGAATTATATGAAGAAGAATGCAGCATCAGGCTTGGAGGAAGGCTTATCAACAACTTTTGATAAGCAGATGACCCACCTTTGCTTGTTGACAGTGAGGAGGATTTGAAGCACTTGCTGATGGAGATCAATGATTGGAGTCTTTAGTGTGGATTAGCACTCGATGTACAGAAGACCAGAATCTTCACAGCTGGCGACATCATTATAAACAGCAAAAAGAGAGACATTGTTGCTTGGATCCACAATCAATGCTCATGGAAGCAGCAGTCAAGTGATCCAATGGTGCGTTGCATTGGGTGAATCTGTGGCACAAGACCTCTTTTAAAGTGTTGAAAAGCATGTTACAGATAGGGATCAACGAGAGCGAGAATTGCCCAAGATTATCCGTGTCGAGATTTGAATCTGTTTTTTAATTAAAAGCTCTCCCACTGCCATCCAGTCTATTGTGACTCATTGATTCACCCTTTTCACTGTCCCACTACTTTACCATGCATCATGTCCTCCAAGGACTGGTTTCCAGCCAAAAAGTAGATTCCAACTCAGAGTGACCCTGCAGGAAAGCGTAGATCTGCATCTATGGCTTTCTGAGACTGTAACTCTTTACTGGAATAGAAAGACTCTTCTTTCTTCCATGTTGCAGCTGGTAGTTTCAAACTGCCGACCTTGTGCTTAGTAATTCAACTAGTTGCCACTATGCCAACAGAGCTTTTAGTGACCCTAAATAGGATTTCGAAGACTCCAACTCTTTATAGAAGTTCATTTCTGCTCATTCTGAATGGCTAGTGGTTTTTGGTTTGGAGTGGGTGGGGAGGAAGTGTTGATCCATTCATATTGGAATTGACAGCCTAATGTTCGTCCCACAGCGACACCAGGGTTCTTTCTGATGGTGTTTTCCACATGAAACCTCAGTTCTGGTAACGGTCAGCATAATAGCTGCTACATGTAAAATGCCCTTCTCACGTATTTGTGGCATGTGCACTCTGTGTCAGAGACTGTATTGAGTGCTACTGATATAGCAAAACAGATCCTTACCAAGCTTAGTTCTAGGGTTTGGGACATTATAATCAAAGAGCTACATTTAACAATGAAAACTCTGCCAGGAGGTATAGAGACAAACAACAGGGTTGACTGAGTCTTGGGTGTGAGTCTTGAAGGCGGAGACCATCTACATAGTTGCCCTAAGCTATTGATTTTAGATGACTGAAAATGAAGGACGGTTAGGGGAAAGGAGAGAGGCGGTGATAGAGAAAACATTCTCTGCAGAATGACAGTGCCAAAGGTCAGAAGCACTGAAGCAATTTGAAGAAGCTCAAAGAAAGCTCTGCCTTGTGTCAAGCCCAAACAGCAAGGGAGAGCGACACGGGCGTCAGAGGCCTGGTCACGCAGGATCTCATAGGCTCTGTCAGAGATTGCAGGAGCACTAAGAATGTTTTCAGCATTGGCCTCTCACGCTTGCATTTGAAAGGTCAGTGGGGCTTCAGAGAGAATGAAAGTAGGAGGGAAGGGGCACACACAAGCAGGTCTCTTGAGGAGCCCTGGTGGTACGGCCAGGTACGCATTGGCTGCTCACCAAAAGGCCACTGGAGCCATTGTTGTTACACATCCCACGGCTAACTGCAAAGTCAGCATTTCCAAACCATCCACCACTCTGAGAGAGAAAGAGGAGGCTTTTAGAGATGCTAGAGTTACAGTCTTGTAAACTGACAGGGGAAGTTCTACCCCACCCTGCGGGGTTATTCTGAGTTAGAATCGACTCCTTGACAGTGTGGAAGCTGCTCTTCAGGAGAGAGTGGATGGTGTCTACTCCTGAAAAGATTTACAGCCTTGGAAACCCTGTGAGTTGGAATTAACTTGCTGCTAGGAGATATTTAGCTTCAGGGTAGGAGCCCTAGGAATGCAGAGAACTGAGTGGATTTAAGAAAAGAGGGATAAGTCACATAACTTGTTGGTGTATTTGATAATGGAACCTGAAGAAGAAGGTGCCTTGATGTGCACAAAATATATACGATTGGTAATGCCACTTACTGTGCTAGGGAATTCTGGAGGAAGCAAAGGTGAGCAAGAGTACTGAGTGTTCATAAAATTGGTTTGAGGCCTACAATCTTGTTTCCTTTTCACTAAATTCTCAAGATAAAACTAATGTCAAATCTAGGGTCAGAGGGATGAAGGACTTGCCCAAATGACAGGCAGTGGCAGGGAAGGACTGCTTGAGAGCAAACTCTAGGCTCTTAAAAGTCACATTAGATTGCTTTGTAATGCATTTGGTTGTTCTGGGATTGTCCAGGAAACCAAGAAAAAATGGATGACCAGAGTCTTTCTTGGGAGTTTCCCTCTCATCTCCAAATGGGATAATTTAAGTCAACTCATTTTGGTACATAAGTTTGGCTAAGATCTTAAGACTCTCTCCAAGAATAATGGAAGAATTGGATTCTAGGTCCTAGTATCGGTGATGACAGAAATAATACAAAAGGAAAAACACAAAGGTAATTTTGAATGATACAATTCAGCAAATTTTATTTAGGATGTACTGTAAAATTGCCTGGTAAGCACTTTGGGTAATACCAATCCAAAAACCAAACTTGCTGCCAGTGAGTTGAATCCAGCTCATAATAATCCTATAGAACAGAGTAGAACTGCCTCTTTGGGTTTCCAAGCTTGTAAATCTTTGCTGGAACAGAAAGCCCCATCTCTCTCCAACAGAACTGCTGGTGGGTTCAAACTGCTGACCGTGCCCAACACGAACCCTCTACGCCACCAGGATGCTTTTCATTAACACAGAATAAGACCTGAATCCTAATATTCAAACATCCCTAATCTAGTGGGAGATGTAGGCACACATGAATGATGTAAATATAGTACATATTCCTTTCTAAAAATCCATAAGCCATATGTTGTATTTTTAACATAAAAGATTTATCTGAGGGTTTGTTTGATTCTAGCCTCCATTGTTCAGCCCCATAATGTGCAGGCCTCAATTAGGATCAACTCCATCCCTTTCCTCTGCCTGGCAATATGGCCTTGGGAAAGTTGCAACTTCTCTGAGTCATGAGTTTCTCATCCTATAATGGAGATAATAACCTCTCAAGGGTACTCTAAGGATTTGGGGAGATGATGTTTTGTGAAAGTTTATTGAGTTCTATTCTATAGATACCCAGGGAAAAAATGTTAGCTCTTTTCCCATATGGTCGGACAAAAGAAAGACAGGGCAGATGAATCCTGAGGGGCGCTCACAGGAGGGGCCATGAAAATGGAAGAAGGCTGTTGGTTGCCGTATAAACAGAGAGACACTTCCATTCTAAACAAGGAGAGTAGCTTGAGCAAAGCCATGTATTCTCCCCTTCCTAACAGGGTGATGTAGCAGACATTCCTAAAATTAGGCTCCAAACAAAGCAAACCGCCAGCATCAAGTCTATTCAGCTTTATGGCAACCCTATATAGGATTTATAATAAAATATAAATCTATATAAATCTCAGGGGAACAAATAACCTAACTCTTCTCTTGTAGAGTAAATGGTAGGTTTGAATTGCTGGCTTTGTGGTAAACAGTCCAACCCACTAGGCCTTATTCTTCTAAGATTAAAACAATGGGAGGGGGGAATGGGGGCAATAGGGAAGATTTAAAATCATTTCTACTCATACTTCCACAGTAGAATGTAGGAAAGACAGTTCATTACATCAAGGATTTTACTATTGCCACTACCTCTCCACGGTCACCTGTCCCTACCAAATCTCTAGAAAGCCATGCATTCTCCAACACGATAAGACACCCAAGCACAGGTGAGTTGGTATGCTCTTTCCCAAAAAATGACTATGCTGTATGCAAGGCAGCAGTAGTGAAATTAGCTCACCATGATTCAGGTAAGAAGTGGATCCATCATTCCCTAAAACTCCAACCATTGTCAGCTTCCCAGGATAAATTCCAAAATCAAACTCACTCCCGTCAAATTGATGCCAACTCATAGTGACCACATAGAGCAGAGTGGCACTACCCCTGTTCATGTCTGAGACTGTAACTCTTTATGGGAATTGGAAGCCTCATCTTTCTCGAGAGGAACAGCTAGTGATTTCAAACTACTGACCTTGAAGTTAGCAGCCCAACACATAACTTCTATGTCACTAGGACACCTCTGGGGGTGTCCTTAATTTTTAATTATTAAATCACAAAATATACTGAGATAAATGCAACCCTAGGAACCAGAATAAAATAAGAGTACTGGCCACATATTTGTATTCTTTAAGTATTTTGTAGTATTTAAAAAAAATAGTAAACCAAACTCACTGCCATTTCTGACTCATAGTGACCCAAGGCGACAGAGTAGAAGTGCCTCTGTGGGTTTGTGAGACTTTGATATTTGTGAGAGCAGAAAGCCTCATATTGATCTTGAAGAGCAACTGGGGAGCTCAAACTCTTTACCTTGTGGTTAGCAGATACATGCATAACTCATGATACCACCAAGACTCTTTATATAGAGTTTTGAGATGATATGTTGCATAGGGAAAATATACTATACATACACTCTTTAAAATATTGAAGAACAAAGAATTCACTCTATGGACTAAAGTGTGCCTAACTCAAACCATGGTATTCTCAATCGCCCCATTTGCAGGGGAAATTAAACAAGGCATTAGGAAGACTGAAGTAGAATCTATGCATATGAATTAAAGTATTGGCAAAGAATATCAGAATTACCATGGATGAACAGAACCAACAAATCTGCCTTGGAAGAAGTGTGGTCAGAAGGCTTCTTAATAGACAGGTTGGCAAGACTTCATCTCACATGCTTTGGACAAGTTAACAAGAAAACCCAGTCCTTAGAAAATGGACATCATGTTTGGTAATGCAGAGGTCAGCATAAAGAGAAAGGTCTTCGAAAGGATGAGTTGACATGGTGCCTGTAACTGTGGGCTCAAACATAACAGCTGTGAGGACGGTGCAGGACTGGGTGATAGTTCCCTCGGTGGGGTCAGAGGGTCACTGTGAGTCGCAACCAACTTTATGCCATCTAACAGCAAGAACAAGAAGAGATGATACATATGGATAGCAGGATGCTTCTAGAACACAACGACCAAAGGAAGAAAAAATTAGATGGATGGTTCAACAAACATCACAAAAAAAATCCATTCCTTATTGATTATAATCCTTGGCTCAGACATGCTGGTGTGCTTCTTCTGTGGAGACTTAACTGATTCAATTCAATAGATGCTTCTTTTGAGACAAGCCTTTAAGACCCCAGATGCTATGTTTCCTGATAGACACCATCTGATTTCTTCACTGCACTTTGCAATAGCACCTGTGGTAGTCACCTAATCCTGTGTCAATGTAAGGATTAAGAGTGTAGGGGTGGAGTCTAGGCTGTCAATCTGGAGATAGTCAATAAAACTTCTGTGTGGGCATGGTCTTCCCCTGAGAATTCTGGGAAATCTGGTGCTTCCTCCTTGGAGGCAGAAGACACCTCTCTCTCCCTGCTACTCCCTGGGAGACATTGCAGGAGACAAGCCACATGGATGCAACCAGACCTCGGAAGCAGGAGAAGCAGAAAGACCCCTGCCAGTGCTGAGATGTTTACAATGCCACTGGACCCAAAGACTTTCCACCCACTGGCTTGTGACCATCCTGCATTTGGCTTCATTGCATGTGTTTCATGAGTCTGTAGAGGACTTTATAGATTGGTATCAAACATATGGGCTAACATCAGACTTATGGCCTTGGACTGGACTGGATTGGGAAGTTTTCTCAATGTTCAATTCCTCTTGCATATAAACTTTTCCCTTAAATATATATGCGTGTTTATGAATTTGTTTCTCTAGTCTACCCAGCACCCGTATCTTTTGTGATCTCTTGAGGGCAAGTACCAGGCAGGGTCCTGTCACAGAACTAATTGTTTTTATATTCAAAAATCCATTCGTATCTATGGTTTCTATATGTGCACAGTTGACTTTTGAAGATACTTTTATCATTTTGTTTTGTAGTACATCATAGATCATCCCCATAGGCTTAAGGTGATCCTATTGATTGTAACCTTGTTGTAGTCAATTATAAAGCACTGTTGTGCAAAGGATTTTATGCATGTGTTGTTGCTGTTGCTGTTAGGTGCCGTCAGGTCAATGCCTGCCCATAGCTGCCCTGTGCACAGAAGAACGACACTGCCCCGTCCTGCGCCAGCCTCATAATTGCTGAGCTCATTGTTGCGGCCAGTGTGTCAAACCGTCTTATCTAGGGCCTTCCTCTTTTTCACGGTCCCACTACTTTACCAAGCATAGTGTCCTTCTCCAGGGACTGGTCTCTCCTGACAAGATGCCCAAAGTCTGGAAGATAAAGTCTTACCATTCTTACCTCTAAGCAGCATTCAGGCTGTTCTTCTTCCAAGACAGATTTGTTTATTCTTTTGGAAATCCATGGTAATTTCAATATTCTTGGCCGACACCACGGTTAAAACTCAGATTCTTCTTCAGTATTCCTTAGCAATGTCCAACTTCCAGATACATATGAGACGATTGAAAATACCATGGCTTGGGTCGGGTTCACCTGAATCCTTAAAGTGATCCCCCTGTTTTCCAACACTCTAAAGAGCTCCTGTGGAGCCGATTTGCCCAATGTGACCTGTTGTTTGATCACTTGACTGCTGCATCCATTAGCACTGGCTTGGATCCAAGCAAGGAAAAATCCCTGACAACTTCAATCATCTCATTAGTCTCGAGATTGAGATCTTTGACTGTTTTATACGATCATTGTTGCTGGATCTGTCCCCCGACACCCTCCTCCCACGCCCGCCCCCCCGTTCTTTGTCCTTGTTTCATATACTTTTCTATATAGGGAAGCCAGGATTTATGAAGACAGTAACGGAAATAATAACTACCTCAAGGTAAAAAAGATGAGGGTGGGAAAAATAAGAAGTTAATGCCAATAGGTACAAGAAAAGAAAATGTGATTGTGGTGATGACTGAACAACCCTTAATAGGATTGACTATTGAATCGTATGATTTGCTGATTAAAGTTAATAAAAGTGGGCTAGTCTGGGTTGTCTAGAGAAACAAATTCATAGACACTCATACGTGTATAAGAAAGAGTTTTATATCAGAGTAATTGTATATTAAGAAAATATCACAGCCCAGTCCAGTTCAAATCCATAAGTTTGGTCTGATACAAGTCTATGAATTCCTCTTTAGATTCACGTAACACATAAAATGACGCCAAACACAGGAAAATCACAGGCTAGTGGGTGGAAATTCGTATAGATAGATCCAGTGGTAGTGGAAGCATCTCAGCACTGGCGTGGGTCTCCACGTGGCTTCTCCAGCTCCAGGGCTCTGGCTCCATCAGCATAGCTCCATGTGGCTTGTCAGCAGGAAGATGAAGCAGAGAGAGTGTGTGTCCCACCTCTAAGGAGGGAGACAGGAGTTCCCACAATCCTCAGGGGAAGGACATGCCCACACAGAAGCCTCATTGACTATGAACTGATTGACAGGCTAGACTTCACCCCTGTGCAAGTTCATAGGAGATTATATAACTATCACAAAAACTAACTAAAAGGAAAGAAAAATCCACTCCTACTAGAGTTGGTGTAGTTCTATGCATTCTAGCACCAAGTGATTTATCTCATTCCTGTCTGTTGATACCTATCCTTTTTCTTTGTTGTTTGTTTCTTTGTTTTATTTTATTTTTCCATATCTCTATTATTCTTTGCTTTTTAGTTCCTCCCCTCTAAAGATTCATTTCATCCTGTCTCCAATTAGTGAATTTCTTATAATTTGTTTGTTTGTTTATCTTGCTCTCCCTGTACCCCTTTCTTCTTACCTGTCTGCATGACTTTCACCTTCTTCCTGCAATATGCATCATGGCAGGGAATTCTCCAAAGTAGGGTTCAGCAGAGAGCTGGCTGGAGTCACATGATCTTGGAGACTGATGTAGAAACCGAAAGACAGGCAGACAGCTTCCCAAACCCAACCAAACTCACTGCTGCTGAGTTGATTCCAACTCATAGTGACCCTGTAGGACAACATGGAGATGCCCCTGTGGGTTTTCAAGACTGTAAATATTCCTTGTGGTTAGCTGCCCAACAGGACTATTGCGTCACTTTCCTTTCTGCATCTTCAATTCACTCCTCTTTCGGACATCTCCTTCCTCTCTTTCTCAGTGTCATTTTTCCCCCTGGAATTTCATTTAGGGTCATCAACCTCTGAAATGATTGGTCACCTTCTCTATTTTCACACCTTCGCCTCACCAAGATTACATTTCTGTCAAACATTTCCTGGAACTTTCTGTCCACTACTGTGAGTTTTCATAAGGACCATTGGGTAGATTTTACTTTCACGTGATTTTAAACGTAGAACTAATCTGAATCCTGGAGTCTTATGTTGGTTTTCTCAAGTTTTTAGAGAACTTTGGGACAGGAAAAAGTACTGAAATTAAAATGATTATTATTTTTTAAAGCGAGGTGAAGGAAGGAAACTCCACGTGAACCTGATTCAGCAAAGCAGAGTTGGTAGCAGAGTTCAGTCAGGGCACCTTTATTTTTTGAGGATCTGGTATTTACTGTTTTCTTCTACAACATATTTTGGAACACTGTTTTCCCATGAGGAATAGTGACAAGATATTGCTTTTCAAATGAACAACTGAGAAGTTCAAGAGCCTCTTCATGCTGAGCAAGCAAGACTTGTGAATATCCTAATGCATTATCAGACCCTTGACTTTGTCATCTCTTCCACCAAGTGACTGCGGTGTGTGTGTGTGTGTGTGTGTGTGTGTGTGTGTGTGTGTGTGTGTGCTGGGAGACGAGGGAGAAAGAGCAAGTCAGTAAAAGGAGCCAATTGTCACTGAATTTCTGTTTGATTCTTTCTTGAAATGTTTTAGTTACAGTTATGCATTTTGGTCTCCCAGAATTTGTCCTTGGAAAAGG
Organism: Tenrec ecaudatus; assembly: GCF_050624435.1. Lineage (NCBI taxonomy): Eukaryota > Metazoa > Chordata > Mammalia > Afrosoricida > Tenrecidae > Tenrec > Tenrec ecaudatus. The sequence continues at coordinate 68,555,510 of NC_134538.1, forward strand.
ACACCAAAATGCATCTGAGTTTCACTAGGTACATTCGGCGGTATTGATGCTTGCGTCCAAATGTAAACGTATAACTTCTCATGAAATTTCTCCAGGGTTGGACTAGCACAGAGCCAGCTTCCTACAGCAACGGTACACTAGGGGGGCTTTTCCTCTTTACTTCATGGCTGTAGCGCCACATGCCTGAAACAACTAATACTGTGTCCTATCCTTCCTTGTATCCGTAACTTCACAGCACTTGAACCTAGTTACTGAGCTTTAAAGAAAGTAGTTTTCAGTGGATATCTGAATGGAATCGGAGTCATTCATAAAAATATATTACTGCTGGTATAATTTGATTGGTGTATTATCTTTAAGTGTGCCATATAATTTGAAAATTGTTTTCTCAGCTTTAATTTCTAATCTAATACACATAGTCCCTGACTTAAGATGCTAAAAAGTTATGACAAACCACACTTGTAGACATCCATTTTTTGGTCTTTGTTTGACAATAATTTGCTGATGTTGTCATTCTCAGATGCTCACTAGCAGATGTTCAGTTTTATGGTTTCCTGTGCAAATAGTGCCGTATAGATTTAATGTTCTACACTAAACCAGGGGCTTCAGTTGTTTGAAAACATGGGCCCAATCACTGATCACTTTGTTAAAGTTGAGAGGCCGATTCAAGAAGCAGTGAGATGATACCGCAAGCTATAAGAAGGGGAAAAAGAGGACCATGCAGATAACTCTCACCAATTTTCTCACTAGAAATAGCATCCCTTTCCCAGTGATAAGCGAGATGATCTGGGAGTTTCACGAGTGCAGTTATTACTAGAACAGACAAAATGCCACCGTTGTAGGACTCTTCTTGCTTTTCAGAGGAAATACTGATGATGTGTGTGCTTTTATGTATGTATGGTTATGCACTGGACTGTGATCCAACAGGTCGGTAGTTTGCAACCACCAGAGAAAGATGGGGCTTTCTACTCCTGTAAACAGTTACAGTTTTGGAAACCCACAGGGGGCCCAATCTACCCTGTCCCCCAGAGTCGCCATGTGTCAGTTTTGACTCAATGGCAGTGAATTTGGTTTTGAGTTTATGTTAAAGATTATATGTAGGTTTATGTGCAATGTTTCCCACTCCCCAAAACAAATAAAGACCAGATTCATACAAATGTTGATAACAATACAAAGTAACAAGAAAAACCCACTTCCTTTAAGTTGATTCTGACTCATAGGGACCCTGTCGGGCAAGGCACCTTACATTTTTAGTATAATGGGTTTTACAGAGATTGCTCTGTAACTAAAGGTTATTCATCAATTGATGTACATGAACCAGGGCCTGCCTATGTACCCATTGCTTTTGAGTTAATTCTGACTGGTAGGGACCACATAACAACCCTGGTGGTATAATGGTTAAGCATTTGGGTGCAATCAGCAGGATCTGCAGTTTAAACCACTAGCCACTCAGAAGAGGCTTTCTATTTCACGTTAACAGTCATGATCTCAGCAACTCACAGGGGTAGTCCTATCCTATAGGTTCCTATGAGTCGGCGTTGACTCTATGCTGTGAGTTTGGAGTTTGGGCTTAGGGACCCTATCGAGCAGGGTAGAACAGCCCCATAGAGTTTCTAAACGTATACTATTTAGGGAAGATGATAGCCACGTCTTTCTCCCATGGACTGGCTGGTGGGTTTGACTAGCACTCAGTCATCAGAGTTCTTGAAAACTAACATGATACTGTACTTTTTAATCTCTCCCAGCACTCCTCTGTCAGGTTGTTGTATTGTGGAGGCTTAAACAGTACTGTGATGCTGAAGGCTTTGACACTGGTATTTCAAACACCAGCAGGGTGACCCGCGGCATGCAGGTTTAAGCTGAGCTTCAGGCTAAGCTAGGTACGGAAGAAGTATAGGTGATTCCTTCTGAGAGAGTAAGCCTTGGAAACCTTATGACTTTAATATGCTCTCAAATTTCTGCCTGTATTTTCACGCTTGCGCATTCGTCTTAATTTTCTTCAGCTTCTGTTTTAATTTGCATTTAAGCCTACAGTCTATATCTGTCCTTGCTTTGGCTGATGATATTCAGCTTCTCCATCATCTCTTCCTACAAATATTGCCAATTTGGTTTCTGGGTATTCCATTTGCTGAATGTTGCTGAATAAAAGACACTTGTAATGAAAAAATTATTGGTCTTTCAAAAATCTATCGTGAAATCTCCAATTTTGTTTCTATTGTAAAGGTCATGTTTTCCAACGATTATTCAACTATTACCTATGTAAAGAAATAAATTTGTATCAAGTAAGTGGCTCACACAGTTGTAGAAGTGGGCAAATCCAATCCAACTCAGATCCATGAGTGAGATGTTAAGATGAAGACTTTTCCTGATTCACGTATTTCTGAGAGCTGGTGAAGGTGGAAGCAGGAAGACCACAGGCTGATTGAGGCAGAGGGGGATGAATCCAAGTTCGATAGGACAGGCTTGTATCTAGTAAATTCAAAGTAGGCAGGCAATATGGTGAGTTGCTATTATCCCCTAAACTTGGAAAGCAATATGACAAGCCGTTGGCTCAAATCCAAAGAACCAAAGGTTGAAGGAAGAAATGCAGGATTTGCATAAGAAAAAAAAGAGATGAACCTTCGCACTGAGTCTGCTTTTTTTTAAAATTAATTAATTAATTTATTTTTTTACATTTTATTAGGGGCTCATACAACTCTTATCACAATCCATACATATACATACATCAATTGTATAAAGCACATCCGTACATTCTTTGCCCTAATCATTTTCTTTCTTTTTTTTAAAATCTTTTTATTGGGGCTCATAAGGCTCTTATCACAATCTGTGCATACATCAAATGAGCAAAGCACCCTTATACATTCGTTGTACTCGTCACTCTCATAATTCACCTTCCACTTGGGTTCCTGGAATCAGCTCAGTTTCCCTTTTTTTCCCCCCATCCCCCTCCCTCCCCGATCCCACCCCTGGTCCCTTGATAGTTTATAAATAATTATTATATCTTATCTTACACTCCCCGGCGTCTCCCCTCACCCGCCTCCCCCTTGACAATCTCCCAGAGAGGAGGTCACACATAGATCTCCGAGATCGGTTCTCCCTTTCTACACCCCCTTCCCTCCTGGTGTCGCCACTCCCACCGCTGGTGTTGAAGGGTTCGTCTGTCCTAGATTCCCTGTGCCTCCAGATCCCCACTGCACCGCTGTACATCCTCTGGTACAACCAGGTCCACAAGGCAAGGTAGGATTGGGGTCATGATGATTGGGAGGGGAGGAAGCGTTCAGGAACTAGAGGAAGGTTTTGAGTTTCATTGTTGTTACACTGAACCCTGTGTGGCCCTTCTCCTCCTCCCTACCCCTCTGGAAGGGGTGTTCAGCTCTCTACAGGTGGGCATTGGGTCCCCATCATGCACTCCCCCTCTTTCACGGTGATGTGATTCTCACCACCACCCCACCTTTGATGTTGGAGACCTGGTCTCCTCTGTCCTTCATGGTCACCTATGTTGGTGTGCTGCTTCCGTGTGGGCTCGGTTGCTTCTGGGCTAGATGACCGCTTGTTTGCTTTCAAGCCTTTAAGTCCCCAGACGCTATATCTCTCAGCAGCCGGGCACCATCCGCCTTCTTCACCACACTTGCTTATGCACACTTTCGTCTTCAGCCATTATGTGAGGAAGGTGATCACACAATGATTGTTTTTGTTCCTTTGTATCTGCTACATGGTCCATTTAACACCTTGTGTTCGGTTAGGCCGTGTGCTTCTTCTCTGTGGGCTTTGTTGCTTCTGAGCTAGATGGCCGCTTATTTGCCTTCAAGCCTTTAAGACCCCAGACGCTATATCTTTTTTTGATAGCCGGACACCATCAGCTTTCTTCACCACATTTGCTTACACACACGGCTGTCTTCAGTGATCATGTCGGGAAGATGGGTATCCTGCAATGGCTGCTTAGCAGGGCGAGGTGCTATTGTATTGGGGGATTATGCATGAGGAGGCCCAATGTCCATCTGCTACCCTACTACTAAACCTATAAATATATGCATATAAATCTATTGCCCCCATAAACATAAATATATTTACATATGTACATGTCTGTATTTAGGCTTCTCTGTATGCACTTTGCCTCCTACTCCTTTCCTCTATTTCCTTTCGCTTTCCTCCCGACCCATTACCATGTTTGGTCTTCATTCTGTATTCAGTAGTTCCTCTCAGTTACGTTGCTCTTGGTCACTCCCTTCCAGTCCTCCCCTCCCCTCCCTCCTCTGGTTTAGAACCATTCGCTGTTCCCTTGTTTCTGTGTTGGGCGACACCTCCTCCCTTCCCCTACCTCCCACGCTCTCATGTCCCTCCAGGACCGTTGGTCCTGTTGTTTTCTTCTCTCATTATTTGTCCAGCCTATCTTGTCTAGGTGGACCTGCTGACATAGTAATATGTGCATACAAATGGATATGACTTTGACTGTACCCAAGTGGCCCATAAGAACATGGCTTTGACAGAAGCAACATCGACACGCTGATAAGCAGAAAAGCCACTAACATACAAAATTTACAAGGTAAAAAACAAAACAAATTAAAAAAGACTAAGCAAAAAGATAGCAAATATTAAAAGAAAAATTGCAAGTAGTTCAAGGTCCTTTCGTTGGCCTGTAGACCATCCTTTATACTCCCTCGGGCTCCCTCTGCTCTGCTTCCTCCGCTGCTCCATTGCATGCCCCCAGTGTTTGCCTCAGTGTGGCGGGGTCAGCTCATAGAAAAGAACGGTAAACTCCCAAACTCATTTTACGAAGCCAGCATTACTTTGATACCCAAACAGGGAAAAGACCCCACAGGTGTAGAGAATTATAGACCAATATCTCTAATGAACATAGATGCAAAAATCCTTAACAAAATATTGGCCAATAGAATACAAAGGAACATCAAACATATCATTCACCACGACCAAGTAGGATTCATCCCAGCGATGCAGGGATGGTTTAACATCCGAAAATCCATCAATATCATACACCACATCGAGAAGAAAAAGGATAAAAACCATATGATAATATCCATAGATGCAGAAAAAGCATTTGACAACATCCAGCACCCATTCCTAATCAAAACACTCATGAAGATAGGATTGGAAGGTAAGTTCCTCAAGCTCATACAAGCTATCTATGAAAGACCAACAGCCAACATCATAGTCAATGGAGAAAAGACAAGAACAATACCACTGAAAAAGGGTACAAGACAAGGATGCCCCCTGTCCCCTCTTCTATTCAATATCGTTTTGGAGGTTCTGGCTAACAACATAAGACAGCGGAAGGACATCAAAGGGATCCAGTTGGGAGAGGAGGAGGTGAAACTATCGTTATTTGCAGATGAAATGATCCTATACAATGAAGACCCCCAAAACTCCACAGTTGGAATACTTACAGCAATAGAGGAATACGGAAGAGTAGCAGGATACAAGATCAATAAACAGAAGTCGGTAGGGTTTCTATACACATCGGACAGGGCCAGGGAAGAGGCGATTAAGAGGGAAGTACCCTTCACAGTAGCCAAGAACAAACTGAAATACCTAGAAATATATTTAACAAAAAATACTAAAGACCTTTATAAGCATAATTATAAAACCCTATTACAGGAAACCAAAAGTGACCTTCACAAATGGATGACCCTCCCCTGCTCATGGTTAGGTAGGCTGAACATAGTAAAGATGACAGTTCTTCCTAAAGCACTCTACAAGTTCAATGCTATACCAATCCAATTACCATCAACCTTCTTCAAAGAATTGGAAAAACTGACCACCAACTTCATATGGAGAGGGAAGAAACCCAGAATTAGCAGAGAACTCCTCAAGAAGAAGGACACAATTGGAGGACTCGCCCTGCCTGATTTTAATGCCTACTACACAGCTACAGTGGTCAAAACAGCATGGTACTGGCACAATGATAGACACTCAGACCAGTGGAAAAGAATAGAAAGCCCAGGAGTAAAATCATCAGCATATAGACAACTGATCTTCGACAAGGGTCCCAAAAACGTCAAGTGGGAAGCAGATGCCCTCTTTAATAAGTGGTGCTGGAAACAATGGATATCCACATGTGGAAAGTTGAAACAAGACGTCTACCTCACCCCATGCACAAGAATACACTCAAGGTGGATCACAGATCTAGAAGTCAAACCCCAAACCATCAGGACCATTAAGGAGGGAATCGGGACTAATCTCAGAGCACTGGCCCAGGGAGCACATAGGCTCAATGCAACAGGGAAGGGGACACACACAGGTGATCTGGAAATCGACAAATGGGATCTAATAAGAATAAAACACCTGTGCACCTCGAAAGACTTTGCCAAGAGGGTGACAAGGTTACCCACAGACTGGGAGAAGATTTTTAGTAATGACACGTCAGACAAAGGGCTCATTACTAAAATCTACAACACCATCATGACCTGCAAAAAGAGGAAAACAGTTAACCCCCTAAGGAAGTGGGCAAAAGAAATGAGAAGAACTTTCACTAGAGAGGAGATCAATATGGCCAATAAATATAAGAGAAAGTGCTCGAAGTCCCTTGCCATAAGAGAAATGCAAATCAAAACAACCATGTGATACCACCTAACACCCCTGAGGCTAGCCCAGATCAGTAAATCAGAGAGCAACAAGTGTTGGAGGGGCTGTGGTGAAGTAGGAACCCTCCTCCACTGCTGGTGGTCGTGCAGATTTGTACAGACACTGTGGAAAGCAATCTGGCGATACCTAAAGAAAATGGAAATTGATCTACCTTACAACCCAGCCATCCCTCTACTGGGCATATACCCGATTGAAGCAGCAAATAAAACACGACCAGTCATATGCGCTCCAATGTTTATTGCAGCACAATTCACAATAGCAAAGACTTGGAAACAGCCTAAGTTTCCATCGATAGACGAGTGGATTAGCAAACTTTGGCACATACACACAATGGAGTATTATGCAGCACTGAAAAGCACCGATGAGCACATGAAACACGTTATTTCATGGGAAGAGCTGGAAGGAATTATGTTAAGCGAGGTAAGCCAGACCCAAAGGGACAGGTACAACATGAGTCCCCTGAGGTAAGTACAATCAGCATGACAGAAATAGAAGAATAAACATCCATCCCACAATAAACGGGAGGAAGCATAGATAGTTGGAGGGAGGACAGGCCACACCTAGGGAGGTACATGAGAGCCCAGCATAAAGAATGAGTAGTGGGGTAGAGAGAGGGAGAACCGGGAGGGGAAGAATCTGAATGGATGGTATGGGGGGGGCAGGGTACTAACCCACCCGGGGGAGAGTATCGGTTGTGTCCCCACAGATCTGGAACATGCATACGGACCCCAACACGACACACCAAACAAGGAGGGCAACGCAAAGTACAGAGGTCTACACAAAGAGGCTGGACGACAAGCCGGCCCAAACCAGAATTTGACTGACCCCCACACTCGAAGGGAATACCACAGAAAACAAAAATAGATCGTCTGGAGTGGGAAAGGAACTGACCCACCACACCACATCCAGAAGGAAGCTGAAACAAAAGAAGGAGAAAGGACGTACTGGAGTACACCTGGGTCCACCAAGCCCAAAGTCGATAGACCAGCTAGAAGGGCCCGTCATACAGAGAGGACCATTCAGCTGACCACACTACGAGATACGACATCCTGCACCAACACATGGCCCTACATGGGACAGCACCTGAGACACAATGGGGGATGGGCGACTGAGTCTGCTTAAATAGGTCAGATTCCTGAGGAAATAGCCTTTCCATTGCCTCCGGGTGGTGACCTGAGCAAGGGGACTGCACTTCTCTATAACCCTCTTACAACTGCCTTGCTGCAGTTCTCATCATGACGTAGGCTTATTACACTGTTACCTTACATCATCGGAGTGGCCTCAACTGCCAACCTACTGAGAATCCTGGACATACCAGGGTGACACAAAACCCAACTATCCTACGAGCATAGTAAGCCATATGATCAATATCAATCAATTTTGAGTCACTAACATCTATGATATTGATCTTTATGTATTCTATTTCATTTATTGTAATTTCCAATATTCATATTGCCTACATTCTACATTGTGCTTTTAATTGATGTTCGCATCTGTATATGCCCTCATCTCATGAAGGCCCTGAAGGAGGCACATTGCTTCACTTGTGCCGTTAAGATCAATTCTGCTTTGAAGAGGCAGCTCTTCCTCAGTCTTATTTTGAGTGCCTTCCAACCTGAGAAAAATCCTCGTCTAGCACTATATCTGACAATGTTCCAATGTTATTCATAAGGTTTTCAGTGGCTACTTCATCAGAATTGTATATCCATTGAAATCTGTTCACCATGTGTGACCCTGCTGACATTTGAAATACTGGTGACATAGCTTCCTGCAACACAGCAACATGCAGGTCACCGCAGTATGAAAAACTGACTAATGAGTGGTAAATAGAAAGCAACTATACATGTAAACAATGAGTCAAAAGGGTTCATTGAACCATGTGAACATCAGACTTCATGACCCTGGCACAGGCACTAGATGGTACTTGGCTACAACTCCAAAAGGAATCGCAGTAGACAGTCCTGAATAGAGTTGGAGAAAAATTGAAACAAAACTTAAAATCATTTTTAAAAGATAAGACTTACTGCTCTGATATTCATGGAACCTCTGACACCACGACTCTTGTTGCTATTGCTAAGTGTCATCGTTCTGGCCCATAGTGACCTTTGCACAACAGAACAAAACACTTCACAATCCTACACCATCCTCACAGTTGTTTTTATGCTTAAGCCCAACCATGGCCAAAAGTTACCCTTAAACCCGGGAATTAAACTTAATTCCATAGTTCAACTTTCAGCTAAACAATAAGTCGATAATAGATGAAAATAGTACAAGAGAGATAGGCGCTCCTTAGAACAACCCACCATACTAGATTAAAGGAACTGTATTTTCCCTGGGAAACAGCTCCAAAGGCAAGAAGGAATCGAGAGGAAGGGTAAATGGAACCAGGAAGCACAGCAAGGAAGTAGAGCGGGGCTATTATATTGTGAGGATTACAATCAGTGTCATGAAACAAAATGTGCGTGGATTCTTGAATGGAAAACTAATTTGCTCTGGAAACGGTCCCCTAAATCAGAATAAAAAAGTTGACAGAAAACCTTGTGGAAGGCAGTTCGACTCTGAAACGTAGGGCGCCATCATGAGTTGGGGGGTCAATGGTTGAGTGTGGCTCTGCCTTTGTGAATGCGTGTTATTGAAGAGCTGATGCCAAGGGCTCCCGTAGAAAGAACTTGTCTTGAGAATGTGGATGGCAACGTATGTACAAGTGTGTCTAGTACAATTGAATGATGGATTGTTACAAGATTTGTAAGAGCTCGCCAATAAAATAATTAGTTAAAAAAGAAAAAAAGCAAGTTTTGCCCTCTCACAAACCCCCAACGTACATGCGAGCAGTGTCCAGTGACTGAAGAATTTCATCTGTACACATCAACAATTCATGATTGCAGTCAAGAGCTGAGATACACTCATATAATTTCCTTTTCTCAATAATGCTTTAAATTCTATACTATTGGCTAAATTAATAACACTATCAGTAGAATTACTGTACACCCAGGGCAATGATGGACATTTTTTACACTAAATAGAACAGGTTGTCAACACCTGAACCCTGAATCTATTTTTCAACATTGCATCTAAACTTTTTTTACTCATTGATGACTGCAATAAACAGCATGGAAGTAGATATCTGACTTCCTCTGGCTTCCCAATTGCCACAAGGCATGGGTCAGACATGCCTCCATGCTCCATCTTCCTGTACCTATCTGACATACCAAGCACTCCTCCCACTCCACTCTGCATGTATTCTGTGTTTGATAATTCATTGCAATGACCACAGCCAACTCTCTCTCTCCTGTCCTCAGTCTTGATTGTACCCATTCAAGGTCCACAGAGTTTCTCTCTTCTGCTCCTGCTTCAAAGATGGCTCAACTGCTTAGAGGTTGGTAACAAAAATTAAGCAATCCCCTCCATTAATGTTACAGGTGTCCTATTTCCATAACCCCACACAAGCCTTTGGTGGGAGTTACAGAGACGTGGGTAGCAGAGTCATATGGAAAAGTTTCACTCCACCACAATGACCATTATCTGAAGCTGCTATTTGGTTACAAGTTGCAACAGGTTGATTTTGGTTTTAATGCCATGATTCCTTCTCCATTTATTAACACTAACTTTCCATACAAAACAACATACAATACCCACATAGGGTATTCGCTTCCTCTGAAATGCCGTCACACTGGAAAGGCAGGATAAATGCCCACTTCCTTTCCTTCCATTATCGATTTTCAGAGTAATGAACTTGTGTCCTCACAACCTCCAATATTGTAAATTATGCAATCATTTAAAAATTCTTTTAAAAATATCCCTAATAGCACATAGATTTTTATATTTTCATAAGTTTTAAACAATTACGATAATTCTTATCAAAGGTCAAATTGTCAAATTTTTGTTGAGCTTATTATGTATACTTTTAACATGATCCCATTAGCCTCAAACTTCCTTGTTTTTGGTCCAAAAAGATATTCCAGAATCTTCCTGTATATTTCCTACACCCATTCTAGGCTCTGCTAAATATTTGACATAGAGATTGAGCTCATTATAGGTAGCGAAAGACCTTCTTCTTATTATTAGCTCTCCATTTCCTTCTGACCTCCCCTGACCTGCCCCTGGGTAATTATTAATCCAGTTCTCTATAGATTTGCCTATCCATGATATTATATACAGAATGTCATAAAAATACGAACAACAAAATACAGCAATAATGACTAGAGAAAACAGAGTAAAACTTCAATAGAAAAGAAAGCAGAAAACATTAAAAACTGAAACCACTTTAAAATGAGTGACCCATAGCGCTACAAGGAATTGTGTCAGATCTGATCCCACCACAATGGAGTGAAACCCTAAGGGTGTGCAACAGAGCAGCAAGCGGAGCAAAGCAATCAATAAAGTCTCTGAGGAATACCAAAAATTGACTTTGGGGCCAGGACATGGTACCCCATCAAACTCTACTGGAAAACACTCCTAATGGTCAATAAACAGACCTGGAACTATTTATAGGCTTTTGTTGTTGTTATTGGTAATTTTGTTTGTTTGTTTGCTTTGGGGTGTTGTTGTTTTGTTTTGCTTCATCTTTGGCTTATTATTGGTTTTTTTGCATGTCTATCTAGATAAGATAGGCAGTATAAACAGTCCGGAGGAGAAAACAACGGGACCTATGATTCCAGGGGGACATGGGAGAGGGGGAGGCGGAGGAAAGGAAAGGGGGGTGCCAACAAACCCATGGACAAGGAAATAATAAGTGATCTAAAATCAATGGTGAGTAGGGTTTTGGATACCTGGTGGGGCATGAGCAAACGGAATGTAGCCGAAAGGAATTACTGAAAGCCGAATGAAAGTCAAACATGATAGTGGGATAAGAGGAAATTAAAAGGAAATAGAGAAAAGAACTAGAAAGCAAATGACATTTATAGAGGCATAAATATAGGCATGTACATATGTAAATATAATAATATACAACAATAAGGATCTAGACCTATGTATATATATTTATATGTTAAGTATTAAGGTGGCAGACAGACAGTGGGTCTCTACTCAAGTACACCCTCAATGCAAGAACACTTGGTTCTAATAACCTGGCATTCCATGATGCTCACCTTCCTCCACATGATTGCTGAAGACAAAATGGGTGCATAAGCAAATGTGTTGCTATCAAAAGATATAGCATCTGGGGTCTTAAAGTCTTGAAGATAAACAAGCGGCCATCTAGCTAGGAAGCAACCAAGTCCACATGGAAGAAGCACACTGGCCTGTGTGATCATGAGGTGACCATGGGGTCAGGTATCAGGCATCAAAGACCCAGAACAAAATATCATATTTATATGAATGAAGGGGAGGGCAGAGTGGATACCAAAGCCCATCTGTAGACAATTGCACATCTCACAGAAAGGTCACAGGAAGAGATGAGTCAGTCAGGGTGCAGTACAGCAACGATGAAAAATACAACTTTCTTCTAGTTCTTTAATGCTTCCTCTCTCCCACTATCATGACCCCAATTCTACATTACTAATCCAGCTAGACCAGAGCATGGACACTGGTACAGATAAGAGTTCATCAAACAGGAAATCCAAGATAGATAAACCTCTCCGGATCAATAATGAGAGTAGTGATACCAAAAGGAGAAGGGAAGGTGGGGGAGAAAAGGGGAACTGAACACAAAAAGTTGACATATAACTCCCTCCCAGCAGGACGAACAACAGAAAAGTGGGTGTAGGGAGACAGCAGTCAGTGTAAGACATGGAAAATAATAATTTATAAAATACCATGGGTTCATGAGAGAGGAAGGGATGGAGGGAACGGGGAAGGAGGGAGGAAGGCATGGGACCAGTGGTGGGGGGAATGACATGATACCAAGGGCTCAAGTAGAAAGAAAATGTTTTTAAAATGATGATGACAACATATGTACAAATGTGCTTGACATAATGGATGGATGGATGGATGGATGGATGGATGGATGGATTATGATAAGAGCTGTAAGAGCCCCCAATAAAATGATTTTTTAAAGGGGGTTCAAATGATAAGGTATATTTAAAACCACTTCCTTACTCCCGACCTCCTCCTATCCCATGTCCCTCCGGAACTAAGGGAACAACAAGTGATCCAAATTGGTGGTGGGGTGGGTGTGGCAGACCTGGTAGGGGGGCATGATCAAGGGTAATGTAACGAAGAGGTATAGCTGAAACCCAGGTGGGGGTGGAACATGATAGTGGGACAGGAGGAAAGTCAAGGGAAATAAAGGAAAGAGCTGGGAGGCAAAGGGCATTTATAGAGGTCTAGACAAAGACATGTACATATGCAAATATACATAAGAGGATGGGGAAATAGATCTATGTGCTTATATTTATAGGTTTAGTATTAAGGTGGCGGAAGGACATTGGGCCTCTACTCAAGTACTCCCTCAATTCAAGAATACTTTCTTCTATTAAATTGGCATTGTATGATGCTCACCCTCCCAATACAACTGCTGAAGACAAAATGGGAGAACAAGCAAATGTGGTGAAGAACACTGATGGTGCCTGGCTATCAAAAGATATAGAATCTGGGGTCTTAAAAGCTTGAAGATAAACAAGCAGCCATCTTGCTCAGAAGCAACAAAGCCCACATGGAAGAACACACCAGCCTGTGTGATCACGTAGTTCTGAAGGGATCAGTTATCAAGCATCAAAAAGCAAAAAATCATATCATTGGGTGCACACCTCCATGATAAGATCACTGAGGACAAACGGGTACATAAATAAGCAAATGTGGTGAAGAAAGCTGATGGTGCCCAGCTAACAAAAGAGATAGCATCTGCGGTCTTAAAGGCTTGAAGGTAAGCAAGCAGCCATGTAGCTCAGAAGCAAAAAAGCCCACATGGAAGAAGCACACCAGCCTGTGCGATCACGAGGTGATGAAGGGATCAGATATTGGGCATCATCAGAACAAAAAAAATCTTACCATTGTGAATGAGCCGGGGAGTAGGGAGTGGAGACCCAAAGCCCATTTGTAGGCCACTGGACATCCCCTTACAGAAGGGTCTTGGGGATGAGATGAGACAGTCAGGGTGTGATGCAACACCAATGAAAAATTCAACTTTCCTCTAGTTCCTAAATGCTTCTTCCCTGCCCCTCCCACTGTCATGATCTGAATCCTACCTTGCAAGTCTGACTAGACCAGAGGATGTACACTGGTACGGATGGGAACTGGAAACACAAGGAAGCCAGGGCGTATGATCCCTTCAGGACCAGTGGTATGAGTGGCAATACTGGGAGGGTGTAGGGAGGGTGAGTTAGAAAGGGGGAACCTATTTCAAGGATCTACATGTGACCTCCTCCCTGGGGGACATACAACAGAAAAGTGGGGAAAGGGAGACGTGGAACAGAGCAAGATATGACAAAATAATAATTTATAAATTATCAAGGGTTCATAAGTGAGGGGAGAGGGGAAGGGAGGGGGAAAAAAGAGGACCTGATGCCAGGGCCTTGCGTGGAGGGCAAATGTCTTGAGAATGATGAGGGTAGCGAATGTACAAATGTGCTTTACATAATTGATTTATGTATGGATTGTGATAGGAGTTGTATGAGCCCCTAATAAAATGATTTTTAAAGGTATATTTTATTGTTCTTTAAACTTTAAACAATTTTACCCTTACTACATCTGCCATAATTGACTTTACAATGTTCACTGTCTGGTAGCAATGTTACTCGCATCCATGGACTATGGTCAGAAAGGATTCGCAGGAGGCTCCATTCATGGGTGGACCCTGAAAATAGATTTTGGGCTTCCACTGTTGTGTGATACACTCATATATTTATAAGAAAGAGCTTTATATCAAAGAACAATTGTATATTGAGAAAATATCCCAGACCAGGCCAGATCAAATTTATAAGTCCTATATTAGCCTGTATGTCTGATACTAGTCCATAAATTCCTCTTCAGATTATAAAATACATGCAATGATGCCTAATGCAGGAACATCACAGGGTGGTAAGTGGAAAGTCTTGTGGATCCAGTGGTAGTAGAAGCATGTCAACACTGGCACAGGTATCCATGTGGCTACTCCAGTTCTTTGAGCGTCAACTCCATAGGAAAGTAAAACAGAGAGAGTGTGTGGCCCAACATTAGGGAGAAAGATAGGAAGCTCCCAGAATCCTCCTGAGAAAGCCACGCCCACAAGGAAGCATCATCAGGCTGTGACCTTCTTGACAAGCTAGACTCCACCCCTAGACCTATTTAGCAAGTTGACATGAAATTATGTAACTACAACAACTGTCATCGATAGCCTTCTGCAAACCAATTGTTGACAATTTGAGCTCGTATATCATTCCTTCTTTCATATTTACCAAGCATGGTGGCTGGAGAGCACCGAGGGAGAGGAAAGCCTCAAGGAGATGGACTGACACAATGGCTGCAACCATGGACTCAGGCATAGGAACAGCAGTGTGTTCCTCTGGAGGATGGAGCAGGACTGTGCACTGTTTCCTTTCATTGTGTATAAGGTCACTGTGAGTCGGAACCGACTCAATGTCACTTAAAAACAACAACACATGAATGATGAAGAAGGCTATAGAAGAATCAACGCATTTGAACTGTGGTGCCATGAAAGAATAAGGAAAGTAGTCTGGACTCTAAAAGAACAAACTCACCTGTCTCCAAAGAATTACTCCCAGAGTGGTCCTTAGAGGCAAGGATAGTAAGTCTTCATCTTCCATCCTTTGGACATGCTGTCAGGAGAGACCAACCCCTAGAGATAAACATCATGCTAGGTAAAGTGGAGGGGCAGGGAACAAGGAAGGCCTTTACTGAGATTGATTGACACTGTGGCTGCAACAATGGGCCCAAGTATAGAACAATTGTGAGGACGGTGCAGGACCAAGCTGTGTTTCATTCTGTTGGGCAAAGGGTTGCTGTGGGCCAGAACTGACACAATGGCACTCAACAAGTAAGGGGAAATTTTTAACTTTGGGATGAAAATAGATGAGGTTGTATTTACTCTATGGTGGCAGGCAGATTTCATAAGGCACCAAAGCCACACAATATATAGAGAGAAATTAATCCATTTAAGACTTAAGTGTTCCCTATAACAAATGAAATCATGTAATAGGCTGAAAGGAAAATTATGGTTTTCAATAAAATATTTGCAATCCCTTAGCCCTTAAAGGAATAATATCTAGACTCTATGAAGAATTGCTACAAATCAATAACCTATTCTTTAAAATTATTAAATGATTCTGAATGGACATAAGAGGACTTATGGCAGGCTATTAAAGTAATGAAAAAGAAAAAGTTCAACCCTATTAACAGTAAAGAAAATATAAATTAAAACAACCCTGTGATACAAAATATTTTGATCCAAATATTCAGTAATGTGAGCTGGGTGTCATCTGACTGCTATGATTTCATACTAAAGGAGACAATTGTCAAATTTTCATGGTATTAAATCATATAAAATGAGTGCTGGTGGTGCAATGGTTAAGCACTCGGCTACTAATCAATAGTCTTCAAATGTGTAATAAGACTTTAAAGGTTTAGCTACCCTAAATTCTGATGAGAATATAATTTGGGGGAAAACTTGGCAATGCTTTGTCAGGTTGAAGATATGCACAGTTTGAAGCCACGTTTAGGAGCCTCCTCAGGTGTTGTCAGGTTGGACTGCCAACCACACAGCTAGTGGTTCGCACATCCATCAGCATTTGCTTCAGTAAAAGGCTTACAGCCTTGTGAACCTTGTATGGATTTGCTACAAGTTGGAATTTGCTCAATAACCTTGGGTTTGTATTCTTAATTTACTGAAGAGGAATCTTTGCATATAAAAGCATTTGGAAACATAAAATGGGATATAAGTTTATAATCATTCTACATTATGCCAATGAATTATTTTTCTGTGGGAACAACAGCAAGATATTATCAAATGTGTTGGGTTCCAGATGTATTTCACTTCCAAACTCTTGATCAAAATTAACCCAAAGAAATATACTATAACTCAGTGAAATTAATCAGGCTAAGAGATTCAAGTATTGACTTTAAAAGATTTAAAAGAAGAGTAAGAGAACACTGAAATCTGTAAAACATGGGCATGATGTCTAAATGCGCATAGTAACCCCATACCCTCACTAATTCTCATTCATTGCAAACCCAGTATAGGGATCCCAAGGCTGTAAATCTTTACTGGAGCAGATAGCCTCATCTTCCTTCCTTTGAGTGGGTGGTGAGTTTGAACCATGGACCTTGTGGTTAGCAATCCAAAGCCTACTTGACCGTGCTACAGGCATTTCTTAAATATACATGACAGTTGATTCAAATAGTTTCAATAGACTTTTTCCTTAAATAGAAACTGTTTTATACTTTTCTGGGCAATTTACTGAGCCAGTCTGTGCCTTATTATTCTTGCTTGTAAACTTGGGGTGAAAGTGCCTACCTTACAAGACTGTGAGAGCATTAAATGAAAAATCTCTATAAAGCATCAAGTTACTTCATGAGGATGACAGCTAGCAATTGTTTGGGGGAAATTGTTTGAGTTAGGGGACAAGCAAGAACAAGAGTTTTTTTTTTTAAAGATATGGGAATGGGAGGGTGGTGTCTGAACACCTTGGTGAGAAGCTGTAACTAAACTGATAGAATTGAGCTTTGCTATGAACAAGAAATTAATCTTAGGCTTTCAGTTAGCTTCTGTATGGAAATGCAACATCCCTATCACCCCATTCCACCTCCTTTTACTGTTACGCCCGGAAACATCAGGAAGCCTAATACATACTTGTGCTTCTCTGAATGGCATTGTGACAGACAGAGGATTTATTTGGGTTGAGGGGGCTCCATTTCATATTTGGGAAGCAATGGCGGATGGGGAGAAATGCACAATGAATTTTGAAAATTTAGCAAACGCTCGAAATCAGAGCCCTAGGAGACTTGGATGAATGCTAACATCTGAGAATTTTTATAAACTTGTTAAAACTATTGAGTTTCCATAGCTGGGGCTTGAAATAGATGCAAGATCTTAAAGGGCATCTGGTTTAACAACATATCTGTAAAATTTACTGCAGATGACAAAAATAATTTCTTAAGATAGATACGTAACTTGACAAAGAAGCATAATATCAACCAGAAAACTTGGATTATTCCAATAAAAAATAAGAATTTAGAAAAAGGGAAGGCATAAAACCATGTAATAACAGATCACCTTACCCCATCTGCAGATGTTGTTCCATGCTTCACTAATAGTGAACTATACGTTTGATTTTGGAGGACAAGGTATCAGACAAAGTCCACTATCTTAATGGCATCTTGTTCCAAGGACCTGGTGTACTTGGAAAGATCAGGAACCATAAATGCCTTCCAGGGCAAGGCACACAGATGTTCCTTAAGGAATGGATAAATCCCGATGAAGTGCAAGAGGCTGCAACCTGAAGCTCACTGTCTAGGGGCCGGTTTCTGGGGCATGTCAGAGCATTTCCGCAAAGCAAGAACAAATTGCTGCAACTTTCATCTCCTTCTCATAAAAAGAGTCAAAATACCTGATGGATATCTTTAGATTGTAGATATTGATTTTTTATGTGCTACTTTGTCCTATTTCGCAGGTCATCTGAAAAATTGCTCTCTTAAAAAAGAGCCCACAACCAGCAAAGGCTGCTTGGGCATGTTATTCTTCTAAATAGGTGGTTTTCTAATGCAGTCATTATAATAAGACCTTGACGATAGAATAAACTAAAAAGTATGGTTACTCATAACCCTTGTGTGGTAGTTACATAATCTGTTGTCAATTTGAGCCTTAAGAGTGAATGGGGTGGAGTTTAGCCTGCCAGTCGGGTCACAGCTTGATGACCTCATTTGGAAGCACTAAGGAGATAAATAGCTCTCTATAGGTGGGATATGTGCTCACTCTCTGCGAGACATTACTGACTAGAAGCCTGCAGGAGCTAGCTGATACAGCCAGAGCCCTGGGAGCTGGAGGAGCCATGTGGCGACTCACCCTCAGCGCTGAGATGCTTCTACTACCACTGGATCCATAAGACTTTCCACCCACGGGTCTGTTATCTTCCTGCATTTGGTGTCATTGCATGTGCTTCTGAAGAGGACTTTATAAATTGGTATAGGACATAGGGGCTAATGTCAGACTTATGGACGATATGGGCTGGGATATTTTCTCACTGTTCAACTGCTCTTGTATATAAAGCTCTTTCTTATGAGTGTCTATGAGTTTGTTTCTCTAGCCAACCCAGACTAACACACCTAGTGGGAAAATAGTTGTTGCTGCTAGGTGCCACCAAGTCAGTTCTGACTCAAATCATGACTATATTTGAACAAATGGTTGGAGCTACTGTGGAGCTCTATCTCCTTGAGGGTCTTCCTCCTTTTCACTGACCAAGCGTGATGTCCATCTACAAGGACTGGCTCCTCCTAGCTTTCAACAAAGATTCCTTCATTCCTCTGGCAGTTCAGAGTAATATCAAATTTCTTTGCCTACACAATTCAAGTACATCAAATCTATTTTTATTTTTTGACTTTCTTATTCCTTGTTCAACTTTTGCATGTATAGTCAACTGAAAATACCACTCTGTGGGGCAGAGGTACGTTAGCTCACAAAGTGGCATCTTTGTTCTTTAATATTTTAAAGAGGTTATTTGCAACAGATTTGCCCAATGCAATCTGTTATCTGGTTTCTTGACTGCTACTTCCAGGCATGCTGATTGTGGACTCAATTCTACAATGAAATCATTAACATACTCAATCCTTTTTATATTAACTATGATTTTGCTTAGTGATTCAGTTGTGAGGATTTTTGTTTTCTTTATTTCAATAAAGCATTTCATTGGGACTCATAGCTCTTATAACAATCCATACATTCATTGTGTCAAACACATTTATACATACATATGTTGCCATCATCCTTTACAAAACATTTTCTTTCTACTTGTCCCCTTAGCATGAGCTTCTCTTTTTCCTCTCCCTCACACTCCCACCCTTATGAACCCTTGATAAATTATTATTATTTTCATATCTTACACTGTCTGCCTGCTGTATCCCTTCATCCATGTCTCTGTTGTTTGTCCCCTGTGGTGGGGGATCGGTGTTAAACAGCGGTCATTGTCATCGGTAATTTTTGTTTTCTTTATGCTGAGATTTAGTCTATTCTGAAGGTTGTAGTCTCTGATATTCATCATTAAGTTCTCTAAGTATTATTCATTTTCAGCAAACAAGGTTGTGTCATCTGGATATTCCAAGTCTTCTTCACATTCTGCTAAAAAAGGAAATAACAGTCATATATTAATAGAAAAAACAAGAGTTTGAAACATGATACTTGTAGGGAAAAGGACAAGAAAGTGAAGGACAGATTCACTATAAGCTTTTAATTAATATTTGATTTTTAAACTATTTGTTTCTGCTAAAAGCCTGCAAGTTAATTCTGATTCAAAGTGAATCCCTTTTTTCAGATAACAACTGCTTCATAGGATTTTCAAGGCCATTGAAAGAGATCAACAGGTCTCTGAGTGGGTTGGCTTAAAACCTCTTTGATTGTGATAAAAATGGAAAAATTAATTATTTCCATTTGTAGATTAATTATAAAACACCTGATCTTAAAGTTAATCTCATGTTCTAAGTTTTCAAAATTTATTTTATTAACTGATTTTTCCAAGACACCAACACTTAAATTCCCTTGTAGATAAATAATGTCTGGCTAGGGTTCAGAAATTTCTTAGCACTAGAGAACTTTAAAAACACCTTCATAGATGTTTTAGAATACATAATAATATATTGTTAATGATATGTGGAGTTTTTTTAATTTTAGAAAGAAAATAAAAATCAATTTGCCTCTCCTATGTAAAAAAAATAAATATGTACAACATTTTCCCTAGGCTTTCTCGTTTCTAGAAATGACATTATTAACCACATTGCTAGATAATACAGGCTTCCCAGGTCATTGCTGCTTCTTCAACAGAATTATTGTGGAAACAACTCGCTAATGATCCTATTAAAGAAAATGCACTTGGTGTATCCTTTAAAGTCTATGTGCCAACGGGAGTTTCATTGCTGCTCTTGGAAGATAATCTGAAACAAACGCTGGTAAGAATTTAATAAGCCAAACAATTTTTAAACATTTCGTTACATATGTAGATTTTGCAAAGGAGAATTGAACTCCGGATTCACTCATGAAAGTTAATAACTGAGTGAATTTCTTAAAGCCAAGAGCTGTCCTTTATGCATAACACAATCTGTAATTGATGTGGGCATCATTGTTTCTACCAGTCTGATGAGCAACGGGCAGCTAATGACTGGTTTTCCAAGATACCAACACTTAAATTCCCTTTTAGATGAAGAATGTCTGGCTAGGGTTGAGAAACTTCTCGATGGGGCATGCCACATTTTTTAGGGAACAGTGGAGAACTTCAAAATACTGTTAGAGCTTACAGACAATCCTGCTTCGTCTAGTAATGTTTCTGCTACTTGGTGATATGGTGATATGGTGTCCCATATTTTTAGATCTATTAGAACTGAATTTAAAAGTTTAAGAGATAGTCAACATTACTTGGAATATGGAAGGGAATTTAAAAAATAAGAATCTACCAATATGCAGTGTCACCCTGCACATTGCTTAGCTTGTACAGCTAAGCTGTACAAGTACACTGCACCACTACAGTGACTGCTCCTCATATAGCATATGATGTGATGTTACTCTTGGAGATGTGCAAAGAGGTGATCCTGCCATCTCAAGCAAAGACACTGGAGCCCTGAACTCCAATTAAGTTACCACTCTGCATGCAGACATGTTTTCGGTACTAGAATTCAATAATTTCAGAAAAGCACAGAGGATATAAATTCTTAGATAGCTATTAGAATTTCCCTGATTTGTAAATAAATGGCTTTGTCATATTCAGCCTCTCATTTAAATTATTTTTCTTTTTTCACTTATCTGATTTTAGTTTTCAATGAAATTTTGTCATTCTGTTCTACAAATGTCTTGCTAAGGTAATTCCTTGCTAGGTAGTTTTTAATTTTTGGTTCTTATTGTGACTACAAGAAATATGTAAATCGTGACCTTTCGACTATATTGCCTTCTCCTTCTAACTGTGTTCTTCAACACTCAGGATGTTTACCTTTTCGGAACTTCCTTTGCTTCGCTTCTCCTGAACCTTGAATATGTAGGGCTTGCTCAGTATCTATCTAGAAACCATATATCAAAATAAAACCTTTGATATTTTGTTATTTCTTGTGTTCCAGCCAGAGCAAATGAATAAAATTGTGTATGAAGTTGATGATGTTATTCTGAAAAACTCTAGGATATCTCTTGCTATCTATTTTATTCAATTTCTAATATAAGTGGCACACTTCATAAGAAATGGCAAACCATTATCATGTCCTTCCAAATGAGACACATAAATTGTTAAGGAGTCCGGAAACAATTTTTTTAACTGGGTTTTCCCATTCAACTTGAGTAACTTTAAGTATATCCTGCAATGAGTATTTCCAACACATCTTCCTCAATGGGTTCAATTATCTCTTACTAAGCAGCAGGCTGAGAGTGCATCAAGGAGAAGGACCCATTTAACCATACAAGGCAGTGAATTGAATTGTAAATAATCGTAGTCCTGCAACAGCTAAAGAGAGACAATAGCATTTGTCTGTAACTATATTAGTATATGGGGGGGGGTTACTATTTTCTATATGAGAAAACATTTGCAATGTTAAGTCTCCTTAATGTACAGCCTAATGTAGACCATGATAAACAGATCGAGTTAAGAAGCAGTAGAAGCTGGTCATATTAATAGAGGATAGCTAGATATGATCCAAAGATGCTTTTTTCTTTCCTTTATTTTAAAAATCAAAGATCATTTTATTGGGGGCTCTTATAACAACCCATACATCAGTTGTATCAAGCATATTTGTGCATATGTTTGCATCATTCTTTTCTAGACATTTACTTTCTATTGAGCTCTTGGTATCAGCTCCTCTCCCCCCACCTCCGGTGACCCCTTAATAAATTATTATTATTATTATTTTCATATCTCACACCAACCTCAGTCTCCCTTGCCCCATGTTTCTGTTCGTCGTCCCCCTGGAGAGGGAGTGTGGTTTTGTGTTGATCATTGTGATCAGTTCCCTCTTCATCCCCTCCCCACTTTCCCCCCACCTTTCTGGTATTGCTATTCCCATTCCTGTTCCTGGATTCCATGTCATGGACTCTTATTTCTTATCTGTATACCTGTGCACACGAGCAGGTCTAGTCCAAAGTGAGAGGCAGCACTGTGGCCATGATAGTAAGGGGGGAGGAAGCCTGAAGGAACCAGAGGAATATTGTGTGTTTCATCCGTGCTTTATTCCCCCCTGTTTGACTCATCCTTTCCCTGTGACTCCTCTGTGGGGGAATGTCCCATTGTCTACAAATGGCTTTGGGTCTCTGCACTAACTGCCCCCCCTCACCCTGCATTCTCAACAATATGGTTTGTTTGTTATGGGTCTTCTGATGCCTGTTACCTGGTCCCAACAACACCTCATGATCACACCAGTTGGAGTGTTCCTTCTATTTGGCTGTTGCTTCTCTGCTAGATGGTCACTTGTTTAACTTCAAGCCCTTAAAACCCCAAATGATGTATCTTTTAATAGTCGGGCACCATGCACTTTCTTCACTACATTTGCATATGCACCCATTTTGTCTTCAGCGATTGTGTCCGGGAAGGTGAACATCTCAGAATGGCAGTTTATTAGAACAATTGTTCTTGTATTCAGAGAGGGTATGAGCGAGGCCCAAAGTCTGTCCACTACCTCAGTGTATTGCCATATAAATATATGCACATAGGTCAATATCTCTATTGTTATGGATTAATGTATTTAATTTCCTTTTCTCAACAATGTTCTAAATTCTGTACCACTAGCTAACTTACTGATACTATCAATAGAATGATCTTATGCCCCAAGGGGATGTATTAGAATACTCTCCAATAAAATGAGAGGCTTTCTATTTTTCACTGACCCTCTACTTGACAGCAGGACCCCTGGTACCATTTCTGTGTTGGTCAACAGGTGAAATGCTGTCCTACAGAGTAATGGTGAGTTAGAATTAACTTGTGGTCAGGGAAAGTTTGTTGGTTCTTTTGTTTTGGCTATTTTTAAAAAATAATTTTATTAGGGGCTCATACAACTTATCACAATCCATACGTACATCCATTGTGTCAAGCACATTTGTATATTTGTTGCCATCATCCTCAAAACATTTGCTTTCTACTTGAGCACTTGATGTCAACTCCTCATTTCCCCCCCTCCCTCCCCACTCCTGCCTCCTTGCTCCCTCATGAACCCTTGATAATTTATAAATTATTATTTTGTCATATCTTACACTGTCCAATGTCTCCCTTCACCCACTATTCTGTTGTCGACCCCAGGGAGGATGTTATATGTAGATCCTTGTAATCGGTTCCCCTTCTCTATGCCACCCTCTCTCCACCCTCCAGGTATCACCACTCTCACCACTGGTCCTGAAGGGATCATCCGTGCTGGATTCCCTGTGTTTCCAGTTCCTATCTGTACCAGTGTACATCCTCTGGTCTAGCCAGATTTGTAAGGTAGAATTGGGATCATGATGGGGGCGAGGGGGGAAAGAAAGCATTTAAGAACTAGAGGAAAATTGTATGTTTCGTTACTACACTGCACCCTGACTGGCTCGTCTCCTCCCTTTGACCTCTCTGTAAGGGGATGTCCCATTTCCTACAGATGGGCTTTGGGTCTCCCCTCTGTACTCCCCCTTATTCACAGTGATATGATTTTTGGTTTTGATGATGCCTGATACCTGATTCCTTTGACACCTTGTGATCACACAAGCTGGTATGTTTCTTCCATGTAGGCTTTGTTGCTTCTGAGCTAGATGGCTGCTTGTTTATCTTCAATCCTTTAAGACCCCAGATGCTATATCTTTTGATAGCCAGACACCATCAGCTTTCTGCACCACATTTGCTTATGCACCCATTTTTGTTTTTGTTTTTTGTTTTTTTCAGTTATTTTACTGAACATGATGTCCTTCTCCCAGGTCTCATCCCTCCTGATATTTACTCACTGCCTTCGAGTTAATTCCGACTCATCGTGAAGCACTGTAGGACAGAATAGAACTGCCCCTGTAGGTTTCTGAGATTGTAATTCTTTATGGGAGTAGAAGGCCTCATTTTTATCCTTCAAATCAACTAGTCAATTTGAACAACTGATTGTTTTGAATTCCTTTATGACTTTTCAGCTAGCACTCTGAGGTACACCCACTACACCACCAAGGCTCCTTGGGCCCTCCTGATGACCGGGCTACATGATGTCAGACGAAGTCGTAACCATCCTCACCTCACAGGAGGACATGGGCAGTTCTTCTTCTAAGACAAATGTGTTCTTTCTCCTGAGATGATCTGCCTCTGAGACTATGGCCTTTAAGAAACCTGGAAGACTGGAACGAACTTTTCCAAGCGTTCAGCCAAATTACAAACAGGTCTGTCAACAATAGCATTATGAAGGTATGTACTCCATCAACCAATTGAGATGCAAAAGGTAGAATTTGTCCAAAGAAAAAGTTAGGAACCAAACCCACTACTGTCGAATTACTTCTGACTCATAGGGACTCTACAGAACAAAGCAGAACTGCCCCCTTAGGTTTCCAAGGCTGCACTTCTTTGTGGGGACAGGAAGCCTCATCTTTCTCCCACAGAGTAGCTGGTAGATTTGAATGGTTGACCATGCAGTAAGAAGCCCAACGTGCAACCAACTATGCCACATGGTTCTTGAAATTTTAGAAGGCTTAGGAAATTAGGCTCAGGAGGAATAGAAACGGAAAACCCAGGGCAGAAGGAGAATGAGTTACATTATGAATATTGCAATCAATGGCATGAAACAAAATGTGTATGGCTTGCTGAACGGAAAACAGATTTGCTCTGTAAACCACCACCTAATTCACAATAAAAAGTTTAAAAACAAAAATAAAGGAAACGATCTATATCTGGGTATATAGAACAGGTATCAGTATTACTCCAATGCTCAAGGAGTAAAAATGAACTCAGAATTTGAGAGCAGGACAATGTTTGATGAGTGTTCTGGTCTCTGAAATCTCTCTTTTAAAGTCCACTTTTACTTTTTTCCTCTCCTCATTTTTAACTAGAAAGTTTCTTAAGAGATAGCTGATCAGCATTAAAATAGGACCCTAAGATGGCCTAAAGGTAACCCTCACACATTCTTGTGTCATGGCCAAGACTTGTCTTCCTCTCCACTTAGCAAAACAGTGAAATGGGAAAATGTCTGCTCAAAGCTGTGTCAGTAGTCTGGGACATGACAAATAAGGAAAACCTTGCTTTCCTGCCCCCCCCCCTGCACAAAGATTAAATACTTGTTACTAATTTCACTCTTTATTTCTTCATATCTTAAAAGTCAAGTTAGCAAAACTCTGTATCAGATCTCCTCTTTTTTTTTTCAGAGTAGGGGTTACAAAAGAATGAGATTATGCATAGTAAATATCAGATATGTACATTCTAAGGCATATATACTTTCCACTTGTGGCAATTCTGTTCTGTATGAATAAGTTTATCTTTTGAATCTATTTTCATTTTTATGATGCAAACTCTCATGCAATCCTTAGTGAAATGACTGTGTTTTCATGAACCAGAATTTGGTAAAAATATCTTCTATGACTCCATTGAAAAATGTTATATAACAATTGATGTATGTATATGTATGGATGGAGATAAGAGTTGTATGAGTCCCTAATAAAATGTAAAAAAAGAAAAGAGGAGAAAAAAATGATTAGGGCAAAGACTGTACAGATGTGCTTTATACAATTGATGTATGTATATGTATGAACTGTGATAAGAATTGTATGAGCCCCTAATAAATTGTTAAAATTTAAAAAAAAAGAAAATTAAATGTTTGCTTGCTTGCCATAAAAAAAAAGAAAAATGTTATATATTTCAATAAACCAAAAACCTGACACACGGCCATTGAGTTGATGCTGACTATTAGGACAGGGTAGAAGTGCCTCTGTGCATTTCTGAGATGCTAATTATTTATGGGAGTAGAAAACCCGTCTTTCTCCTCAGGAGCAGGTAGTTGTTTCAACATGCTTACCTTGGAATCTAGCAGCCTAATGCATAACCACTATGCAACCAGGGCTCCTACATATTTAAATATAGAATAATAATATTTCCATAATGTTTTTTAAAATGTTTCATAAGACTTTTTACTATTAAAATATAAATAATTCATCAGTTCTAAGATGAGACATAGTACTGTTAGGTGAAGAGAGGCATAGTGAACCTATGTACAACGGACCATATGTACAAACACTGCCCTTCATCATCCTCACAATTGGATGTGAGCCCATCTTGCAGACATGGTGTTCATCCATCTTATGTGCTGCCCCTGTACTTTAGCAAGCAATATATTCTTTTCCAGGTACTGGTCTCTCTTGATAACATGTCCAAAATACAGTAGATGAAGTCCCATCATCTTTGTCTCTAAGGAAAATTCTGACTGTACTTCTTCCAAGGAAGATTTGTTTGTTCTTTTGGCAGTCCATGATACTCTCAATATTCCTTAACAATAACATAATTCAAGTGGATTAATCATTCGTTTCCTGATTCAACCAGCTTTCACTTGCTTATGAGGCCATTGAACATAGCGTGGCTTGGGTCAAGCTCACTTTAGTTCTCAAAGGAACACCCTTGTTTTTCAACACTTTAAAGAGGTCTTGTGCAGTATATTTTGCCCAATGTAATGAGACATTTGATCTCTAGACTGCTACTTCCATGAGCATTGATTTTTTTTAATCCAAACAAGACGAAATCCTTGACAAATTCAGTTATTTCTCTGTTTATGATGATGTTTCCTATTGGTCTTGTGAGGATTTTGGTTTTCTTTATATTGAGTCATAATCAATATTAAAGGCTGCAATCTTTGATCCTCCTCAGCAAGTGCTTCAAATCTTCTTCATATTCAGCAAGCAAGGGTGTATCATCTGCATATCAAAGGTTGTTTAATAAACCTTCTTCCAATCCTGATGCTACATTCTTTTTCAAATAGTTCAGCTTCTCTGATTATTTGTTTGGCACACAGATTGAATAAGTATGGTGAGAGGATACAACCTGGTGCATGCCTTTCCTGATTTAAAATCACAGTGTGTCCTTATGTTTGAACAACTGTTTCTGAATCTATGTACAGAATCTACATGAGCACAATTGTTTTGGAATTTTCATTCATCTCAAGGCTATCCATAGTTGATTATCACCCAAACAGTCTAAAGCTTTTGCCAGAACAATAAAATATATGTAAACATTTACTAGTATTTTCTGTTTTGAACCAAAATTCATCCACCGCAAAGAAGCAAAGATATCCCTGGTTCCATGTCTGTTATATGTGCAGCTTGAATATTTGGCCGCAATTTGTCAATGTACTACTGCAACCTTCATTGAATGATTTTTAGCAAAACTTGACTTACCTGTGATATCAATGACATTATTTAATAATTTTATATTCTATTGAGTCACCTTTCTTTTGAAATGGGTACAAATATGAATTTCTTTCAGTCATTTATGGATCAAAGAGTGCTTCCAGTGTTTCATCAATACATGAAACATTGGAGCATTGCAATTGTTTTTCTATCACATTTTAATTTGGAAATTTCAATAACATTTCAATTACCATATATAATCGTGTACACGGATCAGTGGTACCCCAGTGATGTGTAACAGCTTGCTGGACCCAGCCGCCCCCCCCACCCCCAGGTAACGGAATGAGCAACCATTATCTTGCGGGGTGATTGCCACTTCTCCTGACACTGACACTGCAGGGCTTTGAATGTTTGTCTACTCACATCTAACCAATCAGAGCCATCCTATGACGTGGATGGCTCCAATTCGCAGAAGCACCCGTAGTGATTCGATTACGCCGGCAGCTGAACTGGTAAGGATGTGCCTGTGGCTGTCTTCCGTCTCTCCCTTCTGGTTTCTGTGTTAATTCATGTCCTGCATTATCCCGCCCCTTCCCCGGCCCATACGGACTCCCCACCACCTCCTCCTGGCTAACATGTTGTGTGGGGGGTGGGGTGGGGAGTGTATTACCATGAAAGTTCTTTTTCAAAGTTTTGTTTTTTTAGCCTATTAGAAATGGAAACTCTTGAACCAATACAAAAACGCCGGTCATATGAGGCTGGTTTCAAAATGAAGGTTGTGTCAAGAGCAGAATAGAGCAATAATACTATCGCAAGTAGGGAATTCTGTGTTGACAAAAAGCAAGTGAGGGAGTGGCGGAAAATGAAGGTTGACTTGGGAAAGATTCCAAAAGCTAAAAAAGCTCGTGGTTTAATGTCTTTTTATGGGGCTCTAGAGAGTGAATTGCATAAATGGGTTATGGAGTGTTGTCAGAATGGTTACTGTGAAACACGCATGGAAATCCGCATACGTGCTCTACAAATGGCTATGGATGACAAATATAAAGCACCAGGCATTGAAAAATTTGTTGCGTTAGCAGGATGGTGCACCTGCTTCATGAATAGGTTTGGCCTACTATGTTTGAGACAAAGAATGAAGATTTCCTAGAAAATGCAACAAAATCTTGAAGAAAAAATTATGTCATTCCAGTCATTTATTATAAAACAAAGAAGGATTTATAATGATGACCTGGCAGATACTGGGAATATGGATGAAACTGCCATGATTTTGATCTTCCAGGCAACACACTGTGGTAAGTTTAGGAGAAAAAAAAAACACATTTTTCTCAAAACCACCGGAAATGAAAAAAAACACTTTACAGTTGTTCTATTGTGTTTAGCTAATGAACAAAGCTGCATCCTGTCATTATTTTTAAAAGAAAGACATGGCCTATAAAGATCAATTTCCCACCAAGAATTACTGTGCATGCACATGTTAAAGGCTGGATAGATGAAGACGGAACAAAAAATGTTAAAGGCTGGATAGATTAAGACGGAACAAAAAAAGGGCTAGAAGAAATTTGACTGACAAATAGGAGAAGCCTTAAAGAAAAAACCATCGTTACTTGTTTGGGTTATGTTCAGAGGCCACCTATCGGATGACATAAAGAAAATTGGCAAAATCTAGTAAAGTTACTTTAGTCGTTATTCCAGGTGGGCTTACATCTGTCCTGCAGCCTCTGGATGTATCTTTGAATAAGCCTTTGACAGACCATGTGCGAAGAATGTGGCATGAATGGATGTCATCTGATCAAGCCCGACTAACAAAAGGAGGTAATCTCATGAAGCCTGACATAGAGTTAATAGCAAAGTGGGTTCGAGATGCATGGGAAGACATTCCAGAAGACATGGTGTGACGTGCCTTCCAGAAATGTAGTATTAGTAATGCTATGGATGGCAGTGAAGACTGCGCTTTGTATGAAAATGACAGCAGTGATGGTGATGACGGTGATATTCAGTGAGGACAGCGTCTATGATGACCTCACACCAGCTGAAGCTCTGCATTGGATATGGATGATGATGATGAATCCAGTTTTGAAGGATTTTAACTCTTTACATTTTAGCTTGGTTACTGATATTCTTAGGGTATCATTGTTGATATCTTATTGTTTTTGTTGAACCTATTTTCCACTTACTGTGCTGGTTTACTAATGTTAAATGACTTGTCCTTTTATTTATGTTTTTATTTAAAATAAATATTTAAATGCATTACCCCACTGATGTCTCAATTTTTAGTCATTTTATTTTCATTTGTTTTGATTATTGAAACTCACCAATAGCTTCTGCATTTTCCACACTAGGCTTATACTCAAGTCCATCAGTTTTTCTGGTTTCCCAGGTAATAACTAGGTACCTCGGCTTATACTCGGGTCAGCTTATATTCGACTATATACAGTATATCTCAATCAGATTTCCAAATTTCATAGACTTATACTTTGTACACTCAATTTCCAATTTGTAATAGATAATTACAGCTATTTCACTTCATCCTGAGTTTTATCCCATCAGCAAATGAAGGTCACAAAAGTTCTACTCCATCCAAGTCATGATAGTCAACTCTACTTGGGAAGGCAGCCCATCCTTAGTCATATTTTAAGTGATTTCCAACTTGAGGGGCTCATCTTCTACCACTTTATCTGAGCATGTTCTACTTTTATTCTTGAGGTTTTCCGTATATAACAATGTCTCGTTCTATTCATAAGGTTTTCAGTGGTCCATTCCTCAGAAGTGGGCAGCCTCTTCCTTCATAGTCTGCTCTTAGTCTGGAAGTTCTGCTGAAAATCGTCCTTGCTGGTATAAGAAATACCAGTGACACAGCTTCCAGCATCATAACAACATGCAAGCCACCACAGTATGGCAAACTGACAGACAAGTGGTTGCTTTAGACAGAGTATCATCACTGAAGTCAGGAAGCTTAAAGTTGATCATGTCACAATTGAATTAGTAGCATTTTTTCTCCATTTCTTAGTTTTATATAAATAATTATATATTAAAAAAACCCAAACCAAACTCTTTGCAAGTGATTCTGACACATAGAAACCCTATAAGACATATTAGAATGGCCTTAATAGATTTTTCCCATGTTTTTAATCTTTACAGAAGCAGACAGCCACATCTTTCTCTGTCAAGTTGTGATGAGTTCCAACAACTGACCTTTAGTTAGCTTCTGAGCACTTTAACCACTTTGTTAGCAGAGTTCCTTAATTGTAACATAGGGTCCTTAGAATACAGTAATTCTTATAAAAATGGATAGTGATGTACTGATTTGACCAATGAGAAAATTGAGGCTAAGGAGAAAACATATATTTCTCAAAAAATCCTTGATAAGTAGTAGAGGATTTTGAAATTAGGTATTTTTGATTTCTAAAACTATTATTTACTATATTTATTATACTATGGATACCAATGTAAATGGTTCAACAGGCTGATGGAGCACTGAAAGTGCTTACTCCTGGATGCCAGGAAATTTGGCAGGCAGCTACTTGGCCAGCTGACTAGAAGAGATCCATGTCTGTCCCCATTACAAAGAAAGCTGACCCAGGCTCAAATGATAGAACAATATCATTGCTATCTTATCCAAGTAAAGTTTTACTGTAGATCATCCAAGAAGCGTTGAAGCAGTACATTGACTGGGAGCTACCAGAGGTTCAGCCTGGATTCAGAAGAGAGCATTGAACATGTGTCATCATTGCCGAAGGCAGATATATCTTGGCTGGAAGCAGAGTATATCGAAAAGAAATGTGCCTGTGTCTTCTTGAGTCTGCCAAGCCATTTGACTGTGTGGATCATAGCAAACTATGGAAAACCATGAGAAGAATGGGAATCACATAACACTGGTACATGGATTAAGAACTTCTACATGGATTAAGAGACAGTTGTTCAAACAATACATGGGCTAGTGCATGGTTTAAAATCTGGGAAAGTGTGTTTCATGGTTGTATCCTCTCACCGTACTTATTCAATCTGAATGCTGAGAAAATCCTCAGAGAATCTGGAAGAAGAATGTGGCATTAGGACTGAAGGAAGGCTTTTTAACCACCTGTGATATGCAGATGACACAACCTTAATTGCTGAACATGAGCAGGACTTGAAGCATTTGCTGATGAAGAACAAATTGCAGCCTTCAATATAGATTACAACTTAATATAAAGAAGAACAAAATCTCCACAACTGGACCAGTAAGTAACATAAGGATAAATGGAAAAGGTTGAAATTGTCAAAGATTTCATCTTGCTTGGATCCACAATCAATGCTCAGGAAAGCAGCAGTCAGGACATCTAAAGATGCGTTGCGTTGGGTAAGTACTGGAAATCAAGGATGTTACTCTCAGGACTAAAATGTGCCTAACCGAAGCCGGGGTATTTTCCATTGCCTCATAAACATGTGAAAGTTGGACACTGAATAAGGAAGACCTAAGAATTGATGGGTTTGAAATATGGTGCCACAGAAAAGTGAAATTATCATCGACTGCGAAAAAGACAAACAAATCTGTCCTGGAAGTAAAGCTGGTGTACTCCTTAGAGACAAAGGTGGTAAGATCTTATCACATGTACTTTAAATGTGTTATCATGGGAGACAAATCCCTGGAACAAGACATCGTGCTTGATAAAATTGAGGAGCAGTGAGAGAGGAAGATCCTCAATGGGATGATTGACAACAATGGGCTCAAGCATAACAAGAATTGTGAGGATGCTGCACGACAGGGTTGTGTTTCACTCTGTAATTCATGGGGTCACTATGGGTCAGATCGCACTGAAAAACAACAGCATAGTGTGCAACCAGGGTGGCCAGAGTGTGTGGAAAGAAGATATGAAAGAATGTTCTAGAAATTAATACTTTGGGGGAGGAACCAAAATATCAATTGTTACTTTATGTATTTCTCTAGACATTTTTTTGACCTCTTTACCTCTACATTAACTCACTCAATACACCACACCTTTTCTGTTCCTTTCATCTCTGTCAGTCCCATTATGCTTTAAAACAGTGGTTCTCAACCTGTGGGTCGTGACCCCTTTGGGAGTCAAATGACCCTTTCACCGGTGTTGCCCGATTCATAACGGTAGCAAAATTAAAGTTATGAAGTAGCAAGGAAAATAACTATATAGTTGGGGGAGGGGGGTCACCACCACATGAGGAACTGTATGCAAGGATCGCGGCATTCGGAAGGTTGAGAACCACTGCTTTAAAAGTTACAACTTGAAAATCATATGTTGTGGTAAGATGCCATCAAGTCGATTCTGATTCATAGTGACCTTATGTCCAAAAAGATGGGAAAAAGTTCTGATCCTTGACCAGCATTCCAGTCATTGCTATGTTTAAGCCCGTTGTTGCAGCCACTGTCAATCCATCTTATTGAGGAACTTATTCTTTTTCACTGACATTCTACTTTACCAAGCATGATATATGTCCTTCACCAGGGACTGGTCCCTCCTGATAACCTGTCCAAAGTAAGTGAGATGAAATCTCACCATCCTCACCTCTAAGGAACATTCTGGCTGTACTTTGTCTAATACATATTTGTTCATTTTTCTAACGGTCTGTGGCATATTCAATATTTTTCACTAACACCACAATTCAAAAGCACCAGTTTTTCTTTAGTCTTCCTTATTTATCGTCCAGCTTTCACATACAGATAAGGCAATTGAAAATAACATATCTTAGTCCTCAAAGTGGCATCTTCACTTTTTAGGACTATAAAGAAATCATTTGCAGCAGATTTCCCCAATGTGATATGTCATTTGATTTCTTGATTACTCATATATAATACAAAACTGTTTTCTGGATCAAAACTAACATGTATCCCATTCTCTGCACTCTACCCCACAAAAATAACTTTCCTTGACACTCTTTGGATCATATATTTCATATCCCATTAACCCAACTAAGTTTCTACTTTCTTCTTTTAAAAAATATCTAGATTCTGAATGTGTAGGAACACATTTTTAATAGGTTTATAAGACAAATGGATCCGCTTTGAAGGCAAAAAGAACAGGTATCAGAATAGTGTTTGAAGACATATTAAAGTCCAGATAAGACCGGTGGGAAGTAAAAAATGATCCCTTACTTTAAGCCAATCATAACACCTGGGGGGAAATTTGACCAGAAATGGTTTGTTTATGAATAAAACCTTAATCTTAAAGGTAAAGATAGCCTTTCTGGAAGCAGAAGCTGAGGTTGGATCTTTACAAAATATTGATTGCACAGGGATGTTTAGTAGGATACTTTTTTAGAGAAAAATATATTTTGTTTTCCCAGAGTCCACATATTAATTTTGGAAGGATGCATGATTGATGTAATAATCTTGTTTAAGAACCAAGTAAAAAAATGTGATTAAGATCATATTTTTCCTAATGGGATGTCTCCCTCCCCATTTTTTAAAGAACAAATTTCAAATGTGAGAAAACACTTCACATTCTATAGATAAATCTTGAATAAATTTAAATTTGGAAGCAATTAAGATTGTATGAAACATTTTCCAGTTTGTACTTGCTTGGTGATATAAAGCAAAAAGTAATCAATTGATTAAATTAATAAAAAGATAAATGTCCTTTTTTATACATGCGGTTTTATATCAACTGCTATGGGTACAAACACAAAACAAACACTGTTGTGGAGTTAATTCTGACTCATAGCAACCCAGTTGGACAGAGTAGAACTGCCTGTATGGGACTCCAAGATTGTTAACTCTTTATGGGAATAGAAAGCCTAGCCTTGCTTTCTCCAACAGAGCAGTTGTTGGTTTCAGACTTATGATTTTAGCAGCCCATTTGGCAGCCCAATGTGTGACCACTACACCACCAGGGCTTCTCTAGAGGTCTTGTGGACTAGATATCTGTAAGTCCTCCGGTGTCTTTGGGCCAGTCCTTTAAAATCTAAGAAAAGAATGCACACCCACATCCTGGGATTCCAGACCATGGGTCCTAGAACACTGGGATATTCAACCCTGGATCTTCAAGGTTTACAATACACCCCGAAGGCCATACCTGAGGGATGTGATGTAGAAAACCCCTAGTGAACTAGACTTTACCTCAAACACACCTGTAACCTGAGGGCATAGTCTGAAACTACGTAGTATGTTAAGAAGCAGAACACAGCTATAGCAAGAGTATGGAATTGTCAGTAGTTGACTAACATATACTTACTATTTCAATGCCCTATTTGCTATATTAAGATATGTATTATTTTGGCAGATTTGTGTCTGACAATGCCAGTGAATACTATTGCAAGTTTTGCCTGGCCACCAAGTCTCCATGTTTGTGCAAATAGCATCCAGTCTCATAAGGAATTATTCTGTACATGTCAATAATCCATGTATTGCAATTTGTAGTTAGCTTACACATGTTCAAGCTCCTTTTCTCAATAGTGTTTTAAATTAGTACCCTGGACTAATCAATGACACTATAAACTGAAGGTCCATATGCTCTAGGGAGATGATTGATAGGATTCTCTACCATAAAATAACAAGGGAGAGTTTCCAGAAAGGTGGCACCTAGGTAACCAGGTTGTGTTTAGAGCTCCATGGAAATCAGTGAGTCTGGGGGTCAGGAGGCCAAGTAGGAAAACTGGGTCTAATAGTTAACATCGACAGAAACCCAGAGCTCTTCCTTGATCTTGGAGTTGACCTCTCCCCGCCCTCACCCACCCCCACCCCCGATCTATACCCGCTGCAGAGCCCTGGAGATCTGAGACCTGGTGCCAGGACTATACCTGCAAAAGTC
Source organism: Tenrec ecaudatus (assembly GCF_050624435.1). Lineage (NCBI taxonomy): Eukaryota > Metazoa > Chordata > Mammalia > Afrosoricida > Tenrecidae > Tenrec > Tenrec ecaudatus. The sequence continues at coordinate 68,591,231 of NC_134538.1, forward strand.
ACCCATGTCATGGTGAAACCTGCCACAGCCTGCACCCAAATGTCATTCACCTGCACGCTGGCCACAGCACCCAGAGCCTACCAGCTGCCCAACTGCAGTTCTTACAGCCCATATTGCTGCTGTCTCCCTATGGATTTTCCCCTCATGCCCAGCACCCTCCAGCTGTCCACCAGTGGCTTCCCACCCTGCATTTGGGATACCCTGGAACCTAGCCAAGACCTATGGCACACTGCATGACCCAGGCCCACGGCCCTCCTCCTATCCCAGATTGGAACTTCAGATACACCATCAATCCTCCCACAGACTGGGACCATGACCTGCCTACTGCTACCAGCCTCAACCTACTTTCCATGGTCTTCAAAGGACTTCAATCGCTGCTGAGCCCCAAGTGGTGTTGGCTCCTCACCCAGTTGCTCTGCACAGTGCCAACCTAATGGCCCACAACTGTCAGGTCTACGCTCCCTGACAAGGTAACCGAACTTGCCCTTCTAAAAAGGAAATCCCAGCTGGATAGGGAAAGAGTGAAACTCCAGTGATGTAAAGCAGTAGCAAGATCCCCCAGCACCATTGACTACAGGCAACCCACAGGAGAATTTTTACCAGTCTCCTAGAGAAAAAGCCCAGGGCTCTTTGAGTCCAGGGAGGCGCCAAGCTCCTCCCAAATGACAAACAGAAAACAACCTCCCTCAACAGCCTCAACAAGAAAATAAGAGAAACATAATGAAATTTTGGAAGAAGTCCCAAACCTAATGAAGTTCATAGAAGAAGCAGACTTTGATGGGCCCCCAAAAGAAATCTTCAGAATGCTGCTTGGAGTCATACAGGATATGAAGAAAGCAATATAGAAAAAGGATAAGATAATAGAGGAAATTAAATACACAAACCTTAGGGAAATACAAGAGTTAAGGGATGAGGGAACAGAAGCAAATATCAAGATAACAGACATCATCAACAAACTAGAAGAATCAGTGAATTGTGTCACTAACCAACTAGAAGAAGTGGAGAAACCATATCAGTGATCTCAAGGATAACCAGGAAGACATCAACAAACAGAAAAGACAGTCAAACAGACAGGAAAGATCATTAAAGAAGTATGAGAAAACTTGATAACAATGTCTGATGCTATGAAAAGGAACAATATTCAGCTTTGTGCAGTGGCAATATCGTAGCCAATGAGGCTTCCCTGAGGCGCGATTATTGCTAATTGAAAACTTTTCCCAATACCCCGCCATGACGACTTGAAATATAGTCGGCATTGGCAATTTTTGACGGTCTCCACGGAGACTGAATAAACTGGTTTAAAAGTAAAAAAAAAAAAAAAAGGAACAATATTCAAAAATTGGGATAACAGAACAAGACAAAAGGAAGAAGCCAACTATAAAAATAGCGAGGAAATTCCTGTAGAAAAACTTTTACAGCTTAATGAATGAGAATCAGGTAACTCTTCAGGAAGCAGAGAGGACACCAATTAGGCTCAACCCCTGGAAGAATTCACCAATGCATTCAATCGCTAAATTAACCAACTTTGAGGAAAAGGCGACTATCCTAAGAGCAGCTAGAGAAAAAAAAGGCAATCACATATAAAGTTATTCAGCTAAGAATATGCTCAGACCTATAAGAAGATACCATGAAAACGAGGAGAGAGTGGAGGAATACCTTCTGAAAGTTGAAAGAAAACATCAAATCAAGAACCCTCTCCTCCAGCAAAGTATCTATCAAGATAGATGGAGAAGTAAAAGTCTTTCCTGAGAAGGAAATACTCAAAGAATACATTAAAAGAAACACAGCTCTATAAAAATAACTTGCTGACTCACTGCAAGCAGAAGATCAACATTCACTGACCACAAATAGCAGACTACCACATAGTGTTACTCTACCCAGAAGTCAACACACTGAAAACAACTCCCAAGATAACCTTGACTCAATGGTGAAAAGAAGAGAAGAATGAACCCATACACACATACACATCCACTTGATCAAAAGGGAGTTAGGAGAACACCCAACACAAAAGATATGAGATAATATCAAAGAATCCACAGATGGATGTAAAACACTGAATGTCAATGGTATGAATTTACCTATTACAATACAAAGACTAGAAAACTAGATTAGAAAATATAACCCATCAATCTCTTGTCTGTAAGAGACACAACTCAAGTTTGCAGACCAAAAAAATAGGCTGAGAATTAAAGGTTAGTGAAAAATATACCAAGCAAACAGTAATTTTAAAAAAGCAGGGGTTGCAATCCTAATCTCTAACAAAATTGACCTCAAGGTTCAAGCCACAACAAGAGATAAGGATGGGCAAAATATAATGCTCAAGGGACCAGTAGACCAAGAACCAGTGAGCATAATCAAAACATATATGACCAACAAGAGACCTGCAAAATTTGTCCATCAAATTCTTCAAAAGATGAAAAAATTAAATCACTGGCTCAACAATCATAGTAGGGGTCTGTAATACACCACGCTACAAGGAAGCTAGATCACTGGGGAAGAAGCTAGACAAGGAAGCTACAGAACTAAACTCTACAACTAGCGACTCAACCTGATTGACATTTATAGAACTCGCCACCAAAATGCAAATAAATTCACATTGTTTTCAAGTGCACACAGCACATATTCTAAAATAGACCACATGCTGCACCACACGTCAAGCCTGAGTAAATTCAAACCCACAGAGGTCACACAGACCTCCCTCCCAGACCACTATGCCATAAAGCTGGAGATCAACCAAAGGATGATTTTTTAAAAAGGTAAACAATTGGAAGTTTACTAACTCTCTTCTACAAAATGAGTGCATACTGACCCAGACAAAGAAGAAATTAGGAAATTTCTAGAAACCAATGTGAATGAGAATAAAATGTATCAAAATCTTTGGGACATGGCAAAAGCAGTTATCAGAAGACCTCTGATACCTCTAAATGCACGCATTGAAAAGGAAGAGAGACAAGATTGATACGCTGTCACAAAACCTTCAACAATTAGAACAGTCAACATAATAATCCCACTAACATCAAAAGAAAAGAAATAATAAAAATCAAGGCAGAGATAAATGAGTGGGAAAATAAGAAAACAATGCAAAAAGCCAACGAAGTAAAAAGCTGGTTCATTAAAAGGATCAAAAGAATCAATAGACCATCGGCAAACCTAACCAAAGAAAGGAAGGCTTAAACATCTATAGCCAGGCTGAGAGATGAAACTGTGAAATTATAATGGATCCTAATGAAATGAAAAGGCTAACTACACAGTTTTATGAAGGTCTGCACTCCAGTGAATTGAACAACCTGGAAGATATGGAAAAATACTTGGGAAAACAATCCCTCCATAGATTATCTCAGATAAATGTCAAGAACCTCAACAGGCCCTTAGTAATAGGACATGAGGCTATCAAGGGACTTCCAACTTAAAAAAACAAAAACAAAAAAAACCCTACCATATATACTCGAATATAAGTCGACCCAAGTATAAGCTGAGATACCTAATTATTACCTGGGAAACCAGAAAAACTGATTGACTCGAGTATAAACCTAGGGTGGGAAATGCAGGATGTGAATTAACACAGAGACCAGAGGGAAAAGACGGAGCAAAGCCACAGACACATCCTTACCAGTTCAACTGCCAGCATAATTGAATCACTAAGGGTGCTTCTGCGAATCGGAGCCGTTCACGTCATAGGATGGCTCTGATTGGTTAGATGTGAGTAAACAAACATTCAAAGCCCTGCAGTGTCAGCGGGGCTTTGAATGAACAGTGGAGGAATGACAATGACCTGTGAGATGTTACACCTCACTGGGGTACCACTGACCCTTGTACAAGCTGAACCCCAGCACATTTTTTGTGCTGAAAAACTCGGCTTATACACGAGTATATATGGTAGGTCAGACAGGTTCACAGGAGATTTCTACCATGAGCTGACCCCAATCCTACACAAACTCATCCAGGTCGTAGAAAAGGATGGCAAATCCCAAACTCATTCTTTGAAGTTAGTATAACACTGATATTTAAAGCAGGCAAGGATCCCACAAAAATAGATAACTACAGACAGATATCTCTAATGAACAATGATGCAAAAATCCTTAACAAAACATTAGGCAGTTGAATAAAAAATTATACAAAACAAATAACTCATCATGGCCAAGTGGGATTCATTCCAGGGATGAAGGGGCAGTTCAACATCCAAAAGCCCATCAACATTATCCATCATATTGACAACAAAAAGGACAAAAACCACATAATAATATCAATGGATGCAGAAAAAGGATTCAACAAATTCATTCCTAATTAAGACACTCAAGAAGATAGGAATGGAAGAGATATTCTTCAATATAATACAATCTATATATGAAAAGCCATGAACCAGTGTTTTACTCCATGTAGTAAAGACAAAAACAATCCCACTGAAAAAGGGGACCAGACAGGATGCCTCCTGTCCCCACTTTTATTCAATAGCATACTAGAGGTCAAAGCTAACAACATAAGGCAAATGAAAGACATTAAAAATATTTGTCTACAAGGAAGAGATGAGCCAGTCAGGGTGCAGTATAGCACTGATGAAACACACAACGTTCCTCTAGTTCTTTGGTGCTTCCCCTCCCACCCCTTTATCATGACCTCAAATCAGATTAGACCTGAGCATGCACACTGCTACAGATAAGAGCCCGAAACACAAGGAGTCGGGGACAGATAAACCCCTAAGGGCCAACAATGAGAATAGAGATACCAAGAGGATAAGGGGAGGGGAAGGGGAGAAGGGTTAATCGATCACAAGAATCAATCTAGAACCCCCTCCCAGGGGGACAAATAACGGAAAAGTGGGTGAGGGGGGATGGAGGAAGATGTCAGATATGGAAATAATAATCTATAACTTATTAAGGGTTTTGGAGGGTGGGGGTGGGAGTGGGAAGAAATAGGGAGCTGATATCAGGGGATCAAGTGGGAAGAGAATGCTTTGAAAGTGAAGATGGTGGCATTTGTGCAAATGTGCTTGACACACTGGATGAATGTGTGGATTGTGATAAAAGATGTAAGCCCCCAATAAAAGTTTTTTAAAAATAACATGACAAAAAGTATTTGTCTGGGGCAAGAAGAAATGAAACTATCATTATTTGCACACGGCATGGTTCTATATATTGAAAACCCCAAATGCTCCACAATAGGAGTGCTGGAAGGTATGGAAGAATAAAGTAGAGTAGTAGTATACAAGATCAACAAGCAGAAGTCTCTTGGATTGTTGTATACATCAGACAAAGCCACGGAAGAGGAGATCAAGAAGGAAGTACCCTTAAAAATAGTCAAGCATAAATTGAGATGTCTGGGATATACCAAACCAATAAAAACAAAGATCTATATAAAGAAAACTATGGAGCACTATTACAAGAGACCAAAAGTGACCTCCACAAATGAAAGAATAACCCATGCTGGTGGATCAGAAGACTCAATATAGTAATGGTTTCAATTCTACCCAAGGCACTATATTAGTTTAACACTATCTCAATACAAACACCAGGATCTTTTACAAAAGAATTGGTAAAACTAACTTCCAACTTCATATGGAAATGGATGAAGCCCAGAATTAGCAAAGAACTCTTCGAGAAGAAGGACAAAGTTGGAGGACTTCTATAACTTATTTTAACAACCATTCTACAACCACAGTGGTCAAAACAGCATGGTACTGGTATAATGACAGGTACTCAGACCAATGGGTGTGGAGTGCCTGGTGGTGTTTAATCAATTGTAATGTAGCTTAGAGGAATTGTTGAGAGCTGAATGAAGTATTAACATGATTGTGGGGCAAGAAAAAAGTAAAAGCAAATAGAGGAAAAAACTAGGAGACAAAAGCTATATAGAGTGGTATAAGTATAGGCATGTAGATATGTAAATATATTAATATATAACGCTAGTATTGGTCTATGTATATTTTTTTATCTTATAGTATTAAGGTAGTAGATGGACTTTGTGCCTCTACTTAAGTCTTCCCTTAGCAAAAGAACACTATGTTCTAATAATGTGGCACTCTGTGATACTTATCTTTCATACATGCTGAAGACAAAATGGGTGCATAAGCAAATGTGATGAAGAAAACTGATGGTGCCCATCTATTTAAAGATATAGCATTTAGGTTCTTAAGTGCTCCAATTTAAACAAGCAGCCATCTAGCAAGGAAGCAACAAAGCCCACATGGAAGAAGCACACCAGCCTGTGTGATCTCAATGTGTTGACGGGACCAGGTATCAGATGATCAAAAACAAACAAGTATATTGATGTGAAGAAGAGGGGTCAAAGAGGAGACATTCCTGCTAGGCCAGCATATGCATATTGGTACGAGAAGAGCTTTTAACACACAGAATCCCAGAGAGATAAACCCCTCAGAAACAGTAATGGGAATAATTATTCCATGAGGGTTCGGGAAGGGAGAAGAGAGAGGGGGGGAGGGGAACTTATAGGGCAGGGAGGGAATAAAGAGGAATTGATATCAAAGGGCTCAAGCAGAAAGAAAATGTTTTGAAAATAATGAATGCAACATCTGTACAAGTTCACTTGATATAATTGATTTATGGATTGATATATCTATAAGAGCCCCCAGTAAAAATGATTAGTAAAAATAAATAAGGATGTCTCTAAGGTAAAACAGAGGTACATAAAACACATATATTCAGGAATAAAGTTTGGACTCCTAGCTCCATCTAAGATACTCACCCTCATGAAGGAAACACAGAAGATATGGGTACTATAGCAAAGCATGGTGATGAAATTAGATGGTGTTTGGCTATAAGAAAAAAATATCATCGGGTGTCTTAAAGGCTTGTTTTCAAACAAGCTTCCATTGAAGTGAGACATCAACTAAGCCTACATTGAAGAAGCACACCAACATCTGTGATCCAAGGATTATAAATTATATAATCCAAATTTGAAGGTGGGAATCGTATCAGAGCTTAAATTGTGAGACCGTGGTGTACAGAAGCTATAGCTGACAATGGAAGCCCCAAATACATTTTCAGGATCTACATAAAGAATAAGTCTCAAGTGATTTCCCTCTAACCCTAATGGAGGGATGGGAATCACCTGGTTATTAGACAGTAGTATTGGATAGACAACTAAAACAGATTAAAATGATAACTATGACTTAAATAGTTAAAACCTTGTCACTTTATCTCCCTACCTCCTTTTTTTTAAACTTTATTTTATTGGGGGCTCTTAGAGCTCTTATCACAATCCATACTTATATCCATTGTGTCAAACACATCTGTACATATGCTGTCATCATCTTTTTCCTTTTACTTGAGCCCCTGATATCAGCTCCTCATTTTCCTCCTTCCCTCCCCTATGTCCCTTTGATAATTTATTTAAAAAATTGTTCTAGTCTTACACTGACCGCTGTCTTATTTCACTCACTTTCCTCCTGTCCATCCCCCTGGCAGGGGGGCCATACTTCAGTCATTATAATCGGTTCCCCCTTACTCCCACCCCCACTACCCTTACCCTCCTAGTATCACTGCTCCCCTTATCGGCAGTGAAGGTGTTATCTGCTCTGGATTCCCTGTGTTGTAAGTGGTTATCTGTACCAGTATACATGTTCTGGTCTAGCCAGGTTTGTATGATAGAATTGGGGTCATGGGGGTGGGGGTGGGGAGTGTTAGAGTAAATAAACCTCTAACAATTGTGGGGGGTCCATAGGTGCAATTGTACAGTGATAATATATAAAGATCACAGTAAAGTCATAGGGAATAAGAGAGAAGATAAAATAAAGGAGTCATACACAAAATATGGTAGCATGCTAACCTCCTGGACAGCCAAAATTTCAGCAGCCAGGAGAGCGAATATATTTATAACCAAGGCTTATTTATACTTAGGGGCATGTAAGTCCCCCTGATTACAGGTAACCACATATGTCACAGGAAGGGGCTGTACAATAAGTATAAGTGTCACAGGAAGGGAATGAGCTAGGGGTTTACACGTAATAGGAAGGGGAAGGATTAGGGGTACGCATGTGACAAGATGGGAAGATCCTAGTTTCAAGATGGCAGCCTAACTTTGGTCGTCTTTGAGTTAGTCAGACCTATGTCTCTGGGCTCTCCTTCAAGGAAACAATCCACTATCCTTATCAGCAGTGTGTGAGCCCCACCTGCCATGGACAGACTGTAGTGTCTTATTGTTCTATACGGCTGATGCCCTCAGAGAAACTAACTCTAAGCAGCTGACCTCGCAATGTGCTAGCAAGCAGCTTTACAACCTGGGGACAAACCTTTCTGTATCCCACAGGGGAGAAGCATTAAAGAACTAGAAGAAGGGTGTGTGTTTCATCGGTGCTATACTGCACCCTGACTGCCTCTTCTCTTCCTTGTGGTCTTTCTGACAGGGAGTGTCAGTTGACTACTGATGAGCTTTGGGGCTCCTCTCTGCCCTTCCCCTCATTCCCATTGATGTACTTTTTGTTTGTTTGTTTTGTGTCTTTGATGCTTGATACCTGCACCTCATGATCACACGGGCTGGTTTGTTTCTTCCATGTGGACTTTGTTGCTTGATCTCCCCTTTGATACACTTTGTGCCCAATTTGGTTTTTAATATATATATTGGGGTTTGTCTCTATTGTTTTTTCTCATTGTTGGTGTCTGGACAGGATTGGGAAAGCAAAGGTTGAACATCCCCACAAGACCAAAAGCAAGGCAGAACAGATGGCGCAAGATAGGACAGTCAATACCAGGAAGTGAGACCAGATGCTCTGGGTACAAAGGAAACCGCAAGAAGTCGACAAACAATTCTTGGAGCAACCAGACTCCATCTGCTAATTGCCACATGTTCTGGACATTCTTTACCACCCCTCTAAAAATCAGGTCCCTGACTGCTGGGCACAACTTCCTTGGGCTACTTGCTAGCCCACAGAACCTCGCCTGGGAGCTTCTATTCTAAAAAAGAACTGTTACAGCTTCTCTAACTTTTTCTTTCCTTGTTTGCACTCATGGCTTCATTTACCTCTCGGTTGGTAGCCTTCTTGTCTCTGTGCTATATGTTTTTCTGTACTAGAATCAGGGTTCCTGGGAGGTATGGTGGGGAGGTGGGGTGGGAGTTAGGGGAAGCTGATATATCAAGGAGTTCAAGAAGGAAGAAAAGGTGAGTATCAAAGAGTGCCAGGTTATTAGAAAAAAATGTGCTCTTGTGTTTAGGGAGGCCTTGAGTAGAGGCCCAAGATCCATCTGTTATATGAATACTTAACAGAATTCTTAGCATAAATATATGTATATTGGCCTCTATCCCTTCCCTTGTAAATTAATATATTTAAATATATAAATGCCTATAGCTATACTTCTATAAATAGCTTTTGCTTTCCACTTCTTTCCTCTATTTCCTTTCACCTTCCTCCTGTCCCACTATCATATTCGCCCCCCATGAAACTCTCAGTAATTCCTCTCCAATACATTGCAATTGATCAAATCCTACCAGACATTATACACCCTCCTCACCATCAATTTTAGATCTCTTGTTGCTCCCTTACCCCTGAGTTTGTTGGCTCTCCACTCCTCCTCCCTGCCCCGTCCTCTCCCATGTGTCCCCGGGGCCACTAGCCCTATCGTTTTCTCCTCAGAATTGTTTGTCCTGCCTATCTTATATAGACAGACATAGTGCAAAAGGGGGGAAAAAACATACCAAAAAACGATACACAGTTCCAGGTCTGTAGTGGTGTTAACAAACCCAGACAAGGGAACAACAAGTGATCCAAATTGGTGGTGAGGAGGGTGTGGGAGGCTTGGTAGGGCATGATCAAGGGTAATGTACAAAGAGGAATTGCTGAAACCTTGGTGGGGACTGAGCATGATAGTGGGACAGGAGGAAAGTCAAAGGAAATAGAGGAAAGACCTGGGAGGCAAAGGATATTTATAGAGGTCTAGATAAAGACATGTACATATGCAAATATGTTTATATACAAGGATGGGGAAATATATCTCTGTGTATATATTTATAGGTTTAGTAGTACTCCCTCAATACAAGAATACTTTCTTCTATTAAATTGGCATTCTATGATGCTCACCTTCCCGACACAACTGCTGACAGCAAAGCAGTTGAATAAACAAATGTGATGAACAAAGCTGATGATGACTGGTTATCAAAAGATATAGCTTCTGGGGTCTTAAAGACTTGAAGGTAAACAAGTGGCCATCTAGCTTCAAAGCAACAAAGTCCACATGGTGGAAGCACACCAGCCTGTGTGATCACGAGGTGTCGAAGAGATCAGGTATCACGCATCATCAGAATAAAAAATCATAACATTGTGAATGAGGGGGAGGGCAGGGTGGAGTCCCAAAGTCCATCTGTAGGCAACTGTACATCCCCTTATGCAAGGGTTGCTGGGAGGAGATGAGCCAGTCAGGGTTCAGTGTAGCTACAATGAAACATACAACTTTCCTCTAGTTCCTAAATGCTTCCTCCCCACCCACTGTCATGATCCAAATTCTACCTTACAAGTCTGGCTAGACCAGAGGATGTACACTGGTACAGATAGGAACTGGAAACACAGGGAATCCAGGGCAGATGATACCTTCAGGACCAGCAGTGTGAGTGGCCATACTGGGAGGGTAGAGGGACAGTGGGTTGGAAAGAGGGAATCGATTACAAGGATCTACATGTGGCTTCCTAACTGGGGGACGGAAAACAGAAAATGTGGGTTAAGGAAGGTGTCTGACAGGGCAAGATATGACAAAATAATAATTTATAAATTATCAAGGGCTCATGAGGGAGGGGGAAACAGGGAGGGAGCAGACAAATGAGGCGCTGATGCCAAGGGCTTCAGTGGAGAGCAAATGTTTTGAGAATGATGAAGGCAATGAATGTACAAATGTGCTTGACACAATTGATGTATGTATGGATTGTGATCAGAGTTGTATGAGACCCTTCCTAATAAAGCGATTAAGAAAAACAAGAGAAGTGCTTAGCCTGAAATAAATTCTACCATTTTTTCTAGGTGCCAGTTTCAGATTAATAATAAATAATTAAAGTTAAAATAACATTTTTGCTTCTCTGGTAGAGTTGTCACTGAGTATAACTGACATAAATCAATTTTGAAAAAGACTCCAAGCTCCATTCTTCTGAAGTTCCTTTTTGGACTTAACTGCTGTTTGAAAGAAATTGGCATGCTATTAAAAGTATATATATCCCATAAGCCCTGTGTTGTTATGTCTATAATTTCCTTAAATATACTTTATTACAGAACGATACAAGTGAGTGTGCAGGTTAATTTCAATCTACACCAAGGGCTCTATGATTTATCTTAATCAAGGCTTTACACTCAAAGCATTTAATCAGAAAGGTCATGAACTATCCAGAGGCGATGCTTACTTTCCCTATCGTCAATCAAAAAAAATATGTGTAGAAAATGTACGTTTTTAATACTGAAAAAGGTTTGTGCAGGTGAAACTACTTCCTTGATGACAAAAGAATATAAAACATAGTTAAATTGGTTAAATGAGTGACATTTGACACATGTAGCTTGAGCAAATATCTTGAAGTGTGACCTCATCTTGCATAACCCATCAAGCCTTCCACCCATCTCTCTTGAACAAGGCGCATGAGGAAGGATTCCAGTCTCAATTTCCAAAACAATGGTTATCGGATGTCGATATCAAGTAAATTGAATTCTTTCACACACTGGCTTCAAATTAACTTTCCATACCGGGTGTGTGCAAATCACCTAAAAGTGCAGAGACCTAAGTCTTCAGGGAGGTCATGGAACGAATGATATGATGACTGTGCTTGTTTGCTGAAAACATTTATCTGACATCAGATTGTATATATGGCAGACTTACTCTGACTCTTGTTTTCTTTAAAACCGGATTTGGTGGGGGAGTGTGGGAAGGAGAGGGACTACTTAACCATCACAACTTAAATGTAGCTGCTTATCAGCAAAATGAACCTAATAGGTAAGCATTACCCTACTGACTTAGATAAGGGTCAAAAGTCTTTGCTAGCCAGAGCTCAACGGTGGCAAGGTCAATGTCATTTCATCTGTTTCCGCAGTATGTTACATGTAGTTGAACACATGGTACAGCTTAATAAAGTTGAATGAGTGAACAACCAGAGTGAACTAGAAATTTGATTAGGTACTGAAGAGATAGGATGAAGAACAAAAATAAATAACATTTGTTCATTTGGTCACTTTGGTGTTTGGCTACAGACATGTACAGGAGAGAGTGGCAAGGCTGAGGATGTCAGGACAGGTCTTCCAGAGAAGTACTGTTAAGAGCAGACAGCATGATCAAGCCAAAGAAACCTCTTTGCAAAACTAAAGTATTTGAAAAATGAAGGCAGCAAAACTTTGTTAACTTATAACATGATACATGGTCCCTATAAAAATGGCCTTAATAGAAAGGCAAGTCAAAACCTAAGTTACTTGGGGAACAAGAAGTAATAGCTCAAAGCATTCTACACCCTTATATTATGGACAATATTAACCAGAGAACGCAAACATTGAAGGCCAAGATTCTCTATCCTTTGATAAGTTCTGGTGGCCTTGCCATTAAATCTTTTTCTGGAAAAATTAATCCTCTTGTCTGGTTACCATCGAATACGGCAAGCCCGAAGTCTATTCCATAGTTGTAAGGTATTTTTTGTCTTACTTTTCAAATGGATCCAGAGGATGCTTAAATTTAGCACACCATCGCCATGGTAACAAGGACAGGGAGATATTACCCTTCATGGTCAAGGAAGCATAACACTCCTTACAAGACCCTTCACAAGTAGCCTGCTTTTGATAAGCATGATGATCTGAATCACAAAGCCTGAAAGAATCACTGAAAACAATCTGTTCTGAGATTCTTTCCCAGACATGCATATCTAAATCCTTGTGTCCAGCACATTTCCCAGTGCTCGTTATCATGGAAGTATTGCATGAAACATTACGTCGTTGTGAACTGTACATAGTGAACCTATGTACAACAGAAGCAAACACGCTCGGTCCCAGGCACGCTCAGCTGTTTTCATGTCTGAGCCATTGTTGCAGGCGCTGCGTCAATCTTGTCAGGGGCCTCCTTTTCGCTGCCCCTCGATTTCACCAAGCATGATGTCCCTCTCCAGGGACTAGTCTCTCTTCATCACATGACCAGAGTACATGAGCTGAAGTCTTGCCGTTCTTGCCTCTAAGAAGCATTAAACATTACAAAGTATTCAAAATATCTTCCATGATATCTCTCATTCCTCATCCTCTTCTTAATCTGTTTTGAATTTCTGGTGGTTCCCTTGTCAATATAGTATTGCAAATGTTTTTGAAATTTTTTCAGCAAAATTTTACTTGCATGTTCTATTAATACTGTTCTTTAGTAACTTCTGTATTCTGTTGGTTCACCTTTCTTTGAAATGGGAGGGAATATGGATATTTCCTAGTCAGTTTATCAGGTAGCTGTCTTTCAAGTATCTTAGCATAAATTTCCAGGCCCGCATCAGTTTGTGGACACATTCCAGTTGGTTTTCTGTCAATTCCTGGAGCCTTATTTTTCAAAAATGCCTCTGTACCCCTTGGAGTTCTTCCTTCAATATCATTGGTTCCTGATTATTCCAGGTCATTAAACATTTCATTATAATGCTGCCTTTTGATATTTTCTGTTCAGCTCTTTTACTTCATCATTTCTTCCATTTGCTTTAGCAGCTTTGTTTATTAAGAGCAAGTTTCAGAGCCTCTTCTTACATCCAGTTCGATGTTTAATTTCTCTCATATTGGCATGAAGAGGAAGTCATTAGCCTTGCAAAATTCTATCATGCGATCACCACTTTCATTTCAATCACCAAGGCCATATTTTTGAATTACTGATCCTTCCACTTTGTTTCCACCTTTCCCATTCTACCTACCAGTAATTATCAATGCATTTTGATTGCATTTATGATCAATTTCAGATTGAAAACACTGGTAGAATTCTTCAGTTTCTCCATCATTAGCTTTAGGGGTTGGTGTATACATTTGGTTATTAGTTATATTAACTGGTCTTCTTTGTAGGCATACTGTATTGTCTTATCACAGACAGCACTGTATTTCAAGATAGATCTTAAAATGTTCCTTTTGAGAATGAATGCAATGCCATTCTTTTTGAACTTGTCAATCTTGGCAGAGTCAACCATATAATTGTCTAATTGAAAATAACCAACATCCTTCCATTTCTGTTGGTTAACGCCTATGATATCAATCTTTATGCATTCTATTTTGGTTGTTTTTTCACTGAACACATATTGAAAAGTCAATTTTTCCTTTCTCCCCTCCCTCCTTTCTTCTTCCTTTCATCTCCTCTCCTTCTGTAGCCTTCAAAGTTTTCTCCTGTTGGTGTGAAAACCAGTTTTCTTTTTTTCATTTTATATAGTGTTCTCATACAGTATTTGTCTTTATGGGAATAACTAACTTTGCTGAGCATAATGTCTCCCAAATGTGGCCATGTCATGAGGTGATTGACAGTTTCACCATTTTTGATAGGGTCATCATTGTGTTTTAGAGTAGCTTAATATTCCATTGTATGTATGTATCGTGTGTATTTATTCATTCCTCCAGATTTTACTACCATGGATAGTGCTGTGATCATGTATGTGCACATATCTGTTTGTGTTCTGTTTATCTGGGGCATACACTAAGTTGAGAGATTGCTGGATGATGTGATATTTCTATTTCACCCTGTTCAAGGAAGTGCCATCCTGGTTTTCCTAATGGCTGTACAACGTTGCAATGCAACCATCAGCGCCCAGGCATTCCAACCTTGTCACATTCTCCAACACTTGCTGTTTTCTCTTTTGTTTGTTTGCTTGTCTGTCATAAATGTTCCTATCTATACTGACATGAAGTGGTATCACATCTTTGTATTTATTTTATTTTCTCTTGTAGTGAATAATTGTGGGTATTTCTATTGTTGGGCATTGAAATGTCCTCTTGGTTTAATTGTCTATTCGTGTCTCCCATCAATTTCTTAATTGGATTATTTGCGTGTTTTTTCTCATTGATTTGTTGTAATTGTGTATTGTTTTGAAGACTAGGCCTTATCTCATACATCATTGCCATTTCCCGCCAGTCTTACATGTCTCGCTCACCATTCTATGTGCTCTCTTTTGGTGAACTCTTTTTTTTTTAAACACCATTTTATTGACATATAATTCACATGACATACAATGTATTCATCCAATCATGTTAAGAAGAGCTATGCAATCATCACCACCTTCTATTTCAGGACATTTTCTTCTCGTGCTCATTGCTGGTGGCTTCCCATTTGCTCCCAACCTCCCCAGCCATGCCCCCAATAGTTATCAATCCAGTTGCTGTCTCTATAGATTTACCTATCCTAGATTCCATAGGCAGGAGATCATATAAAACACAAACTAACAAACAAAAACCCAACAATGGCCAAACAAAACAGAGACAAATCTCAATTGGTGTTAACTTAAATATGTCTGTCATAATTTATGCTACCGTGTCCTCTGTCCGATAACAAGGCTGTTCACACCTATGGACTATGACCAGAAGGGATTCACCAGAGGCTTAATCCATGTGGGGACCCAGCAAATGGCTTTGCAGCTTCCACTCTTATGTAAAGACCTCTGCAGACCAGGTGTTCACAATTTAAATTCTGATACCATGCCCTCCTTCAGACGTGGATTTTACTATTTGCGATCCATAGATTACAGGATGCTGTGCTTCTTCTATGTGAACTTAGGTGGCACATCATTTAGATGGCTATTTGTTTTAAGACTTTAAGATCCCAGATGCTATTTTTTTTCCCTGATAGCCGGGAACATGATGAAGTCTTTTGATAAACATGTCATATTATAGAAGGTCCACTTAATTTCTGTTGACTTCCAATTTTCCTAGAGTCATAATACATACATTCCATGTTCTGATTATTACTGAGTGTTTGTAGTTGTTGATCCTCATTTTGAGCCATGCCCTACCAGCAAATGAAGGTTCCCCCAAACTTTGCTCCATCCACGTCATTCAGATCAACTCTACTTTGAGAAGGTAGCTGTGTCCCACCGCCATTTTGATTGTCTTCCAGTCTGAGAGGCTCATCTACCTGCATCTGAAGATCTGCTTTAGTGGCTACATCCAAAAAGCATAGTGCTTATTTCTTCTTCCAGGTCTGTTTTTAGTCTGGAGGCTCCCCCTGAAGACTTTTCAAAATGTTTGGGCCTATGGGTATTTGAAGTACTGACAGCCTAACTTCCAGAATCACAGCAACACACAGTACAACAAACTGACAGACAGTGGTGAAATTTGGTGCATTAGATATGAAGTAAATGCTCCAAAAGGTGTTTTCTGATTATGCAAAGACATAAGACTGGGTGGATCACAACAAATTATATATAACCGTGCAAACAATGGGCATTCCAGTGCAGTACATTGGGCTCACATGGAACCTGTGGGTAGACCCAGAGGCAGTATTTTGAATAAAGGATTGCTAAGTGGTACAACATCAGGGAATTTGTATATCAGGGTTGGATCCTTCACCATACTGATTCAATTTTTATGCTTAGCAACTCATCTGAGAAATGTGACTACATGAAGGACATGGCATCCGGTTTGGAGGAAGACTACTAACAACCTTCGACATGCAAGTGATAGAACATTGGTTGCTGACAGGAGCTTGCGGCACTTACTGAGGAAGACGACAGACTAAAAGCTTCAGTGTGGATTGTATTTTCCAGAAAGAAAACAAAAATCCTCACAATCGGACATAAACAACAACATGATAAACAGAGGAAGGAGGCAGAAGTCAAGGATTTCATTTTACACAACTAACATTCATGAAAGCAGCAGCCAAGGAAGCAATAACATGTTGCATTGGACACATCTGCTGCAAAAGACCCCCTTTACAAATTTAAAGCAAAAATCTCACTCTCAGAATTAAGGGACACCTGTGCACGTATAGTGTTCTAAATTTTCTTGTGTGTGCCGGAAAGCTGGAGAGTCGATGAAGAAAATCAAAGAAGAATGGATGCACTTGAATTAGGGCCTTGGCAAAGAGCATGAAATTACAAAGGTCTGCCAGAAAAAAAGTGAACACATTATCTGGGACAAAAGCAGCAGCCAGAATACTTCTTAGGAGAGAAGATAGTGAGATGTGTGTCATGTTCTTTGGCTGTGTTCTCAGGAAGGACCAGGGCCTGGAAAAGGACATCATGTTTGGTAAAGTAGGAAGTCATCAAAAGAGGAAGACCTTCAATGAGGTGGATTGAAATGGTGGCTGCAGCAGTGAGCTCCAATATATTTGTAGCAGCGATTGGGAGGGGGATGTAGGGCTGGGCAGTGGTTCATTCTGTTTTACATGCGGCCTTTATGAGTGGTAACAGCAGTAGCAGAGATGCTGGTTTGGGTTTTCCAAGTCGCTAACATTCTGAACACTATTTACTGGCCAATTTATCCAGGACTATGTATTTTTGTTGACACTATGATGCTCTGTATCAGTATATATTAAAGAAAGTAATTTGGGGTTATTGAATTTGTTCCAATATTTGGAGACACACCTGTTTTTGCTATTGGAATGCAGTTACATATTGCAATATCTGTTAGGATAAGTGTTCCCAAAATATGTCTCTATTCATAAGTCTCCTTTCTATCCTCACCAATTCATTCTCAACAATAACTAGAAATAATTTTCAGGTTCATTCTGTTTCTTGGAGACTATTCTGTATTTTGATGTTAATAAACCCACCAAATAATTTGTGTAAAATCAATGTCTTTAAAATATTGCTATGGTGCATATAAATCATTGATAATTTTATATTTTACTATTATAAAGATAAATATAAGAAAGTTGCTGCTGAGTTGATTCTGATTCATGTGTTAGGGTAGAATTGCCCACTAGAGGCTTGTCAATGGCTGCTTTGTTGGAAGTAGATCACCAAGCCTTTTTCCCAAGGCATCAGGGGGAGAACTTGAGTTTCCAGCCTTGTAGTTGGCAGCCAAGCATGTTAACTCTCAATTCAGACATAGAATAAAAACTGCTCTTTATTGAACACTTGCTTTGTCCTATAAGTTTGATAAAAGCTGCAGAAACATGTAGTCTAACTCACATAATTCATCTGACTGTAGTATAGGTAGGCATACCTTCATTGAGCTGCTTTATTGTATAGATGAGAAAGTTGTATTTATGATTTAAGCTTTGTATGAACTATTAATATTAGTCTGTAACAGTTTGTCCTACTTTTGTCAGGTTTTAGTGTCTGAGTAAGGCACCTTTATAAAAATGGAGCAGATAGTCTTCTATGTCCAACTCTGCTGCCACAATGCAATGGAATGCTCATAGGGCAATGAAGTATGTCTGTAGAACTAAGCAGTTCTGTAATTAAAAACAAACAAGCAAACAACTAAACAAACAAACAAACACCCTGCCATATGTTCAATTCCAATTCAGAATGCCCCTGTCTTTCAGAGAACTGTCCCCCTGGGTTTTTGAGGCTGTAAATCTTTCCAGGAGTAGAAATCCTCATCTTCTTCGCTTGGAGCCGCTGGTGGTTTCAGAAGGCTGGCCTCAATTTTGTGGACCAGTGGTGGTATAATCAGTTATACATTGAACTGGTCACTGCAAGGTCCACAGTTCAAACCCAGAAGCTACTCTCCTGAAGAGAAAAAGTCTTGCCATTAGTGGGTAGGCGTTTCAGACATTGTTATCCAAGTGTATTCAGTTTTTGAATGTGATTTTTCCTTTATTTAGTTAGCCACTTTTCGTAGTTTCTGTCTGTGAAATTCTAGGCTCTTTCCCTAAGTAAATCATACATAGATTCTGGAATAAAATTTTATTGTATTATGTTTTCCACACTGTGTCCTAAGATTGCTTTACTCTGTGTTGGAGCCATGATTGTATTCATTTGTGTTGTTCCCACCAGAGCTTATCTGTTATTTGTTTGTTTGTTTACTTCTTATGTACTTATTCTAGCAACATAGAGGAAGTTTTGCCACCATAAATTCTCATAGCTTGCAGTGGGGTGGACCATGGGAAGTGAATGACTCTCTCCCAAATGCTTGTTGTTATTGACCATCTCAGTTCTGGGAAGCTATATTTTACATGTGGGCCATATGGTAGGCACATTTTAAGATGATATGGTTTTCAGGATTTTAAATCTTCGTGATAGCTAACTGCCTCATCTTTCTGTAGAGGCGCTGGTGGATTCAAACCATATGCCTTTGAGTTAACAGACAAGCGCTTTAACCATTGAAGGAAGAGATATAATGAGTTTTTGCACTGGACCTTAGATCGTCCGGCTGGCCTGCCAGGAGAGTTCTCAAGACCTCAAACCTCTTTCATCCTCCTTCTAGTAGAAATTTAATTTTTTTCCCACGGTATTTCTCCAATCAGAATCCTTTTATTGCCTGCACTATCTGCTCTAAGACACTAGTTATGTGACCGCAAAGAAATCACCTTCAGTTTGAGGCCTTTTTTTTTTTACATATACAATGTTTTATTAGATACACAATGAAAGGGCTACCTTGATTTTACTAAGCATTTGATATACATTTTATGTTTAATCCTTAGAATCCCTTGTGTATTATGATGCACATTTGGCAGGTGATGAAATTCCGAATGTTAGTCAGGAGCCAGCCATCTCATGTAATTCAATCCCTGGTCATAGCTCAAGAACAACCCCGAGTGGTCCTCTGAATGAGAGGATAGTTGTCCGATAGTTTCCAGGGTTGTACATCGTTACAGAAGCGGACGACCAGGCCTTTCTCCCATACACTGCTGGGGGGATGACCTGCTCCTCCTTTTGGTTAGCAGCCAAATCGCTGACCACTGTGACACCAGGACTCCTTTTTGTCATTCAACTGCAGGGCTGTAACAGAGAATTTGCTCTTTAAAGAATGGAAGAATCAGAGCAGGAGAAGATAGTGCATTTAAGAGATTGGTTAGATGGTGTAGATTGTTAGATGGAAAAAAAAAAAAGATCAATTATCAATGGTTCATGAGGGAGGAGGGTGGGAGAGGTGAAAAATGAGCTGATACCAAGGGCTCAAATAGAAAAAAATAATTTTAAAATGATGATGGCAACATATGTACAAATGTGCTTGACACAACGGCTGGATATTTGGATTGTGGTAAGCTGTACAAGCCCCCAATAAAATAAAATAATAAAAAAGAGAGATTGGTTATAGTAGCAGCACTTACCTTGTCTCATAAGCAGGAGGAGTTTATGGTTCCAGAGCCCAAAGGTGGGCATCGACTAGAGCTAGAACCAAGGAAGGAACCATCAGAACAGGGACTGGAGCCTCAGAAAAAGTGCGACTTCCAGGACGGAAGCCACCCAGGCAAAGCAAGAAAGGGAGGGACTTTCTGTGTACTTAAGTTTCTTCTCCTGGAAGAGAAAGACAGAACCTTAGAGAGTTAGAGTCTCAGAACCCCACCATGGCAGTTGTACCCTGCCATTACCCTGGTGCTGTCGTGGTTATGAGTTGGGCTGTGATCCTCATGGTTGGCAGTTCGAAACCACCAGCAGTTCTGTGGGAGAAAGACCTCCAATAGCAGGCCTTTCTACTTCCATAAACAGTTACTGTTTGGGAAACCCATATGGGGTTGCTGAGAGTCAGCATTGACTCCATGGCAGTGAGTTTGGTTTGGTTTTACAGGATCGCTACAAGTCAGAATAGACATGATGTCAGTGTGTGAGTCTTCTACCGGGTCCTCTATTAGTTAGGCTTGACTAGAATCAGTTGGAAGGGCATCCTGAAACAGCAAGGGACCTGAGAGCAAATGGTGCAATGACTGTCATTCTGAGGTTCAGAAAACCTAAGCAATTTTGCTGACAGGTAGTCAGTAACAGAGCTAGCATGTGTATCCAGAGTTTCCTGATTCCAAAACCTGTGTATTACAGACTGCAATAAAAGTTGGAGCAGACCACACATAACATGGTCCCAGGCATATGTACGGAGCGTAGGTATGCTCTAAGGGTCTCGCTCAGGAGTATTCTGGTATATTACTGACTCAGTGAAGCTGGTGAGTGTCAGGCAGGAGGAGTCTGGTTTCCTATGGTTCATTCTGCTCTGTGCCCCTATCCCCACTCCAATTAAGTATAAAATACACATTTCAAGGTTTGATGCCAAAATATAAGGGCTAGAGATGAGCCTGCTGCCCAGCTGTAAATATGAAGGGAGAGATTTAATGTAAATGGCAGCATACGGCAGCACTGATGATTTCTCATAAACTACACGGACTAATTTAGAAAAGAAGAAAGGAAAACAAAACAAAACACAAAAGAAAGCGAGAAGCCTTCAAGGAAGTAATAAGCCAGAGGTAAAAAATATTGATTAGGGAAAAATATTATCTTAATCAAAATATGCCTTTTAGCTGGAAGTTGTTGGAGCTCCAGGAAGAGAAAACAAAGTGTGTTTCTAAGACACATTTTCCTTTGTGGTTTTTGGTGAATAATGAGCAGAGCTATTGCTCTTTCTGATGTCTTTGCTGTATAAATCAAAATAAAGGCTTTAATAATTCTACAGCAAGCCTTTTTTATTACTTTGATTAAAAAGTAAGCAATAGTAACTATTTTCTAAATATTTCAATATATACCTGTGACTTTTGGTATTTCTTGATGATACACTTGATTAAATGTGATAGTGGTTGTCACATACTATATTTTCTTCTAATGAAAGCTTGTTACTTCTGATCTTTTTCATGTCTTCAGAGGCAAATGATTCAAAATGGGTTGTTTCAACATTTGTCTGGTGTTGGAGCAACTTAAAGGAAAAAGCTTCCAAGTTTTAATCTTGATCTTTTAAACATTATAAACAATCTATGGTCATATATACACATGTACTTTTACTTTGTACAGATTCTTCATATTCAAGTGGAATCTGAATGTAAGTCGGTAAAAGAGACTCAGCTCCTAACCCCTCCCTAGTTTTTCTGAATTCTATAATGTCAATATTTAATACACAAACTTGTTTATTATTCTCGTTTGCCATTGCACACCAAATTTATTCACTGGAGAAACTGTCAGCTGTCACACAGGATACCCTTCTGCATCCAATGAGTAGAAAGTTGAGAGGGGGTATGATGTGAATGTACTAAAACTTACAGGCCGGAAAAGAAAAACCAGAACAATATGTTCTATTTGTACTGGATCCACACACACAAGTGACAAGTTAATAAATTATCTGAAAACATCACCATTATAGTTCAGAAAATTCAGGCATAATTGACAATGACCCAAAGAATTCAGGGACCAAGTCCTCAGAAGCAGAAATCATTGCTCCCTCTATGAACAAACACTTGTACTGGCTTTACCTGAAGCCCCCTTTGCTGGCCTGGACATTTCTCCCCTCTGTTTTTGAATCTATTTGCAAAAACCTTTGTGTGCAAAGCCATAGTCTTTACCTTTGTTTTGAAAGTAAAAGAAAAACAAGATTAACTTTGAATAAAATCGCTCCCCCCTCATCAAGCTATGCAGTGAGCACCCCCTGTTGGCGGCCTAGCAGCAGGCAGCCCACACACAGCCTTGTGCGAGCACAGAGACAGAAGAAAACCCCCAAAGCTATGGTAATTTGGGCTTGTATCAAAAAGGGAGGCAATCGATATTTGCTTAATGGAAAAGGACAGCATTGATAGGGAAGGAAGTTTTATTCTCAGGCTTTTAATAGGGCATTCCAGGCCCTGAGGAAGGGGGAATTATTTTCTTCTCTCTTTTTTTTTCCTAATTAAAGCTTACAGCTGTATTCATTTACAATGTTAGATGAGTAATAGAAACGAATAGTGTGAAGAAAATCTACCCAAATGTGTTTGCAGTCGCTAAGGCCACCCCTTGGCTGCGAAGCTGTGTCTCTCTGGTATTGTCTCCACGCCCACTGGTGAGATGTTGTTTCCAGAGGTCCCCTCATATTTCAAGGAGCTGAGCAAAGAGAGGACAATGTATAAGAGAAAAGAACACAATCACACACCTTCACTCTGATCTCCCAGGAAATATTGCAATAAATAGAGACTCCCTTCATATTTACTATAAGTGTCTTATACATCCACACCCTTTCATTGTACCTGTTACAATCTGGTTTTACTTGTAAGCAAATACGTATTTTCAAAGAGGTGCTTTTAAATGTATAAGAAGCGATAAAATTAAAAAATGTTATTCACCTTGCCAAGAGAATAAGATAATTTTTTCCTCCATGAAATCTCACTTCTCACAGAACAATTCAATACTCATACTTTCATTTTTAATTCCATAGTTCCCTTATTATATATCTTAAATGCATGATGCGTAGTGTGACAACCTCATGAGGCTAAGACCAGAATATTATCCCAGATTCTGTCACTCTGTGCCCTGCACTCTGCAGGTCACTTAACTTCCTTGAGTTTCAATGTCTTCAACTGAGAGTGGAACTCATTAATTCAATTGTTACATACCGGACACTATGCTGGCGCTTAATCCAGCTGCCACTGGGCGAAAGGGAATGATAAGCAGCAGCAGCAGCAGCAGCAGCATCATCATCATCATCATCATCATCATCATCATCATCATCATCATCATCATCATCTATTCCTCTCCTGTCATTTCCCTATCATTTTGGACACCCTTGCCTAGACTCCAATAAACTCATAGTGCTAGGGAGCTTGGCTCTGCCTTATCACTTGGGGAAAAGGTGGCTTATGTTGGGTTGCTAACTGCAAGGTCAGCAGTTCGAAATCACCAGTCGCTTGTGGCAGAAAGATGAGGTTTTCTACTCTTGTAAAGCTTTACAGTTTCGGAAACTCACCAGGGCAGTTCTACTCTGTCCTATGGGGTCTCTATCAATCAGCATCGACTTGATGGCAGGGAGAATTTTGACCTGGAGAAAGTAGTTACTATGTAAATATTACCTCATTTCTCCATTGTTACCGGGGTGGAAAATGTCAGAGACAAGATTGGAATGAAGCTATCAGGGGAGATGGACACAAATAAAGATTGATTTCACTGTTTATGTTTGTTCTTCTGGTTTTATTCTACTCCTTGAGGGATGCTGAATGTTAAGCTAAAGAGTTTAGACTTTAATGGGAAGTCCCAGAGGAAGAATGATCATGCTCAGCTCACCAGAGTTCTGAGATCATTTAAAGAGCAGTCACATTTGAATACAAATAATCTATACAAATTTTTGTGTTAAGATTTATTATCGGTGATCCCACAGGGCAATAACTTATACACTACTTCTTATTCTGATGTTGGACACGTGTGTTCCATTATGATTATCTTACAGGGGAAATAAGAGCGTTTTATTGTTTGGAGGGGTCCCTGGTTAAATGCGCTGCTAATGGCCAAAGTGGTTCAAATCCACCAAGAGGTAAATTGGAAGAAAGGCCTGGCAATTTGTTTCCAAAACATCATAGCCCGCACGCAGCACATTGTACTCTGATACGCACTAGGCTGCCACAACTCACAAGACTCAACCTCGTGGGCAACTGACAACACCATAAGGTTTCCGACCCCTCCCCAAACCAAACTCATTGCCCTCCAGTCGATGCCAACGCAGAGTGACCCTATAGGGCCTGGTAGAAATGCCTCTGTGAGTTTCAAAGACTATAACTCTTTGCAGGAGTAGAAAGGCTTATCTTTCTCCTGAGGAGTGGCTAATGGGTTCGAACTGCCAACCTCGCTGTTAGTATCCCAACATATAACCACTATACCACCAGGGCTCCTAAGGTTTCTTCTAGAGGAGTAAAATTCGTACATGAAGGAAGACCATCTTTGAACAGGAAGACTACCTGAGGACCGCGAATTAGACATTGAAAATTCAGCCAAAGTCAAGGACCAGAGGTACAGCTTCCTGCTGTAGTCAACATTTCCTTTATCACCCATTCTAAGACAACACTTCCATCAAGGCACTTCCAACGCATAGCAACCTTCCAGGACAGAAGAGTGTTTGCTGCCCATGGGGTTTCCCAAGTGATCAGTCTTTATAGAAACAGGCTGCCCATCTCTTTTGTGTGGAGGATCCGGTAGTTTGGCACACACTCATCTAACCACGGTGACACCATGGTTCCTGGATTCTAAGAACAGCTTGAGAACTGTCTCCAGTGACAGGAAAATGGCCACTGCCAAAGCTGGGAGCCAGCGATGGGCAACCAGCCCCTCCCATCTGAGAGTTTTTCTCAATGCCAACCATGGATCATATCACTGTGAGGAAGTTGCATGTGAAGAATCTGCAAAAGGTTAGTTTTGTTGTCTGAGAGGAGAGGAGCCCATGGTAGGAAATATAAATCAACACTTAAATGGCACTAAAATAAGTTCAGTATCTAGTTGATGTGTAACAGAAATATGTTTCGCTTAAAATCACAGCTAACTAGTTAATTTATTGCCCCAAAGTGAGGGGGTTATGTTAAACTTTGGTTACAATTCCAAGTGCACGTAATTCCTGACATCTGAATCTTATTCTTTAGCGTTCACTCTGGGGATGGGGGTGCCGAGCGAATGAGGCCTGCTTCTTATGGAAGGGCTGCAGACAATGATTGGAGTGTTTCTGAATCTGGGTCAGGGGTGCATAAAAGGCTTATGATCTATCCAAGCTTTCTCTGAGTTCACAGAAGGAAAAGAATGTGGAGAAACTACTGTTCAGGGAAATCCTTGACGTGCTATGAGGATGTAGTTATTTCAGTTACTTACTCTGTGAGGCAGTCACCCAATTAGAAGGCTGTGCATAAGTGCTTGTTTATGGGATGCCACATAATCTTTTCAAATCAGTCTGCCTTTTCTGAAAAGACATTTCTCGCATGGAGGAAGAAAGTGGTTCTCTTCCTTAATCAGGACAGACTCTTCCTCCAGTAGAGTGAATTAGCTCTATTTTAACTATCCTGGCAGGTGGTAGCCTGGTTTTTAATTCCGTGGAACTGAAAAATATACTCTCCACCCTGAAAGAGGCTCTTAGCTCAAAATGTATTTCTTCAGAAAGCTCACTGAGGAGAAGAAGGGGGAGGAAACCCCCACCACAAAGCCATGTACTTAAGCAGTCTCTTTCAAGCACCACTTAATGGCATTGACCTGAACCAAAGAGATCAGGGTTTTGACGTCTGACGTGGCCACTCCGTAGCTTCATAATCAAGGCCTGCTGCCAAGGGTGAGCTCATGGGCCTCGAGGCTCTGAGTTAGTGTCAATTATTGAAGGGGTTTGGGGAAGAAGAGAGGAAATAGGAAGGGCGGGCTATTTCTATGAAGAGGGGAGAATTGACACCCGCACTGGAGTGGAAATTGCAATGAAGGAAGCTGCCGTTTGGGTGGTAAGGCCGTGATCAGAAGGCGTTCAAGCTCTGGAAAGCACTTGTGGGCAAATGGAACAAGTATCACTTACTGCGGTTGAAATTTACCAATAAAATGGGGTGGGGGGCCTCTCTCAGAGGTTCTTATGGGCATTGTCTATGTTGAGCTTTGAAACTGTGATTAATGTCAAAGTTTACCCTTTTGGTAATATTATGGAAAAAGTCTTTCCTTGAACTATTCTGATTGAGTATGACTATGCCAAAATGAAAATTGTGATAATGCAATTATAATTTATTTTTAACAAATGAAAAAAATATGGAATGACAGCAAGGAATAGGCTTAGATTCTCCTGGTCCAATCTTCTCTTTAATCTGTCAATATTTATCATCTATAAAGGGATCCGTTACATACATTTCTGTGCTGTCTGCCACAATGAGATCAACTTGAATGAGGTCATCTTACCTTAGTCATCATTACGAACTATGAATGACCTTGAGAAGCATGGCGATTCCAGAACGTTACATTGTGCTCATGTAGAACCTGTCCATAGATCAAGAGGCGGCTAGTTGGCCAAACAGAACAAGGGAATACAACACAGTTTCAAATCGGGAAGGGTGTGCGCGGGGGTGTCTCCTCTCACCACGCTTGTTCCAGCTGTGTGCTGAGCATCTAATCAGAGAAGCTGGCGTATATGAAGATTATATGTGACGTCAAGCTTCTAGGAAGATTTACGAACAACCAGCACTATACACAGATGACACAACCCCACTTGCTAAAAGTGAGGAGGGCTTGAGGCATTTGCTAATGAAAATCAAGGCTTGCAGTCTTTAATATTGATTACAACTCAGTATCTGGAAAACCCAAATCCTTACAGCTGAACCAATAGGTAACATCATGGCAAATGGAGAAAAAAATTGAAGTTGTCAAAGATTTCATCATGGATCCACAATCAATGCTCAGGGAAGCAGCAGTCAAGAGATCAAACGATGCACTGAATTGGGTAAATCTGCTGCACAAGACCTCTTTAAAGTGTTGAAAAGCAAGGATGTTACTTTGAAGACTAAGGTGCACCTGGCCCAAGCCAGGGTTTTTTCAGTTGCCTTAAATGCATGTAAAAGTGGGGTATTGACTATGGAAGACAGAAGAGGAATCAATGCATTTGAATGATGGTGCTGGTGAAGACTAGTGAAAGTGCCTGGGATTACTAAAAGAACAAACACATCTGTCTGGAAGAAGTACAGCCAGAAAGTTCCTTAAAAGCCAGGGTGGCCAGTCATGGTCTCCTGCACTTTGTGCTTATTGTCAGGAGATATGAGTCCCTGAAGCAGGACACCATGCTTGGTGAAGTAGAGGAGCAGGGAAAATGAGGAAGGCCCTCCACAAGATGAATGGACAACAATACGCTACAGCTTGACAATTGTGCAGGTGGCACAGGCCCAGGTGGTGTTTCCTTCTGTTGCACATAGGGTTGCTATGAGTTGGAACTGACTCCATGGCACCTAACCACCACCACGACCACCATGACCACCACCACCACCATCACGACCGCTACCACCACCACGGCCACCATGACTACCACCACCACCACCTCCACCACCATCATGACCACCACCACCACCACCACCACCTCCACCACCACCACCTCCACCACCACCACCATCACCACCACCATCACCATCATGACCACCACTACGACTACCACCACGACCACGACCACCACCACCACCATCACCATCATGACCACCACCACCATCATGACCACCACCACCATCATGACCACCACCACCACCATCATGACCACCACCACCACCATCATGACCACCACCACCATAACCACCACCACCACCACCACCACCACCATCATGACCACCACCACCATCATGACCACCACCACCACCATCATGACCACCACCACCATCATGACCACCACCACCACCATCATGACCACCACCATGACTACCACTACGACCATGACCATCACAACAACCATGACCACCACCATCACAGCCACCATGACCACGACCACCACAGCCACCATGACCACGACCACCACCATAACAACAAAAACAACAACGACATATTAACCACCGTTATGTTACCTGAAACTAGTTCTGGCCTTAATTAGCATTGTTTAACACTTGTTGCCACTACCAATCTACCAGTTTTTCATACTGTGATGGCTTGCATATTTCTATGATGTTGGAAGTTATGCATTAGTATTTCAAGAACAAGCAGGGTCAGCCATGGTGGACAGGCATCTGTGAAGCTTCCAGACTGAGACTAGGAAGAAATGGCTTGTAATCTATTTCCAAAGATTGGCCCCCCCAAAGGCAAGGGATCATAGCATTATATTGGCTGACATAGTGCTGGAAGCTGAGTCTCCAGACACTATATCATATAATAGCCAAACATCATCAGCTTTCTTCACTACACTTGATTATGCATCCATTTTGTCATCAGTGATCATGTCAGGAAGTTAAGTGTCAGGTGAACAGATGCATTGGATGGTGTAAGATATGGGGGGGCTGGAGGAATAGCAATACTATTTAATATAATAAAGGTTCTTGGGGAGCAGATTGGGGAGGGCAGGAATAAAGAGAGCTGATAACAGTGCAAGAAAAAAGTAAATGTTTTGAAAGTGATGGTAGCAACAATTGTACAATCATGCTTGATCTAATTGAACTATAGATTGGAATAATATCTGTAGCACTCTCAAAAGAATAGAGGAAGGAATGAAAGGCTTGATCCCTGCTCAATACTTACTTACTCAATACTTATTACTGCTTAATCTTCAGTGAAGGCATCACTGAAAATATGGGTGTTATAGCAAAGTATGGTGGAGAAATCAGATGGTGCACCACGATCACAAACAATAGTATTGGAGTTGTAATAGCTTGTCTTAAAGCGAGCAGCATGTAAGTGGGCTTTTATCTAAGTCCTCATGGAAGCATGTCAGCCTGAATGATCCAAGGGTCAAAAATAATAAAACTTATGATCTGAGCAAGTACATGTACTGGAGCCTACATTTTGAGTACCTCATGTACAGAAGTCTATAGATGACAGTGAAAGCCCCAAGCCCATCTGCAGAATTCTTATGTGGATAAAGGCTTCATTGAATCTCTTCTGAAAACTGACCTGGGCTATGAATAATCTTGCTCTCAGACAGAGGGCAATGGAAAGGGCATTTCCTATACCACATGAAAAGGACAATGGAAAGGGGAAGTCTCCCTTGGGGCATCACCTGAGTGTGTCTTGATAGAGATCACAGTATAAGGGCAGAGTGACATGATTCAGGAGCAGTGGTCTTTCCATTCCTTTCCAGTCGTGTCCAGTCATGTCCCATACTCCATTTCAGGAGCCTTTTGTGTATCCTGGGATTTCTATTCGAAGTTAGTAAGATGGGTACAAATGGGAAACACCTGGACACAAAAAAGATAATTGCCTTTTGACCAGAACTTCTGCAGGTGGCATTAGTCCCTGCTGTCAAAGATTCTCACTGAGTATCATGGCAAGAATAACACAACTCCGCAGTACAGATAATCCAAGGCTCTCTGATAAGGGAGCAAGGCAAGTTTTCATGCCCTTCTTATTAGGCCAGATGTTGGAGCAGAATTGGGCAGTTTTCTCTTGGGGCTTCCTCAACTTTCTCCAACATCATGTCCCTTCCATCTCTTAATCTTCCCAGCCTAAACATTCCTCTAGGATTGAAGTATCAAGAGGCTACCTCCCCCCACCCCTTAATCCTCATACCTCCTGTGTTAGTGAGGGTTGACTAGAAAAACACTCATAAGGACTCATATGTGTATAAAAAAAATCTTCATATACAAGATCAAGTGAATATTGAGAAAACATCCCAGCCCAAGCCAGATCAACTCTATAAATCTGATAATTGGCCCGGATGTCTGATATCAATCTATATATTCCTGTTCAGACTCACAAAACACATGCAATGATGCTGAATGCAGGAAGATCACAGGCCAGTGGGTGGAAAGTCTTGTGGATCCAGTGGCAGGTCTCCGTGCGGCTCCTTCAGCTCCAGGGCTCTAGTGTAGCTCCAAGTGTCTTGTCAGCAGGCATGTCTCACAGGGAGTGAGCTTGTATCCCGCCTGCAGCGAGCTATTTATCTCCTTAGCACCTCCAGATGAGATCATCAAGCTGCCACCTGATCCATCCTTTCACTCTTAAGTCTCAAATTGACAACAAATTATGTCACTACCATACCTCCCTCAATTTATCTAGGAAATTTACATGTCTGCTGCATAATCCCTTTCCTGGGGAATGGTAGAAAAGAGAAGGGATAGAAGAAATGATGGGAGAACGGGCATAAACATTAATATTTAAAATATTATCTAGTCATGGAAGCAGTTCAACAGCCCATTTTCCCATGGATGCATGAAAGGGAGTAGAAAATAGCTCTGGTTACTGTTTTCAACCACATTCTCACAGCTTGCTAAATCTAGTAGAAAGAGACTATCTTCCAAACTTATTTCAGTTGAAAAGTTGAATTGAAAAATAATTATGTTTAATTCAAAGAATAGATACTAAAATAGAAATACCTCTGTGGCAGCTACAGGAGAGTGTTTGGCTAGCTAGGTGGCTGGTTAGCCTCAGGATTTTCCTGAACACTTTCTCCTCATCTCTCCTTGTCATCTTGGTTCCAGATTCCTGGGTCAGGAATGAAAACTCCAGAGTAGTACTCTACTGATCTTGTCCCTGAAGCAGATAGTTGAACTAATATCTTTGAAGTGATCAGAATTGTAGCTTCTCCTTAACCTGAAATTCCTTTCAAAATGCCTTCTGGCATTGTTGCTGTCTAGCTGATCTGTGATGGTTCACCCAAAATTGAGCCAAGAAGGCATGGTGGTGGATGGAATTCAGCGAGCACCAGAAAGGTGGTGAAGTCTTATTTTATTGAGGCAAAATCAAGTGTGGAAACATACTAAAGAAGGATGGGAGTGATGATTATATACAGCACCCTAATAGCAGAGCCTTCAGGTTTGGTTTATCTGTTCTGAGAGATTCCTCCTCAATTCCTTAGGGCTAGGACCAAGACAGTTTCCCCGGTTACCAATGTGCACTTACTATAGCAAATGATAGCGACGAGAGGGCATGGATGGCTTAGCAGAGAAACTCAACGTGCGGGTTATGTATCTATTTTAAGGATCTTCGACTACAAACACTAGAAAATGAATTTGAACTTGTTTTTTTTTTTTCTCAATCTGCCATCGGTTGGAGGATCTAAGGCATCAGGAAAAAGTGTAACTTATTTTAGTCTTCATTCCAAAAAGCCAAGGAAGAGAATAATTGGCCTAGACAAAGATCAATAAAGAGTATCTAGCATGAGGAAGGATTTTGTAGGTATTGAGTGGGAGGTGACCAGGAAATTGACCTTGTAGGGGTGGGGGATAAAGAGGCAGTGAGACTCCTCCAGGACTTGGAAACTAGTTATGCCAGAGAGCTAAGTTCATGGTGTATTAGCTAGTGATATCGGGCCTTGTCTTCTGGTGCTGCCACAGAATTATGCTAGGGCCTGGGGCAACAATTTTTCTCCAATATCTGTCACATCAGATCGAAATAACACAAGGGAGTCTTATAGGCATTACTTAAAGAGGCAAGGCCAGCGCTTCATTTTAGAGTGCAATATTATCCAACATGTTCATGTTTGTGACCCTCCTCTTTCCTGGACTTCTACGGGTTATGCTCCTGTGTAAAGGGAAGTATGTCTATCTGGTAAGGGTTCAAGTTATTTCTCTTCTTAAAACAGTTAACACGTGCCCCTGAATCTCATGTCTAGGTGAAGTATTTGCAATCAACATTGTCTTGCCCTGTGAGGACAAAGCCATACATGGTAACTATAGTTTCTGATGGGCCAATTCCAGTCAGGCCAGTTCAGTAAATGATTGGAATATCTTGGAAATGCAATGGAGTACAAACAAAGGCCTTTGGTGATTAAGTTTGAGTTTTCTTTATAAACATAATGCTTCAGGTAAGTGTAAAACAATTAAACTAGAATATGTGGCGGTTAGCTGCTATCAAATTGGCTCCACTCTACAGCACAACAGAACGAAACAATGTCCAGTCCTGCTCCATCCTTACACTTGTTCCTGTGCTTAAGCCCACTGTTGCAACCAATTGTCAAGCCATCTTGTTGAGGGCCTTCCTCTTTCTCACTGCCCCTCACTTAACAAGTATGATGTCCTTCTCCAGGGACTGGTCACTCACTTCTCACAATATGCCCAAAGTACGTAAGATGAAGTCTTGCCATCCTTGCCTCTAGAATATAATATTTTAAATTTTTGTAATCACTCTTACTTTGACAGGGATATATTATCATGTTTTTTATAACATGTATAGATTCAACTGCCTTGTGGATTAAATCGGCTTCTATAGACTGGTCAGGAAACAGTTATATTATCACTTGGAGTAAAAGAGTACAATTATGTTTCAACGAATTGACACACCTGCCATGTTCACCTTTGAAATACGCTTTGGGGACTGTCATTGCTCCCATTCAGCCAACCTACCTTTCTTCCTCTTGTTGTTTCTCTCTTCTGACCTCCCTGTATTTTTCAATTTCTCAAGCTCAAGAAATGTGGAAGAGAAAGACTCTTGTTTCCACAAACATACCTTGAAATTGGACTCTTGCTGGAAAATGGACCCTGTTTCATAAATGATATTTGGATCCACTGGCAGGATGTGTTTAAGTATTTTGTTTCAAAATTTTGATTGAAAATGAAAGATACTCTATGAAATAATACATTTTCTTGGCACAGCTAAACACCTGGATTCTGAACAGATTGAATTCATGCTTTAAGTTAAAAAAAATTAGTTTTGTGCCTTTCTGTCAAAAAAAATGAAAGAAGTTCAGTAAGTGGATTGTACCTGTCATCTGGGAAAGACTCCAACAGATGGCCTCAGAAATATTAGTTAGCAAAACAATCATCAATATTAAGGTTGAGTAAAATATTCTCTGAATTATTTAAGTGATCACACTGAGTATTCGAAAAGTCTTTTGTTATTGTTGTTTTTCTTTTTGCACTTGATAATTCCAAAGAACTTTTAAGGTTCTCTGACCAAACCAGTTTTCTTCTTTTATTTTTTAAAAAATATTTGTAAATTGGACAAGCACAAAATAATACAATGTTCATCACAATATTTTTGTATTAGTAACAAAATTAAAATAATCTACAGATTCATAGTAGGGTATTGGTCACAAACATTATGGTAATCAGTGTAATGACAGACTCCACCAAGCTGAATGAATATGTAGCTCTATATTTGTTTATGTAGAATTACTTTTATGTATATTAACCAGATATTAAACATGCCCCTGAACTGTAGAGTGTGATCCAAATAATATTTAAAACTCAAACAGATAAGTAATTTCTTGGATATATACATCACACACACACACACATATCCATACATGCAGAGAAAATATCTCCTAAAAGCAGCATAAAGAGTACAAGAGAAATGCCATTTTAGGATCTCTTACTCATAATTGAAATAAGTGTTGGACAGATCACTTACATGTTACCTTTCTCCTTTCGCAAAGGGATTAAAATACACTCTTTAGGAATTCATAAATGTGAATGACCACCATACATAAAGTAATGATTACTTATGAGAAATGATCATAAGCAGGGTTGTTGCCCTTTTGATGGCAGAGAATACTGAAGCTTGGGAAAGCTAACTTGTTCAAAATTGCCCTCTGGGTCACAACAGGCTGATCTGCAATTGACAATGGGGATGCACAAGACTGGGCAGCATTTTGTTCCATTGAGCAAGGGCACATCCTGAGTCAGGGGGCCAAGTCAATGGCAACTATCAACAATCACCACTTAGCTCGAGCAGTCTATGCACAGGTCTAGCTGACATTGGAGAAAGGAGGGATTATAGTTGGTGAAGAAGTTAGAAAAGTGGCAAGGATAGAAATATTTCTCTTACAGCCTCTGCAGTTTGTATGGGCTACTTCTGGGACTTGGAGTCCATCAAGAGCTATGTTTGATCCTGGCTGTCTCTATTGGACACTCTTAGACAACAGAAGCCTATACTTAGGGCATTGGCTATTTGGCTATAGATATGTAAATAATTTCTGAAAAATTCCCTATAGTCATCTAACTGATAAGCTGACTGGAAAAGGTATATTGCCAAAGTGTGGAGAAAGAGGATGGAGTGACAGCTGTATTGGCCATCAGAAGATCCCCAGTCAGCTCAGCTTCTAGTCCTTTGAGGAATCATGAGTTTAGCAGGTCCATGACTTCCTAGTAAGTTAGAGTTAATGCAGTATAACCCAAAACCCATTGCCCTTGGGCCAACTCTGACTCATAAGTACCCTGTAGGGTAGATTAGGATTGCTTCTTAGATGTTCTAAGCCATTGGCCAATATATGGTGCCTTGTCTCCAATAGCCAAGATTCATAGGTCCAGGAACCAAGGGATGGAAGCCAGAGTGGCACCACTGACTATAATTCTGAGTGATCCACTTGCGGCATTTTTGCTTCCTTTCCCAGCAACACTATGGAGGTCCCAGTTCTGAAAGAAGGAACTCTCCCACCTGGAAACACAGTACTGATTCCACTGAACTGGAAGCTGAGAATGTCCCCTGGCCATTTTGGGCTCCTCATGCCATTGGATCAACAGGTCAGTAAGGGTGTTACTGTACTGAGTGTGTGATTGATCCTGGTTACCAGGATAAATTGGACTGGCGGTATACATGGAGGTAAAGATGAATATGTCTAAAATTTAGGAGATCTTGTAGGCTGTCTCTTAGTACTACCATGCCCTGTGATTAAAGTAAATGGTAAACTACAGCAA
This sequence comes from Tenrec ecaudatus, assembly GCF_050624435.1. Classification (NCBI taxonomy): domain Eukaryota; kingdom Metazoa; phylum Chordata; class Mammalia; order Afrosoricida; family Tenrecidae; genus Tenrec; species Tenrec ecaudatus. The sequence goes on from NC_134538.1 coordinate 68,626,210, forward strand.
CCCAATCCTGACAGGACATCTAATGACTCAGACTCCTCAGGAAGAAAGGTCTGGGTCACCCCACCAGACTAAGAACCATGGCCAGCTAAGGTGCTGTCTGATAGCAAAGGAAATACAGAATGGGTAGTGGAGGAAGGTAGTTCTACCATGTGATCAATGGCAAAAGTGAGGTTTGTGATTGTCAGTATGTCGTCTTTATATGTGGTTATTGAATATCTTTCCTTTGTTCATGTATAATATACTAGATACAAATGGTTCAATATCCTTTCATTTATAAGTATGCTAGTATAATTTCATAATGCCTAGTGAAAGCATAATTTCATCAATGTCTGGAAATTATATAAGACTAAAGCATTGTGTACTAGTGTTTAGTTGGCAAGGCATGGACTGTGTTAGCTAGGTTAATTGTGCCAACTAGGCCTCCATAGGAACATGGAGGAAGAGTTTATAATCAGGTCACAGCTTGATTGAAGGTCAACTGAGATAAATGCTTTCAGAGGCCAGCATCCTGTCTCTCTTTCTCCCTGGCGATGGAAGAGCATGCTGCTCCTTAAGCTATTACTTTGCTTCAACTGTGTGCTGCACCACATGTGGGCTGAGCCGACCCATGAATTGTGTCGCCTTGCTGTGTGCATTGCTAGAGATGGAGGTTCCTTCGAGACCTGCTTCTTCTCCACATTCTGGTGGATCATGTAGTCATGAGTACATGTCTGGAGTTCAAGACCCCATAGGGGCCTGCCTCACTCTGCTTCCTCTATATTGACTTGCTGACCCACCTTCTGTCTGCTGCCTGCAGGCCGACTAGTCCTGTCTTGCCTGACCTTGACCTTGGACCAGCAGCCCACATGAATTGAAGGACCTTCAGTATATTAACTGTTTCTAGAGAGTTGAACTGAGCCTTCTGTACTGCTGTGTGGACCAGTTAGCTGTTATATTTCTTTTCACTGTATAAACCTGTCCTTTTATATATAATCATAAGTGTCCTGATTTTGTTTCTCTAGAGAACCCTGCCTAACACACCATTTCTGAGACATTTTTGCAGGAGCTGAAAGCCTCATCCTCCTTGTTCTGCCATGAAGTAATTAATGGGTTTGAACTGCCAAACCTGAGTTTGGCAGTCACTATGACACCAACTCTGTACTGGAGAAGAAAGCCTCATCTTGCTCCTGCGGAGCTGTTGACCTGTGATTAGCAGCCTGACACTTAACCTACTGTGCCACAGTCTTGGAAACCACACAGAGGCAGTTCTACCATGTGCTATAGGGTCTCTATGAGTCAGAATTGACTTTATGGTGGTGTTCGGTTTAGGGTTTCTGCCATAAAGGTCCCTTTCCATACAGTATAAAACCAAAATAGCTCAATGCCATTTAATCAATTCAGACTCATAGTAACTAACCTTTATAGTTTCCACGTCTGGAGTACCAATGTTTTTCTTTGGTAGATTTGAACCAGTGATGGTGTGGTTAGCAGTTCAACACTACCTAGCAGAGCCACAGGGATCCTAAACACAACCCAACCCAACCCAACCCAATCAAACCAAACTAAACCATACCAGACCACACCAAACCACACTAAACCATACCAAACATAAACTCACTACCATCATGTTGACTCCAACTCATGGCAACCCTGTAGGACAGGGCAGGACTGCCTCTGTGAGTTTCCAAAACTATAATTCTTTTAATAGGAGCAGAAAGTCTCATCTTTCTCCCTCAAAGTGGCTAGTGGTTTCAAACCACTGACCTTGTGGTTGGTAGCCCAAATTAACCCCTACATCACCAGGGTTCCTCCAAGGAACCAAAAAGTCCACAACATGCTGTCATTGGCTACACCTTCCTCTGCACGTGGGAGGGCACCAGCAGTCAGAAACCACTAGATGACAACTTGTGGCAACAATGTGGAACCCTGGTGGCAGAGTCTAGAGTGGGTTATGTGTTGAGTTGCTAACCTCAAGGTCACCCAAATCAAGCCAAACTCACTGCAACTCTAAAGGCCAGGGTAGAATTCTTCCATGTGGGTTTCGGAGACTGTAACTCTTTATAGGATTCAAAAGTTTCATGTGTTCTCCTGTGGAGCAGCTGGTGGTTCTGAACTGCTGACTTTGAAGTTAGCAGGCAATGAATAAGCATTATACCAGCAGGACTACAAGCCACATTACCACCAGCTTCTACGCCACCAGTCACTCAGCAGGAGAAAGACTAAGCCAGCAGTTCTCAACCTGTGGGTCATGACCTCTTTGGGGGGGGGGGTCTAACAACCCTTTCACAGGGGTCACCTGATTCACAACAGTAGCAAAACTATAGTTAGGAAGTAGCAATGAAAACAATTTTATAGTTGGAGGTCACCACAACATGAAGAGCTGTATTAAAGGGTCGCGGCATGAGGAAAGTTGAGAGCCATTGGCCTAAGGTTTCTACTCTGATAATGATTTAAAGTCTCAGAAACCCACAAGGGCAGTTCTACTCTGTCTGCTAGGGTCACTATCATTCAGAATCAACTGGAGGGCCGTGAACAAAAAATTAAAAATGATATCAGCAACAATGATGGAGGTGTGTGTGTGTGGGGGGGGTTGGGAGAAAGAGAATGAAAGCCATTTCGGGCCAATATCCTGCATATTCCTGAGGACTGTGAGAGTTCATAATGTCCAGAAATATGGATGGAAGTAATACAGTGGCTATACAGATTTTTCTATCAACATATTAAATTAAAGACAAATTTACATTATGTTTTACCTATATTCACCTACCAAAAATGTTCAACAATATTTTAAAAAACAATTTAAATAATTGAGTTTTTAATTTAAAAACTTTTATGTCTAGGATGGACAATAACATCTTACTTTGAAGTGCCAGAAGTAGAAGTAAGTGAATTCCAAGGGAATTCACGGAATATTTCCATTATCTTTTCATTGCATTTTTTACCACAAACTTTTTGAAGCCTCCTCGTAATTTTTTGGATTATAAATTACTCATTGACTCTCTACTCTGAAGACTTGTGAAGAACGTATGGCGTTCTTCTCCGGGGGCTAAACTACAAATACGCTAGATGAAACAAGAAGAACAGCAATAAAACGAATAGTAACATTAACAATGACTGTGTTCACCAAAGAGGAACTCCATCGAACTGGAAAGCCAGAAGCACAAACGAGTCCCCTTATAACTTTACGAAGAGCGGCGAAAACTACATTTCCCAGCAGGCTTTGAGCATAAGGGTCCTCCTGCTTCCCACTTCCGGGCTTGTCATGTGACGCCCTGGCTGCACCATGGCGGAAGCGGAGGAGCAGGTAAAGGCTACAACTCCCAATGCCGAGGGGCGGGAAGAGTGGGGGGCTTGAGGAGGCGCTTAGCGGGTGGACAGAGGGCAAGCCGGTCCGCTCTGGTCGAGGCGGGGCAGCACAAATTCCTTTCGAGCATCGGAGAGGTGGTGTAGACTCCCTGCTCGATGGATGGAAGGTGGGCACCCTAGCAATGTGCAGACACACCCCTCGTGGGCCACCTTTCCTTTGGCGTGGTCTCGGGCGAGGCTCAGGTTTCACGTGCAGGCTCGTTGGGCCATGCCAGAGACTTACTGCCAGAGGGAAGTATAAAAGATGACTTGAATTTCGAGGTTAAATGATTGAAATTTAAATCGCTCTCCACTCCAATTAAGACAGTGAGGGCTGATTGCAGGGGCCCTAGTAAATATGGAGTGAGTTCCTCGTTGACCTACCGAAAGGCCAGTAGTTCGAAGGCACCAGCTTCTCCGCAGGAGAAAGATGAAGCTTTCTACTCCGTAAATGTTACAGCCTCGGAAGCCCACAGAGTCAGTTTCATTCTGCCGTACAGGGTAGATAGGAGTTGGAGTCAACTCGATGGCTACGAGTTTAGTTTTTAGCGATTCCGTAGATAATGTATTTTGTTAATTACAAAAGTCAATTGCATTCGGTGTGCAGCAGTTATGAAATGCACAAGTGTGGACAGAAATGCCCAAGCTCATTGCTGGTTCCTTTTCTGGTACGTGATTTTGGACTAGATATTTAACTTTTAAATATCTTATTCAAATTGCCATCAAGTCAATGCTGACTCATAGTGACATCTGCAGGTTTCTGAGACTGTAACTGTCAGTGGGAGTAGAAAGCCCGTCTTTCACCCGTCGAGCTGCTGGTTTTGAAATGCAGACCATGTGGATTGCAGACCACCGCATAACCACTACACCAGGGCCTCGTTGATTAAAGTACAGTAAAGCGAAATGTTTCAAAATATGGTGGCTTCAAAGTGTCATTGTTATACACTTAGAAATATAGGATAATAGTACATCCTCCCTGGGTAGTTTGAAATCGAAGGACTTCAGGGGCAGGTAACATGCTCAGAACTGTTAGGTTCATCAAATGTTAAACAGGATGATATATTGCTGACAAGACAAACAATGTCAGCACTTAGTCCAAAGGTGGCAATACGACACCACAGATTAGGGGAGACAGCAATGGGTTTATGAAGTATTTTCACATAGGCAATAATAGTAGCTGCAGATTGAGGCCAGAGCCTGGAAAAATACCTAAATGTTGCATTTCTCTTGCCTGTCAGTTGTCATTGTTTCTGAAAAGTGGTGTGATTGTTAGCTGTTTATCTCATAATACAAGGTGGCCTAGTTCAATATTTATACTGCTTTAACATACTTCATTCAAACAATGAAACTTTTTCTAGTATATATTTTACATATGCCAAATAAGGAAGACATTTGGTTTGGTTGACCATTGTCAAAGATTCCTAGAGGTGGCAGTGGGTAAATGCTCAGCTGCTAAGTGAAAGGTGGGCTGTTAGTGGGCAATTTGGGCCCACCAGCTGTTCTGCAAGAGGAAGACATGGCAGTCTGCTTCCTTCAGGAGTATAGCCTTGGAAACCCAGAGGAGTAGTTCTTCTCTACCGCAAGAGTTGGTATGAATTAGAATCAGCTTGATGGTCCTGGGTCTGGCCTATTACATTCACAGGAGGATCACCCACCTAAAACTAACCCCCTATTTACGTTTTGAGCACTTCAAAAGAAAATGCAGTGTTGTTCCCAGGGCTGATAAGAGGAGTGGCATTGCTTTACATACTGTCTTCATTTCATATTGAAATATCATTGTGGTTTGATTTAAAAACCACATAAACATAACCTTTTCATATTCTTAGAGCATAATTGAAATGAAATAATTGCTTTTGTTACTTATTGCTGGCTTGAACAGATGCAGAGTTTGGGAAAACTGTTGTAAAAAAGACATGTAGAAAGTTGGTGATGGAGATAGAATACTTTCCACTTGTGCGGCTCTTGTCAGTGACATACCCCATTCAGAATACTCATGGTTCTCACAAAATAATCTTGTGGGATCAATGTTTGTTCTGATATGTGTGTCAGATCAAGCATCTTAATGTTCCAGACCTCCTAGTGGCGCCCCATCTCATGTTGAGGAAAAGCCAAAGTCAGAGGAGACCAGTGTGGCCCTGTAGCGAGTTACCCCACTGGCCCCTGTGCCCTTTCTCCAACCTCATTTCCCAATACCTTCCCTTTTCTCTCGGCTTTTACTCTGCATCAGCGATACTGGCTTTCTTATGGTTTCTACAGCAAGCTAGGCATGTTCCTACTTCAGCCATTGCTTACCTTGTTCCATATCTGTACCCCAAGTGTTAGCAGGTCCTCGCCCTCACTTCTTCCCAATCTTTGCTCTAGGGTTAACCTTTTTGCGTGAGCCCTTCCCCGACCTTTTCTTGAAACCTCCATTGTGGTTTATTGTTCTCAGTAGTGTTCATCAGAGAAAGCCTGACATAGTGTTCTATTTTTTGTGTGTATTCGCTTCTCTCCAATAGAATGTAAGCTCCACGATACCAAAGATTTGTTTGGTGCTGTGTATTGGATCATAGTTGTTACATGTTATACAGATTTGTGCTGATGAATGAATTGTGCAGATGAGATAACCAAAATTCAGAGAACTTAAGTAACCGGCTTAGATTCATATTCACAATAAACTACTAGTCCATCTCTAAGCTCAGTAGGACTTAAAATGAATAAATTTGTGCTTTGTGAAATAGAATTAGCCCTTACCAGGTTAATCATTTTCCTAAAGTTTATTGTTCTGCCTCTGACTCTTTATAACAGCCCTTTAGGTTTGGAAGGTGGTACAAGTGGCTGTACAGATGGTTGGTTCTTGCTTTCCCACTTACACGTTGGCACTGAACAGCCCTGAGGAAGAAATCTGGCAGTATGCTTCTATAATTATTTTTGGAAAACCCTACCTCGCTGCTATCTAGTTGATCCCAACTCATAGCAACCCTATAGGTTGGGATAGAGTTCCTCCCACGAATTTCTGAGACTAACTCTTTACTGCAGAAAAAAGACCTGTCTTCCTCCAACAGGGAGGCTGGTGGTTGTGAACTGCTGACCTTGCAGTTAGAAGCTTACTCCATAGTGATTACAGCCGAGAAAACCCTGTGGAGCCCCACATGAGGTCACAGGGAGTCAAATGGACTTGATGGCAGTGGGGTTCCATTTAGCGTAGCCCTTCTTCTCCCCAACTGTGGAAAAGAAAAAACACGTGTCCATAAGTTGTTGTTATATTTGTTCTTTAAAAAAGAATAGTTAGTAAATAATTTGACTTGTGTTATCAGTCCTTTGGGGGGAAAAGTGATTAGCCTTTTCTCAGTCTACTTTATTTATGTACTTTTGCAAATTACAATTTACTGAGGTTTGACTAACATAGGAGGTCTCAATTCAATTATAGAAGTTTTTTGAGAGGTAAATTGCACAAAATTGGAGTAACTGTACTTGTTAATTGTTCCGAACTGCCATCTGAAGTCCTTTAGAAATTACAGCAATTATTTTTTTCCTGTGTGTTTTTAAGAATTGAGATACATACTAACTAGATGGCAAGCTTTTCCTAAGTTAGTCCCACTTACTGTAAATGAGCTCACTCTCCGAGATGTACAACACTCCAAGTTGAGTGTAGTGCTAAGCAAAGCAAAGCTAAACCTCTTCATTAACTTCCCTGCGCTCTGTATTCTTTGATTGCTGTTTCCTCCTGCCCCTTGATTTTAGGAAGAACCAACATAAGAGACCTGCCCTGAGTGAATTAACATTTACAAAGCAGTTCACAGATTTTCAAACTGAATCACTCATTGGCTATTACTGAGATATATTTTTTAATCATTAGGAAATCCTTGCCTCTGCCGAGTATGATCAGGACGGTTCACCAGAATAACCACATATACAGTATGTAGCACATACAAAGAACTTAACAGGCATTCTGGCTGGAGTTCTTTCTCTTTTTTTAGTTCAAGTATTGTTTGTTGTCATTTAGGAGTGTTTTCCAGTCCAGTCTGTTGGGGCACCCAAAGTCCACCTTCAGCATTCCCTGGGGACCTCGCCGCTCCGTTCCCTTGCTGTTCTGTTGTACCCCCTTAGTGTTTTGCCTCAGTGTGGCGGGATCAGATTGGGTGCAGTTCTCACACTGTGTCTCTGGTGTTGTCCCCTGTAGGGCTATGGGTCAGTGAGGGGCGTCATGTCTCATAGTGGGGCTGGCCATGTAGTCCTCTCTGTGGACTGGCTGCTCTAATCGTGAACATCGCCCTCAAGGCCTCAGGCTGGAATTCTTTTAACTGGCAATTTTACTTAGCTTCAAAACAATTTATAGTTGACCTTCATAATCACAGATGCCCAATAGTATTTGTTGATATCACTCTTACGGTTCACACTGTGCTTGTCTATTTGTCTTGTCTCCCCTACAAGCTTGCTGAGTCCTCAGGAACGGGGCAGGGAGCTTACTCATGTCTGTAACCTTCACAAGGCTAATGCGCTCCATCTACCAGCTATTTAATATAACCATTTACATGGCTTGTTATGTGCTTATTATATGGTCTTCTGAGTCGTCAAATTGGAAATTTGGGCCATCATAGTGTATGATCAAGTCCTTAGGTACTCAGCTCCTGAGCAAGATGTTCGAGGTTCAAATCCATCCAGAGGTACCCGGGGAGAAAGGCTCGACAATCTGCTTCTGAAACAAGCTGGCCACTTAGAAGTCCGTGGAGCACAGATCTGCTCTGACACATGGGGTCGCCAGGACTTGATGGCAAGGGATACTGGAATAATTTGTGTTACATTGTTTCTATCTTTTTGAAAACTGGGAAGCGACTAATCAGATGTTATCGATCTCCTATTTGCTATATTTCTTATTCCTGCCAGATAGTTTTTCACCCTGTAGCCTGCTGTTCGTTAAAAAATTTGATCAATCAGAGCATCGGTTCCTTTAACAGTAACAAGCGTTTCTACAAGGAATTCTTCCTCAGTGTTTCAGATATTAGGGAACTTTGAGTCTCACTGTGGCTACAGATTGTATACTCCTGGCATCTTCCTAACCAGGTTTCATTCCCGTGTTCATAAAATAAAGACCACATCACCACATTTTGAGTGTTTCCATTTCCTGGTCAGTGATTTGGAGATTTTGTTCCCCAGGAGTCTTGTGAACATGAAATGAGACAAAGTATGGAGCGTGGCTAGGTTGAAGAGGTGGCACTATAATTAAGAAGGCACTAAGTCATCCGAGCGTGGGCCTGGCCCAGGTATTCACAGTTCTCTTTTCTTTCAGGCTGCACAAGACAAACCTTTCAAAAACAACCTCAGTAATGAAGAAAAAACAAAAGCGGGATAGGAAGTACAAAGACAGGATGAGACAGATTTTTGGAGGGTCAACTCTTGTCATATAACAGAAATGTAGTCATAAGTTAGTTTTAGAATGGATTGCTTAGCTCCACGTTTCTTCTCTTCTGTGGTGGTGGTGGTGGTGGTGGTGGTGGTGGTTGGCTTCAAGCTAAGAATCCTCGCTGATCATTAGTCGTTTAGTTTCCATAGCACCCACATTACTACCTTGGTGGTGGTGGGGTGTGTGTGCTTTCATCAGACCTAGGACTTTTGTACACCATGAATTCATGGCTGCTCTGTCACAAGTGCCTTTGTTTCTTCTAAAATCTTAGTTCTCCCCAGTGTTCACATTACTAAATACTTCTGATTCCAGGCTCGTATTTTAGATCGACCTTATCATAATCTCTGAAAAGGGAATTCAAATGACATATTTTTAGCCAGTTCCCCAGATTCAGTTTAGTTGATGCTGCTACAGGGTGAGAGCTGTGAGTGACACTTTATTGGGCCACAGAGTTTGTACTGTTCCCACACTGGCAAGGGTTTCTCTTTAGTTGCAGAATAAGCTGAATGGAGTAACTTGAGTCTGGTGGACTAAGCAGGGTTGAGAACCTGAGTCAATTCCTACTCCTGCTGGTTAAGTTACTAACCAGCTACTGATCCAAAGGCTGACTGCTTGAATCCACCGAGAGACAGGGTAAAGCACAGGCCTGGCGAATCTCATTCTGGAAGATAAACCCCAAAACTCAGCTACTGCCATGGAGTCAACTTTGATTCTTAGCAATGGACTGAGAGTTGATTTTGACTCTTAACAATCCTGTGTACTCTGCTAGAAGGAGACTTAGTGGCGTCGTGGGTTATGAGTTGGGCTGCTCACTGTAAAGTCAGCAGTTCAGAACTACCCGCAGCTACATAGAACGATGAGGTTTTCCACTTCCGCAGAGTGGCAGTCTGGGAAGCCCACGGTGGTAGTTGTGCTTTGTCCTGTAGGGTTGCTGTGAGTCGGAACCACCTCGATGGCCGTGGGTCTTTTGAGTTATGCAGGGTTTACTGTGTGCTACACGGTGTCTACTACCTAGGTACACCATAGAATGTGTAGGATTCCTGAGCCTGTGAATCTCGGGAGCAGACAGCCTTTTCTTTCTCCTGTGCAGCCCTTGATGGGTTTGAACCACCAACCTAGCAGGTTAGCAGACCAACACCTGTCCCACAGCTTCCCCAGGCCTGTTGGAATTTTCTTTCCAGTGCATAGTTCTAGCTACCCGGCACTCAGTTTCATGAGCGGGATGCGACTCCACGGAAATTGGTTGTTTCTCTTCTTATTTTTTGCCTGCTCCCAGCCAGGTTCTCTTATCTCTCCAGGAGCATTGAGTGCTCTAAACTGAGCCCATCATCCTTTGAAATTGAGGTTCTGTGAGAACATGGACATCGAATACATACCACACGGAACACGAGAAGGCTCTAAAAAAACGTTTGTGGCAAACGGAAAGGAAAAGACAATGGGATTTTCTTACTTTCTCTCCCCCGCACTCCCTGTGCCCATGCCTGACACTGGGACCTGATGCAACGCCCTTTTCCACTGGGGTGGCACACTGTTTGTTAGGAGGAGAGAGACGGTGGCAATGTAGTGTGGTCCTTTTCTGACCTCTCTCCAGGCCCAGAAGGACTCCCTGGGGCCAGGACTCTACTCTGTTTCATTGTCTAGCACAGAGCCAGGTCATTCTCAGCCAGATTCGCCTCTTCTTTCCAACAGTGTTTATACCCACCATGACCTAGAACCGCTCAGCTCACCGGGGACCTGACTTCCCTTTCCCTCTGGGCTGGCGACCTTCCTTCTTGCACCTCTGGGCCTCCGAAGCCAGCTGTTCTCATCTCCCAGGCCCCTGGTCTGGGCTTGTGTTCATGACATCATTAAAGGTGGGGCTGGTTAAATCTGGTGGGCGTGGCCTCTGAGAGCCCACTTAGCCCCTCCCCAGCTGCTCATAGTCTGGGACTATTCTGTTTGAATTTGTACTGTCTGCGTGTTGCTGCTCGGAACTCTGGCAGTGTAGTGGGTTAGGCACTTGGCTGCCAATTAAAGGTTAATTCTAAACCACCAGCCATTTCATGGGTGAAATATGAGGCTTTCTACTCCCAGAAAGAGGGGCAGGTCTTCTCTGCCCTGTAGGGTCCCTATGAGTTGGAATTGACTTCATGGCAGTGACTTTGCTTTGGTTTGGGCGTTTGTTGCTGTGGGTCTTTAGCCGTCCCTCTGTCACTGTCCTGTAGCCGTGAGCTAATATTGGAAGCATCTGTCCAGAGAAAATGCATTTGGTAGTCTGGAGGTATTTATAAATGTCAATGTAGTCTATAGAAGGGGGAAAGTGTTACTACTTTTGATCTAATATCTGCAACAATATATTGTTACTCAGGATAGACAGTAGTGGTGAGGACCGTAGAGAAAACAGCCTTGGGCTGGTCCACAGTGACTTTAAAATGATGAACTCTGAGGATCTATAAACCTAATTGCCCTACAGTCTACTCAGAGTCCGGGCAACTCCTTGTGTCACAAAATAGAGTTTTTGTGCCAGGCTTTTTTCTGTGGTGCCACCAGGTGGCTTTGAAGCACCAACCTTTCAGGTGGTGGTTGACCATAAACTGCACCACCCAGGGCCCATATATTAGGACGAAACCAAACCTGCTGCTGTGGAGTCGGTGCCGACTGGGAGAGACCTTGTAGGACAAAGTGGAACTGCTCCACAGGTCTTGAGAGACTGTAAGTCCTTATGGGAACAGAAAGCCTTGTGCTTCCTTGAACGAGTGCTAGATTCGATCTACTAACCCTACAGTTAAGCAGCCCAACAAGTAACCCTCTAGGCTAGTGGTTCTTGATTTTCCTAAAGCTACCACCCTTTAATACAGTTCCTCATGTTGTGGTGAGCCTCCCAACCATAAAACTATTTTTGTTGCTACTTCATCACTGTCATTTTGCTACTGTTATGAATCAGGCGACCCCTGTGAAAGGGTCATTTGACCTCCAAAGGGGTCGCGACCCAAAGGTTGAGAACCCCTGCTCTATACCATCAGGGCCCAGATAGTTAATATTAATTAGTGTGAGCTGAGCGGAATAGGAAGAAAGAGAGGCTGTGAGAGGCCAGATTTAGATTCTGTGGTTTGGGATTGTAGAAGGAAATGAAATATAGATCAGACCATGAAAAAAAAAATGCTTTAGAATTAAAAAGTCATTGATTCAAAACTTTTTAAAGCCTCAAATCGGCAGCATGGGAATATGAGACATTAGAATAAAGCTTTCTAATCGAAGTTGGAGTGAATACTCTGAGGGCCTCTGCGGAATCTTGGAGCAGATTGGGTGTTTGGATACCTCTGGGATAATGGCCAGCAACCCTGGGGGTGCAGTGGTTAAAGTATTTGGCTGCTGTCACAAAGCTGGTGGTTCAAACCTACTAGCCACGGATGTGGCTGTCTGATGCTGGAACGATTACCGCCTGGAAGCAGTTTTCCTGGGTCCTTTAGGGTTGCCCAGAGTCAGAATCAGTGAGTTTGTGCAGAGAAGTGCAGTTTGACTCTTGGGCATTGGCTTGTAATCGCTGGTTCGGGACTTTTGATTTCAATGAGGAATATAATGAGGCATTTGCCCAATTACTCCATTTGCATATTTGAATGAATTCTAAGGAAAAACAAGGAAAATATTTTTCCTCCTTATGTTTAATACCATTTGTTCAGACCAGAGTTATCAAGTGTCCTATTAGAACTTTGGAGATAGGAAATAGGAATCTGTTGTTAAGTGCTGCCAAATTGGTTTCGACTCAGCGACAACTGAGAACAGTAAGAAACCCTGCTTAGTCCTGTGCCGCCCTCTCAGTTCCTGCTAGGTGTGAGCCCAGCTTTGCTGCTGCTTGATCAGTTCAGTTTGCTTTTCTGATGACGTCCCTCCTTGTCAAGCATGATGTCCTTCTCCAGGGACTGGTCCCTCCTGATAACTGTGTCCAAAGTCCTTGAGACGACGTTTCGCCATCCTTGCTTGTAAGGAGCAGTCTGAGCGTCCTTCTTCGTAGACCCCTTTCTCCTGGCAGTCCATAATGACCTCAATATTCTTTGCCACCCCACATTTCAAACAGATCCATTTGTTTCTGGTCTTGCTTATTCATTGTCAACTGCAGCATGCATTTGAAGCCACAGAGACCACCCGGCCTTGGATCAGACACACCCCAGTCCTCCAAGTGACATCTCTGCGCCTCAGTACTTGAAAGAGATTTTGTGCAGCAGATTTGCCCAGTCCAATACGAAATTTGATTTCTTGACGGCTGTTTCCACGAGCATTTATGGTGGATCCAAGTCAAATGAAATCCTGGAGGATTTCGCTTTTTGTTCATCATGATGCCATTTATTGGTTCAATTGTGGTGATTTTTGTTTACGTGGAATTGTAATTCACACTGAAGATTGTATTCTAGGTAGAGTTTATTGGTACAGTTGCCACAACTTTGTGTTGCTAATGCTACCAATTTAATAACGTGGGATAGCCGGGGATGGAAAAGACTTTAGAAGTCATTAGGTTCAACCTCAGTCTCAGTGTTCTCATGGCATGCTCGTAGGAAATTGGAAGATGGTGCATGTAAATCACTTAATATTGTGAACAATATATAATAGATGTTTGGTACAAAGTCAGCATGGTGACTTATTAATACTAAAATTCGAGCTTGTTTGAAGCAGAAGTGTCTGGATGGTCAGGGAACCAAAACTAGAAACGTGGGAAGATGGTGCAGAAGTGAAACAATTGAGAAGTATAGGTGTGGTGCTTGTGGGTAACTATCGTGGGAACCGGCAGGAAGCCAAGGAATTGGATTTTTGGTGTCTCTGTGTGAAATCATGTGACTGCTAACTGAAAGACTGTCAGTAGAATGATGTGGCAGACTGCTCTGGTTAAGATTTCCATCCATGGAAAACCCCAAAGGAGCCATTCTGCATTGCCCCGTAGTGTGGGCGCCGTGAGTCGGAGTCTACTTGATGTAGCAGGTTTGAGTGTGGGTTTCTGTACGGTCACTGTGTGCGGCGGAATCTCCTCAGTGGCGGTGGGCTGGGCATTTGTGTTGGTTGAGTGGTGTGCTAAGGACAAAAAGCTAATGGGGAGCAATTGTAGTGTCCAATTAATGAAGCCTTTGTAAGAATTACACTGACAGTAAATTCCACAGGCTATCTTGGGAAGTAGATATTCTAATATCCATCACAGTTAGTAATATAGCCAATGGAACTCTTAATCCCAAGTCATGTTTATCTCCGTTTTACAGACCTTTGAGGGTAGGGACTACATTGTCCAACCGCTGTGTTTTGAAAGATGTCTGCCCCACAGAATCAACTCACTTGAATGAAGCACAAATATTGCGAAACACTAGATTTGCGTTCATCTTGCCACAAAAGTTGCATTGAGTCAGTATGTTCATCTGCCCTTCTTTAAAATGCGCTCACCCCTCCCCTCCCGCCATTGTAGAACATATTAGTTCCATCAACAGTGTGCCCTTGCCCTCCACCCACCTTTTTGTTTGCTTTTTTTCTTTATCTCGTGAGTTGTAAAATGCTTACATTCAGTGTCAGCATATTAGTTGCCCCCTTTTATTGCTCCTGATATCTATAAACAAGCACGTTAAGTAAATCTTCATTTTGCTGACCTCTTTGAGTCCACACGGCATCAGCAGATTCTCTCTCGCAGTGGACAGGTGAGAGATTAGCAGGATCAAGTCAATTTTTCCCCTTTTTGCTTTGTTTCCTCCAAAGCAGCAAGATTCATTGTCTAGCTAGAGGAAAACAGTGTGAAATGGCAGAATTTGTCTTCAGGTTAATGGTTTAGCAAGTGGATGTAAATTATACAGCTTGTTTGCACAGTGGCTGATAAGTACCACTGTTGGGCAATTCCTTTTTCTTTAAAGCTGTTTAAGTGAGGCTGTTCTTTTGATCCAGCTAGACTATTAGTGTAATCATAAAGAGCATGCTAGGTTTTTGGTTCAAAAATGGGCTGATAGATTATTCGAGACTGCAATGTTTCCTTTCCTTCTAAGACCAGTGGTGACCGCATGACTGATCCCCATGATCAGTGAGGGAAAGTGCCTTTCACGTACTCAGAGGACAAGTCAAGTTCTTGGGGAAATGTGTGTTTCTGTGGTGTGCTTGAAAGGGGTTCACAGCAACAGTGGACCCCTATGACCCAGAGTGACCCAGAGTCTCCTCGGTCCCAACAAGAGGGACTTGGGAGAGCTGGACCCCATGGAGTCCTTTCAAGTCCAGTACCTTCAGAAAAGGGAAGGTGCATATTAGTGGCAGGGACTTGGTTTTTATCCTTTTGTCTATGGTTTTGACCATGTTCCAACTCTCTGCTTTGTAGGAAACCAGGTCGCTTGAAGAGTCTACTGATGAGTCTGAGGTAAGGAGTCTTGGGATGTGTAACTAACCACACTGAAGTAATGAAACATGGGGATGTAGAATGGTTTTTGTCTAGTATGCTTGAAGCATCTTTTATCTTCAGCTTGTATTAAGTTAATATTCCCAGCATGGTTAAGTAGGACCAGAGGGAAATGAGCTTTGGGGAAGAGCATGTCAGGTATCTTAAAAAATATTAAATTGATTGATTAAAAATATATATGTGAAAAAATAATATACATGAAAAGGAACAAGTTTTCCCTTCACTTTGAACACCATATACACATGAAGCATGTTAGCAGTGGGAAGTTGGTGTAAAGTTTAAAAGAGTGAACTTGCTACTTTAAAATTCTACGTTTTAGAATAATAGATTCTGTGAGATTAATCTTTGTTCTTTTAATGAATATGGTGTGCTCATAGGTATATCTGAGCCATTAAAATGATCATTTACATCATAAAATTAAAAAGTAGCTATCTTAAAAGCTGGTAAGGTGTTGGGTTGTATAAAGGAGTGTATCTATATAAGAAAGGACTTAAGACAATTTTCCCATCCAGGATGTACTTAAGAAGTAGATTTAAGTTTATCAAACCAAACCCACTACCATCAAGTTGATTCCAGCTCAGGTGACCCTGTCGGACAAAGTAGAATTGCTCCT
Organism: Tenrec ecaudatus; assembly: GCF_050624435.1. Classification (NCBI taxonomy): domain Eukaryota; kingdom Metazoa; phylum Chordata; class Mammalia; order Afrosoricida; family Tenrecidae; genus Tenrec; species Tenrec ecaudatus. The sequence goes on from NC_134538.1 coordinate 68,641,918, forward strand.
TAGAGTTTCTGAGGTTATAAATCCTTATGGGAGTGGATCATCTCGTCTTCCTCCCACAGAGCAACTGGGGGGTCTGCATCACACACCTTGTGGTTAGCAGACCTGAGCTTAACCCATAGTGCCAATGTGTTGCTTTATAACACAAATTAATTAGCATGTTGATTTTTACAGATTGATTAATAATAATAAGTGCATTTTTCTCTTAAGAGTTTTCTTTAGCTCAGGAATGAGAAGGTACCTATGAACTTGAAGTCCATATTGATAGGACTGTAACTGTGGTGGCTTCTTAAATTATGGTTGGAATGGCCGATAGTTACTACCGAAATTTTACTTGCTTTCTCAGGGGAAGACATGTTTATATATATATCCCTCTTGAGACTATGTCTATTTTCATTATCAAGTATCGTACCTTCTTGTACCATCTTTGGAGTAACTAGTACTGAGTTTGCTTGTTGGGATAATATCTGTTGATTTCTAATGAAACACACATCAAGACATTATCATTACCATATTATATTAAATTCATTTTAGTGTATCTATAAGTGTCGTGTCAGTACTTTGGTGTATGTAAAGTTTCATTTATGTTATGAATTGAATTTTGTCCTCCAAAAGTGTTTGACAGCTTGACCAAGCCATTAATCTCTAGTGGTAGGATTTGGCAGTAATGCATAATAGTAAAGCAGTTTTGTAATGGTGTAATTTAGGACTAATGAAATGATGATGTAATTATCCTCAATTTGTGATGCATTGCCAATCCTGGTCACTTGTATGTGTGTTAGGCCAGGTTGACTAGAGACACAAATTCAGAGACACACATATGTATGAGAAAGAACTTGATGTCAAAGAGTAATTGTATATTAAGAAAATCTCCTGGCTCAGTCCACATTAAGTCCATACGTCCAAAATTAACCTATAAGACCAATATTAGTCCCCAAGTCCTGCAGACTCACACAGTCACATGCAATGTTGCAAACTGTAAGATGATCATAGGCTGGTGGGGGCAAAGGTTTGTTGATCCAATGGCCGTAGAAGCATCTCAGTGCGGGCACGGGTCTCCACATGGGTCCTCCAGCTCTTCAACAGGAAGGTGCTGCAGAGAGAGAGCTCTTGCAGGGCTCAGCAAGTCTCCGGGTAGCTTGTCAACAGGAAAAGGAATGCAGAGAGAGCGTGGAAGTTCCTAGAATCCTCATGAGAAGGCTGTGACCTGACTGACAGGCCAGACATGAAGCCATGTGACTACCACAGTGCGTTCATAAGGCAAGATTAGGTTATGTTAATGAGAATAAGCGTTCTCCCCTGGGGAGGGGGGATAAGGTTATGCTAATGAGCCAGAAATATGTTGGATACAAATACTTGTCCAAGGTCACAGCCCTGGTCTAATTTAAGGGGACAATTTCTGGGTGTGGGCTGTCTACTTTTTACCAGAGAGTAAAGGAGAGACAAGCAAGCAGAGAGAGGAACCTGACTGTTGTCGAGAAAGAAGAGCTAGGAGTTAATCAGGGACTCACATCGTTTCCCTGTCTGTGAACAATCATGTTAGCACCGTTAACCATGTGTTCACCTGTCAGTTCATGAAGTGAGACGTCAGTCTTGCTATTCTAGTAGGAAGCGCACGGTGCTAGGTTTTTCGGGCATTCTTATTTTAGTGTGTGTTTGAGAGAAGAATATTGACTGCATTAAGTCTTCTATGTTTTTCATTAATTTAGAAACTACAATCCAAATGAAATGCAATGAATTGTTGACTCTGGTAGAGCAATTAGTGTATGTAAATGTGGTGTATACAGACATACGTCGGAGACCCTGCAAGTTCAGGTCCTGTCCACTGCAGAGAGGTGGATATTGCAATCGAGTCCATGTCCCAGGCATGTCTTTGGGCTGCCCAGTGCATGCAGGAGTTAAGGGTCTGGTTATTGCGGGCTGGTTTGAAATACTGTGAGCTTTAGGAAGTGAGCATACCTGTTGGAAAAATGGCACAGATTGACCTGCCTAACGTAGTGTCGCCACTCTCTTGGATTAAAACAAACAAGCAAGCAAACCACAGTATTTGCTAAGCACAGCAAAGCGTAGCCCAATGAAACGAGGCATGCCTGTATGTCCGTAGGTAAACCTTTGAGTGCGTGGCGACGGTGACTGAGCTCTAGGTAGCAGAGTGGTGCGGGAATACACAGGAAAGGGTTGTTCACCAGAAATTGCTTCTAAAAGAGTCCGAGTACATAAAAACTGAGTGTGTCTGGAACTGTAGGATTCCGGGCAGAGGATGAAAAATGCATGAGTCTTTTGAGAAGACTCCTGTGCAGAGACTCAGTCCTGGAAACACACGTATGTTCATCAGTTCATGAGGCAATCATGGGCGGCTTGGGGAAATAAGCCCAGACTGGGAGATTAGTGTGGAATCATAGAGCTCCATGTGTGCCAGCCTGGCCAGTTCGAACTGAACTCTGCAGCCATCTCTCGAAGCCAGCTGAAGGATGGAGTCCTTAGGGGGCGTTCTGGGAAGGAAGCTATGGCAAATGACCTGGATGGGGAGACCAGTGTCAGAAAAGCCCTTTGGGTGGTTCTTGTGGAAGTCCCTGTAAGGCGGGTCATTGACTGGGCACTAGCAGAAGGCAAAGAAACTTTTTTTTTTTTGATAATCAGTGGCTTTGAGATCAACAAATAAAATTTGCCAGAAGGAGCAGTGTGTTTATCTTAGAGCAGGCCACTTATTTCAGTTTATTTGTTCATTATCATCATTGTCCTCATCATTAGCAGCAGTAGCAGCAGCAGTCTTGTTAGCCAAATTTCTGGAACCTTTCACAATGTCGGGAGACACCTCAGAGCTGCTGGTAGATGCTCTTTGTTCCTCAGTGGTTTCTGAACTGGCTTTATCCACGTTACTAACTTGAGCATCTTCAGCCTTGTGCTGGGTGTTCTCCGGGTACATAAGCACAGCCATTGCAAATGGCCTCTGTGTTCCCCAAGTGGAAGACACCCGCTTCCAGACTTCTATACATGTTGCCGCGTCAGTCATCCTGATGGTTTGAGCTCCTGAGCCACAGACCTCAGCCATTCACTTCACTCTCTCCGCTTGAAGATCGCGCCCCGCTCACAGGTCAGGCCACCAGTCAGGACTGCTCTGGGGGGGGGGGCTCCTTTGAGTCAAGATAATTTTCTATATTCTTTACTTTAGGAGCAGCTATGGCATTAAAAATTAGTAAAGGCTTCTTCAGAAAAAAATCCTGCTCACATTTATCTCGTCTTACTTACGTAACATGATGGCCCATCTATCGCTTCTTACTATGATGAACAACAATACCAGTGGACAATGAATCGCCACATGGGTGGGCAGCTTGTTGCCGGTCATAACGACTCCCTTGAAAATCACCGTTGTGCTAGAGTGGAGCAAGCCCTCCTGAGCCCAGGGTTACACTGGCTAGCTTCCATACCTGAAACAGCCACAGTCCCGGTGGCAAGAATGTTGAACCTCACCCATGTTAATTTGCTGTCATTGAGGATATAGCTAGTTTAAAAGAGTCCATTGGATTGAATTCAAAGAAGTGGAGCTGCCCTTACTCCTACTTATTTTCAAGTTACTGGCCTGCAGTGGTTCTGTTCGCATGGAAATGCCATTCCCCTCATGAATTTAGAAATTCTGGTGAAACAGCGTTGCAATCTGGGAGTCCTTCATTTGCCCAAAGCTTCACTTTAACCGGAATTGCAACAGTAGAGAGAGCTTGATGTCATTCCCTTTGAGAAATGATTTGCTCTTTCAGGTCCTTCTCCAACTAGGGCCATTTCCCTTTGGTGTCACAACATGAGTCCTTTTGCAGACTCCCCGGCTCCTGTGGTCCTTGTCCCTTTGTGAATAGATGACTCTCCAACGGCACGCTCCCTGGCTGCTCCTCCAGTGCTTGCTGCTTCCTCATGTGGGACATGCACTTCCTTCTTGGCATGATCCTAATGGGTGCCGAGCTTTAGGTGGACAAACTGAAAACAAAAGAAAAGCAAACACATACTCTCTATGTATAACTCCATCACCGGCTAGTTCTAGGAAAGAGAGCAGAATTCCAGTGTGAGGTGTGTGAGACGCAAAGTCTTGCTCACAAGGGTTTGACTAACGTGACTCGGGATCACTGATCAAAGACAGTAGCACTAATACAACATAAAATAAGCAGACCTAACTTAATGATCTCATAGGTTTTCACATTTGACTGTTGAGCCCAGAGCAATTGCATATCAATTTTGCTGTTTCCCCTCCAATTAAAAGCCAGAGTTGAAGATGGCTGTGAGAATTATGGCAATACAAATTGAATAGAGACTCCTGCTCATCGTTACATGATGCTGTTTACTCCAGTGTAGCCTTCCCTTTGTGTATACTTCCAGTTAATAGATAGCACACAGTTTATCGAAGGGCATCAGTGGGTTCAATATGCCAATTGATGATGAAAAAGCAACAGTGTTATAATCATCAATTGAAATTAGTGGAAACAAAAGCAACTTTAATGGTTTATTTTACGGTGACTGAAGAACACGTAGGAGCTCAGGTTGCATAGTGTTTACGTGCTGGGCTGTGATCCGCAAGGTCAGCAGTTCGGAAGCACCAGCTTCTCCGTCGGAAAATGACAGGGCTTTCTACTCCCATAAAGTTACCGTCTCGGAAACTCACGGGCACAGTTCTACCCTGCCCTATAGGTCACTGAATCGGCATTGACCAGCTGGCAGTGAGCGAGTGAGTGGAGAACTACCAAACTTGATCCATGCCTAGACCACGGCTTACACCTTTATTTATACAAATATGATCAAAAGTAACACTTTGGACAATTGAATGAGGGTTAATGAGGCTGAGATTCGCTTCTGGAAGTGCCACAAGATGAGCAGTATATGCCTAGGCATGCTGTGCCAGCACTTTTAAGCATAATTGTATCACTTCTGTATGCGTGGTGTGTGCTATATTTTATGTGGGTGTGCTATTTTGGAAAAAGATAAAGTAGCATTCCACGTTATTTATTTCCGACATTCATTGAGCGGCACTTGGGTGCATCATTTTGCTTCCGAACACGTGTGCATATGCCTGTCACTATTGAAAGTCCTGGTCAGGAACACTGTAGCTTAATTTTGATGAAAAGGGAGAAAAATGTGGAACATAATTTCAGAATCTTAAACACTGTATCTTACTGGATCAAACGGCTCTCATGATGGTGGCTTTGAGCTGCTCTTTACGCTGAATTGTAACTATCCCCGGAAGAGACCTTTAAAATAAGCACCAGTTTAGCCCAGGAAGGAAAAATCACCTCCCTAGAATATTGCATCTTAAAAAAAAAAAAAGCTAAATTAAAAATACAAAATGTATACAATGGACTTCAAAAAGTTTAGTGGGAAAAATATTCCATATTTCTACAAACTTTCTGAAGCCCCGTTGGGTGTATAAAAACCAGAGGATCAATAGCTATAAGCACAGATGAGAAGACTGTGGCATGACGACACAGTTCATGGAAGTGAAACAACTCGAACAGAAAAACCAGAATGTTGACATCATCTGAAGACTGTAACCAATGTCACCAGTCACTGTATCTAGAAACTGGAGCTAAAGCGTGTTTTTCTATGTACACTTTCAAAGAAAATGAAACTAGAATTTAAAAATAGAGAATCATTTGAAAAATAGAAACCCCCTTTAGCCTCTAGACTATACAAACCAAACAACAAAAATGTTTTGGGGTCTCAATTTGGCCCTGTGGCCTATAGTTTGCTGATCTCTGACTTAGAGTATCATCTAGTTTCCCATATTCCTCTAAATCCGTATACAAGCATAGAAAAAGGCAAGAAACCTTTATTACCGTTCCTTAACAAATACTTAGCAAGACAGTAACATGAAAGCAAAACAAAAACAAAACACATTCATCTTTATATACTATGCTAGGTCTCTGATGTAATGAGACACAGAACGTTTTCTTCACACAGCTACGGAACCCAGAGTAAAATGGCATGTCTTTCCCCCGCATCTTGAACTCTAACAAAGGAATTAGGGGAACGTTTTGGTATATTTCTCAGCTTTATTTTATTCAAGTTTTTTTTAATAAATAGTTTTATTGGAACATAATCCAAATACCATACAATTCAATAGTTCAATCATATCAAGAAGAGTTGTGCAATCAATTAAAGAACGTTTTCATCTATCTTGTACTCCTTGTTATTAAATCTCCATCCCCCCAACCCCCTGCTACACCCCGAGAGAGCCATTAATCCAGTTACTGTCTCTGTGGACTCACTCATTCTGGATTTCATAGACCAAGAAACATACGGAAGCAAGAAACAGAGTCGAAAAAGCTAACAACAAAAACAAAAGAAAACAATTGAAAAGAAAACATTAAAAACTAGAACAACTTTTAAAATGGGTCAAGAGGAAGGTGAAATGATGAGGTGTTATACGTTAACATCTGCCATAATCCACTTTCCAATGCACTCTGTATGGTGATGAGGCTGTTCACACTCTGGCCTGTATTCAGAGAGAATTCACCCGAGGCTTAATCCATGTCTATCCCCGCCACCCTTTTTAAAAATAATTAAAGTGATAGAAATTTCACCTGGGTTGAAAAGGGGATCAAATCAGCTGTTACATTTCAACCTGGCTATATCTGCCATCATTGTGCCTACACACCCCTCTTTGTCTGAGAACGGGCTATTCCCCCTCCACTATGGTCAGAGGGGAATCATCAGAGACTTAATCGGTGTGTGGATCCTACAAGTGGCTCGAGGGCTTCCTCCGTCATCCATGGTCTTCTGAACACCAGCTGCTCACGTTTTAGTCTTCTGCTACCTTTAAGTTCTGAGACCCTCCCCACCTTCACGTTTGTATCATACGAGGGGGTCTCCCAACAAAATGGATCCCCCCTCCCCCCAAAAAAGCGATGTACGGTATTTAATTTTATTTTTTACACAACAGCCGTATCACCTTCAAAGTACTCTCCATTACCCTTAATACATTTGTCAAATCTGCAATTCCGTTCTTAGAAACATTTTTCACGCTCATTTGTTTTGTTGGCTGACAGCACCTCCTCGTTTTTCTTCACCTTTTCTCTGTCCTTTCATGGAAACAGAAAGAAGTCACATGGAGTGGGGTCAGGTGAGTAAGAGGTGCGGGGCAAGAGAGGCATGCTGTTTTTTGCCAAAAATGCACACTGAGATGGCTGCGTGAGCAGGTGCATTGTTGAGCATTGGCGGCCAAACCAAGTCCCCCGTCTCCCACAAATCAGGCCTTTTTTGTTGCACACTTTTAATGTAATCTTTTCAGAACCTCTAAATAGAAAGCTGGATTAACAGTGTGACCTGGTGGAATGAACTCCAAATGCACTGTGAGTCGACATTTTTTTTTGTTTAGGAAGTTAATGGACAGGACATGAGAAAACCACTCGGACACTTGAGTTTTCCTCATAGCACTGTCCTTGTAAGCTGTGTTCAACATCATAACAGTTTCTGGGACATTTTTCCTGAACAGGAAACAATTTGAAACAATTCTTTTGAATTGGCCAACACAAAAAAAGGTTTGAGAACAACTGCTTTTATGAAAAAATTCACTGTGACCAGAGAGAACCTTCCAGGTGAGGCCCCTGGGCTCACTAACTCAGAGCGAGTTGCTGGATGCTTCCTTAATGGGAAAAATGCATTCTGCTCAGCTCAGCGCACTCCTGGGTTTTTTTGGGCACCCCCTTGTATTATTTACTATCCTTGGATCACACAGGTGGTGTGCTTCTTCTCTGTGGATTTAATTGCTGCCTCCCTTATTTGGTTGTTTGTTTGAAGACAAGCTTGTAAGACTTCTGATGGTATTCTTTTTGATAGCTGGCCTCCAACTAGTTTGTTCTCTACATTTTATTATAGCACCCATATCTTCAGTGATCTCTTCATGAGGGTTTGTATCAAGCAGGACCACAACATAAGAACTAATTATTTTTAGATTGGGGCTAGAATTAAGTGTGAGCCCCCAATCCATTCGTAAGTCTGTCTCTGGTTTATATTTGTCTCTGGTCACCTTAGAGACATCATTGTCATTATCCCTCATCTCCCTGGGGATAAGGTCAGTCTATAGATGACGTCATTAATTTGGCCAGTGGTAAAGAATGAAAACACACTTGGGAAAATGAAATAATGCAAGTATAGGCTGTCTGTGAATCTTATATAAGGCTAGAATTGATTTCATATCATGTGCATGTAGTACCTTTCTGTTAGCATTTTTTGCTTTAAGAAAACACACCTTTTTATTTAGAGATAATTGTAGCTTCACCTGCAGTTGTAAGAAGTGGAGGTTTTGTTTTCTTCACGCAGTTGCTCCAGTGCTGCCATCTTGCTTACTGTGTAGTCCATAGCCCAGGGAGTTCCTTTTGGTTTTGGTGTCTTTGCATAAGGTCTTCGTGTCTTATTTATTTAGAAGTATTTTCCAACACACCCCAAATTGCTTAATGGGTTATACTTACAGCTATGCAATAGGGGAATCAAATTGTTTACCTAACGTCCCAAGATTAAACTTGAACAGTAAAGAGAAGAGTAAGGAGGGGAACCATCATATTAAAGAAGGAGAGCCTGGAAAGGGGAAAGCACCAAGTGCAAACTGACATGTACTGAGGCCTGCTTGTATTAGGTGTGAATTCCCGCGGCTTTGGCACAGCGGTTAGTTAGGCCTGGAGCTGCTAACGGCAAGGTCAGCTGCTCCTTGGGAGAAAGATTGGCCTTCTACTCCCATTAAGAGTTACAGTCTCGGAAACTCAGAGGCAGTTCAACCCTGTCTAAAGGGTCCCTCTGAATCCGCATAGACTCAGTGGTATAGTGAGAGTTTTGTTATTCTTGGTGGTTGGGACTGAGTAAAGCTTATTCTGAATACAGTGTATTGCTTTGAAGTAGAGATGACATGCACATCTCATTCCGTAGTACCTGATCCATGGCATGTAAAAACAGAACAGTTCATTAGTATGGCTTTTCCCTTTATAATTTGTGTTAACATTATTAATAAACATGCAGATATCTTTTCAAAGCTGGCATAGTTCTTCAAAATACCATCGTTAGTTGTTCTTGAATATATTAGGTCTATTAATTTTAGTAAAACCCAGTGGGCTGATACATAGCTGAACCCATTTAACATAAACCTATATGGAATTTGTGCTGAGGAAGTTAATTTTAAAATAAAATACAAATTCTGGGTGCATCCCCTGCAAAGAGAATTCTCAGTGCTGTTGAGATGAAAACCAGTCATTGTGTTAAATCTGGAGATAGCTTTTTAAATCAGAAATTGCATCACCCCAAATAATTTATTTATCTCACCTGGAGGGTAGAGCAGTGTGAATCATTTATTGAAACTCAAATCGCTTCTTTACATATATTAATTTTAATAAACAAATTTATGGCAACTAGTAACTAAAATGGTAATGTACTCTCTTATGCAATTGATTGCTGAGAAAATGGGGCAGAAGGTTATAATGCTACAGCCTTCCAAATGGCAAATAGCTCTTGGATGAAAAACTAGCTTTCTCATTTAATGAGCTATTAATATTAACAGGTTGTGCTGATTATTGCATCATTCCGGGGTGAATAAACATTCCCTTTGGAGCATACATTATCAACATTATATGCTTGGAAACTTAGCTGAAACTTTCTGGATGCAAGTTTCTTGAAGCAGTTTTTGCACCATATGCCAGAAGAGGTGAATATGCCTTGTATATATATCTTTGAGTGAACTTTATAATTTCACTACCTCAGAGAAAAATTAGTTTAGGGAGTTCAAGGTTGATTGATTGATCACTTTATTGACTCAACAAATACTTATTGGACACACTTAAGTGCTGGGCCATGTTCTGGATGCTAAAATACCCATGTCTCTGATGAAAGGGGTTGACCCCAGGAATAGGAGGCTAATACATTAAATAATCCTGTTTCCTAGGCAGATTCATTAGCCTTGATTTCTCAGGGTTGTGAGGATAAAATGTGAGAATACACAGACATTTGCAGTTGTTAAATGTCTCCAGTCATCTCCAGCTCAATGACCCTGTATGTAGGAGCCTAAAGCAGCTGCCAGATTTGAGCTCGTTATGTCAGCCACGGGGTCAGTCTCTGTCATTGAAGGTCTTCCTCTTTTTGTTGACTCTGCTTTACCACACACGATGCCCTTTTCCCATAGACTGGTCTTCCAGACGGTACGGCTGAAGTCCATAAGACGCCCCGCATCCTCCTTCCTACGGAGCATTCTGCCTGTACTTTCTCCAAGACACTTGTTTCTTCTTCTGGCGGCCTAGGGCACGTTTAATATTCGTTGCCAACACAGTCATTCAAAGGCATCAATTCTTCTGTAATCTTTATTCCTTGTTAAACGTTCACATGCATATGAGGTGATGTGCTATCCCTTGGCTTGGGTCAGGCTCACCTTTATCCTCAAGGTACTGTTTATGGTCATTAATACTTTAAAAGGTCTTACGCAGCAGATTTACTAATGCAATGCATTGTTGGTTCTTTTTTAATGCTTTCATAAGTCTTGATTGTGTGTCTAAGAAAATGAACTCCGTGACAACTTCAACTTTTTTGCCATGTATTACGATGTTGTCTATTGGCCCAATTGTGAGTATATATTTCTTTATTTGCACTGAGTTGTAATTTATATTATAGGTTGTAGTCTTTGATCTTTGTCCGCAAGTGTTTCAAGACCTCGTCACGTTCCGCTTGTAAGGTTGAAATCTGCATCCCACAGCTTGTTCATGAACCTTCCTCCAATCTTGAGGCCTCATTCTTTTGATGTTGCCCAGCTTCTCAGAGTATTTGCTCAGAATACAGCTTGAATAGTATGTTAAGGGATGCAACCTGGGCACACCTTGGCTCATTTTAAACCTTGCAGTATCCTCTTATTCACGTGTAATGACTTCTTCATGAGCACCACAAAGTGTTCTGAAATTCTCTTTCTTTGCAACATTGTCCAGTTTTGGGGGGATCAATACAATTGAAAACCTTTGCATAGTGTAGAAAACATAGGAAACATCTTTCTGGTATTCAGTGATTTTGACCAAGATCTAACTGATAGCAGGTAGCAATGATATCCCACATTCCACATTCTTTCCTGAATCTGCTTTGAATTAATGGCAGTGCCCTGTCACTGTATTGCTGCAATTGTTTTGAATTATTTGTAGTAAAGTTTTACTTCCATTGGATATATTCAGGATATTATTTGATAATTTCCACATTTGTTGGGTTGCCTTTTTTTTTTAAATTAAAAGATCATTTTATTGGGGGCTCTTACAACTCTTATTACAATCTATACATCACTTGTATCAGGCATATTTGTACATATTGTTGCTGTCATTCTTTTCTAGACATTTACTTTCCACTGAGCCTTTGGTATCAGCTCCTCTTTTCTCCTGCCCTCCCCACCCTCATGACCCTTTGGTAAATTATTATTTTCATATCTATACTGATTGCTGTCTCCCTTTGCAATGGGCACAAATGTGAGTCTCCTCAAATCTGTTAGCCAGGTAGCTCTTTCAATTTTCTAACTCAAGATCTTTGTACATTTCATTACATCATATGTTCTCTTCTCACCTGCCCATAGAATTTTTTGTTCAGCTCTTTTATTCCATCATTTCTTCCATTTGATATAGCTACTCTGTTCAAGAGCAAGTGTCAGAGTCTCCTCTAGTGCTTCCTGTGATCTTTTCTTTCCTGTCTTTTTAATGACCTTTTACTGTCTTCATGAGTGAGGTTCGTGATGTCATCCACACTTGTTTGGTCGTCTGTCATCAGTGTTTATTTAGTCAGTCTGTTTTTGAGATGGTCCCTGTGCAGGTGGGATGGAGCCAAGGTTGTCACTTGGCTCTTGTGTACTTGTTTTACTCTTCTTCAGTTTCAGTCTGATTTTACAATTGATTGTCCCACTGGCTGCTCCTTGCCTTGTAACTGCTAATGGTATTGAACTTCTCCATTGTCTCTTCCCACAGATTCCACTAGTTTGACACTTGTGTATTCCACAATTGGACATCTAGAGATGTCCACGTGTATACTGTATATACTTGACTATAAGCTGACCCAAGTATAAGCCAAGGCACCTAATTATTACCTGGGAAACCAGAAAAACTGACTGACTCGAGTATAAGCCTAGGGTGGAAAATGCAGAAACTATTGGTGAGTTTCAATAATCAAAACAAATGAAAATAAAATTACTAAAAATTGCGACATCACTGGGGTAATGGATTTAAATATTTATTTTAAATAAAAAAATAAAAGGACAAGTCATTTAACATTAGTAAACCAGCACAGTAAGTGGAAAATAGGTTCAACAAAAACAATAAGGTATCAACAATTATACCCTAAGAGTACTATTCCCTGAGCTCAATCAGCAACCAAGCTAAAATGTAAAGAGTTAAAATCCTTCAAAACTGAATTCCTCATCATCATCTGTATCCCAATGCAGAGCTTCAGCTGGTGTGAGGTCAGCATAGATGCTGTCCTCACTGAGATCGCCGTCATCACCATCACTGCTGTCATTTTCATACAAAGTGCAATCTTCACTGCCATCCATAGCATTACTAATACTACATTTCTGGAAGGCACATCGCACCATGTCTTCTGGAATGTCTTCCCATGCATCTCGAACCCACTTTGCTATTAACTCTATGTCAGGCTTCATGAGATTACCTCTTTTTGTTAGTTGGGCTTGACCAGATGACATCCATTCATACCACCGACCCATGTATAAGCCGAACCCCAGTTTTTCAGCACATTTTTTGTGTGCTGAAAAACGATGCTTATACATGAGTATATATGGTAGTTGCTTTTAATTTTGTTCAAAAACCTATTTGCAATGAGGAAGTCATTGGTCTTGCTAAACTCTATCATCCTTTCTCCAGCTTTGTTTCTACCACCAAGGCCTTATTTTCTTTTTTGTTTTTTTAACCATTTTATTAGGGTGTCATACAACTCTTATTACAATCCATACATCAGTTGTATAAAACACATCTGTACATTCTTTGCCCTAATCATTTTCAAAGCATTTGCTCTCCACTTAAGCCCTTTGCATCAGGTCCTCTTTTTATCCCCTCCCTCCCCGCTCCCCCCTCCTTCATGAGCCCTTGATAATTTATAGATTGTTATTTTGTTGTATCTTGCCCTATCCGGAGTCTCTCTTCCCCTCCTCTGCCGTCCATCTCCCAGAGAGGAGGTCACATGTGGATCCTTGTAATCAGTTCCCCCTTTCCAACCCACTCACCCTCTACTCTCCCAGCCTCGCCCCTCACACCCCTGGTCCTGAAGGCATCATCCACCCCGGACTCCCCGTGCCTCCAGCTCCCACATGCACCAGTGCACAACCTCTGCCCCATGCAGTTCCGCAAGGTAGAATTCGGATCATGGTAGATGGGGGGAGGAAGTATCCAGGATCTGGGGGAAAGCTGTGTTCTTCATCGGTGCTACCACGCACCCTGACTGACTCATCTCCTCTCCTAAACCCCTCTATGAGGGGATCTCCAGTGGCTGACGAATGGGCTTTGGGTCTCCACTCTGCACTTTCCCCTTCATTCACTATAGTGTGTGTATACATATATATATATATATATTGCATGATGCCTTATACCTGGTCCCTTTGGCACCTCGTGATCACATAGGCTGGTGTGCTTCTTCCATGTGGACTTTATTGCTTCTGAGCTAGATGGCCGCTTGTTCACCTTCAAGCCTTTAAGACCCCAGACACTATCTCTTTTGATAGTCAGGCACCATCAGCTTTCTTCACCACATTTGCTTATACACCCATTTGTCCTCAGCGATTGTATCATGGAGGTGTGCACCCAATGATATGATCTTTTGTTCCCTTCGGAACCAAGTGATCACACAGGCTGGTGTGTTCTTCCATGTGGGCTTTGTTGCTTATGAGCTAGATGGCCGCTTGTTTATCTTCAAGTCTTTAAGACCCCAGACACTATCTCTTTTAATAGCCGGGCACCATCAGCTTTCTTCACCACATTTACTTGTTCACCCGGTTTGGCTTCAGCAGTTGTGTTGGGAGGGTGAGCATCGTAGAGTGCCAATTTAATAAAGAAAGTATTCATGCATTGAGGGAGTGCTTGAGTAGAGGCCCAAGGTCCTTCCGTAAGGCCTTATTTTCAAATGACTGTTTTTTTCTGCTTTGTTTCCAACTTTGGCATTTCAATTTACAATAATTATCAATGCATCTTGATTGCATATTTGATCAGTTTCAGGCTGAAGATTTGCTAGAATCTTCTATTTCTTTATCATTTGCTTTCGTAGTTTTTTATCTGATATTCTTTCTAAGTGTTTTATGTTTTAAGGTTAAAAAACTCATTGCAACACATAGCTACTTTAAATAGTATCATTCCCCACCCTGCCACCCTCTACCGCCCTTTGAGCATCTGGTGACTTTGGACCTCTGATAATGCAATTAGCAGTCTGATAGTTACCTGATAGCACCACCATGTCTCTCCTTTTATTTGAAGACTCATCATCAATTGCCCTTTTGAATACGATGCGATCCAGACAGAAATGGTATTGAAACTTCCACTACTGTTTGGAGCTCTAGTTATAAAGATACATGTGTATCCTTTCTGATAATTGTTCAAAGATGCTGTTTGAATGTTAATGTTATTTGACAGTTGAAGCTGGATTCTGCCCTGTCAGAGCTTTAAAAGCTTTTCTTTCTCTGTAGAGTCAAGAAATGGTCTAACACATTGAAACACCACACAGACATAGATTTCTTGTCATCTGTGAGCTATTTCAGCTTTTACTGTGGCCATTTTAAAATACAGAGATCTGCAGGCATCCGTGTCATCACAGTTTCTTGCTTTAGACTATCACTGCGTTTCCCTCAGTGGATTAAGTAAATCTCTCAGAATAATATCAGAAAGAAAGTGGGGAAAACTGCTGATAAAGCTTCAGGTTTAATCTGCTGTCATCATCCCAATCACTAGTGATTGGGCATTTTTAGCTGCTTTGCCAGTGATGGACCATACACTGGGCACGGTCCTTTAAACCTTAGTTGTCTGCTCTGTTGTGAAAGTAATGTGTACCCTCCTAGGACTGTTGTAGGGACTGAATTAGACGCATGGATGTACAGCACATGGAGCTTTGGTGGCATATTAAGTTCACTGTTGGGCTACTCGCAGAGGTTACTTTGTGGGCTGTTAACCATGTCAGCAGTTCAAACCTCCCAGCTGCTCTGTGGGAGAAAAACCAGACTTTCTACTCCCCTAAAGGGTTACAGTCTAGAACAGCCACAGGAGCAGTTCCATCCTGCCCTATACAATTGCCATGAGTTGCAGTAAACTCATTGGCAGTTGAGGTTGGTATTTTGGTTTTATTAATTGCAAGGTTGGTAGTTCAAACCCATCAGTCCCTCCATGGGAGAAAGTTAAGGTTATCTGGTCCTGGAAAATTTTGTCTCAGAATCCATGAGGAGCAGTTCCCTAAGAGTGGAAATCAGCTCAGTGGCAGTGGCTTTGGTGTTTTGGTTTTGGATATGCAGTGCACAAAGCAACACATCTAGCAACTATCGCAATAATGTCAATTACTAAGCTATTGCCATTATTTATATTATAGACAAGTTTAAATTGTGGAATCTCCCTTCTGAGTGTACTTTATATCAGACTATCCCAGACACAAAATGAGAAAACCTACTATTTCTATTCTAATCACATCTTTAATCGTCTTACAAAAAAGAGAGAAATATACACTAATTTCGTTATGTTATCAGTTGTCACAGAGTCAGCCCCAAACCCATGTGGTAAAGTTTGTGCTCTGACATTAGCTCATGTAAGAAAACTGTTCGTACATAGTTTGATTATAGGTTCCATTAGATTTTCTGGCAAATTGTCTCTCCTCTTCTTTTTAAAAAACTGATACTTGTTAACTTAACAAAATACTTAATTATTCTTATTCTCATGTCTCTTAGAGCATCACCAGCATTTCCCCTCCTCATAGTTGGCTGTGTCTTCAATAAGTATACTCTAGTGTGGGATTTTGTGTGATGAGCCTTTCTGTTGCTCTTGTACATTTTTGTAGTTTTGGACGCTTTAGCTAGTTATAATAAGCGTCTCTTCCTTCATTTTTTCTTGCGTCTAGTGTTGCTGTGGTTCCGCTGTGCATGATATGTTCTGCTCTTTCTCTGTGGCTTCATTTTCTCCTTGTCTTTGATATTTTTACATTTCACTCGAATGTCTTTAGTACAGGCTTTTCCTTTTCACTGTTTTTGGCTCTCAATGCCCTTTTTATCCATTTGTCCAGCTTTGTTATTTAATTAACTCCACTCTGCTTCATTTTCAATTATGTAAAACATAATGTTTAAATTACTTCATAGGAGTATGGTTGGGTTCAATGAATTAATCTAAATAAAAATCTTAGCATACCTTGGTAATCATAGCATACCTTGCTAATCATTTTTAAATATAAGGTAAGATTTCTCAAAACCCTAGACATTAATATTTTCCTAATCTGGGGGAGTTTAGTTCTATTTTCATTATTATTCCCTACTCTATTTTTGCTTTCTTTTTTTGCAGGACTCCTATTATTTGGATGTTTTGTACTACTGCTTCTTAAAACATTTTAAAATATGCTTGGCCTATCCTTTCCTATTGCCTTCTGGGATAATCCTCAGTCTCTTCTTCCCTTGTACTTGGCCTTCTTTCTGCTTTAGCACCTGTATTTGTGTTACATGTTTCAGCAACCCTTTTTTCATAGGTAATATTTCCTTTTGGTTGTTCTTTATGTTTTCCCATTCTTTAGTCAGAGCCATAATATATTCCCTGGCTTTAAAAACTATAAAACTAAAAAACAAGCAAACAAAAACTCACTGCTGAGTTGATGCCGACTCACAGTGACCTGATAGGACAGGGTAGAACTGCCTCTGTGAGTTTGCAAGACTAACTTCTAGAAAGCCTCCTTTTTCTCCCCTACTGCAGCTCGTGGTTTCAAACTGCTGACCTTGCAGTTAGCAGCCCAGTGTGTAACCATTACAACTTGTCTAGTCATTCCAGTAAGCCCCCCTTTTGGACAGCAATTATGTCCAAGTTTATTTCGTTTAAAAAAAAAAAAAAGCTGGTAACTGTGTCCGGATGTGTGCCTGTGACTTGTGTTTCCCAGAGAGGTGTCAACCGCTCTCTTTCAGAGTACGTAGATCCTTAGGCTCAGATAATCCATCTCAGTGGGGTTACTGAGAGGAAAGAAGGGGAGTGCTGGGCAACTGTTTCTGTTTGCTGCCACCCATCTGACCAGGTGTCTCTTCTGTTGGGGTTCCACCTTGAAGAAAACCCGGAGCGGGAAGCTGCATTGAAAGGCTGATGTTGGAGAAAACCAGCCCCATTCTCTGTCCTGACTGGAATTACATTTCACTTTTTCCATAGGATCGTACAATCTTCAGATAAAACCATGCCGACAATGGTCTTTTTTCTTTTCTCTTGTCTCTTAGTTTGGCTAGAACCTCTAAATCAGGTTTAAAAAAAACTTGGAACCCAAGAGTGGTCCCTTTTGGATGGTAGAAAGTGTCTATTATTTCTTTTTTTTCCTCCGCCCCCACTGTCAAGTGTCTATTATTTCAATGCAAAGTATCTTGGTTACAATCTCAAATGGCCGTTCTTGTGTCTTCCGGAAAGAAACCTTCTCTTTACCTTTAAGGAGGTAAGCGAAAAAGATCATCTGAAATAAATCTTGAATTTCATAAATACTGTTTCAGTATCTATTAAAATGGCCTTATGGTTTTTCTCTTTGACCGGTCAACTAGGAACTATCAGATTTCTTAATATCTAATCCTTTCAATCCTATAATGTTTAATCTTCAAAATTTTTATTAATGTATAATTAAATTTACAATATTTTATTTATAGTTTTACACCTAATTGCATGAGGTGATTTAAGTTCTTAGGAATTTTCTGCTTGGAAGTTTTTAATAGAATTTGTCATGGAAACAACCTAGGGCAAGTTCCTTTTTGCTGGGGATAAATAGTCCTTTGATTCCTTTTATTTTTCCATTTATTCTTTGCTTATCTTATTCTAAAGAGCCCTGGCAGTGCTGTGGGTTGGGTGTTGGGGTCGCTAACACAGGTTGGCAGTTCAAAACCCAACCAGCTGCTCCACAGGCAAAATATGAAGCTCTCAGCTCCCATTAAGATTTACAGTATAGTAAACCCTATGTAGGGTCACTATGGATCAAAATCTGCTCAGAGGCAGTGGGTTATCTTATTCTGTTTGTCTTTTAAAACAAGTAGTGTCTATAATTCTACCTTACACTATTTCATAATAATCACCTCTTTCTGCTGTCTGCTGCAGCCATGCCCCACTCTCTGCCCACATTTCTGTTCCCCCCACCCCCTGTGCTCTGAGAGACTCTGATCTGGGAGCTCTTGTACTGAAATCTAATTGGAATGTCTGAGGAAAGCTTCTTAGTAAACACAGTCCATGGTTACTTCTCACTTTTGTTTTCATAGGAACCCATAGTTTTGTTAGGTGAAGTTCAGGACAATGCAAAGGCATAAACCCTGCTTCTAAGGATCTTGTGATCACCAAGCAATGCTGGAAAGAAAGGAAAAGAGGGTTATATTGGCGTTAGTGGTGGAGATTGTCCCCTGAATGGCATATCTTGAAGATTGGTAAGGTTATTCCTTATGACTGGAAGGAAATGAAAAGCTTATTTGCTTTTCTCATTTCCCCCCCTCCTCTATGTTTTCTTATCGCTTTCCCAATATAAAATAAATGATGGGAGTTGATCCTGTTTATGGCATGTGGCTTAGGGCACAGGGACCTTCACCTTAGTTTTATACCCCTTCTTGAATTGAACATGAAATTCTGGTACTACAGGGCAAAGGAGAGAGCAGGGTTTATGAAGACTGCATATCTTGTGAATCTTAAGCAGAGAGAGCTCTTCAATTACTTAGAGGCTCAACTTTTATTCTCATTTTTCTGGTCAAAGTTGTTACCATAAGAAAAGCAGCTTTGAAAGATAAAAATCTGAGTTCAGTAGATGCAGAGTGTAGAGGGGGATGTTGAACAGTGGCTTTGAAAGCAGCATTTATTTTTATTAAAAAATACAATAAATATATATTTTAGAAAGTGTGGAAAATATTGAGAATATCTCATAATCATTTTGTTTACTTACTGTAATCCTAAAGGTCACAGTCATCCTATTATAAACACAAATCCGAACCCCCCAACTCGCTGCTGTGGAGCTGTTACCAACCCATAGCGCCCCTGTAAGGTGGAGTGAACTGCGCCTGTGCATGTCTACTGCCTCCCGAAGGGACTAGAAAGCCTAATCTTTGTCCCCTGGAGTAGCTGGGGCTTTCTAACTGCTAACATGTGGATCCAGTAGCCCAACATGGAACGCACTATACCACTGGGCTCCCCAACTCACCCTGTGTGTGAGCCGAAAATATCCCCATCCTTAAGATGAAGAAACTGAAGCTCAGAGAGGCTACTCTTTTGTATATTGTCTTTCTAAGATTCCCAACACATATATATTAAAAAAATAAAATTCAGACCACACAACTATAAACTATGTTTTAGGACTATTTTTTTACACCAAGGCATTGCGAGACTATTTCCTTTTATTATTAAATGGCCTTTGAAAACAGATTTTAATCCAGGGGTTCTCAGTCTTGGCACTGTTGACCGTTGAGGCTGAGTAATTCTTGGTTTTGAGGGCCTCCCTGTGCAGTGTAGGATGTTGACCAGCAGCCTTGATCTCCCCCCACCAGATGTCCACAGCATCCAGCTCCCCCACTCCAGCTGGTACAGCCAACCACATGTCTCTAGATATTGACTGATTAATGTCCGTTTGATTGTCAGAAATGGATCTAGTCAGAAGTGTTTTATACTTTAAAAATAGTATATGGACAGGGGAACTCACGATGAATTTTCTCTATGAAAAACTGACCCATGCTCTTTAGTTTACATGTATTAGCTCTTAATTCCAGCAGCTGCTTGTTGTTGTTTGTGAATATATACTTTTAGTCACATTAATATTGTTGAAAGTTGAAAAATTTAACAGCATTGTGTGCATTCACATAGAATGAAATTGCGTATGCATCACCAGTCTGAGAGAGGGGAATCTTGGGAGCTGTGACCACGTTTCTTTTATTGTAAATGAATTCCATTATCTCGATGCCACTTTCTTTGAAAATTGGTCAATGAGGCAGCTGTAATACTTTGTGTTATTAATAGAAATCAGAACTTATTCTTTTAGCTTGTTTAGGTAGTTTTAAAAAAATGTGTTTTGACACTATAAAAGAACTTATAAATCCATCCTTTACTTATTCTTTTAACCAGGTAGTTTTCCTTTTGCATAAAGACATTATCCTTCTATAATAGAATTGTTATGTACAATAATAATTGTAGTTACCCTCAATGGTGCAATTGAGGAGGAGAGAAAACACGGATAATACAAAACTAATTTAAATTATTCAATCATAACTGATTTTGAATTTTAATTTCTTAATAGTAGGTTACAGCTATATTTAGGTTGGGTTCAGACATAAAAATCCAAACTTAATGCCAGTGAGTTAACTTGACTCACAAAACCCTATAGGACGGAGTAGAACTGCTCCCTTGAGTTTTTAAGACTTTCCATCTTATGGAAGTAAACAGAATCATCTTTCTCCCATGGAGTGGCGGCTGATGGGTTCGAATGGTTGACCTTGTGGTTAACAACTCATTGCTTAGCCCACTGGGCCACCAGAGGGTTCGGGTATAGCATAAAGTAATACAATGTTTTTTAAACTTTCTAAAATCAATATTTAATTATAAATTAAAGCTTTTCATGAACTGTTTTTATCTATTGACCTATAGTATATATCTTTCATGTGCAGACTGGTAGCAGAGTGGGTTATGCGTTAGGCTGCTGGCCTCAAGGTCAACACTTCAAAAGCACCAGCTGTTGTGTAGGGGAGAGATGAGGCTTCCTACTCCAGTAAAGAGTTATAGCTTCGGACACCCACTTGGACAGTTCCACTCTGTCCTATTGTGTTGTTTGTGGGTCAGAATTGACTCAAGGCAATGAGTTGGTTTATAGTCTTTCTTATACAGATAGCATTACCTTTTAAAAAATCATTTTATTGGGGGTTTGTACAATTCTTATCACAGTCCATATATCCATCCAATTGTGTCAAGGACATTTGTACATTTGTTGCCATCATCATTCTCAAAACATTTTCTTTCTACTTGAGCCCTTGCTATCAGCTCCTCATTTCCCTCTCCCTCATTTGTAGTATTGCTAACTTTTAAGGGCTCTATTATATAGAAGGTAACATAGTATTAATGGGAAATGTTTGATTTTCTTTAAAAGCATAACAGATCACTGGGCATCTCTAGCAGCCCCCCTATCTTTGGATGCTTTATTCTATTACTGTGGCATAGAACTTGAGTCCACACATGCTGCAAAAATAATGTAAACCTTCCAACAGGAAGCTAACCATTACCCCCAAAGCTTTCTACAGTAATTATTTCAGAGTGTGCCAAAACATATAAAGCATATGGTCCCATCCTTCAAAGAACTTACACTCTAGATCGGTTTGAATAATTTTGTCATGTTTATAAATCAATTTATTGGGGACTCTTACAGCTCTTTATAACATTTCATACATTCCATGTATCAAACACATTTGTACATGTTTCCATCATCATTTTCAGAAAATTTTCTTTCTACTACTGCCCTTGGTATTAGCTCCTCATTTTTCCCTCCCTCCCCCACTCTCCTACCCTTGTAAACTCTTGATAAATTAAAAATAATTATTTTCAGATCTTACACTGTCCATTGTCTCCCTATACCCACAGTTCTGTTGTTCGTCTCCCTTGCGTGTGGGGTGTGTGTGTGTATGTGTATGTGTGTATTTTATGTTGATCATTGTAATTTGTTCCTCCTTTTGATCCCTTCTTACCCCACTTCCCCCTACCCTCATGGTATCACTACTCCCATTACTGTTCCTGAGTTGTTTATCTTTCCTGGATTCCGTTTGTCAAGAGCTCTTATCTGTACCAGTGTACATGCTCCGATCTAGCTGATTTGTAAGGTAGAACTGGGGTCATTTTATTGGTGGAGAGGAAACATTAAAAGAACTTTTCAAAAGAGCAGATTATTTGTGATTATTGGTGATTTGCCACCACTTGGCTGTCAGTTTGTCATGTTGTGGTGGCTTCTGTGTTGCTGTGATGCTGGAAGCTATGTCACTAGTATTTCAAATGCCAGCAGGGTCACCCAAAGTAAATAGGGTTGAGCAGAGCCTCCAGGTCACAAAGAAGGAACCGAGTGCTCTCTTTGGAGGAAGCAGCCACCTTATGTATAGCATCAAGACATCGCAAGATACCGAAGACCTAATGGATGAAAGCAGACATTGTCCGAGATAGTGATGGAACTTGGGCCCCCGAGGTCAAAGGTGACTGAGGATGGACCATGGTGAACTTGAAAGAAGTGGGGGTGGAGGCTTCCGGGTTTTCATGTGCTGATGGGCACAAATCACGGTAAGAAGAAACAGCTGCAAAAGATCTGCAAATGATCAGAACTTGGAATATGCAAGATATGAATATGCAACATTGGAAGTCATCAAAATGAAATGGAACGCGTAAAGATAGCTATCATAGGTGCTAGGGGGCTGAAATGGACAGTGTTGGGCAATTTGAATCAGAAAACTATGGTTTAGTATACTGAGAATGATATAACCAAGAGGAATGACTTTGCATTTACCATCAAATGGGAAATATCAGTCTGTGATTGGATTGTATCTACCTGCTTTCAAGGAAATCCAGTCAATGTAACTATTATTCAGATTTATGCACCAACCACAAAAACTACTGAGGAAGAAATTGAATTCAACCAGATTTTCAGTCTGAAGATGATCAAACATGAAATTAAGATGCATCAGTGATTATTGGTGATTGGAATGCAAAAGTTGGAGGAAAATGATGACATAGTAGTTGAAAATAAGGACTTGATCAAATCAAAGCTGGAGATTGATGGAATTTTACAAGACCAACGACTTGTTTTTAGCAAGTACCTTTTTTTTTTCAATAACACAAATGGCGACTATATACATAGACTTTTCTAGATGGACTGTACAGAAATCACATAGACTACATCGATGGGAAGAGATAGTGGAAGAGCTCAATAACAGCAGCTAAAACCAGGCCCAGGGCCTGACTGGAACAGACCATCAATTGCTCATATGTAAGTTCAGGTTGAAGCTGGAGATAATAAAAACAAGTCCACAAGAGACAAAATATGACCGTAAGTCTATCCCACCTGAATTTCGAGAACATCTCAAGAAGAAATATATTACATTGAACACTAATGACAGAAGACCTGATGAGCTGAGGGAAGCCTTCAAGAACATTATTTGTGAAGAAAACTAAAGGTCATTAAAAAGACAGGCAAGAAAGAAAAGATCAAAGTAGATGTCAGAAAAGCCTCTGAAACTTGCTTTTAATCATAGAGTAGCTGGGGCAAATGAAAGATCTGTTGAAGTCAAAGAGCTGAATGAACAATTGCAAGGGCAGCTCTAGAAGACAGTGTAAGAATTATAATTAAATTAAACATAGAGTTTGAAAACCAAAAAGGAAGAACACTCTCAGCATATCTTTTTTTAAAAGTTTTATTGATATATAATCCACATATCATACAATCCAATAGTTCAATCATATAAAGAAGAGTTGTACAATCATCACCACAATCAATTTTAGAATATTGTCTTCTTTTTTGTTGTTTTTTTTAATTAATAAATCTTTTTATTGGGGCTCATACAGCTCTTATCACAATCCGTACATACATCAATTGAGCAAAGCACCCTTATACATTCATTGCACTCGTCATTCTCATAATTCACCTTCCACTTGGGTTCCTGGAATCAGCTCGGTTTCCCTTTTTTCACCCCTCCCCACTCTCTCCTCCCCTCTCTCTCCTCCCCACTCTCTCCTCCCCTCTCTCTCCTCCCCACTCTCTCCTCCCCCCTGGTCCCTTGATAGTTTATAAATAATTATTATATCTTATCTTACACTCCCTGACGTCTCCCCTCACCCACCTCCCCATTGCCCATCTCCCAGAGAGGAGGTTACACATAGATCTCCAAGATCGGTTCTCCCTTTCTACATGCCCTTCCCTCCTGGTGTCGCCACTCCTACCGCCGGTGTTGAGGGGTTCAGTCGTCCTAGATTCCCTGTGTTTCCAGGTCCCTACTGCACCGCTGTACATCCTCTGGTATAACCAGGTCCGCAAGGTAGAATTGGGGTCATGATAATTGGGAGGGGCGGAAGCGTTCAGGAACTAGAGGAAGGGTTTGAGTTTCATTGTTGCTACACTGAACCCTGAGTGACTCATCTTCTCCCCACTACCCCTCTGGAAGGGATGTCCAGCTGTCTACAGATGGGCATTGGGTTCCCATCACCCACTCCCCCTCATTCACGGTGATGTGATTCTCACCACCACCCCGCCTTTGTTGTTTGAGACCTGGTCTCCTCTGCCCTTCACAATCACCTATGTTGGTGTGCTGCTTCCGTGTGGGCTTTTTTGCCTCTGGGCTAGATGACCATTTATTTGATTTCAAGCCTTTATGTCCCCAGACGCTATATCTCTCAGTAGCCGGGCACCATCAGCCTTCTTCACCACACTTGCTTATGCACACTTTCATCTTAAGGGATTATGTGAGGAAGGTGATCACCCAATGATTGTTTTTGTTCCTTGGTGTCTGCTACATGGTCCATTGAACACCTTGTATTCGCTTAGACTGTGTGCTTCTTCTCTGTGGGCTTTGTTGCTTCTGAGCTAGATGGCCGCTTGTTTGCCTTCAAGCCTTTAAGACCCCAGACGCTATATCTTTTTGATAGCCGGGCACCATCAGCTTTCTTCACCATGTTTGCTTACACACACGTCTACCTTCAGTGATCATGTCGGGAAGGTGGGTATCATGCAATGACCGTTTAGCAGGGCGAGGTGCTATTGTATTGGGGGATTATGCATGAGGAGGCCCAATGTCCGTCTGCTACCCTACTACAGAACCTATAAATATATGCACATGGGTCTATTTCCCCCATAATCATAAATATATTTACATATGTACATGTCTGTATTTAGGCTTCTCTGTATGCACTTTGCCTCCTACTCCTTTCCTCCATTTCCTTTCGCTTTCCTCCTGTCCTACTACCATGTTCAGCCTTCATTCTGGTTTCAGTAATTCCTCTCAGATACCTTGCTCTTGGTCACTCCCTACCAGTTCTCCCCTCCCCTCCCTCCTCTGGTTTTGAACCACTTGCTGTTCTCTTGTCCCTGTGTTGGGCGACACCTCCTCCCTTCCCCTACCTCCCGCGCTCTCATGTCCCCCCAGGACTGTTGGTCCCGTTATTTTCTTCTCTCATTATTTGTCCAACCTATCTTGTCTAGGTGGACCTGCTGATATTCTCAGCATATCTTAAATGGAAAGAACTCAAGAAAATATTAAATCCTTGAATTGCAATACTAAAAGATTCTTTGGGCAAAATACTGAATGATGCAGAAAGCATCAAAAGAAGATGGAAAGTGTGGCAGTTACATAATCTATCAATCTGAGTGAAGTGGTAGAGTGTAGTCCATCAATCAGGTCATAGTCAATCATGCCTCTATGTGGGCATGGTCTTCTCCTGAGGATTCTGGGAGCTTCTTCCTCCCCACAGGTGGGACACACTCTCTCTCTGCCTTCCCTTTCGTGCTGTTGAGACACTGAGAGAGCTGGAGGAGACACTTGCAGACCCGCGCCAGCGTTGAGATGCTTCTGCCACTGGATCCACAAAACTGTCTACCCACTGGCCTGTGGTCTTCCTGCATTCTGCATCATTGCATGAGCTGTGTGAGTCTAAAAAGGAATGTATGGACTAGTATCGGACATATGGGCTAATATTGGACTTTATCTGTATTATACTGGGTTGTTTTCTCAATATACAATTGTTCTTTTATGTAAAGGCCTTCTTATACACATATGAGTGTTTATGAATTTGTTTCTCTAGTCTACCCTGATTAACACAGAAAGAATACACAGTCACTGTAATAAAAAGAGCTATTTGGCATTCCAACATTTCAGGAGGTATTATATGAGCTAGACCAAAGGTACTGAAGGAAAAATTTCAAGCTGAACTTAAAGCATTAGCCACTAAGAAGTCTCCAGGAACTGATAGAATACCAATCGAAAAACTTCAACAACTGATGAAGCACTGAAAGCGCCAACTCTTCTATCCAAGGAAATATGGAAGAGCGCCATATGGTCAACTGACTGGATAAGATGCATATTTGTGCCCATTCTAAAGAAAAGTGGCCAAAAGACAGCTGAAATTCTTTAACACTATCTTTGATAATGCACACAAGTAAACGTTTGCTGAAGATCATCCAGCAAGGGTTGCAGCAGTCCATTGACGGGGATTTGTGAGAGGTCTAGGCCAGATACAGAAGAGGACACGGAACAAGGGATATCACTGCTGATGTCCGATTGTTCTTTACTTGCGTTTTATTGTGTATGCCAAGGCATCCGTGTGTCTGGAGCACAGCAAACTGTGAATAGCCTTGGGAAGAATGGGAATTCCAGACTACTTGTTTGTGCTCATTTAAAATGTGTACCTAGCTCAAGAGGCAGTTGTGTGAACAAAACTGTGTAAAAAAAGGAATATCGCGTGGTTTAAAATCATGAAAGGTGTGTGTCAAGATTGTATCCTCTCACCATACTTATTCCATATGTACGATGAACAAATAATCAGAGAAGCTAGGATATATGAAGAAGAAGAATCAGGATTGAAAGAAGGCTTATTATATCAATCTGCTATTTGCAGTTCACACAACCTAGTTTTATGAGAGTTAACAGGACTTGAAGCACTTGCTAATGAAGACCAAGAATTGTAGCCTTTAGTATGGACTGCAACTCAAATATAAAGAAGACAGAATCCTCACAACTGGACCGGTAGGTAACATCACGATAAATGGAGAAAAGATTCAAGTTGTCAAGGATTTTGACTTGCGTGGATTCACAATAAGTGCTCGAGGAAGCAACCGTCAAGAGCTCAAAATACACATTGGATTGGGTAAATCCAAAACCTCTTTAGAGTACTGAAAAAGATGGTACTTAGAGGATTAAGGTGCACCTGACACAAGCCATGGCCTTTTCGTTCATGTCATCTGCATGTGAAAGTTGGACCTGGACTAAGGAAGACTAAAGAAGAACCTATGAGTTTGAAATGTGGTGCTGGAGGAGAATATTCAAAATACCATGGACTGCCAAAAGGATGCAATTTACCTTGGACAAAAGAAGGGCCAGCGTGCTCCGGAGAGGCAAGGATGGCAGACTTCATCTTACCGACTTGGACTGTCAGGAGAGACCAGTCCTTGGAGAGGAACTCCGTGTGCGGTGAAGTAGAGGGCCAGAGAAAGGGAGTGATGGCCTTCAAGAGAGGGATTGATACAGTGGCTGCATCAGTGTCTCAAGCATAGGAACTGCGATGAGGATGGCACAGGCTCATGTGGTATTTTGTCCCATTTTGCACAGGGTCACTGTGGCTTAGAACTGACTGAGTGGCAGCCAACAACAGCAACACTGATGGTTTGATGGGCACGGTAGTTGACACAATGTGTGTTTTGCTTTAATTAACAGTCTGTACTTGATTTCTAAAGTTTAATAGCTATTGCACTGGCAATACAGAACTCACAAAATTCACCATTAGGGCTTATTAAGGGAGTTAACAAGTTGTAATGCTAGTGAGAAATGCTCACGTTAGGTGGCTTATCTGGATATTTTATACAGTTCTTTCAGGTGTGCTAATAAATGCCCAAAGTAGCATATCACTCCATTAGAAGGCTAACCCTGAAGATATTCATTCCAAGCTCTGTGTGTCATTTAATCTAGTTCCCTGAATTATGTGCCAGAAACACCCATAAGCCTCAGCCTGAAGGCACTCAGCTCTATGACTGGGGGTCCACGGACACTGTGTCCACAGGCACCCCATTGCAGAAGCCAACCTCCCGCACAAAAGCACTCAGCTTTACTTCTGTGGGCCAGGAAGCCCGTGACTTTGCTCCATGGTCTAGCTCCTGGTTCTGCTGCTGCTCCTCTGATGGTACAGCTGTCTTCTGGATCCAGGAGGTTCACTGCGGAGCTCGTGGATCCAGAAGAAGCGTTCCACCCGTCTCTGGCTAGTAACGCGATCCCTCTGCTTGCTTCTTAGAGAACTCATTTTAGACAAAGCCAGGACGACAGTCCAGGGAATCCTGTTCATAATTACAGGTGAATCCTCTGAGAATCTTCCTCTACCTTCTCACCAGATCCCTGGAAGAGAAGGTCATTTGGGGAAGTTAGAGATTTTGGCGAGAAGAACATTAAATAACTTACTGACCTTGCAATGTGCATGCTCCAAGTTTTTTCAAAACACCCAACTCTTTGAGTGTTTTATACTCTGGTTTGTTATTTTTGTGAAAATGTGAAAATAAAGAATTTATTTTATAGGTTTTCTTATTTGCTTTGGAGCACTAAGAACTTGAGTGATGTTGATAATCACCAGCTGCTCTGTGTGAGAAAGCTGAGGCTTTCCAGTTCCATAAAGAGTTTTAGTCTCAGCAACCCCAGGGGGAGCGGTTCTGTTATAGCCTGTAGGAACACCATGAATTGGAATTGACTTTATGGCAGAGAGTTTGGTTTGGTTTGGGAATTATGATAACTTGCTGAGTAATATTACATCGTTTTTTTCAAATATTTGCATATGCCGCAATTTTTATCTGAATAAATGTGAAATAGTTAAGGTTTATTGTGCCAACCTGGCCAATAAACACATATGGGATTAATTGAAGGGTGGCTTGGTGAGTCTTGCCTTTCTAGTTCTCTTGCTTCTCTAGTTCTCGGGTCTCTTGCTTTCTGATGGTTGGACCAGGGTGCAGCTGCCTTAGCCAGTTCCCTGCTTCAGCTGACAAAGCTCACTTGCTGCAAGACATTCCTGAGGAGAAACATCATGGACCTACCCCAATGCAGCCCTGGGTGCTGGAGCAGCCGTGTGGAGACCCCTGCCAGCACTGAGATGCTTACACTTTCACTGATTCAGCTTTCCTCCTACAGTCGGCATCATTGTGTGTGTTTTGTGAGATGGAGGAGGACTTTGTGGATTGGTGTTGGACATATGGGCTAATGTTGGACTTATGGGCTTGGACAGCATTGGGTTGGGATGTTTTCTTGATGTACACTTAACCTTTATATAAAACTCTCTTATACACATGAGTTTCTGTGGATTTGTTTCCCTGGTTTACCCAGACTAACACAAAATGCTTTCATTATTATTTTAATTTCAAATAGATTTGGTCAGATTTTAAACTTTCATTGTGTATTAGGTATCAAACCATTTTTTTCTGTGCACATTGGAATTGAGAATGGAGTTCTGCTACAGTGCCTTAAAGTCTTCAAAACTTCAAGTTATAGATTTAGTAATTCTCTACCGTAATCATCACTTAATAATTGTTTATTAAAATCACACAGAAATAATGTGTCTTCTTATTGATAATGGCAAGGTACTTTTGAGGTGCTTTGAAATGATACACAGGAACTAAAAGTAAATCTTCTCTTCCTGGAATCAGTTGTGACAGTATCTTTTCCAAAATTTTTTCAGAGAAGAACTTTGAGGTTTTTAAAAATACCTTTAAAATGTTTTGATTTTTAATCTGCTTTTGGGGAAACATGTGATTCATCTGCAATACATGGAGATGTTCTGTACTGTACATTTACTAGTAGCATAGTTTTAGAATAATTAAATACCAGGGGGTTCTCCCCCAAATTGGACTCCCCGCCCCCCAAGATATGTATGAAAATTTTTTTTATAAAACAACCCTTGTAAATTACTCTCCACCACACTTAATACATATTTCAAATCTGCTGTTCCATTCTGGAAACATTTTCCAAACTCGTCTGTTTGGATGGCTGACAGCATCTCCCTCGTTTTTATGTTCACTTCTTCTATATTGCCAAATCACTGTCCTTTCACGTCCCTCTTCATTCATGGAAACAAAAAGAAGTTCACTAGTGAGGTCAGGTGAGTAAGGTGTGTGGGGCAAGAGAGGACTGCTGTTTGTTTGTTTTTTTGCCAAAAGCTGGTACACCAAGAGGGCTGTGTGAGCAGGTGCACTGTTGTGGTGGCAAAACCAGTCCCCCACCTGCCACAAATCAGGCCATTTTTGTCACATTGTTACATAATCTTTTCAGAACCTCTAAATAGAAAGCTTGATTAACAGTCTGACCTGGTGGAATGAACTCCAAATGCACTGAGTCCACGCTTTTGTTCATTCGGGAAATTGGTGGACGTCCAGAATGAGGTTTGTCATCAGCATTTCATCTTTTTGAATGAGAATAAAACGCTCATACGCTTGAGTTTTCCCCATAGTACTGCCCTTGTGAGCTGTGTTCAACATGTTCACAGCCATTTCTGCTCAGTTTTTCTGAGCTGGAACCAAAATTTCACAGCCATACACTGTTCTCTTAAATTGGCCATCATAAAAAAGAGGTTTGAGCAAAACTGCTTTCATGAAAAAATTCACTGTGACCGTAGAGAACCTTCCTAGGCGACACCACTGGGTACATAACTCAGAGAGTTGCTGGGTGCTGGCCTCTGGGAAATGCAAACCATGAAAGCTCCACTCCGTCCAGAAAAACTCTTTTATTTTTTTGGGGGTGGGTACCCCCTCGTATATAGATGATTGTGTATGATTAGTTATTTTTGTTGCCTTTGTTGCCAGTACTCAGTTGTGGAACCAATTGTGTTGAATAGATTGACTCTACATAAAATCATTTGTTGTGCTCTTAAGATTTACAAGTATGAGTTTTAATTGATTTGTAGTATAATTTCAAGCATGCCTTTTAAAAAGTTCTTTTTGAATTTGACACTAACTCTGTTTTCTTATTTTTCTGATTTCCCTTATTTCTATAAGTAGTGCTCTAAATAAGTGTTATAGTATGTCATGGGATTTCCAGGGAGTAAATAATTTGTAAAGAGAATAAATGTTTTAAAGTCCAAATTTTTCAAAATGCTGTTTTTTATACTGGATTGTGATACATATCTTTTACATCTTAAACTTGAAAGATTGACTACTAATTTTTGAATATTTAAAATTTCCTTAAGGTAATTATAGTTCTAGAAAATATGTTCTGGAGGAAGAAAGCCTTTATTTTATTCAGTTATATCTATTGTCACTTTTTTTTTTTCCTAATGGGTCAAGAGGTGGAGATTGGGATAGGCATAAAGCCTTCCCACCCTTCCTTATTGGGAATTAAGTTTGAGGATGTTAGTTTATGATATGTCGCTTTTAAAAACTGAATATTACTGAAAGAGTTTTCTCCCTCATCAGATTTAGTAGTTTACACTAGAGCAAAGAAACCATCAATTATATTAATACAATTAGTACAGGTTCCACTGTGATCTTTTTTTTTCTTTAGATCATTTTATTGGGGCTCTCATAACTCTTGCTACAATTCATACATCAATTGTATCTGACATATTAATACATATGTTCCATAGTTCTTTTTAAAAAATCATTTTATTAGGTGCTCATATAGCTCATATCACAGTCCATACATACATCAATTGTGTCAAGCACATTTGTACATTCATTGCCCTCATCATTCTCAAAACAATACTCTCCACTTAAGTCCCTGTCATCAGCTCCTCATTTCCCCCCACCCCCACCCCTGCCTCATAGTTTTTTTCTAGACATTTACTTTCTACTGAGCCCTTGGATTCTGTCCTCTTTTTTTTTTCTCTCCCCCCCACTTCCCCAACCCTGTGGCTCCTTGCTAGATTATAGATGGTCAATTATTTTTACCTCTCACACCCTCTGGTTTCTGTTGTTCTTCCCCTGGATGGGCGTGTGTGGTATGTGCCATTCATTGAGATTGGTACGCCCTTCTGCCCCCACCTTTCCCTCCCTTCCCCATAACCTTTTGGTATGTCTATTCTCATTCCTGTTCCTGGGTTCCATGTGTTGTGAGTCACCTGTGTACATGTTCCCGTCTAGTCCAGAGTGGGAAGCAGCACTGGGGTCATGATTGTGGGGGGTGAGGAGGCTCAATGGCTCAGAGGTATATTGCATGACCCATCGGTGCTCTACTGCACCCTGATTGACTCAACCCCTCCCTGCAATCCCTCTGTGGATGTTCCTTTGTCCACAGATGGGCTTTGAGTCTCTGCTCCAACCACCACCCCCCTTGCTTCTCACCAATGTGTTTTTGTTTGTTTGTTTATTGTTTGTTGTGAATCTTCTGATGCCTGTTGCCTAGTGTCGATGACACCTCACGATTGCACTGGCTGGTGTGCTTATTCCAGGTGGGCTTGTTGCTTTACTGTTGGATGGCCACTTGTTTAATTTCAAGCCGTTAAGACCCCAGACACCATATCTTTTAATACCCGGGCACCATCCTCTGTCTTAACCACGTCTGCTTATGCACCCATTTTGTCCTCAGCGATCCTGTAGGGTGGGGGTGAGCATCACAGAATGCCAATTTGTTAGAACAAAGTGTTTTTGTATTGAGGGAAGTTATGAGTCGAGTTCTAAGGCCTGTCTGCAGCCTCAGTATATTGCCTTATAAATATATGTACATACGCCAATATCTCTCTTGTTATGCATTAATGCATTTGTGTAAGTGCACACCTCTGTTAATCTCCCTATCTATGCTTTTGCTTCCTAGAGCTTGCTTCTGTTTCCTTTTGCCTCCTCCTCCCCCGCCATCACTTTGCCCCTTCTTCTACCTCTTAGTGCTTCCTCTCTACTAGTTTGGTATTGCTCTAATACTCCCAGAATCTGTACCCTCTTATAGATATTGGTCTTGATTCCCTAGTTGTTCCCCTGTCCATGATGCTGTCTGCTCATCACACCCTTCTCCCCACCCCCTTCTTCCCCCTAGACCTTCCGGGGCCATTGACCCCATTGCCTTCTCCAGGAGCTCCCCCCCCCTCAAACCCCCTCCTCAAATCTGAACCATGTAAGTAGGCAATCCAGCAATGTCCTAAGAATCCATGAAAAGATTGGATTATAGGGCCATCCCAACCAGAACCAGCCTGACCCTGCCCTGGAAGTGTGTGCCTCAGAGAAGGATACTAGACCTTCAGGTGGGGGGAAGAAACCGACTGACCAGGCCCACACAGAAGCAAACCGAGAAGGGAAAAAGAGAAAGGGGCAGTCGGCCTAGACTCCATATAGGCACTCCAAGCCCAGAGGACGAGGTCCCTGCATGGAGCTGCTGGGACACAGAGAGGACTGTGGACTACCAACCGCTCAAAGACATGGTGTCCCCTAACTGGAGCATATGGTGACAGGGGACAATAATGGGGGCACATGGTGGGGAGACAGAGTGGGAATGGAACTTAACAGATCAGCAGTTGGAGTCAAGCCAATCCACAGAGCCCCTAGGAGCCTCCAAAATGGACTTCGGGCTAGGAGGCATAGTTCCCAGATCTTCCGCAGAACCAGAGGGGAGAGACTCATGGGGGCCAGGGAACAGACCTGGATTGATGTAGGGATTTTTCTTTTTCTTTTCTTTTTTTCCTTTCATCTTTTTCTCTCTCCTTTTCTTTTTCAACCGTCTGTTTTCTTGTTTGGTCTAGGACGTTGCTGGTTTGCCCACTGGGATCTTTTTCAGTAAGTGAAGCCAGGGGAGAGAAAGAGCATTTCTGTAGAGGGAGATGGTGGCTTGTTTAAGAGTGCTCAAGCAGCTGAACTTGGGCTTCATAAGACATCTGACCTCTTCCCTTCCATGTGTTGTGATTGTTAGGGGCCACTGAATCACTTCCCATTCATGGCAACCTGCTATACAACAGCTGGAAGCGTTGTCCCATCCTTCAGTATCCTCTCCTTTGTTGTGTGTGAGCCCATTGCTGTCAGTCTTTCTCCGTGAGGGCCTCCCCTTGTCCACTGACCTCTCACTTTAGCAAGCATGGTACCCTTCTGCAGGAACTCATCCCATCCTCAGTATGCGTCAGCACTTTATTTAGTGGATTGGATGTTCCCTAGGAACGAGCCTCCACAGATACAGTGTTCAGTTCTGTATTAATATTACCAGTATAAAATAGGATTTCTCTGCTAACCTCCAGAACTCCTGTGACTCATTTTAAAAGTAGAATTCAAGCTTTTCTTTATTCCGATTCTAACACTGATAATCATGTATAAATGCATTGATGCATGAGGGACATTGCTAAAATTAAACATACTACAAGTGTAGAATTCATTCATTATAAACACCCAAAATAAATTTCTCATATGTAAATTTTATAGCTATCAGTTGGGAAGAAAATTATGGCATGCTTGGTTGATAAATCCAAGTTAGGTAACTTGGCATCCTCCCTGAGAATTGTCCATGTGGTGTGTTAATAATGAGTTACTCAACTGTTTTCAGGCAGAGATGTTTAATTGGTTATCCTTTAGTGGTGATTTTTTGTTTTTTTAAGTTCAAAACTTAGAATGGCTCTGATAGAAAATGTATTCTCCATTATTTTAGAATCATACAGAATGGCTTAAAATAACTGTCTTTAATTAAAAGAACTGTATGCGTATGGAAAATCCATTTGAACCAGAGAATTGATTCTTTTTAAAGGAAAGCTGCAAGTTTTTCTTGTTTGGGTAAATGTCACTCTGTTCATATCTTCACTTAGCTGCTAGTCAGGACTTGTAGTACTCCAGTAGGTTGTCATAGAAACGCAGTTAGCTGTCATCTCAACTTAGACTATTGATGGTTTTATTTGTAGGTTTTCAAGATTATTAACATTCAACAAAAACAATTGATTTATTTTTTATTCAAACTGGGCTAATTACCATGGAATTTCAAACTACATGACAGCCTTTTAAAAAATTATAATAAAATTCTATATTAAATTTACTTGATATTTGGGTGTTTAACAATTTTTTATGTGACATAGCTTACAGTAGTAGAATACTATCTGTGAAATATATTTTTAGCCATTTTCCATTTTCTGTGTTAATAGCAAGATGGGGAGGAGCGGATTTAAAAATTGACCTTTAGACTGCTTTCAGCATAACATAAAAGATACCTTCAGGAAAGCATGAAAAGGTGCATCAAGTGATTCATATAGGAGTTTTCGTTTTATTTATGATTTTTGAAGCCTTGCATGAATGCTCCAGTGAACTGTGTTGTAAAAGTATTTCTATATTATGTGAGAGAAATTATTTTGTTTTCACTTACAAATAAGCCAGGCAAACATATTTACAATAACTTATCTAATGGTCTGTAGATGAATGCTTTTATGCAAAGCAGTCAAGAGGCTAGAATTAGCTTTTCACACTGAATGCACATTTGATGTCCAGACTTGAGCAACAAGTGGTATCTTACACAGGCTAACACTCGAGATTCAGTTTGTATTTAACACGCTTACTTCAGACCACACATGTCACCATGTCACATTTAATGTTAACTGTGTAATGATTTCTATTTCTTCCTTGTAGATACATGAGTTAAAAAAACGTTGCTTGTTATAAATTTCTCTTTTGAGGTTTCTTTTGTTTAAGCTGTTTTATTGGCATATAATTCTCAAAGCATACGATCCAGTAGTTCAATAATATTAAGCAAAGCTGTACAATCATCACCGCAATCACTTCGAAGACATCTTTTTGTTTTGTATTCATCTTTATTAGCTCTCTATCTCCCCCAACCTCTCCATTATACATCCATTAACCAAGTTACTGTCTCTGTAGATTTACCGTATATGCCTGTGTATAAGCCAAGTTTTTCAGCACATTTTAATGCAGTTTCTGTGGTAAAATTAGGTGCCTCGGCTGGTATTTGGATTGGCTCATACTCATGTATATACGGTACCCATCCTGGGTTTCATATACAGAAAAACATTAACCAAAACAAAACTAACATCAATAACAAAGGTGAGACAGAAAAATCTCAATCTAAAAAGAGGCAGAACATATTAAAAATGGAATAGATTTTAAATGGGTCAAAGGGAGATCAAATGACAAAGTGTTAAATTTTAAACTAACTGCAGCTGTAATATTCCACTTTCCAGTGCACTCT
This sequence comes from Tenrec ecaudatus, assembly GCF_050624435.1. Classification (NCBI taxonomy): domain Eukaryota; kingdom Metazoa; phylum Chordata; class Mammalia; order Afrosoricida; family Tenrecidae; genus Tenrec; species Tenrec ecaudatus. The sequence continues at coordinate 68,677,910 of NC_134538.1, forward strand.
GCATGATAGCAGGGCTGTTCACATCCCTGGTCCATGAGCCGAGGGGCTCCTCCAGAGGATTAATCCACATGTATTTCTCCTTCACTTAAAACGAAAAACCGACCTTAAAGTGGGCTGAAAGGGAGACTGAATGATTAGATATTGCATTGTAACCTAACGGCACTTGCCATAATCAACTTTATACTACTCTCTCGCTGATAGCAAGGCTTTGCCCTTCCCTCAACTGTAATCAGAAGGGATAGGTTCACTGGAGGATCTTTAATCCCGGTGTGGACTCTGCAAATGGATTTTAGGTTTCCACAGTCAACTATAGCCTGCAGACCAGGTGTCCACAATTTAAACTCTAATACCATTCCTTCCTTCAGATTTGAATTTTATTATTTACAGTCCTTGGATCACACAAGCTGGTGTGCTTCTTCCATTTGGACTTAGTTGATGCCTCATTTAGATAGCTGCTTGTTTGAAAATGATTGAGATTTCTTTAAAAGTGGCTAATAAGGGTTTCATATTGTGAACAGATCTTTTGTTGGCTTGTATCACATTTTGTTAGGTTAATTGTCATTCATTCCCTTTTAAAAGTGAATGCATCTTGTTGGCTACTGTGCTTGTTATATATTTCTGTTACTATTTATTTTTTAAATTATTTTTGGTACGTTGATGGAAGGTGAGCGATCTTTGATTTTAAAAATAGTTTACTAAATAAATAACTAATAACTTTTATATGTATGTGGAATAAAATTGTAAGGCAGCTTATCAGTAAATACAGAATACAGATTAAAAACAAACAAACCCTATCCACAATGGCCCCCAGTAGCCCAGTCTCTCAGCTTTTCTTATTCTTTGATGAATTATGAGTGGACAGATGATATGATCAATAGGATATTGCTGAAGTGGCAGTACAGTGTGTGGACTCTAGGAGTTGGTCATATAAAACTGTGTGTCACCCATTGGTCTGTTTTTATGATCTGGTTGTGTGTGTGTGTTTCTTGGTCATGTAGGCCTATCTCATGGCATGCTTGATAATTTTTTATTGAATTCTAGTTAACCCTTCAACAGTATGAGTTTGAATTGCATAAATTCCCAGCCATCAGGTTGATGCTGGCTCAGCGATCCTATAGGACAGGCTAGAGTTTCTGTGACTCCAGCCGCTTACAGGTGTAATTTCTCCTGCTCCCAGCGCAGGGGCTAGGGACTTCGAACTGTGGACATTGCGGATCTCAGCCCATAAGCACTCTACCACCAGGGCTCCATTGAACTGCATAAGCTCTCTAATAATGTGGCTTGTTTTCTTCTGTTCCTGCAGTGGTAGGCTCAGGTGTTGTAGTCGCCACTTCAAATGCCATCTGACCTACTCATCTCTTCATGAGCGGTTCCTCCCTTCAGGAGCTAGTAAGCCCGCATCCACCCACTTCCCCTGACTACGTAGGAGGAGACGATAGTATGCGGACAATTGAGAGGTGTCAGTAGTTTTCTTTCTCCAAAGAGGAGTCGTCCTTTCTTTTTAAACTTTGATCCAACTAGTCTAGTCACGCCTAGGTTTACATTTCTATTCCTGGCAACCAGGGTTCCAATTTCAAATCTGTGGAAGTTTTGGCACACATTGAACTCTCACCGTTTCAACACATCAAGGCAGTTTTGCGGGGGTGGTGGGGAGGACTCTCTGTTTAGCTTCTTAGTCTCGGGTTGTATAGCTTTAGTAATTGTCAATGTTAGGAAACTGTTACAGGTTCACTTTTCTGCCCAACTTACCTTGGGATCTTGGCCTCTCATATCTGAAATTTTGTTCCTTTCTCCCCACAAGCACCGAAAGGTTTCCAACTTTCTGTATTCTGCAGCAGTATCATGCTCTAGTCAACCACAGCTTGAGTATCCACCTTTGTCTGGCACCCAGAGCTGATCATTGCCTTCTAGGAGAAAGTGACCGCGAAGGCCAGTTCCCCGTCATCTTGAAGTCTGTGCCATCCTCAATCATGGCCTGTATAGCTCTTGGTTTATATCTTTAGACAGGTGATAATGTCTTGATAGATGTTTTGGGTAGGAGCCCAGATGCGCCTCAAATTGTTTTAATATTAGTGGGAAGATGAAAATGACATAAATGTAGGGCACTGCGGTACCAGTGGGCACCTGCTGCTGTTGCCATCTGCGGTGCCCCTTCACCTGGTGCCTCCCCAGCCTCGGAGATCTCTCCACCTGCTGCTCTGTAGCAAACAGTGTCAGTTTCCTATCACGATAAGAAAACATGCAGGCAAAGTTCACCGTGCTTTCACCGATGGACACAAGACAGTGGACAGTGCAGAAGTCAAGACAGAAAATGAAGAGACTGTGGCTGCCAGGAGCTCCTATCCCTGAGCAGGGCAGAGATCCAGAGCAGGCTGGAGACCTTTGATTGAATGATGGAATGTTATGATATCTGCAAGAGGTCCCAATAAAATCCTCCTTCCTCTTGGTACACGAGAGAAGGAAAACCCAGCTCCACACAAGTGTGACTGCCACAAGGCATGCCACAGACAGGCCTCCCCCTTCTACCTTCTTTTCCTGTTCCGATAGCAGCCGTTTCTCGCAGGGCGTGCTTCTCCCTGCTGGGTTCACTAACTCGCAGACAGTAGCCATGATGAAGGGAAGCTTCTTAGGGAAGATAGCAGGTTAGCACAAGGTCAGATCAGTAAGCAATGCGGATGCAGTCATTGGTCTACAGCAACAGGTTTCCTCAGCCACTAGGCACCTATCTCTCTCTCTCTCTCTCCAGTCCTCAGCCTCTCCCGGCCTTTGCCCGCTTGCTTCTCTGCCTCCCGGTCTCCTTGTGTCGGTGCTGCTGCTCTGTTGTTCTAGCTCATCCTCTCCTTGCCTTGGCCCTGGCCTTGGCCTGGCTCCTTTGCGCTGCTCTCTGGTCTCCATGTCAAAGCCTCTGGTGGAGTTTGAAAGGGCTGCACGGTGTCTCTTCTTCCAATGGCCCAGGGATTTCTCTAGGGCAGTGGTTCTCAACCTTCCTGATGCTGTGACCCTTTAAACACTTCCTCATATTGTGACGGCCCCCAACCATAAAATTATCTTCTCTGCTACTTCATCACTGTGATTTTGCTACTGTTATGAATTTGGTGACCCCTGTGGAAGTGTCGTTCGACCCCCAACAGGGTTGCGACCCACAGGTTGAGAACCGCTGCTCTGTGTATTCCTGCTTCTGAGATTGCTCATTCTTATATGGAGGTGTGATTTTTGTCTTTCAGCAAGCCACATCTCCCAGGGAATTAAAAGGTAGGGATCAGAGTCATACCCTTTACTAAGATGAAAACTCAGTACATCTCACCTTACTCTTAGAACAGAGAGCTTCCTTCAAAATGGGATTATAACCACAAGCATAGATGCCAGAATTTACATTACATCAAAGAAGGATTATTTCTTGGGGAACCCCCCCCACCCCCCAATTCACTGCCATTGAGTCAGTGACCACTCGTAGCAACCGTATATAGGACAGGGTAGAACTTGCCCCTGTGGGTGTGCGAGACTGTAACTGTGGATGGGAGTGAAAGGCGAGCGGCTTGTGGTTTTGAACTGTTGACTTTGCAGGCCATCTGAGTTGGCTATCTTTCAATATCTTTATATCATATCTTTCCATAGATTCAATTTCCCCCTCATTACTAATCAATGTAGCAAAATAAAATATTTTTATAAATCATTATAATAATGTTTACAACTTAGCCTGCTCTATTACTTCTGGGCATTAGAATCAAATTTGCTCCATCGTACTGGTTTCACTCTGAGCTGGAGTGAACTAACAACAGACTCCGTATTGATTACTAACTTCATTCCGTAACTGAGAATTATCACCGGGTATCTGTCAGCTTTCTGTACTATGGTAGGTTCTGTGTTGCTGGGATGCTGGAAACTATGCGACTAGTATTTCAAATGTCTGTGGGATCATTCATGGAAGACAGATTAAGATAGAATAGGCAGAGGGAATAGGCTGTCCACTTCTGAGGGATTAACCACGGAAAAGCTTATGAATAGCAGCAGAACATTAGCTGATATAATGCTGGAAGATGATCCCTCATGCCGGAAGGCACTGGAAAAATGACCAGGGAAGATTTGTCTCCTTAAGATAGAGCTAACTTTAAAGGCCCTGATGAACGAGCGTTTGGGGACCTTTCTTTGCTGATGGGCACAACTCCAAAGGAGAAGAAACAGCTAGAAACATGTTAATCAGAATATGGAATGTATGAGTGGGGAAATTAGAAGTAAAAAATAAAATGGAATTCACAAAAATCCTAGACAGTGCGCTGCAATGAATTTGTATTGACATTTTGAATCACATGGTTATATGGTTTGCTGTGCTGGTAACGACAAATTGAAAAGGAATGGTGTCACATTCATCATCAAAAAGAATATTTTGAGATCTATGTTGAAGTACAATATTATTTGTGATAGGACAATATATATACACGTACAATCGTGACTAGTTAATAAGATGACTGTTCACATTTACACAGCAATCACTAAAGCCAATGATGAAATTGTGGATTTCTACCAATTTCTTCAGTCTGATATTGATCATATGTGCCCTCCAGATGCATTGATAATTATAGTAATTAGAAAGCAAACGTTGGAAACAAAGAAAAGATCACTACTTGGAAAATATCGGTGTTCAAAATGGTGCTGGAGATTACAGGGTATCAATTCACCAGACCAATGGCATCTTTGTTGCAAATATATATTTAACACAGCATCAATGGTGACTCTATCCGTGGACACCTCAGGATGAAATACACAGGAATCAAGTTGACTACATCTGCGGGAAAGGACGGCAGGGAAGGCTGTTATCATCAAAAGGAGCCCAGGGGCTGTGGAACAGACTACCAATTTAGAGAACATCCCCAGAGAAGATGGGACTCAGTGAACACTAATGATCGAAGACCAGATGAGTTGTGGGATAATTTGAAGGTCATTGTGATGCATGAAGAGAACATAAAGGTCATTAAAAATAAAGGAAGGAAAAGTAAAAGACTGAACGATCTTCACTGGAGAGTAGCTAAACAGAAGAAATAGTGAACTAACAGCCAAACAGCCAGAGCAGCCAGAGAAGAACAAGTGTAATGAAATATGCAAGGACATGGAGTTAGAAAACGCAGGGAAGTGCTAAAGGGACGTTCATGCTAAGCTGAAAAAAGAAGAATAAACTCAAGCCTCTATGTGAAATATTCAAGGGTTCTATAAGTAAAATAGTGAGTGAAGCAAGAAGCTTCCAAAGCGGATGGAAGGAATACACAAAGGCAACGTCTACCAGTTCCCAAGGTAGCGTATGGCCAACAACCGATAGTACTGAAAGATGAGGTTCGCACTGTAGTGACAGCACTGGCAAAAAGCTAGGCTCTAGGGATTGATGGAATATCAGTTGGAATGTTTCAAGAGATTGATGTGGTCCTCGAAGTACTCATTCTATATGTGAAGAAATTTGGGGACAACTACCTGGCCAGCTGACTGAAAGAGATCCATATTGTGCCCATCTAAAGAAAAGTGAGCTAACAGATTTGGAAATGATCACACAATATTATTAATACTATCTGTTAAAGATAATGAAATGGTGATAACAGTACATCAATGGGAAAGTGCCAGAAATTCAAGCCAGATTCAGAAGGGGGTGTGAAATGAGGGATGCCACTGTTGATTGCAGATGGATCTTGGCTGAAAACACAGTATACCATAAAAGTATTTTATTGTGCTTCATTGATTATTTACAGTGTCACAGCCTGATTGTGTGGATCATAACAAATTATAGATAATATTCTGTAGAAAAGGAATTCTAGAATGCTTAATTGTGCTCATGCAGAAACCATATCTGGACTAAGAAGCAGTTGTTTGAACAGAACAGGTGGGCACTGAGCCATGTAAGATGTGTGCCAGGGTTGCATCCTTTTACCAACCTTACTCAATCTGAATGCTGAGCAAGTAATCTAAGAAAACAGATTTCTGAAGCAGAATGCAGCATTAAGCTTAAAGAAAGGCTCATTACCAACCTGTGATATGCAGATGACACAACCTTGCTTAGTGGATGTGAAAAGGTCTTGATGCACTTACAAAGATTGAAGACTGCAAGCTTCATTATAGATTCTTCCTGAGTATAAGAAAAGCTAAAATTCGCACAACTGGAACAATAAGAACATTATGATAGGTAAAGGATTAAAGTTGTCAAGGATTTCGTTTTACTTGTATTCATACTCAACACTCACGGATGCAGCAGTCATGAAGGTAGTCTTACTTTGGGCAAAGCTGCCCAAATCCTCTTTAGAGTGTTAAAGAGCAAATGTGTCACTGAGAACTTACGTGCACCTGACTTAAGCCGAAGTATTTTCAAGCATCTCATATGCATATGAAAGCTGGATAATGAAGAAGGAAGACTAGGGAAGAATTGAAACATTTGAATTATGGTATTACCGAAGAATGTTAAAAGTACCATGGATTGCAAAAGAACAAACAAACGTGTCTAAGAAGAAGTAAAGGGCAGAATGTTCCTTTCAAAGCGAGACTTGCCACCTACTTGGACAATTTCTCAGAAGGCACCAGTCCCTGGAAAGATACATCATTCTTAAAGGGTCAGTGTAGAAGAGGGACACTCTCACAGAGAAGAATTCACAGTAGGCTCCATTCCAGTGTGTGGGCTCACACATAGTAATACTTTGTGCGGAGGGTGCAGCTCCAGGGGTTGGTTGGTTATGTTGCCGATGGGTCACTGTTAGAAGCCACTCAAAGGTCCATGTGACTGTTGACTATTGGAGGCAAGTGCTTCAAACAGTGACTGTGGCCCAAAATGTTAAGGACACTACAAACGTATAAAATGATCAAGACCCTTTTAATGGGTAGCATTTATATGAGAGTGAGTAATGCATTTTCTAGCCTCAAATAATAATGATTTTATCAGTTGAAAAATTTGAACCTGAAAGGGCTTGATACATTTTACTCTGTATTAAACTTTACATTTCCTTTTACTTTGATGTTTCTCCGTCATAGTTTTCTAATTGAAAGTCTCTTTAGCTTTTCTAAAATATGACAAAGTCATTTGTTATATGGAAACAATTTTTAGTCTTTCTATGACACTGCTGAGAGTGTATATATGTCCATTCAATTACATTGATGAGTATTTTTCTCACGCACCTTTTAGTAGCATGTATAATGGCATATATTTAGTTGTTAGACAATTTTACAATTACTCTAACATGCTAAAGTTCATTTTCACAGTATGTATACTTTTCACGTTTTTTAATTTATTCTCCCCATGAAGCTTTATCAGTTGGCACATTCAGTTTGAAAACTAAACCTCCGTTGTTGTTGTTGTGCTGGTTGTTGATTCTATTCCGACTGGTGGTTAATAAGAAGATGCTTGATGGAACCATCTCTGGGTCCCCCCTGAGAAGTACATCTGTTTTGTGTAAGTGCACAAAGCCTGACTTTTTCTTTGCATTTTGTGTAGGAAGAAGAAAGTGAAGAGGAACCCAAGCTGAAGTATGAAAGGCTTTCCAATGGCGTCACTGAAATTCTTCAGAAGGATGCAGCCAGCTGCATGACCGTCCATGACAAGGTGAAGTAGCTCTGGAAGGTATTCCATAAGTGGTGTAGACATGGGAAACTTGATACTTTGGGTGTTTTATTTTTACTAGTGACACTGTGTCCCTATTTCCTCCCTTCTCATCTTCCACACCAACAAAAGACAAAAGGACAACCAAAAACATTACCTATGTCATTATAACCCTCCACACACACTTACAGAACGCACGCACCCTATCGGTATAATAAGTATAATGTAGATCAAGAAGTAGAATGTAAACAGTAATAGCTGTTTAACGATTTAGAGCAAGTGGTTTCTAGGAAAACTGTGACCTAATTTTAAAAACATAGGTGTTGAGTTAGGAAAGCGGTAAGGTTGGAAGTGGAGGGCAAAGTTGGCCTGGCCTGAGACCACACTGCGTTCATGCCGGCCTTGGGCCTTGAACTGTGTGGAGGAGGAGCCCGGTCAGTGGGCGGTACCTTGGAGAAAATGCACTCTTACCTACCCACGAGGATTGTGTTCCAGATGAGAAGAGTTTGTCTCTTAGTTCTGGCCCAAGCTCCGCCACTCCATTGGCTGTTTCCAGGAAAGAGACATCAGCTTCTGGAAATTAGTTCCTCATGTGTAATTGAAGACTTCCCTGCTCTAATGTTTCAATGCTGTAAATGTCGACATGAAAGATAGATGAGATTATACTGCTGACTAAATTTGAACCGGCGACTTTTCACTTCTTTTGTGGAATCCAGTGGACTGCCGCTCACCTCTTCTGCTTGCTTACTTGCACAAAGTCAAGTTCGTCAAGGAAAATCAGTTCTGGTCATGAATGGTTCAGAGCAGTTGATAGCTGCGTTTTTGGAGCGTTATTAAAAGCATCAAGTTCTCATAATCAAACATGAAAGGGGCTAACTAAATTATACTTACTCTTCTGCCATTCCAGATTTTAAGTGTTTTCAGGCAAAAGGAGAATTCAGTTTACAAAAGCTCGGAACTTTGGCTGAAATTAGTTCAACAAAAGGGTTTGCATTTATGCACAGTCATATTTGTAACATTAAATTTTTAATAAAATATTCTAAATGAAATTATAACTCAACATTCATTTTAGTTGTTGGATACATTTTTAGGAACAATATATTTTTGAAGCGATTATAACATTGTTTCTGAAAGATGGAAGAAGTAATTTATCTACTCTAAATGATGAACTATTAACAAAAAACAAGTTCTCAAAAAAACAAAAATCTCTTCTAGAGCAATTTTAGCTAAGGGTGAAAGTGTGAAATCACAGTAACGATTTTATGGTTCTCATCTATCTTAAATATTAAATTGAATGAAATGAGGAATTTTGGCCAAAATAAGAGATGAATTCATATCTGGGTAAAGTTCCCTGCATAGAGCCTTTAAAACTTCCATAAAATAAGTTAGAATAGTAAGTCCCAAAGTAGCCTTTCTGGAGTGCTGGAAAAATGATACAGCATCACAGACACTTTAGGGATTCACGCTGCCTTAGTTTTCCAACAAACTAAATACAGTATTTATGAGGAGAATCAATACCATCTGATGCTTGGGGATGCAGCAAGCTTTTACGATCTGTTCTTTTACCAACCATAGTCTCTGAAAGAAGTACAGTGTTACTTGTTTTTAGTTAGTATTTTGTGTTTTGTATTCAAATATTGTCAAGCGTGTCACTGTGGAAAAGAAATTATAGCCATTCAAATCTTCTATTTTGTTTAGAATGCTTCTCCCAAGCCCCCCCATTTGGAGGAAACATTCCTGTTTGGTTCAAATATTCAGACTAATTTCCCCCCAGAATTAGCTCTTCCTGACTCCCCTCCCTGTGCTAAAGCCTCCTGCTTCCACCAGGCTTTGCTGTCTGCCCTGGATGACTAATCGTCATGGCACCTGGTGCACTCAGGCAGGCCTGTGCAGCAGAATCGTCATACCTAGTTATGTCTGCACACCTGATGTTTTATTAACCAGTATTGATTTTTTACCCGGGGGACTTTTTTCTTCCTGAAAAAAGGCCACCTTGCAGGAGTGAAAGACACTGCAGGGGATGAATGTCTAATGACCCCTTCTTCCCCTTTTGGTTTGCGACTCCTCTTTAATGTGCCCACATATTTTAAGGGCCTGCACTGAAATTTCATTTTAAGCAATTCCATTTTGGTAAATCCTTTTAAATCTTGGCTTTCTGTAAGGTTATTTTTTTAAAGATTGTGCTGCTTGACTGAAACGCTTAGCAGTGTCTGTCAATTCGAGCATTTCATTAGAGGTTGCAATGAAGCATGCTCACATGCAGTGAAGTACAGAGAATTTGGGACTGTTTGAGTAATGTTCCAACTTCAAATTTTAAAAAAAAGGAGAAAGAAAAAGACCAAAACTCTCATGTGACATTGCAGGGAGTCCTACAGTTTCTCATGGGGGTTGGATTAGGGTCAATGCAGAGAATTAAAGAAACGGGGAGTTATGAACCTATTGCCCAGCATGGAATGGATAGAGAGCTCAGCAGTTGTTTTGTGACAGGAGATAAAGTATTTTTGCATGAGCGTGAGGGGACTTCGAAAAGAAAATGGAATTGCTGAGAGTGGAATTTTGTCTGAGGACCTTTTGATGCCCTTCTTGTATGTAAACATTTGTACACAACCTTATACATTAAAACATCTCCAGTTCATCTTTCTCATTATGCCTTGGGTTTCCCACCCCATAAAATAATATTGTTGTTGTCTGTGTGCATCGTTATATTAACAACCACACAGATTCATACACTTGCCATAAATTAGGGGGATTTCTTAATAATTCCCTTCTGACTTGGAGTTCAGCTGTAGGTTGGTGGGGCTTTCCCAGCTGCCTTTTGAATTTACTGCCTAAATTCATCAGGCATTGTGTCAGACTGCATCCTAACCATTAGCTGTCAGTAGACGAGGGGCCTCATGAGTCATTCTGACAGCCGGCTTACACTACCACAGTGAAATCGACTTCTGGCCCTGTTCTCTTATTTCAGTGAAGGAGGAAACAAGTCTTCTCCAAGGAATGGGCATCTTCTGAGATGTTACAAACCACTCACCCAGTCGGCACCTCAACTTTGAAACTGGTCTTATTCTTAAAGATTGTCAATGCTATGCTCATTGTGTGGTTGCTCTGTGTTTCTTACAGTTCTTGGCACTGGGTACACATTATGGCAAAGTTTACTTACTCGATGTCCAAGGGAACATCACTCAGAAGTTTGATGTGGTAAGTATCCAATTTAAAATAAATATGAGCTAGAGTTTAGGCTAAAAGTCGGTGCTTTTGTGTATTTGTTTTATTAATGTGTTTTAGTAACATAAAGAACAGGGGTGCCTAAAATAGAGGAGAATCCTTGTTTGGGCAGCGGGTTAAGTATTGTACTGCTCACTGATAGGTTAGTCTTTCGAATCCGCCAACCTCTGTAGGAGAAAGATGAGGTGAAGCGGCAGTTCATCTTTGTCCTATGAGGTTGCAGTGGGCTCAGTGTCAAAAGATGCCTTGGTGATTCAGTGGTTAAGTCTTTGGCTTTAATTGAAGGTTAGCAATTTGAACACATCAGCTACTCTGTGGGTGAAAGTTGTGATAATCTGCTCCTGGACAGGTTTTAGCTTTGGGAGAGGAAGAGCGAGATGATGATGTGAGTGGGACTCTCCCATTTACTCCTCCATCCACATGCCCACCGGACAGTGTGTAAAATCAAGCACAGATAGACACTGCAGAACTCCACATGGCTGCTGAGGTGTTGAATGAGCCCAGAAGTGGGAGAAAAGAGGAGTGGGGATGGCATAGAACCTGGGAGAACCTCTCTGCCAACGCTATGAGAACTTGCTCAACACAAATATAGGAACAGGACTGGGAAGCACCTCAAACAAGGAATGAAGTAAAGGCAGTTACAGCTTGATTTTTTTTTAAGATGGTGAAATAGGCCATTTTAATTAAGGGTCTATGTAACTGTGAGGTGGGGGAAGGAGTCCATGGTGCTGAGGCCCTGCATGGATAAAGACTAGGACTGGGAGGAACTGCAGTAGCAGCAGAGACAGGGATTGCTTTGGATAGAGAGCCACGTGGAGAAAACCGGCTGTGTCCCCGCCCACAGCAGGATACTTTGAGAAAGTCTGTGAAGGAACACCACAGAGAGCTGTCACCTTCATTATAGGGAAGGCGAGCCCCACTGTTTACATCAGAGACTAGCTGAAATCCCCCATTTGCTCATTTGTATTGTATTCCAGAGTTCAAGTGTCCAGAACTGTAGAGAAACAAAGCTAAGAATGAGTGCCCTCGTGGTGCACTACTGTTACTTGATTTGGCCTCACAGAGGCCCTGCTGGCAGACTGGCGCTGTCCTGTGGGAGCTCTGGGCCTGGGAGTGCCTGCAGAGGCAGGCTGCTGCGTCATTTGCTCAGGGAGCAGCTGGTGGGAGGGCACCCTGGCCTTTATGGTTGGCAGCCAGGCACTTAGATGGTGAGCTACCAAGATGTCCTGTCCGAAAAATTTCCCACAGAAACCAGCATATGAAATTTAAAATTTAAAAAAGATAACGCAATGGCTCACATTTCACAAAAAAATAGTAAAACACACACTACCACAAGAAGGACTGATTAAAAGGAAAACTTGAAGAAGAGGAAATTTCTTTTGCGGTAACCAGGTTAAGAAAGCACAAACATAAAACAAATCACTATATTTCTTAACCAGGTTAAGAAAGCACAAACATACATAAAACAAATCACTATGTTTCAGGAAACAAATGAAGAACAAAATAACAAACTGAACAAGGAAACTAAATATCAAAACAAAGATTGAAAAAAAAAGCAACTGAAACTCATAGAGATAGAATTGACTAGAGTAAAAGTAGAATAAAGGAAGAAAAGATAACTGAATATATCAAGTCTCAAAAGAAACAAGCAGTAAGATACCTTTTTAATACTTTTTTTTGTCCAGAAAAGTGAACAACCAAAAGGAGAAATGGGACCTAGTTAAGAAATATAACATTAAATGATTGGAATATCAGTTCACCATAACAGCAATAAAGGCACAGGAGCAGATAATGAAAGAGACTTTTCCACACTTGAATAGAGAACCAAACTTGGGAATATAGGAAACGATATGCAGCACAGTCAGAAGAGACACAGAAAGACCGGCTTTATGCCATATTCTACTAAAATTTTTGAAAAATTTGAAAACCAAAGACAGAAGTGTTTGGTTTCACATAGCATGAGAAAAATAAAATGTAGGCTTTTCATAAGAATCATTGTGAATTTCTCCCCAGAAACTCTAGTGGCCAAAAGACGATAGAGTGATGCATATAAAATATTAATGTAAATATGGTAATTCTTTACTTAACAAAGATGTCATATGACAATAAGGGAGAAATTAGAACATCCCTTCTACCACCAAAAAACAAAACAAAACAAAGCAAAATGAACAACAGAACCCCTAGGATTTGCTACTGCCATGCCAGCTGTGTATTAGTCAAAGAACTGCTGCCACGTGGAAAGGCAAGATTATTAGGTAAATACTAATATCTGTATACAGATAAAAATAAAACATAAATGATCTCAAAACAAAATAAGAATAAACATGATCATAAGAAACTCCAAAAACTCATCGGCAGCAAGTTGTGTCTGACTTCTCCTGGCCCTATCGGACAGAGTAGAACTGTCCCTGTGGCTTTCTCAGACTAACTATTTATAGGAGTAGAAAGCCTCATCCATCTACCGTGGAGCAGCAAGGACCAATAATATGATCGTTTCAGAGAATAAGCTCAGTATTTCACCGCACTAATAACACATCATTATGTTTATAGGAAATAGAAGCCGAAAGTAAGCTCATGGAATGTGGACTGTGTATTGACATTAATGGTGACAAGTCAGTAGAAATAGTGTGGTTACATATCAACAATAGACTTATTAGGCTTAGACTGTATGTTGAGTTTTTCCATAAGCATAAACATTGTTATACTAAGTTCTATTCTAAGTTATATGTAAGTTATACTAAGTTATATTCTAAGTTATATGTAATTAATGTATGTGATAACCACTAAGAAATCACCAATAAAGAAAATCAGAAGAAAGCAGAAAAGGCTTATTGTAAGAAAGCTGTAAAATATAAACAAAAAACAGAATATAAAACAGCAGATAAGGAACAATAAAAAGACAAATAGCAGGACAAGCGACATCGATGTGTTGTCAGTAATATCCTTATAATGGCTATCTCTAGATGGAATATACGGAAATCAAACTGGCCACCCTAAGGAACGTAACAGAATACCGTGGGTGTGGAACACGCTCAGGGTGCAGTTGTTCAGTCGGGACAGTTTCTTCTCTGGCGTGCTCACAAGGAGGCTTCTCTCCCACCCGCAGCCTCTTGTCCTGGCATCTGCCCATCTCAAGCAATGATACCAAGCTGCCAAATAAGTGTCCAAAGCCTGCTATTCTATCATAAGCCTCAGCCTGAAGGCATTCAGCTCCAGCTTCATGATTTAGCAAACGCTGTACCCCCAGTAAGGTGCCCAGAGACACCCGTCTCCACAAGCCAAGCTCTGCTCTATGGACTGGGGAATCCACTGCTTGATGTCATGACCTGGCTCCTGGTTTTACTACATCTGCCTTCTGCTGCCCCTCAGTGGTCGAAACTATCAAGGAGGTTCAATGTGCAGGTATCTTGGGGTGGCTTTTCTCTTGTGTTGTCAGTGAGCTACCCTCCTTTTGAGATGGCTCACTTCATACCCAACAAAATGGCAATTCCTCACTGCTGAATGAGACAGTACAATCAGTGTCTTCCCCTACTTTCTTATCCAGACCCATAAGAGTAAAGTCATTTGGTGGGAGTAACAAAAATTAGCTATGGCCAGAGGAGCCACAAATAATTCACTGCACTGCAAGTGAATTGGGGGGAAAAATGAATACAGCAACATGAAGTATCCATTTGCTTGCCATGAGACACAAACTTTAGACATAAGCAGACTGAAATTAAGAAGGTGGAGAGAAATGTTCCATGAAACCAGCAAACAAGAAAGAGCAGGAGTGACCATAGTGATATCAGATAAAGTAGATTGTAAGTTAACACGATCAAGGGTAAAGAAGACAATTCAGCACGAAGACAGTACAATAATCAATATAAGCTTGTACCTAATAGCAGCACACCAAAATACATGATACTCGTATTTACTCATGTGAAAAGAGAAATAGACAGCTCCAGAGTAGTGGAAGGGGCCTCTTAACACACCACTTTAGACTATAAAAAGATCATCTAAAAAATGACTGCAAAGTCAAACTATATGCCTGCTGAATCTACTGGACAAATGTAGAATACTCCTGATTAAATACATCTGACCAAATACACATTCTTCTCTGGTATGAATCATCTACAAAATACACTATATGCTAGGACACAAACAACCCTCAACAAATTAAAAAGATGGAAGTCACGTAAACCTTCCTCTCTGACAATAACAGAATGAAAGTAGAAGTCAGTAACAAGAAAACTAACGAATACACTACTAGATACACCACTGGGTCATAGTATGAATCAGAAGTGAAACAAAAAATGAAATCCGGGGTGAGTAGTAATCCATGGAGACAGTAACTGGGTTAATCGTTTCTTAGGGTGATGGCAAGGAAAGTTGGAGAGTAATGGGGAGCTAGTAATCATGGATATAAGGGTGGATAAAATGTTCTAGAATTTATTGTGGTAATAATTGTACAACTCTTTAATATATTAAAGCCATAGAATGGTATGGTATGTGAGTTATATGCCAATAAAATTTTAAAAATGAAGTAAAAAAGATTCCTGGAGTCAAACAGAAATGAAAACACAACATATCAAAACTTTTGGGATATAGCAAAAGCAGTACTCAGAGGACAATTGATAGCAAAAAAGGCATACATTTAAAATGAAGGTTTAACTTAAACTTAAACTCAGAATGTGAATAGAGAAGAAAGAGCAAAAGAAACCCCTTCAGAAAGAAAAAAAAGGAAATAAAAGTCAAGGCAGATATTAAAAAACCAGAAACTAAACAAGAGAAAGAATTAACCAAAGAATTGAGTCAGAAGTAGACTCTGAAATGACCTTCAAATTGACTAAGCACTGGCTAGATAGACAAAACAAATAAACCATAAGAAGTACATAACAAATTAAGAACTAAAATTGATGACCTTAAAGCCAGTTCAGCAGATAAAGATCATAACTGATTACTATAAAAAATTGTACTCTTCCCTAATAAAATGTAAAAGAAGAAAAGAGAAAAAAAATGATTAGGGCAAAGACTGTACAGATGTGCTTTATACAATTGATGTATGTATATGTATGAACTGTGTAAAGAATTGTATCAGCCCCAATAAATTGTTAAAAAAAAATTGTACTCTTAATAAATTTGAAAACTTAGGTGAAGTGGACCCCTATCTAGAAACACATTACCTATCCCAGTTGACACAGAGATAGAAAATTTTAACAAACTCCTTACCAAAAAAAAAGAGATTGAAGATGTCATTTACGAAACAGCTAATTTCAGTAATAAAAATGCTCAGGACCACATGGCTTTACCGTGGAATTTTACCAAACATCCGGAGACTTGACTCTAACGGTACTTCCTATCTTTAAAAATGAATTAGATTGAAGAACATACCAAACTTTTAAAAATGAAATTACCATAACCCTGATACCAATTAGGCAGACTTACAAAAATAATTAGAGACAATAGTCTTTTTAGCATAGATCCCAAAATTCCAGCAAAATGCTGACCAAGAGGCACCATCAACATCAAAACCCATCTCCATCCTCAAGTAGGATTAACTCCAGGACTGTAAGAGTGGTTCACCATTAGAAAACCAATCAATATAATCCACTACAGAAGTAAAATAAAGTAAAGGAACCATATGATTACATCACTTGAGGCCCAGCGGTCAACAGTGTATCCAATGGAGAAAGCCATCCCTTTGAGAACAGCAGTTAGGCAAAAGTATTTATTTATACCACTCATATTCAACATGATACTGGACACCCTAGCCAGAGCCATAAGTCAAAGTGAAAGAAACGATATCCATATTGGTAAGGAAGAAGTAAAACTATCCATTTGCAAATAGCAAAACCCTACTGCATAGAAGACCCTAAAGAGTCTACGAAATATTGCTGGAAATAGAAGAATTTAGCAACATTATAAGGTACAAGATCTATACTCAAAAACTACTTGGCTCCTGTACACTTGCAAAGGCTACGACGAAAAAGAAATCAAGAAAATACAATTTACAATAGCTCCAAACCAATAAAAAATCTAGCCACTAACCAAACCAGGTACATAAAAGACATATGCAATGAAAATTACACAACATTATTACTCAAAATGAGATCTACAGAAACGGAAGACACCAAATGATTTTGGATTGGAAAGTTTATTATAGTGAAAATGTCATTTCTACCTAAAGTGATCTACAGATAACAATGAAAACCCAACACAGATCCCCGAAACATTATTTACTGAAGTGGAAAAACTAATTACAAGTTCATATGGAAAGGAAAGAAACCCCGAGTACTCCAAGCAATTTTGAAGACCAAAAATAAAGCAGGCGTCCTTACTTCCTGATATTAAAACACACTGCTTCCACTGCAGTCAAAACAGCTCAGTTCAGCAATAGACATGGCTCACTGGAATATAGTTTAGAACTCAGAATTAAACCCAGCCGTGTAGGGACAGTTGACTTTTGACCAGGGATTAAAGTCCACTCAGTGGGAGAGAAACAGTCTCAATAAATGGTTCTGGCAAAACTGGATGTCCACTTGCAGGTAATTGACCTATACCTCACAAATACCCCAAACTAATACACAATAGGTTAAAGACCTAATATTAAAATTAAAACCACAGAATTCCTCAAAGAAAACAGAAGGGAAAACATGAGACTTAATCTTATATAAAAACTAGGATGACAGACATTACAAACGCATGAGTAGAAGACAACTTAGAGATGGGGCCTCATTCAAATGAAAAACATTTGCTCACCAAAAGACGTTATTTGAAATAAATAAACAACCGGACAAGTGCTGTTGGACTCATGCTTCACCACCTCTGGCCACGTGATAGAGGAACATGAGTCTTGAGGCAGAGGTCAAACGGGCCCCCACACTCATGCTTCCTTTCCTGTTTACTGACACCAACGATCGCTCGGAGAGAACTCTGCTGGGTCCCGTAATCTCGATCGGTGGCCACACAGAACTCACAGACTATACTCACAATTATAAGTTTTTTCCCGTGAAGTTAATAAGTTATCCCAAGTCAGCATCAGAAAGCACTAAGGGCACAGTACTTTTGTCCACAGCAATCCGGCTTCGGTGTCATGCCAGCAGGCATGTTTCCTTCTGGTCCTCCTTCTCTCTCTGGTGCTCAGCCTCTCAGCCGTGTGGCCCCTTGACTTCTGCCCTGCCTGAGTAAGCGTTATAAAGCTCCTGTAGCCCCAAGAGATGCTTCAAGAGCACCCCACTTTACGCACTCGCCTCCTGCCCTAAGCCACGCAGCTTTACTTACTCACCGGGCCATGAAGCCTGCCACTGTCTATGGTTCCACTCCTACCTATATCCCTCAGTTCACACCAGATCCAGTGCAGCATATGAGTCCATTCAATCAGGAAGGTGTACGATAAAGAATTGCTTTCTCTTGGGTTTTCAAAATTGTAAATCTTTTGGAAGCAGGCTACCACATTTTTGTTTTGGTGGCTTTGAAACGCTGATCTTTCTGCTGGCATCTGAGAGCTGTAAAGCCGGAGCTCCTATGCACTCTAACCGTTGACTCCAGCCCATAGTGACCCTGTCAGGCAGAGTAGAACTGCTCCTTCAGGTTTCTGAGTCTTTTAATCTCTGAGATCAGACAGTCTCATGTTTCTCCTACGGGCTTAAACTCCTCTCTTTGTGGTTAGCACCCCAGCATTTAGTCGACTGATGCCTGTTTTTATAGAGCCTAACCCAGCCACCTGCTGAGAGCAACCCTGTGTAGGACAGAGCAGAACTTAGGGTCTCGGAGATGGTAAATCTTTATAGGAGTGGACAAACTCATCATTCTCTTGAGGAGTGACTGGTAGATTGAACTCTTCACTGTGGGATTAGCAGCCTAGGGCTTAACCTACAGCGCCACTAGGGTATAGTGACGGGAACAGACAGATACCCACCTGTATTTATTGTTTCTGTATTCACTGTAGCCAGTACATGGAAACAATAATGCTCATCAGCAGATGAATGCAAAGGTAAATTCTCGTTCATATATGCAGTGAAATACTATGCAGCCATAAAGATGGCTGGTAAGTCCAGAATGGGCCTGGAGGTCATAATACTAAGTGGAAGAACTCAAGCCTTCGAGGTGTAGGACAAACCTTTTGGGGGTGGTTTGGCGAGGGAGATGCTTTGGTGCTATTTTTGTTTCTTTGTGCTACCCAAGACTGTGTTAGTCTGCTTGGGGAAGGTTTGTATATGGCCTTGGCTTCTTGATGATCATTTCCATGCTATGTATATGATCCCCCGGGGGACAGATTTCAGATGATGTTTCTCTATTGAAAGGAAAGTTAATCTTCAGCCTCTCGTTCTGGATAAGTTTTCCCCTTGTTATATTGTTTTCCTGTTACTAGTGATAAGATTGCTTTGTGGGATTCCTCTTAAAAAGGGATTTTTCATCTCTAGAATCAGGTATGAATCATTTGAATTTGTGCATTATCTTTGTATGCAATGCTTTCTGTATTTATTCAAGAACTTTTTTTTTTTTAGAAACATAGAATCAAACATGTTTTTAAAGTAATGAGAAAACACCTCCTGAATTTAGTTTTACTTCTAGGTGAAAATAATTTTAGCAATTTAAACTTGATCAAATAATAATGCCTTATGTTTGCATACTACTTTCTATTCACTAAACAATACCTGTTCAACCCCACCATTTTATTTAGTTTTGTTGATAGTAGTGAAAGCATGAAGCAGTGGTTCCTACGCCTCGCTAATCAATAAAGTTTTGTTTCACAGGGACTGGGGCATCAATGAGTGTTTATTTAAAAAGCTTTCCCAGCTGGTTTAGATGCTCGAGCTGGGGTGATCTTGCAGAGAGAATTCTACCTTCCTTTAAGTGTATGCAGTGCAGAAAGGAAATAAGTAAAATTACTCTGCATGTTGAGGAAAGCTATTTGTTTTGCCATCAATATTTCAGTAGAAACACTGTCCGGCAGAATGTACTAAGGCTAAGCGTAGACCTACCTAATGATCTAGCAGTTCTACTCCTGGGTACATAGTCAAGAAAAATGAGTGCACATGTCTGCCAGAAAACACGTAGAAGAATTTTAGTAGCTACTTAGTTCATAATGGGCCTGCAATACATTGAATTACATTCCCCCAAATATGTAAACATCTTTGTCTTTGGTACCTGTCAACATGACCTTGTTTGGAAAAGGTTTTTAAAGGTTTAAGCAGCTAAATGAACATGAGGTTGCACTTGAAGAAGGTGGGTCTTAATCTATTCTCAGTGGTATCCGATAAAAGAGAAGCGTTAATGGGGGGACAGAGGCAGGAGCGCCAGGTGATGACGCAGCTACAGACCAAGGAACACCTGGTGCAGATGGAAGCCGAGCAAGATAAGAAAGGGTCTTCTCCCTAGAGACTTCCAAGTGAGGTTGGCCCTCCTGACTGATTGATTTGGATTGTTAACCTCTAGAGCTGTGAGACAGTAAATTTTACTCTTCTAAGTTGCCAAGTGTGTGGTATTTTACTATTGCAGCCCTAGGAAATTATTACACACCTCAAAGTAGACATAGCCCCTACCCACCCATAGTATAGTGGAGAAATGCGTAGTGGTTTGTTTGTCATTAAAAAGAAGAAACTTCTGATACACCTGGCCACGTGGATAAGTTTCACAGACTCAAGGTTCAGACTCACAAGTGTGCTTGCTACAATGCCATTTATATTATGGTCAATCAAAAGTAAAACTAAGCTATGGTCATAGAGGTCAAGTGACGGTTAGACGCGGGAAAGTTGGGGAAGGAAGAGCAGATTATTCTGGAGAGCTGGTCATTTGTTCTCTCTGGGGCTTCCTAGGTCTGTCCATATGTGAACGTTCACTGAGATTTGTTCTCGCTGGGGCTTCCTAGGTCTGTCCATATGTGAACGTTCACTGACATGCGCATTCAAGATTTCTGCACTTCTGTATACATTGGACCTCAGTCACACACACGTGTGTGTGCACAAACGCCTATATATCACTTATCTTTCAGGTCTTAAGCAAAGCTCAAACTATCCTTGTCTGTTAAAGCAACCCTTCCTACTCCTCCTTTCGAAGTACCGAAAATTGCCTAGCTTAGAAGCCTATTCAGGGTGCTTTGTGTTAAATGAGTGATGCCCTTTTAGTTTGAACAATATGTGGGCCATTCAGTTGTTGTCCCTTCCCACTAATATTTTGATTCGCTGGTGATTGGTTCCATACAACACACAGGTTCAGAGGGCCTACTGCCTAGATCAGGACACATTCTCTTGAATAACTATGACCTTAATTGCTTACACAGTATATAACGTAAGGCTTTTGAAACTTCAGCACAATCTCAGCTGCTTCTTCCATTAAGTTTCATCTTTCCTGTGAAGCCCTTCTCTTGGATTGTTGTTGGGAGGGGCCCTTCGGGGCGCCCCTGAACTCTCGTATTATTGGTACGTCATCATGCCAGCCATACTGCAGATTTTGTATTTGAGGTCTTGGAGTTCAAAGACTGCTCTTGAACCTTTCTTAGTTGCTATGGGGAATTTGTAAATTCATCAAAGTTTAGAAACCGAAGAGACTTGGAATCCTTCTGGGCATACAAGGTGCCAAGTAAGGAAGTCTGAGGAATTGGACTTGAGCTGTTATAGTTATATAGTCCCTGCCCTTGTACTCCTCTCCTATCCTCTTGGGTTCATGTTAGGCCTTCCTCACCTCACATATGGACGACATGGTGGTTATGTATTGGGCTTAGATCAGATTGTAAAATCATACGGACATTTAAAAAATCATTTTATTGGGGTCTCGTACAACTCCCACCACAATCCATACATCACTGGAATCAGGCATGTTTGTACATATGTTGCCTTCATTCTTTCCTAGATGTTGACTTTCTATTGAACCCTTGGTAATGGCGCCCTCCGTTCCCTCCCCCACCCATAATCCCCGATAGATTGTACTTTGTTAGTATCTTCATCGCTCGCACTGACCGCTGTCTCCCTTCCCCCATGTTTCCTGTTGTTCTTCCCCCTGTAGAGGGGTGTATGGTTATGTGTTGATCATTGTGAACCATTCCCTCTTTCTCCCTTCCTCTCCTCCTCTTCCCCCTACCCTTCTGGTGTCGCTATTCCCACTCCTGTCCCTGGATTCTGCGTGTCATGAGCTCCCATCCCTTTCTATACCTGTGTACAGGTTCCGGTCTAGTCTGAGTTGAGAAGCAGCACTGGGGTCATGGTAGTGGGGGGTGAGGAAGCCTCAAGGAACCAGAGGAGTATTGTGTGTTTCACCGATGCCTTACTGCACCCTGGTGACTCATCAATCATATAGGTATTATGTGGAATTGTTGCATACATTATATGTTTAGATATGGATATGAGAATCTCCTTTGAGAGTTGTGATATTTGGGTTTATTGTGCCAACTACATACATCTCCATAGCAACTTACGGACGAAGTTTAATCAGGTCACACCTTGATTGCAGGGCAGCCGAAAAAAATACTTTCCACTGCCTGCATCCCCTCTCTCTTCTTTCTTGGTGATCAGACAAGCGTGCTGTTGCTTGAGGTAGGTCTTCATGTCAACCACTACCCGTGGACTGAGCCATCCTGAAGCTCATGTCGCTGGAGCTTGAGGCTCCTTTGAGACCTCCTTCACTGCACTGCTGGTGTGTATATCACTTGAGCTCACAACTGGTGGATCTGTGTAGCCATGCATACATTGCTTGAGTTTGAGATCCCATCGGGGCCTGCTGCACTAAGCTGCCTGCCCTACTGTCTGTTGCTGCCCTCCCCTGCTGTCTGCTCCCTGCCGGCTGACTCTGCCTGGTGCGCCTGAGGGCAGACTCCGCTTTCTGCTTCCTTGACTTTGGACCTGCAGCTGGCATGAGCTGAAGAGCCTTCAGTTCATTAACTGTTCCCCAAAATGAGTTGAACTGAGCCCTGTGTACTACAGTGTGGACTGATGAGCCATTACATTCCTTCTCGCTGTATGTACACCTATCCTTCAATGTATATAAATAATCATCAGTGTCCTGGTGGTGTTTCTCTAGAGAACCCTGCCCAACACAAGAGGTAACATGCACAACCTACCTTATATGTTTCCTCTGAGCAGCCCAACTATGTTGAGCTCATCTATACTGTAGTCATTTAGAGGAGATCAAGAAATGTAAGCAGTCTATCAGTAAACAAAGACACTGAGAGCCAATGTGGTTTCCTTTTTCATGTGAAGCAAATCCCATCTGTAGTCCTCACTTCTAGATGGTCCATCATTGGGAAGCATGGCATATCTCTTTTCATATTATCAGTGTGGTGCATTGTTGGGTCAAATGTGCCAGTACCTGTAATATCTGTCTAAGACTGATTGACAGGTCTTAAATTCTTGAATGGTTAAAGAACATCTCTTCGGTATTGGAACTCAGTATTTTCAGTGATAAGAAATGTATCAAATGAATTGAGAGCTACTTAAATGAAAATCATTCTTTTGATAGATGATGTCAGGGAAAGTCATATTTTCCAATTTTCTGCATTTTTTCATAAACACTGAAGTTTATGAATTATGCATTTATAGGTAGTTTTATAATGTTTATGGTGTTCATGCAAGTGGTGGGTAAGAAAACATACTCAGATTTCAGGATCTTCTCACATTGAGTGTAAAGTATGATTCTTTACAGAACATTGTAATACTTGACCGTGTAGTGGTAATTACATTTGGGCAATATTTAGATACTTAAAATTTTAAATATTTCTTCACTGAATGAATATACTGGTATCACACATAGTCTGTATTCAGAGGACATGTTATTTGAATCCTTTGGAACATGACACCGACCTGGATAGTAGACAGTGGTAATATAGTCAGAAGACCCATAGGCGGCATTGCTGAGTTGAAGGCTCTCAGTTCTGGTGGTGCTTTGTTTATAGGTCAGTGGTTCTCAACACTAAGCAATTAAAATGTCTTATCAACATGTTGAAATCATATCACTGAGATTGAGGGGCAGTGCAGAGTGGGGGTCCAAAGCCCATCTGGAGACAACTGGACACCCCTTACAGAAGGGTCACGGGGAAGAGACGAGTCACTCAGGGTGCAGTGTAACAATGATGAAACATACAACTTTTCTCTGTTCTTAAATGCTTTCTCCCCCCAGTATCATGATCCAAATTCTACCTTACAAATATGGCTAAACCAGAGCATGTACACTGGTACAGATGGGAACTGGAAACACAGGTAATCCAGGACAGATGATCCCTTTAGGACCAGTGGTGAGAGTGGCAATACTGGGAGGATGGAAGGAAGGTGGGGTAGAAAGGAGGAACCAATTACAGGGATCTACATATAACCTCCTCCCTGGAGGATGGACAAGAGAAAAGTGGATGAAGGGAGACGTAGGACAGTGTAATACATGACCTAATAATAATTTATATTATCAAGGGTTTATGAGAGAAGGGGGAATAGGGAGGGGAAAAATGAGGAGCTGATACCAAGGGATCAAGTAGAAAGCAAATGTTTTGAGAATCATGGCAACAAATGTACGAATGTGCTTGACACAATGGATGTATGTATGGGTTGTGATAAGAGTTGTATGAGTCCCCAATTAAATGATTTTAAAAAAAAGAATAGATGCGGAGAGGAGGAGGGATGAGCTTTGCAGGTACGGGATGGAGAATCCATAGGAAGTGAAATTTAAGGTGAATTGTGAAGGGTTAACATTTTTCAGGTTGCTAAAGTGAGACTGGACATAGCGATTCTTCCTGTGGAACAAACAAAAATGTCACAAAGAGTCAAGGAACATTTATCACAGACTTATTTACATATATTTTATATTTTTTCCTCTAGTGAATTGAGAATAGAGTAATAGAAAAGGATGAATGGCAAGCATGTGTTAGAATTAAAGACTGCTTTGGCAGATTTTAAAAAGCCCTGTTTGCATAATGGTTATGCATTCAGCTGCTAACTGCAGGGTCAGCAGTTCAAAACCACCAGTCACTACTTGAGAGAAAGGCTGGGCTTTCTAATCCTGTAAAGGTACAGTCTTGGAAACCCACAGGGCAGTTCGACACTGCTCTGTTGGGACGCGATGAGCTGGCATTGACTTGGTGGCATGGATGGCAGTATATATAATTGAGTAACAAATACTTTATACTTTGAGTTTTTGTTAATCCAATTTTTAATGATCAGAATCATTTTATATGCTTATTTCTTAAATGAGCTCTGGTATTTTTGTTTTATTAACCTTTTGTGGAAGCTATTTCTGTAGGTGTAATTTCAAGTATGTTTCATTAAAATCTGGTAATTAGGGTAGATGGTTACTTATAGGATATTTTATTTCCGGATTCTTTCTCGTACTTAGCCATTAGTCCCTGGGCCTTTCCTCCATGGAGCAGGAAGCCAGCCCACCTGTCCACTCTGTCCCATAGTTTATAGTCTCAGGCCAGATCAGGAGAAGGTCCCCCAGGGTCTCCGAGCCGCTTCTCTGAGTCTCTGTGCCACAGTCTGATCCTCTGGTCTTGGCAGCCTCAGCCGCTTCAGAGGGTATTGGTCCAAGGTCCTCCAGGTTTCCCCCTTCTCTGATGTTGCTTCAAAAGATGCACAATAGCCTTACAGGGCCGGGGGGGGGGGCTATTAATGAAAACTGATGAGTTCCCCTCTGTTAATGTTTTACATACTCTATTTGCTTGTTCCACCCCATCACTTAGGAGTTAGAGAGACTTGGGTAGAAGAGCCATATTAAAATACCTTATTCCACCACAGGGACGGTTACAAAAGATGTAGTATTTGCATAAGAAGTTTACCGGAAAGCATCCTTCTTGATTTTCTTCTGAAAGTGCTGAAGTGTTGCTTTTGCATTTTCTTCCCATTTCTAAAAGGAAAAACCATCAACAAGCAAACAAAAACCTTACTGCATTTGAATAGAATTTATTCCTTGCACAGCAATGGATTCTGCAATGCACTTCTTGTCCCTGGTGGGTGAGTGGGGGCAGGATTACACAAAAATCTACATCCTCTGAACCCATTGATTTAACAACTTTCTTTCCTTCTTTACCTCCAGAATGGATGTAGGGAAGCACTGGTGGAACCGTTGGAGGTGAAAGGATGATGGGCCCGGTCTCTGGAGGTTGCAGGTGTTGAGAGCACTGTTTCACTGTGGATGTGATCCCAGAGTGAGAGCCCTTAAAGAGTGCCCCACCTGCATTACCTTGGGCAATTACTTCTTACTTTCAGTGCTACACTGGGTTGACTAGCGAAACAAACTCAGGGACATATGTATAAAAAAAACCTTTCTATGAAAGAGAAATTGTATATCAAGAAACCATCCCAGCCCAGTCCAGAGCAGGTCCAGAAGCCTGATATTAGTCCATCTCTCTTCAGACTCACACAGCCACATGCAGTGATGCAGAATGCAGAAGCATCACCAGCCAGTGGGTGCAGTGTCTTGTGGATCCAATTGGCATCTGGCAGGTCTCCAAGTAGCTTGCCAGCAGGAAGGTGATGCAGAGAAAGTGTGTGTGACCTGCTTCCAAGGAGAGAAAGAGGAAGTTCCCAGAATCCTCATGGGAAGGCCATGCTCACAAGAAGGCAGCATCAGGCTGTGACCTGATTGACAGGCTGGACTCCTCCCCTACTCAACTCCTCAAGTTGAATGAAATTATGTCACCCACGCTCTTGTTCTCTTGAAATAGGGGTCATCGCCACACCTTGATTTTCATGATCACATTGAGAATGAGGTGTGGCAGTCCTTGTAAAAGGTGTGCCACGGAGCTCAAAGAAGAGCTGTGATCATTGGAGGAGGGGCTAGCCAAAGGTGCCTTACAATGTGAAGTGGCACCTTGGCTCCCGCCATGGCCCCAGGCCTGGGTGGGTAGCATCTGCTGGTTCCCTTTGCTGTTTGATCTTATGATTCGTGAGAGTTGCTCTTGGGGTCTTGACTCCTGTACTGCCGTGTTCCTCCAGCTTCCCTGTGATTGTACAAATGCCGCTGCATCCTCCACTTGCTTGTTAATAGATACTGGAACTTTCCAGGCCGTCTGCCCCACCCTCAAGGTCCCCTTTCTGTCACTTCTGTCAGTGAGAAGGGACCAGCAAGTACAATCAATCCGAGGCAGGATGTGGTAGTTTCTGCTTGCTTTGTGAACATCAGTAAGGTGTGTGATATTGTAATGGGTTTTGGCCATCATTGTCCTCTTGGCCACAAATCACAAAGCATTCCTTCTTTGTGTGTTGACCACAGACCATAAAAGTACTACTGGTTCTGAGGCCTCTCTTCTTCACAAGCTTCCCCTGGGATGTGCATGGGTGGACCTGAGATGCTAGACAACCGTCTTGAGTTTTGATAACCACACCAAAACCGCACTTAATGCCAACTCATGGTGACCCTATGGGACAGGTAGAAGGGCCCTTGGCAGTTTCCAAGACTGTAACTCCTTACGGGAGTGGGAAGCTCCATCTTTCTCCCATGCAGCAGCTAGTGGTTTCAAACCGTGGACCTTGTGGATCCCCACCCAGCTTGTAACCCCTGTCCCATCAGGGCTTCTCTTCAGAATAATGGGAGCCTTCAAATTTTAATGGCCCCCTTTCCTACTAAGGTGCTATGGATTTCCCTGCAAAGTAATTTGATGATGAGGTTAAATCCTAAATGATTTGAAGATTTCTTTTTTTTTTTTTAATTTTAACAATTTATTGGGGCTCATACAATTCTTTTCACAGTTCATATATATACATACATCAATTGTATAAAGCACATCTGTACAGTCTTTGCCCTAATCATTTTTTTCTCTTTTCTTCTTTTACATTTTATTAGGGACTCATACAACTCTTACCACAATCCATACATATACATACATCAATTGTATAAAGCACATCCATACATTCCCTGCCCCAATCATTCTCAAGGCATTTGAAGATTTCTATCCAGATTGACTTAATTTTTAAATGATTCTGACCACAGGGAATTTACTATTCCTTCTGAAGAAAAGTGATTTTAAAAATTAAAAATTTGAAATATGTTTATATAGTTGGCCTTAATAATGATTGTTGATTCCAGGACAGTAAAACTTGGAAAGCAAAGAGGGTAGAAGGAAGGCGACGGCAACCAGGAAGAAACAGAATCTTCTGCAACACATGCATAATACACTCATTCCTCCGGTCAGGTTTTGGCTCACTGCTCTATCAGATCCTTCGGTTATTTGGCGGGCTGGTCTCTTATGCCTGTGACACACACGGGCCTATTTATTTGATGTTTAAGAATAGGTTTACTTAAATAGATCCCAGTATAAGTCTAGTGAGTTGGCTCTGCATATTTCTTTTTAGTGTAAAGACACCATAATTTGGTTTAAAGGGGTTTCTATTCGATTAAAATAGATCCCAGAATAAGTCTTGTAACTTGACTTTGGGTATTTCTTTTTAGTGTAGAGACACCACCATTTGGCTTATAAGGGGTTTCTATTGACAAATGATTGAGAAGTAAGTGGCTCCCTGGGAAATAGGATTCAAAGATGAATTGGTAAGGCTGTTCATTTCCATCAGAGGATATAATAACAATTTCTATGACAGAAGAACAGCTTATTTTGCAGTTTTATGTGTCCGAAAAAAAGCGTCTTCTCATTGGTCAATAGCTTGGTCTCAGTTATTTAAATTATTTTTTGCAGCCCATTTTAGGCAAGTGACTTTGACAAGTTTTTAATTTCCTAAATGAAAACCAAACGTTTTATTTCGCAAATGTCTAGCTTTTAGGTAGAATCCATTCGTAGTGCTGCCTGCTGCTACGAGTGTGAAGCATTACCAAGTCAGAAATAAAGCAAACAAAAGAGCATCTTGCACCTAACAGATTCCCCCCTTCATCACTGATGATATTATTAGCTTGCTTATGGAGTAGTTAGAGCAGGCTTATCTGGGGGCTCTGGTGAGATGCTCGGGTAGCTCGTGGCGGAGGGTGTTTGAACACTTGGCTGTTTACGGGAAGTGTATAGGCTCCAAGGGTGGCGGTGCCGACACAGGACTTGAGGGGCCTTCAAAAGAATAGTTAACGTGCTTATTTTTTTCTTTTCTAGTTATACTGTCTCAGAGGTGAGAAGCCGACTTTTATGACCTTGTCCATCTTTCTTTCTGTGGCTAAACTTTTTGGGAAAGTTTACAGAGCAACTTGGTTTTCATTCAACAGTTCATACACATTTTCCCATGCCATTGATTGCAGTTCCCACAATGTGACCACCCTGGTCCCACTTCTTCCCCGAGTTTCCCATGACAACCTCCTTTCCTCACCTTTCCTGCTTTCTCAGCCTCATCCCTAAACAGATGCTTCCATTTTGATTGTCTGTGGTAGATAGTTGTAATCCACATAGACCAGTCAGAAAGTGGTAGCCTGGCACCATCTAGTTCTTCTGGTCTCAGTGTCCTGGAAGCTGGGGTCCTTGTGATCCACTAGTACTTCGGACCAATTTTTTTTCCCCGTGTCTGTTTTCTTCACTCTTCTTAGCTCTGGGCTGGGAGACAAGTTGTTACACCTTAGGTAGACATTCACAAGTTCTTTTAGACCCTAGATGCTACTCACCCAAGTAAGGGTGTAGAACATTGTCGCCGTGGGCTATGTTGTGTCAGCTGACCTCAGTGCTCCTCAGACGATGGTCCTTAGCTCTCAGGCCCAGTGATCCATCGCTTTCAAGTATTTGGACTCATTGCCGCTAGGTGTTTGGGTATGGCAAAGAAGTTTCTATAACACTGTCCCCCGTATGTTCGACTCTGTGCCACGGGTGCACTTGCAGTACATGTATATACATATTCTCTCAAATCTGTAGACAGGGGGGCTTCAAATGTCTCTGGACAAATGGAGTGAGAAGATAATGAAGCTTTTCCACCAACTTTTTGAACCCCACCCCCCCAATAGAATCATGGTAGTGGTCCCATTTGCCTTCCCATACCTGTGCCGCTTGCATGTCAGAAACACTCGACTGCGCTCTCTAGGGGAATATCCGCAGAGGGAAAGAGAAGAATCTGTTCTGCAGTTGCAGGGTTAGACACCATGTAGACAAGGAACCTTGGGTAATGGCCACCTTCAGAAAACAATCTACTGACCCTCTCTGCCTTTCCCTCGAACTCTTTGGGTATTCAGCCTCAGTTTTTATTTCTATGTGCAATTACTATATGGCGTAATTGACACGGTTATGCTTGTATGATGTATGAAAATGTCCGTGTTAATTAGTGCTTCTACTGAAGTGGCAGGGGCGGGGATGGTTCCCTGGCAGAATTCTCACCTTCTATGTAAGTGAGCGGGGTTTCATTCCCAGCCAACGTCCGTCATGGACAGCTGTCACCCTTCTTCAGCAGAACTGTCAGACTAAGGTGCGTGAGGTAGAATGGCCTGGCTATCTAATTCAGAAAAATCAGTCAGTGGAAACACCATGGCTCACTGTGGTTCAATCCACCACCGACCCTGGGGATGGCACAGGCCCAGCATGGCATTAGGTCACCATGAGGTGACAAGAACACCTGACGGTCTGGCTCCACCTACTGGCAAACCCTAAACTGGCCCCAATGAAATCCTACCATTAGATGATGTATGTTGTTCATCGGTGGAGTGGAGTGGACTGGGCTGGACAGGGTAAACTCTCATACTCTTCATCCCAAATACCAGAGCCAACAAATCTCCTAACTCACTGCTGTTGAGTAGATGCTGATTCCTAGTGACTCTATTAGAGTAGAACTCTGCCTGCAGGTTTCTGAAGTGGTAAATCTGTATAGGAGTAGAAAGCCTTGTCTTTCTCCCAGCTGCAGCTGGTGGTTTCAAACTGCTGACCTTGTGGTAAGCAGCCTGATGATAGCTTACCATGCCACCAGGTTTGTAAGCCAACAAAAGTCAATCTTCTAAAATATTCTGTGTTTTAGTTGAATGTTTGTAGGTTCCCATTGAACGATTTGAACACATTGTTCTGTGACATTGATTATACTTCTTTAATGTGTCAGCACTGCCATTGTTTCCATTCTGTGTCCCTTTACCCTACCTTCCCCCTGTGCTGTAGGACATCGGTTCACCAACAAGCACCCTACTGCCACTCATTTGGCCTACTTAGCATCTCCGTGGCCATTAAAAATGTTGGGACTGTGGTATAATATAGCCTTTCAGCTAGTATCAAGGGTAGGTATCTGCTTTTGCAGCTCCCCTGGATTGTTCCAGCGCCACTCATGGGGTGGTAGTGCCGACTGCAGGAAACACTGCTGTAGGGTCAAGGTTGACCATTCAGTCTCATGTAGTTGACCGAATAAATAGTATTATTTAAAGCAGCACATTAGCCATAGGTGAGATTATTTATAAGCCAATTTATTAGTTGGATGAAAAAGTGACCTCTGGAAAACTCTTCAGTTCCAAGGTCAAAGGGTGTTTTAGGGTGCATCTCAGAGGTTCTTCTAGTCTCTATTGGACCAGTAGATCTGAAAAGGCCAGTCTTTGCCTAGCTGCATGATGAAACTCATGGCTTCAGACAGCCCTGTCTCTCCTCCTTACTGTTTATTCCGTTCCAGCAATGTTTTATTCTCCATTAATTCCTGCATTATTCCCTGTACATCCCTGGGATGCTGCTTCCAGCTGGTTCTTTCATCTGCTTGAGTCTTTATTGGATCTCACCTGGGCTATTACAATATAACCATCGGATCTTCACCCAGCTGCTCAAGTAATCGTCCCGAGTGCTGAGATTTTATTACTCCGGCACAGAACCCCCTTAGTCACTCCTTGATGCGCGTGGAATTAAAACAAGGCTGGTCCTCACTTCCATGTCAGCCCCTCCCAGTGGCCCCCCAAGTCATGTCTAAGTTGTATCCCGGCATCAACCCTTGACCCTTACAACTTGGGTCTTCTCCCTGCAGTGTGCATCCCAGTCTTTCCCTCGGGAAGGAGCCTCATCGACCTTGATGACCCCGGCAGCAGCCAGTGTCCCTTTTAAAGAACTTCTTGGTGTTCATTTCATAATTGCTTCTTGTCCCTTCAGCAGCAATTGTTTAAAAAAATTCACTAGGTCTGTAGAGATTATTGGAACGCACCTCTGTTTTCTGATAAACATCGGTGGCAGTTAGTCCTGCAGACAATGTCATGTATTCAATGACAGAGTATGTGCAAAGCTCTGGGACACCTTGAGGGCAGGCCTTGTTTGTTCTTGTTTTTTTTTTTAATCATCTTTATAGGACATTGGGTCCAGTTTTC
Organism: Tenrec ecaudatus; assembly: GCF_050624435.1. Taxonomy (NCBI): domain Eukaryota; kingdom Metazoa; phylum Chordata; class Mammalia; order Afrosoricida; family Tenrecidae; genus Tenrec; species Tenrec ecaudatus. The sequence continues at coordinate 68,709,825 of NC_134538.1, forward strand.
TTTTAAAGACATCAGTACGTGCATTGTTGTGCACCCTTCCCTTACAATAAGCCAATGGGTTTGCATGTCTCTTGTCTCTACTTTCCTTTTCCAATACTTATTTCTACCTTTTGTTGAGCATGCGTGTTTAGTGAGGGTAGTACTCACATTCAATGCTTTTTTAATCATGTCATACTTTCGTTGTCTTCAGCCATTTTGAAAACTATCAATTGCATTTTCAAGTCATTTACATATGAAAAGCATGCTGATCTTTTTCACATTCACAGTGGCTTCCAAACCATGCAGTATGTCTGGTAAGTGGCAGGTGCTCAGCGATTAGCTCTTAATTCCACCTAGAAATAAAACCAGAAAGGCCCACTGCCATCAAGGGGATGCTTGCAGCGACTCAAATAGGGCTTCTGAGACTCTGTCCTGCAGGGAGCCAGGCTGCCTCCTCTTTTCACCTCACAGCAGCTGGACCCCAGTGCCACCAGGGCACCTTGGAGTAGAGCTAGAAGAAAGGTTACCTTGCCTGCTCCTTGTGTTGTGGTTCAGACTGATTTATTTAGAAGTTCTTGTGAAGCACGTTCTTCCCTTACCTGACAAATTCAGTATTGTAGACAATCAATCCAGGCATCATGTACTCTTCCCTTCCCATCATGCATCCAGAAGACCAACATGCAACTTTGCCGAAGTGTTCATTCTGAACTGCCGGCAAAGTTAACGTTCTCCCAGTGGCAATGGCGCAGGGGAGTTGCAGACTTTGGGGAAGAGAAACCGAGACTTTGGATTTTCCCTCCCACCAGGGCCGTAGGCCTTGTAACATTTCTGGATGGCCACTGTCTTAAATCTCAGCCTTTCAGAGATTGGGCTGGGCCTGTATTTATTGATGAAGTGTTTCACTGTGCGCATGGTCACCGTGAAACACAGCCCCTTGTCCCATGAACTATAGAGACAAAGAGCATGTGCCAAAACAAACCCTGCCTTTTCTTTTCATCAAAGTAATGCATCCATCATGCCCATATAACGATAACTGACGAGCGCGGCCCTGTCTGCAGTGTGCAAGCCAGCTTCCCACCAGTGTCCACAGGTGTTGGGAGCAGGCACAGGCAGAAGACGACATTTAGTAAATGGAAAACAGCTCTAGGAATTATCACTATGCTAGCTTAGGAGAAAATCTCTTCCAAATCCCCCCTCTGCTTGCAAAAGGTTGTTTGGATTTAGCGCATGAACATCTATCTAATAAGACTCTGTACGCTGCAAGGCTATCCTGTGCCCCAGCCTCTGCTGAGGTTTAGCCCACCCTAGGAGGCAGCGACAGCGGGAGTAGGAGCCAGGCTCATGCACTGACCTGCAGGTCTTGGAGCCCTTGTAGGGACAGGAGCCACAGAGTAGATGTCAAATAAGGTTGTAGGTAGTTGCGCCTGTGGTTTTGTAAGGGTATCGTGTCCAAGGAGCTCTGTTGGTACTGTGATCTAAACATTGGGCAGCTAATCACAAAGTCAGCAGTTCAATCTCACCAGCCACTAAAAGAAGAAAGAGGAGGGTAGTAGTTCCCGTAACGATTTGCAGCCTCAATAATCTATGGGGCAATTCGGCTCTGGCCTGTAGGCCTCATGTGAGCAGGCATTGACTCGATGGGAGTGGCTTTAATTCGGTGTGCTCTCGTCAGGGACATGGTTAAAACGTTACTTAGAGGATATATGTTTTTAAATGAAAGCATTTTGGACATTTTAGTGAACAGCAAAGACTGATTTATAAACAGTGCAGAAAATGTTGCCCAAGTGTTAAATTGAAGCACTGGTGGTAAATTATTTTAGAGGATCAAATTTATTTCTGTCCAAACAAAGCAATGCTTCCTCACACCTCCTTCCATTCTTCTCATTCACAGATAGTTTTTATTTCCCTTAGATTATTTGCAGCATGAGTGTTTACATTAAGGACATTGATTTTCTAATACTTTGATGTTTAGGCCATTAGAATAGTAGTTACATTTAAGTGGCTATCTGGGGATACTTATTAATTTTCTTTCTCCAATAGCATTCCTATTGTGTAAGTTAGAAAATATGTATTAAGACCGTCTGGAGATGTGCACAGAAAGTATACTTCAGCTACCTTGTGTCTATTTCCTATTTTCTTATTAACTAAGCAGCCCCAAGGGAAACCTCTGAGGGACAATAAAGCTTCTTGCAGCCCCGCAGTTGGTTTGACGTGACTGAGAAGGCGAGATCAGTGGCAGTTCCAGTCACTTGTGATACTTGGTGAATGACTTTGGGGTCTTCTTTTAAGAATACAGCAGATATTTCCTCTGATGGTAGAGGTGTAATTGTAATATCACATCGATGGTTTGCTTGATATTTAGAATTAAATAAATGAAATATATGTATTTCACTCAGAAATATGCTTTGCTTATGTAAATAGGACAGACTTCTGAAATTATAAAATTATACTCAGTCAGCTCTCACTACCGTTGAGTCAGTGCCCACTCACAGTGACCCTATAGCACAGGGTAGAACTGCCCTGGTGGCTTTCTGGGACCGTTACTCTTTACAGGGGAGACAGCTACATCGTTTTATGTCATGGCCATTGAGTTAATTCCAACTCATAGCAACCCTACTGTGAGGTTTGCTAGACTGCAGATGTTTGTGGGGGCAGGCAGCTTCCTCTTTCTCCCACAGTATAGCCAGTGAGTGTGAATCACTGACCTTGCAGTTAGCCGCTCAATGCCTAACATGTAGCACCACTGGACTCCAGAAAAGTATGTAGTAGGTGGTCAGTGAGTGTGGGGATAAAGAATATTTTAACTTCTATTATCACACAAAATTCAAAATGAGCTTCTGTGTAGCTCTGCCACATATTCTATTCTCCTTGTTTATCCAGATTAGAAAATAAACATCTTTGCTGCTTATTTGCATTTTAAATGCTTTTCTTTTAATTTCTCAAATGGAATTGAATTTCTGCTGACAAAGAACACATCCCCCCTCTTCCCTCCCAGTAACAGCCACGCCTAGGGTCAAAGCCAGATTAGCACGTCAGTAGCTTCAGATGAATAGAGTTATTAAATCTTAGAGCAGTTGGATCTTCTGAAAACCTCGTTAGAGGCGACATAGTTCTTTCATACTTATTTCCAGCTCTGAAATACATGCTAGTTAATATCACAGATGCAGGATGATGGTAAGTGGACTATACCACCAGCTCTTCTTGAGCTGTTCCAGTCGGATACGCTGAGTGTTTACACCCTGCGTCCCAAAGAGCAGGGACATGTCAGGAGCTACCGCTCTCCTCCGAGCTCATTTTGGGGCTTTGCCATGGCTTTTCTTTAAAACAAGATTACAAGGATCTACATATACCCTCCTCCCTGGGGGCAGACAGCAGGAAGTGGGTGAAAGGAGACGTCAGACAGTGTAAGATATGACAAAATAATAATAATTTATAAATTATCAAGGGTTCATGGGGGAGGGGGGAGGAGAGAGAGGGGGAAAATGAGCTGATAACAAGGGCTCAAGTAGAAAGCAAATGTCTTGAGAATGATGATGGCAACATGTACAACTGTGCTTGACACAACTGATGTATGTATGGATTGTGATAAGAGTTGTATGAGCCCCTAATAAAATAATTTATAAAAAACCTTGCTATATACATATTTAAATGTGGCATTTAAACAAATGCAAAAATGTACCTCCTTTTCCCTTATTCTGCCTGTGTTCTGGTTATGTGAGATCAGTTACAGACTTAATGGGACTGAGGCCCCCATTGCTTCAGCAGCATTCATTGAGTTGTATGTGTGCCAGCTGCCAAGGTTTACAGTTTGATGGTGTATTGTTTTCTGCCCGGGGGACTTCACAGTTAAGTGCCAGAGACAGACCACACAGTGAATTATTTTTCTGGATCAGATGCGCGCAATAGCAGTGTGCACCACACAAGAGGTTAGCTTATGAGAGGAAAAGGTAACTAAGGAGACTTCCCACAAGGGTGCATGCTTGCAGCGCATTTTACAGAAAGAGCAGGAAAGAGATGGATGGAATGGGGGAAGGGTGATGTCCATGACCTTTTTCTAGAACATTTTCAGCACTATCCAAAGATAGCCAATTGAAGGAGAGTATTTCACAAAGGTCAGGATAGCTTGTTTTTGTTTTTTCTGTAGCGGTAAGTAGAACTAAACGATGAAAGCGTTTATTATTCACACCAGGACAATTTTGAAAGTGAGTTGATAATTATACCTAGACAGTCACAAAAGACCCTGACTTTGGTAAACCGGGATATAGCCATATTAAAGAATGTGTATCTTAATGAGCACCTTGTGTGAAGTGCTGTTGAAGGATAACCTTGGGAATAGTGCGGAGGATGTGTCGCGTGGGGCATGCTTGTGGAGTATGGTGGGAATTTGGGGATGGTGTCAGCTAAGAGACCAGTTGCTAAGGCCTGGGAAAGAAGGGTGACTTTGAAAGGGGACAAATGATAAGACTTGGTTTGCTTATGTGGGGCGTGAGGAGAGAGACTGCTCTGGGATGTGTCTGAGAACTCTTGCTTGGATGACTTCAGTGAATTGAGGATCAACAAGGTACAATTGTGAAAGTACCTAGTTTAACATAGAACTGTAGAGTATTTGGGTATAAGACTCTGAGAGGCCTGAGCTCAAGTTCAACCAATACCATTAAGTGAAGAGGCTGACTGGGGAATTAGAGGCTGACTGCCGCAATGTCTTCAACGATGTCAATAGAAAGGAAGGAAACAAGGAGAAACAGGTGTGAGGGAAGCCAGTGGAGAGAATGCTCAGATGCTAGAAAATCCCAAGGACCAAAAGGAATTCATTGGCTTTTGCAACTAGGAAGGCATTAGTGACTTTCCCCCAGCAAGTTGGGTGGTGCCATTCAGACAGAAGGCTGCTAGGCATGTGTTTAGGAATTAAAGCGTATTATAATCAATTATTTTTCTTATATGCCTTGGGTGACGGGTTCCTGTGAGCATCTTCCTTTCTGGAATAAATGGAAATATGAGCCCGAGACTAGAGAGGCATGTGTGTATTGTAAGTGTGCATAGTTGTGGAAGATGGAAAACTGTGGTAGTGGCTAGCTTCTTGGTTGGTTGAGTGGTTGTTACTATATTTCAACAATGTTTGTAATGCCCATAGTAACACTACTCGTTTTTTATTTTGTAGGTTAGTTCAAGATGATTTTCCTTCTAGATGGTTATCAAAGTTCTATGATTGATTTACTTACCTAGAAAATCTATATTCCTCAGACTTCAAATATCTTAACTTGGCTATTAGGAACGGACGGAGAAAAGGAACCCAAGACACGTGGCTGCCATCACCACGGTCCTCTCATAGATGCAGGCATGGGTGGATGAGCTCTGTGAGACACTCACTTCTCTTGTGCACATTTGAGGGAACCAGAGTGTTGACCTAGACTGGATGGGTATGTGGACCATATCGTATTCACTATTGGTCCCTGGTGTGGAAATAATCAATAGCTTTACTATTTAAATTAAGGCCATTATCTTTCTTCACTTTTAGGTGAGTATTCTTGTCATCAGCTTTCTTGCAATCAGTATGACTTTTGTATTTACTACTGATCATGCGAAATGTTCAGCCTTTTAGCTTTTGTCCATTGAAAATTTAGTGTTTACCTTTGCATCATTATTCTTCTTACTTTTAAACTAGATTTTCATTATGTGTTTATTGAACATTGTTCTTGTTATTGTTGAAGACTTTTATAGCTTAATTTTTATAATGTAAAATATAAACTGTGTCGTATTTAGTAGTATTTTCAAGTCAGGCTAGAAGAAGTTATTGTTTTCTTATAGAAATCCCGCCCCCCCCCCCCCCGCAATCTATTCCATTAGTATACCATTTCATTTGTATCTATTTTCTTAAGGTAAAGCATCTGGTAGTCCTAAACTAAATCCCACAGCCTTCGAGTCAATTCCAACTCACAGTGATTCCATATCATTTCTGAGCCTATAAATCTTTATGGGAACAGGTAACTTGAGCTTGTCCCATGGATAGGGCTGGTGTTAGCAATCTCATGCTTGCACAGTGGTAACTTAGTTTTCATTAAATCATTTCCCCTAAAGTAATATACTGTGGATACATGCTTTCTTAGTCTACACTTAAAAAAATTATGTAGAATATATGAAATATGTTGATGATGTATGATAAAAGTTATTGCTAGTAGGACAACGTATACCCTGGGTCCTGTATTTATTAATTTATTCAGTCCATGGAGCCAGTTGTGTTACGTTCAACAAATGACAATAAATCCTATTGTTACTGCTGAGAGAAGACCAAATTTGAGGGAAACAGTGGTCAGCAAGATCAGTCATCTCAAATTAGTTGAATGAAGTAAGACTAGCAAGGCTCTCCTTGGCATCAGCTTTTAGGGTGCTCTTGGCGAGCTTACAGAACACAGGTGGCACTGGAGCTGCGAGCAGCAGGCTGCTTGCCAGATTCCTCAGGAGTGGGACGGATCCGAGGCTGCAGGCACAAAGAGTGGGTGGTCGTTCTGGGAGACCGGCTAGAACCCTTGTGTCTATTTTTGTTTTTATTGAACCCTCGAATTGTGGGACTTTCAGGACATCTTCACAAAATATTTTCAATTTCAAGATTGTTTACTGCTACGTTTGTTCCCCATCCTGAATCAAAAGAAGGATATAATGGTTGTCTAGAGATGAAGTCTTAGAGCAACTGGGATAATGTGAGAGTTCATAATTTAATAACTGAGAAAATACGGTTTGGTTTTGTTGTTGTTGTTACAGATTTGCAAAGGGCAGTGCACGATTTAGTGTGCTTGTGTACCAACACCAGGGCCATGGAGTTAAACCCGACTCATAGTCACCCACTGTATATCAGAGTTAAATTCTTGTTTTTATAGGATTTTCTCTTTAATAAAAACAAAATAGCAATAACAAAAAGAAAGCCACTGATGAAAATGGAAAAGCCTATAAATAGTTCAATGTCTGTTGGCTTTTATGAGTGTTTTCCAGTTAGTCTGATGGGGTGCCACACTGTCTCCCTTTCTATTTTTGGTATTCCCAGGGGTTTCATCAGTCTGCTCCCCTGCTGTTCTGCTGCGTGCCCCAGTGCCTCGCCCCAGCGTGAGGGGGCCAGACCGTGCTCTATTCCCACACTGTGTCCAGTGCTGACCCCGCAGCGCCACACTTCAGTGAGGGACCCCGTGCCCATGGCGGTGCCGGCCCTACAGTCCTCCATGTGCGTTGTCTTCTCTGAGCAGGTGCATCGTCCTGGGGCTTGGGCCAGGATGCCCTCTCCTCCCTCTCCATCCCTCTGCGTTTCTCCCGTGTCCTCTAATGCGACGGGCCCCTCTCCCCAAGCTGTAGCCCCAGTGCTGTCCTCTGAAGTGCATTCTTCTGAGGGGGGTGTGTAGGGGGGTGTCCACAGATTTGGGCTTGGGGCTGGCCCCGCAGACCTCTCTGTTGGTTCCCTGGTCCATGCCCCACTATGTTGCATTCACGTCTTGGCGCATCAGGTGAAGCCTGGTCCCTCCCCCTCGCCTGTGGACTCATGTTGCACTTGACCCTTTCTGTTTGGTTTAACATGAGAGGATTTTCCATGGCTGTAGGTTTTTCTCCACAACAACAATGGTTAGTAAATACAGACTGAAAGACTTTTCATGAGTAAACAGAGTAATAACGTAAAGGTAATTATTAAATTTGAAACGATAAGGCAAAAGTTAAGAGGCTGGAAATGGATCACCTGGCCTGTTCCCTGAGGTGGACTTGACCTTCCAGTCTTTCAGTTAGCCGCCGAGCGCGTGGTCTGGTTGCGCCACGCAGACATACTCCCCGAAGCCCACTGCTGTAGACCGAGGGCCACACGGGAGCTCTGGCTCGAGGTGGAGGTCTTCCCTAACTCCACGTGTACCCTCACCCGGGAGGAAAACAGCAGCCAAACGAGCTTTCCCCGAGGATGACCGAACAGACACTTGATTTTCACACATGTAGAATACGCATGGCTGGCTGGCTCACTGTGACTAAAGCGCATGAAGCTGCCTAGGCCACCGTGTGAATGTTGGATTGTTAACCGGTGCCTCTCTGAGAAAGTGAAAATGAAATCCTGTCGTCTGCTGCGTGTTCATTCCCCGTCCATGGGGATGCAGCATTTGTGAAGGAATCAATTATCCATTTGTTAGTCAGAGGAGCTGTACAAATTATGCATTAGCAGATTGATTTCTTGGGTCACTGTTGGGGGGCCGAGAGCTTACGGGGGGCATGATGAGGAGTATCTGGGGAAAAGAGGTTGCCCCAAAGAACACCATTAGAAGCAGCTTTCGCAATGACCATGAATTTATTCCTAATTGAAGAGCTGACCTAATCCATACTAAGTGTATTATTTCAAGCGTTTTGCATTAGGTAATTGATTATCACAGAAGGCGTCCATATTTGTAACTTTGCCTTTTCTTACGATTAAGAACCTGTGCCCACCTGTGGTGGGCTTGGATCTAGAGGCTCTGCTGTGGCCCTGGCCCCCTCCTGCTTACTCCGACTTCTTTCCTTACTGTATGAAGGAAATATTTTTGTATGTTTTATGGTGTCAGCTTGACATTATTGATTTTTGAACAAACCACTTATATTGTCCAGCATTCCAAACATGTCCCCATTAGGAATAAAATTGTAGCTAGTGGGCAGTACAGCTGAGGGCATTTTCCCCTCCGATTGTGGTTCCGTTCCCCGTTTCACGCAGCTCAACTCCAGCCGCCCCTCGCGCCAACACTCACCTCCGCCGATCTATTTAAGACATGGCTGTGTTTAAGATCGAGCACTTTGGCCCATCAGCTATGTAGTGAAAGCCTTAAAGAAGCGAGGAGAAAAATCAGTACCTTAACAAAGAATAGATTTTGCACGGTCGGCGATAGCTCCGAGTTTGAGGGGTTCCTGTCGCCTTTCTCCAGTTTCAGGTATCGCGCTGTCCTCTCGGCCTGTTTCTCCAAGATAAAGATGGCAGGTGCCCACAGGCATCTGTCCCTGTGCACGCGAGGAAAGATTTGGGGTACTAGGACTGGTGCCGGGTGACAGTTACTATGCTGAGATCCTGGTCATTTGTTTTTCTTCAAATGTTCAGGACAATGAACGTGTAGAGCAGGGTGACTTGGTTATTCAAGACGAAAATATGCCTGCAAGTTCCCAGAAGGAGGTTTTTAAAATATAAGAGTCATTGTGATGATTTGTGTATGTTTTTACACTGACGTATAACTTCCTACTTAATTAGATTTTTAAAATAGCATTCTTCTGATAGCAAAAAGGAAATATTTATTGTGGAAATTAGTGAAATAGAGAGAGGTGCAATCTAAACAATACTATTTCAGAATCAAGTCAACACAAATGTTACTGTTTGGGAGTTTTTACTTCCAATCACATATATGATACCCCCACCCCACAAAAAAATCCAAACCCACTGCCATCCAGTTGATTTTGACACAAAGAAGATACCCAATAGGGTTTCTGAGGCTTTGTAAATCTTTATGGCAGAAGACAGCCTCATCTTTTATCTGAGAAGAAGCTGAAAGGTTTGAACCACTAACCTTGTAAATAGCAACTCAATGCTTACTTGACAGTACCACCAGTGCTACTAATATGATGTAAAAATACTTCTAAACATAATGATATTTATAAATTTATAAATATTGGATTATTCTATTCTTACTTAATTAAAAAGTTACTGAGATTTTAGGTAATTTTTCTCAATGTCTTGTCATCTAATATTCCATAGCATAAATACTACAGGTGATTGGCTTTAATAGGAAAAACTTATTTTCTTAGAATTCTGGTGGCTAAAATCCAAATCAGAGCCTTGGCTGTATTGATTCTTGGCTGTATTGTATTGGCTCTAGACACTCCTTGATTCCTTGTCTTATAGACAGTCCTCCCTTGGAATCTGTTTTTCCTCCTTTGTATTTCTGCATCTGTGCTATTCCCTTATAATTCATAAGTGATAAGGGTTTGGCATGTACCCCACGCTGGCAGAACCTCAACTGATTGATTACATTATAGAAGCTAATTCCCTCTACCAAGCCCAAAGACTCTTAACCACATTAATCTCCTCCATGACCGCAACTACACTAGTGTTTGCCCAAACAGATGGGAAGGTGACACAAAGATTTCACCATCACACCACACTCAGCATCTTAGAAAAGGCGCCTGTGATAAAAAAAACCAGCCTCTTCAAAGAATCTTTTCATTTTCCATGGTTATAATAGGTATGCATATTTTTAAATAGATATAATTAGCAAATTACTCCTCCAAATATTTTCATTCCCAGTGAAAGTGTTAGAGAAGTCTCCTTTTGCTTGCTTTCTTCCAAAGCTATCAGAACTGGCCAAATGGGGAAGTTGGAGGGTACAGTGTCCACACAAGATCACTAACTTCTGAAGCCATTTGCAAGTTCAGGAGTTGTTTTAAAATCATGCTTAGATTTAGTGAGTCACTAGAAAACGTCCCCGACATCCTTATCCTCACAGTTAAGGTTTTTTACAGGAAAGAAGGATAAAGATAAACTTATCTAAGGGAAGCTTAGGACAGGGTGGGAGGGAGGAATCCAAATGTGGAACTTCCCGTTGTTCTTTCCCTGGCTGAGGCATGAGCTGTGCTAACTCCTCGTGGCTCCTCGTGGCCACCGTGCATCCCAGGACACACAAAGGATTGCATCCGGGGAAGCTCCCTCCTGCTGGAGCTGACCTGCTTTTATTGAAGCTCAGGCACACGGCGGTGTGACTGAAGTTAGTCTGCAGCTCTTGCTCAGAGGTTCACCCAATACTGTTAGTCCACAGGTCAAAATTGATAAATCACATTAATAGCCTGTCCAGTGGCCAAATTATCTAGAAAAATAACAATCCTATCAGCACAGACTTTCCACACACCTAGAAATCACCTCCCTGCAGCAGAGGTCAAAGGCCAGACATACCTCTGTCTGATAAAAGTTAAGTCTTCACTGCAAAGTTGGGTATTTTTAAAAAATCCTTGTTGCTGTCCTAGATAAAATATCATGTTGTTTTAGAATCCACATATTTGTTATTAGTGAGATTAACTTTTGTATTGCTGCATTAATAATGTAGTTTCTTTTATAAGATTAATACTTCAATAAATTATAAAACTGTTTGCAATTTATCTGACAGAAAATTGTGAGCATCCCGATAGCAAAACAGTGTCTTTCTCTGGTTTCATGCTTAAAAGTGTAATTTTTTACTGATGTATTAGCTAGCTTTTCTATTGTAGTATTTTTGAAATCGCCCAAGAAATATAAAATATTTGTGCTCTTACTTTAAGGAGCACTGGTTAATGGGTGAAACCTTAGGCTACTGACCACGAGATGAGTGGTTTGAACCCCCACCAGCTACCCTCAGGAAGGAAGATGAGGTACCTGCTACCGTCAAGATTCAGTCTCAGAAACTTCAGGAAGCAGTTCTTCTCTGTGCTGTAGGGTCGCCACCTTTGTACTAAACCATATTTCATCTTCAAAATAAGTGGTCCACGGGATAGCCTTGATTCTGGGGGTGCATGGTCCAAGTTTCAAAGATCAGGCAGTTATGAGAACAAGGCCTCCTCTAGGTGCCCTCAGGTGGTCCACAGACACTTCATTTGCATAGTGTGCAGTCACTTGATTTGCATAGTGTATTGACTAATTACTGAAGGTATCTACCAGTCACAGTCCAGGCTGTAGCCTGGGACCAAAGGAAAGATCAAACTAAGCTGTTTGCTGTTTGTGCCAGAATTGTCACAGACATCTAGGGTAAACAAACTCTCTAGTTTACCATAGAACTAAGACAGGGGCCCCAGAAAGGGGCTCATCGCCCCTACTCTTTTCCTCCCTTGTCATATCTGTGCAGGCGTCCTGCGCACTCCTTTGTCAAGCATGCTAGGCTTTCTTTTTTAGGTATTTGAGTTTATCAATTTTTGTCATAATAGTTTTAAATGTACTAGCATAATGTTTTACGTAGCCTCATACACAGACACACAACACCACGCGCACATATATATTTCTGGTGATAGTGCTTTGTTCATTTCAGATGTGTTTTTATTTGCATCTTCTCAGAAATCAATTTATCAATTTGTGAGCTTTAGAAAAATATTTAACTTTCGGTAGCTGTTTTTATTTTCTTTCTGTTTCATAAATACCCATCAAAAACAAACCCACTGCCATTGAATTGACTCAGACCCATAGCAACCCCAAAAGAGAATTTCTGAAATTATAAATCTCTGTGGGAGGTAGACAGTCTCATCTTTCTCCCACAGAGCAGGTGGTGGGTTTGAACTCCTGACCTGATGATTAGCATCTCAGTGCCTTACTCATAGCACTATCAGGGCTTCTGCTCTTTATTATCTTTCTGTTGTATGGTTTTTAATATTTTTGTTTTCTTCGGCTTCTTGATACATTTTTTTCTTTAACTTTCTATTGGGATTTGGGTGAAAGTTTAGAGAACAAATTATGCACACTTTGTTTCCTGATTGAGTACAATCCCCACAATCTAGTAGCACTGTTCCCAGTTCCTCCCTGTGTTTACCATTTCCTTTCATCCTTTCCCCCCATCCGTTTCTGCCTTCAGAGATTTTATCCCTGGGCAGATGCTGCCTATTTGGCCCCATGCTGTTGATTGTTCTAAACAGGGCATCACTTAGTGTTGCTGTTTCCTAGAGAATGTTTTCATCACTGAGTTTCAGTCTTCTGATATCTATGCATCTAACAACAATTTTTGCCTTTGTTTAGATACCACACATTTTTATTTGTAGTCTTTAATTTTTGTTTGATATGTTATCTAATTTTTAATACTTTCTTTTGACCCATGACATTTTATAGCAAACATATTAGGAACTGTCTTGTCTTTACCCAAATCAACCAGCTGTTAACCTTTTTCCCTTATATTTTCTCTCTCTGCACATGCACATAGGCACACGCACACTTTTTTAGATGTCTCCGTGTAAAAAGGGGGCCTTATTCTATGTAACCACAGTACGATTGCCAAAATCAAGGATTAACACTAGCTGTTGGTTTCATGGCCTTTTTGCTTTTCCCGGTCCAGGCGTCAGTCAGGATTACACCTGGTACTTGGTCATCATGTTTCTCCAGCCTGTTTTAACCTGAAGGAATTACTCAGGCCTTCTTTGTCTTTTGTGATCTTGATACTTACTGGTCTACTTGATAATAGACCAGTTACTTTCGAGACTGATCCTCATTTCAGGAGTCTCTGATACTTCCATATGATTTATAGTTTAGAAGAAATATTACAAGGAGGCAGAAGCGACTTTCTTAATTTGAACCTTAAAGAGATTTTCTGCTTAGTATACATTTCTATCTCTATTTTATAATGGCCCAATAATTCTATGTGTAGCATTTTGAGGTTTTTCTTTAACCTGAGTTAATTTTTAATGTATTCTTTATTTTCCAAAGTTATATTTATATTCTGTTTTACTTTTAATTATCTTTTGCTACTGATTCTTGACTGTTTACATAGACTTACATATCCGATGGTTAGGCTAACAAATTGATTTATAAGTGCTCCATGTGTGATGGGGAAGAATATATCATCCCAGCCTACTGGTTATTATCTATAGGTGATCATTAGATGGAGCTAATATAGGGCAGGCCTGACACACTGTCAGTGTCCAAGTGGTGTTGAAAGAGTGACTAATGCTAATAGCGCTATATAGCAGCATCCTTTGGCTTTCAGTTTGTGCTGCTCTGTGTTTAGTGGGTCTCCAAGATGATATATAGATGGAATTTTATGTATACTTTGGTCAGAAAAGATTTGTTTTAACTTCAATGTATTGTACATAGGTAATTAATGACTGAAAGCCCTCTTTATTTATTTCAACCTTATTTTTACTTTTTTATTTTGGGGGGTCCACTTCCCCTGTCCCGCCTTTTTACCCTTGCCGTACATGTGCACACACAGAGTCACACAATCCTACTATAGTTTTATTCCACCAGCTAGTATATTCTACTCTTGAGTCAGCTGCCCCTTCCACACCCCTGGGAAGGTTTTTAGTTAGAGTGCTATGCTCATTAACATAAAAACTAGCATAGCATGTTTACTTATGAAAATATCTGCGGGACCGTGGCAGAAGAACATAAAATGTGTGCATAATTTTCATGAAAATATGGTTTATTTGTATGAATATATAAACTTTGTAAACGTATAATGTATAAATATACTTATTCATGCATTATAGAGTTATCCTTATTGGTGGCTGATTTGTGTTTTTCCTTCTTTTGGTGTGTATTTTAGGAAATCTCTTCATCTGTTAATGTTGTGCCACAATTTATCCTTCATGAATTGGTTTCAAACCGTAAAGACTCCTTGCAAAACAGACTCTCAAAGGGAAATATGGTAGTGAGTAAAACAGCCATAATCCCTACTCTCATGAATTTAGTATCCTATTGAGTTTAGCAATAAATAAGTTAAAGCAATTAAAGATCTCATCCAGTAGGTGGTGGCATGTGCTCAGTTGTTAAAAGTTAAAGCAATACCAGAGTACAGGATATGTGGATGATGTATTAAACATTACATCGGTGGTCAGGGTGTCCCTGAGAAGGTCACTCCCAGAAAGGCCCTGAAGAGGAAGCGTTCAGGCACCAGACACAGAAATGCAGAGACCCTAAGGCTAGGGGACTAGCTAGCAGGTGACTGTGATTGTAGTCAAGACAATGGAGTAGATGCGCTCAGAATTTGGAGAGCGTGCTGTGTCCTGGCAGATAAATACCTTGACATTTGTACTGAGATATGGGAGGTTATTGGGGAGTTTCAGAGGAGTGACATTATCCTCTTAGCCTGTTACCCCAGGTCATTCTGACTGAGTGATTGAGACTAGAGCTCTAGATTTAGAGCAAAAGTAGTTAAGATAACTCAGACAAGAAAATCCATGGGTGGGGCCAGCGTGACAGCTATGGGAGTGGTGAAAAGAGGTCAAATTATGGGTAAAGTTGTTTGAAGATGTAATAGTTTTCTAACATATTCAACATGAGGTGTGAGGAAAGACTCCAAGAATTTTTGCTCTTAGCATCTCTAAGCCATTCACCGAAACGCAAGAGGAGGTGGTTTGGAGGGTACTGCTACACGAGACCCTGCCCTGCCAGCCAGCGGCTGAGGCCAAGGGACACAACGCTAGAAAAACCGAGAGGAGGCTCGGCCTGGAGACAAAGCCAGCCAGGGCGATGGAAGGGGTGGGTTTACAACACATTCTACAAGGTGAACTGTGCCACAAACTCCTGAATGTAGAGCAGAGCCTGCCCCTAGTTTCCAAGCCGGCTGGCATCCGATGTCCATCCAGTTAAACCAAACCAAAGTCAAATTCTCTGCCACTGAATCGATTCCAACTCATAGCAACCCTGCCCCTGGGGGTTTCTGACACTGTGACACTTTATGGGAGTAGAAAGCCTTATCTTTCTCCCCAGCAGCACCTTTGGTTTCAAACCACCGAACTGCATAATCCACACACCACCAGGACCCCCGCCGGTTCAACTAGCTTCTTCTTTTTCATTTTTACAAACTGCACAAATATAACTTAACGCCATCTTTAACAATGATTTAGGGGAAAGAAAATTCTCATATGTGTGTGACCTATTCATCTTTTTTGAACAATAAAGAAGCCACATTATTAAAAACAATAATTTATATATGCCCTTCCAGCTACCATTTCAGTTTCTAGGAACCTAGTTTGCTGTGTGCATGTGTGTGAGCACCCTAAGATGGTTCACTGTAGTAGTTTTTCTAGAAATGATATGCAAGAACAAGAGCATAGGAACTTCAAAAAGTTCTTTAACAAGACAAGAAAGAAAGAAAAATGCTTGTCAGAGGGGACTCTGGAACACCCTTGAACATAAAGGGAGTGGAAAGAATGATGAAGTAAAAGAACTGAACAGAAGACAATAAAGAATGGCGTAAAACAAAGTAAATGATTATAATGAAATGTGGAAAGACCTAGAGTTAGAAAGTTGAAAGAGAAGAATTTTGCAAGCTTAAAGAACTGGAGGGGGATGGGGTGGATGATCCAAGCCTTGAGTTTTCATCAGAAAGGTTCTGTGGGTAAAATGTTGAACAATTTCAAGAGGTAGCATGAGAGCAGGAGCCAGAGGTGTGGAAGGAAGAAGTCTAAGCCACACTGAGAGCACTGGTGACAAACAAAGGCCCACAATGGAAGGAATGCCCAGGCCTCTGGCCTAGCTCTTTCCCACTTCGGCCTTCGTTTTCTTTTTACGGGTTTCTTGTTGCCCAGCAGCAAGTGTGCCTTCCCAGTACCAGGGTTCGATCCTCTCAAGCTTGTAGTCTCAGCACCATCCTGTTTCAGGTGTGGTTCTTGTCTGTGGGCTTCCGTTCAGTCTCCTGTTTCCATGCATCAAATATTCTTCTTCAAGGTTTTTAAAAAATGTTCCACTTTTTAAAAATGTTCCACTGCTAACAGTCTAGAAACTTTTAAGGTGTTAGCTTTATTTTTACAGACTGCGTTTCAGGAATGTTGCTGATTTGATGATCGAAAGACCAAGAAGATAAAGGAAGCTATAGCCAGTGGTCTACTCCTGTAATGTGGCAATTTCTCTGAGCACCATCAGTCAATGAACAGTTGGCTTTTACTAGGTCTCAAGACTTCTTCACTTCCTAATTACAAAATATTTTCCATCTGAAGATCAAACATTAAATTTTGAATATGCCAATTTACTTTCAGTAAAAACCTACTGTATATACTCGTGTATAAGCCGAGTTTTTCAGCACAAAAAATGTGCTGAAAAACCGGGGTTCGGCTTATACATGGGTCAGTGGAACCCCCGCGAGGTGTAACATCTTGCTGGGATTCCCCGAGATAATGGGACAAGCACCCGTTATCTCATGGGTGATTGTCATTTCTCCACTGCTCATTCAAAGCCCCGCTGATACTGCAGGGCTTTGAATGTTTGTTTAATCACATCTAACCAATCAAAGCCATCCTATTATGTGGACGGCTCCAATTCACAGAAACACCCGTAGTGATTCACTTATGCTGGCAGCTGAACTGGTAAGGATGTGTCTGTGGCTGTGCTCCATCTCTCCCTTCTGGTCTCTGTGTTAATTTACATCCTGCACCCCCCACCCACACGGACTACCCCCCCTCCTCCCGGCTAACATGGTGGGGGGGAGGCGGGGGGAGGGCATTACCATGAAAGTTCTCTTTCAAATCTTTTTTTTTTATCCTATTAGAAATGGATACTCTTGAAACAAAACAAAAACGCTGGTCATATGAGGCTGGTTTCAAAATGAAGGTTGTGTCAAGAGCAGAGGAGAGCAATAACAGTATTGCAAGTAGGGAATTCTGTGTTTACGAAAAGCAAGTGAGGGAGTGGCGGAAAATGAAGCCTGACTTGGAACAGATTCTAAAGCTAAAAAAGCTCGTTGTGGTTTAACATCTTTTTATGGGGCTCTAGAGAGTGAATTGCATAAATGGGTTATGGAGTGTTGTCAAAATGGTTACTGTGTAACACGCATGGGAATCCACATACGTGCTCTACAAATGGCTAACGATGACAAATATAAAGCGCCAGGCATTGAAAACTTTGCTGCGTCAACAGGATGGTGCACCTGCTTCATGAACAGGTTTGGCCTATTATGTTTGAGACAAAGAACAAAGATTTCCCAGAAATTGCCAAAAGACCTTGAAGAAAAAATTATGTCATTCCCGTCATTTATTATAAAACAAAGAAGGATTTATAATTATAACCTGGCAGATATTGGGAATACAGATGAAACTGCCATGATTTTGATCCTCCAAGCAACAGACTGTGGTAAGTTTAGGAGAAAAAAACATTTTTCTCAAAACCACAGGAAATGAAGATAAAAACACTTTACAGTTGTTCTGTCATGTTTGGCTAATGGAACTAAGCTGTGTCCTGTCATTATTTTTAAAAGAAAGACCTTGCCTAAAAAGATCAATTTCCCACCAAGAATTACTATGCGTGCACGTGTTAAAGGCTGGATGGATGAAGACGGAACAAAAAAAAATGCCTGGGAGAAATTTGGAACCGACGACCAGGAGCAGCCTTAAAGAAACAGCCATCGTTACTTGTTTGGGATATGTTCAGAGCCCACCTATTGAATGACATTTAAAAAATTGGCAAAATATAGTAAAGTTACTTTAGCCGTTAATCCAGGTGGGTTTACATCTGGACTGCAGCCTCTGGATGGATCTTTGAATAAGTCTTTTAAAGACCATGTATGAAGGATGTGGCATGAATGGATGTCATTTGGTCAAGCTTGACTAACAAAAGGAGGAAATCTCATGAAGCTTGACATAGAGTTAATAGCAAAATGGATTCAAGATTCATGAGAAGACATTCCAGAAGACATGGTGCGACATACCTTCCAGAAATGTATTAATAATGCTATGGATGGCAGTGAAGACTGCGCTTTGTATGAAAATGACAGCAGTGATGGTGATGATGGCGATCTCAGTGAGGACAGCGTCTATGATGACCTCACACCAGCTGAAGCTCTGCATTGGGATACGGATGATGATGAGGAATCCAGTTTGAAGGATTTTAACTCTTTACATTTTAGCTTGGTTGCTGATTGAGCTCAGGGAATAGTACTCTTAAGGTATCATTGTTGATACCGAATTGTTTTTGTTGAACCTATTTTCCACTTACTGTGCTGGTTTACTAATGTTAAATAACTTGTCCTTCTATTTAAGTTTTTAATTTAAAATAAATATGTATATACATTACCCCACTGATGTCTCAATTTTTAGTAATTTTATTTTCACTTGTTTTGATTATTGAAACTCACCAATAGCTTCTGCATTTTCCACCCTAGGCTTATACTCGAGTCAATCAGTTTTTCTGGTTTCCCAGGTAATAATTAGGTACCTTGGCTTATACTCAGGGGGGGCTTATATTTTAGTATATATGGTAAGTAATTTTAGGTTGGTATATTTTTAAAAAGTAATTTGCAAGGAACTCTTGTAACTGATGCTTGGTGTATTTTCCTCTTCATTGTTAGTTTGTTTCCACCATGCTTCGTGTAAGAACGTTGGAAGCTATCGTTATTTAAGAAACAAAACTAGAAGAGCTTAACATTAAAAAAATTATGTCAATATTATTCATTTTGACGTCTACTAGGAAATCCACCTGTATGGATAGTTTAGTAAAAGCTAGCATTCAGAGAATAGGAAATTACGTAAAATATTTACAGTAAAATTGTGCATTTACAGTTTGGAAAATACACCCAGAATGGATAGCCTGATTCCTATCATCTCAGATATTTAAATTTGGGATCAGAGAACAAAATTGGGGGAAATAAAGTTAAATGATTTATGTTTTGTGTGTGTACTAAGTACAACTTATACATAATATGTTTACATAGGAACTTATAGTAAAGCTACTAGATGATTGTGAATCAGACTCAAACTATTTACATGATCATTAATTTGAAGTTTTTGTGGTTGATCTTTTAATAGATTTCACTTGGGAAAAATAATTTTAGGAGTATAGCATAAACAACACACTAGATTAAAAAAAGTATAGCATCTGCATTTCAGACAAGGCTTCAGGTGCCTGACATAGATGATTTTGAGGAGTGGTGGGTTTGTGGGAAACTACCTATCTGGGACACAGCTATATTCTGCTGTTTCTGCTTATTAAAACCGAGTGTTTCTTGGACTTCTGCATCCAAACGCATATATAGTGTTCATCACGTAAGTTTTACCAAGAGCCAAGGCATCTGGTTGAGAATATAACCTACACTCCTATAAACAGTGACAGCCTCAGAAACTCAGAGGGACTGCTCTACCCTGTCCTATAGGGTCGCTGTGTCCGCATTGACTAGGTGGCAGTGCATTTGAAAACTGACAGTTTCCATGTCTCTTTTTTCTCTGGTAGAGTCCTGTGAAGATAAACCAGATTAGCCTGGATGAAAGTGGAGAGCACATGGGCGTGTGCTCAGAGGATGGCAAGGTATGGTCCCAGTGTGCTTCCCTGTGAAGCCCCACCAGTCCAGGTGGGGGGTAAGCATTGCGCTTGCTGTACACTGCATTAGGAAAACCTTGATTATTCTTTTTGGGTATTGGACTTGCCTCCGATAACTCATAATTAAAGTAAAATATATTTTGCACAAATGTGCCTTAGGAAAAGTAATTACAAGAATGTCAATAATGTAACTAGTATTAAGCTGATTAACAGCTGTGGCAGGGGTACATGTCACCTTAATCATTACCGCTCTGCCACTTCTACTTCAGGGACTGGACGGCGGTTCCTGCAAGACAGTACTTTCATGCCTTTCTGCCATAAATCCACAAAATTGGGTTTTGTGGGCATGCTTTCTGTGGCTCAGTGATTTTCATTTTCACACACAAGTTATGAATGTTTCTCTTGAATTATAGAATCTTTTGATAAGCAATCATAGTTTATCAGAAGAATAAAGTGTCCTTCAATGGCCACATTAAATAAATGTAAAATCAATATATGTAGTTTTCTAAAAACCTGGCCCCTACTTCCTCGACGGAGGACATGCATCATGTGTGCAGTGTATAACTAACAATTATCAGTGCATCTTGCTGATGTTGAGCTGCGACGTGTAGTGGTAGCGATGATTGATTATCCACTTATAAGAATGTCTTTTTTGTTTTTAAGTTGATGGAAGCCTTTTCTAATGTTGGTTTGCAATGATAAAATTCTAATGCACCATGTATTTAAGCTACTTTTCTAAAATAACAGTTTAAGGAGAGAGTGCATTAGGAATCATTACTGAACCTCATGTAGTCCTTACTGAATTGAGCGGCTTTCCTAATCTAATTTTATGATTTTACGTGATCTAAATTCAGAGGCTCATTAAGATGAGCAAATTAAAAAACAGCCTTCTCAGAGTGAAAGATACATGCCCATTAAATCTGTTCACAAACGGAATATGAAGTCCTCCGGACATAAAGGAATGCACGTATCTATCTAGTCCTAATGTTGCCCACGGGTCTTTGGATGCATAATTGGCACCTAGTACTTTTCAAAAAGCATTGTCAAATTTTGTAGTACTTTTGGATATTTTGAGATGCGTCGGATTGTCAAAGAGAGATGAGGAAGGAGTTAGTATGTGCAGAATTTGAGAAGAATTATCCAAACTATTGGAACATCTTTATATTCATGTGTTTTAAAGAAAAACAATCTACATTTTCTTTTCTTAAACGGGATGGGACCATTTAATCAAACTAATTTGTGAAAAGAGACTGTTCCTTCTCCTGCACCTTCTCCAGCCCCACCCCTGGAAAAGAGAACTTCATCTAGGAATTTTTTCAGAGATTTAATTGCTAAAATTTTTCACTTAATGTGGCAATGTACATACAGTATGCTTATCTTGAAGAATTACTGTTAATGTGACAATGAGGTGATTCTCGGATGTCTCGTGGTGCATGTCTTGAGAGACACCTCTGTTTTCTGATTCAATCAAATTTATATGTTGTCATGTTTTGTTGTAGACCCATGATCTATTTTGAAAAATTATTTTCTCATGTTTTATTAACACCAATTGAACGGAAAGTAAATCTTGCAGCCCATATGTTTATGGAAGCGATTCCATTAGCATGTGTTAAAACTATAAAACTTGAATAAAATGATCTGGTTACAATGAATAGTGTTGATAAAATCATGATTATTAAGAAGATAAACTGGCTGTGGAGATTTAATGTATTTTTAAGTGGCTGTTCTGATTTTTCTTTAATGCATTGAGCCCTCCAAACAAAAAAAATGTTGTTTATTCTGTCAAACTTTATATTGTCACTTTTATATTATAACTTAATATTTCCTATCTAGATTTGTGTTGTTTCTGTTTTAAATTAAGTAGCTTTAAAACTTTTTTAACTTGTGACAAGGGTGAAGATTTATTTACAGAGTCAATCAGTTTTCCACCGACCAGTTGACACACACATCCTTTGTTGCATGTCACTGATTGCAATCCCCACAATATAACATCACTGATCCCATTTCTTTTGTTTCTGGTTTCCATTCCTTCTCTTGACTCTTCCTGATCTCTGACCTTTGTCCGTAGGCCCTATTGATCTTGTGTGCATGATTGTTCTCCCTGAAGTTACTGTTCGCCTTGTAGATTTGTTCCTTGGCCGAGTATTGAACCGTGGGGATGAATTCAGGCTCAAGCTGAAGGATGCTCGACAAATTCTCAGAAGTCCTACCAATCTCGATCCAACCAGCAAATGTGGTGTTCCTTATGATTTAGGATTTTGTTCCACATATTTTCTCCCACTCCATCTGGGGCCTTCTAATGATAGCATTCAGTACAATTGGTTGTAGTAGCCAGGCACCATTTAATTATAGTCTCATGATCATGGACTGGGGCTCTGGTGGTTCATTTTAGTTCTGTGAACTAATTGTTCTCATATGTCTTTGAATTTCTTCATTCTTCTTGGCTCCAGATGGGGAGAAACCAATAGTTACACCTTCAGTGGCCACTAACAGCCTTTTAAGAATCCAGTCCCTACTCACTAGAGTAGGATGTAGAATATTGTCTTTGTGGACCGTTGTTGTTAGGTCCCATCTAGTCGGCTCGGCCCCACAGTGGCCTCATGCACAACAGGACAAAACACTGCACGGTGCCGTGCCAGTCTCATACTTGTTGGTGTGCCTGAGCCCAAGGATGCAGCCGCTGTGTCAGTCCGTCTCATTGAAGATCTCCCTTTCCTCCCTCCCTTTCCCCTTTACTGAACATGATGTCCTTCTTTAGGGCCTGGTCTCTCCTGACAGTATGTGTAAAGTATGTAAGATGAAGTCTTGTCATCCTTGCTTCTAAGAAGCCCACTGGCCTCACTTCTTCCAACATAGATCAGTTTGTCCGTTGAGCAGTGCGTGGGACTTTCAATATTCATCTCCAGCACCGAAATTCAAGTGCAACACTTCTGCTTTGGTCTTCCTTACATGCATATGATGCAAGGAGAATACCATGGCTCTGGTCAGGGGCACCTTGGTCCTCAAAGTAACATCGTCGCTCTTCAATACTCTAAAGAGGTCTTGTGCGGCAGATTTATCTAATGCAACACATCTTTTTATTTCCTGACTGCTGTTTCCATTGACTGTGGATCCAAGCAAGACAAAATGCTTGACAACTTCAACCCTTTCTCCAATTATCACAGTGTTACTTGTTGGTCCAGTTACGAGGATTTTTCTTCTTTGCGTTGAGTTTCAATCCACGATAAAGGCTACAATCCTTGATCTTCATCATCAAATGTTTCCATTCCTCCTCACTTTTGGCAAGTATACTTCAGGTTGTTACTGTCTTCCTCTAGTCCTGATCCCACATTTTTCTTCATGTAATCCATCTTCTTTGCTGATTTGCGTAGCATACAGATTGAACAGGTATGGTGAGAGGATACAAACCTGACACACCTTTCCTCATTTTAAACCATGCGGCATTCCTTTGTTCTGTTCACACCCTGGTTCCTGGTCCATGTAAAAAGTTCCTCATGAGCACAATGACGTATTCTGCGAATCACATTCTTCTCCAGGTCATTGTGGTCCACACAGTCAAATGCCTTTGCATAGTTAATAAAATGCAAATAAACATCTTTCTGCTGTTCTGTGCTTTCACCCAAGATCCATCTGAATCCTCTTTTGAATCAGGCCTGTGCTTCTGGCAGCTCCTTGTCAGTGGCCTACTGTACTCGTTGTTGTTCAACGATCATAGCGAAGCATTACTTGTGTGCCGTATCAGTGGCATTGCTCTGTAGTTTGAGCCTTCTACTGAGTCACCACCTTTCTTTAGAATGGGCAAAACATGAATATTTTCCAGGCGGTTGGCCAACTAAGCTGTCTCCCAAATTTCATGGCATAAACAAGTCAGTGCGTCCAGTGTTTCTTCAGCTTTCTAAAACTTTTCATTGGTTATCCAGTGATTCCTGGATCCTTGTTTGAGGCTAATGCACTCAGTGCAGCTTGAACTGATTCCTTCTGCACCATTGCTTCTTGCTCATATGCCACCTTCTGAAATGGTGGAATGTCAGCTAGCCCTCTTTGGGTCCGTGACTCTGTGCAGTCTTTCCATCTTCGCGCGATGCTTCTTGCGTCCTTCAACATTTTACCCATAGAATCTATGAAGATTTCAGTTGAAATAGGAAATTGTAAAGGTCACCCCCAGAAGACAAAGCCAAATATTATAACAAAATGTGAAGAACCTGGAATTAGAAAACTAAAGAACACTCTCAGCACATCCGAAACTGCCAGAGCGCAAAAGAAACCCACGCCTCAAGTTGCAATCTTGAAAGATTCTGTGGGCAAAATACTTTAGGGACTATGTTACATCAATTGACTTTTTTGGTCCCCTGAATTGTCTCATTCCTTCAAGATTTTTGGTTATAGTAAAGAAGTGTTCCTAACTTTGCCAGCTCCAGTGGCATAGTGGGTTACCCCAAGATCAGCAGTTCAAATCCATCAGCTGCTCTGTAGCAGTAAAACAACAACAACCACAAACCCCTCTCTAACCTAACAAAGATTTACAGCCTCAGAAGCCCAGGGGAGCAGTTCTGTGCTGTCCTGTAGGTTCACTAGAGGGCGGAATCAGTATTTGAGGTTAGTAAACATAGGTGTATTTGTGAGTATTGTTCTTCCCACACTTGTTCGGTTTGGATATCTCTCTGTGTATCTATCCATTCCTAGGTCATTGTGGTTACTGTGACTGCAGGATTGTATTTACTTCTGTTGCCTTTAACTCTTGTACACCTCCTACTGTTTTCCTGTACCAGATCTTTTTTTGTTGTTGCTGATCTCCCACATCCAATTAATGTGTCCACTCTCTAGTAAATGATCCCCTCCCCTCCCACCCATGTCAGCCATCAAAGAATAGTTACTTTTACATGAAAACCTTTCCATAAATTTCTAGAATAATAACCTCTGATAATATCGGTCCGTTTGTGATCAATTTTACTCAGTAAAATGTTCATCCATTTTACGAGGTGTCTAGCAGATCCGCCCTTCTTAGACAGTAAGTAGTATTCCATGTAAGCATCAGCCTCCACAAACCCAAAACCATAATAAAATGGTGCCCAGTGACTATAACCCCCCATTCAGAAAAGGATCATATATTGCAAAATCTTAGAGTAGAAGGAAAATATGGAACAGAACTCGAAATCATAAAGGAGATTAGGTTGGAGAGAGACAATTAGAACCCTCACTGCTATGGACCATGGTCAGCCTTCAGGTCTGGAGCTAAAGTCAGCCCATGTTAGAATAATCGGCCATTTAAGAGCCATAGAGTCGAATCTTAGGTCTTAGGAAAGGAGAATGGACAAAAGAGGAAGTGGGGTGAGCCAGTGTCACACTGAGGGGATCGGAATGGATGAATTGAAACAAAATGTGTATAGTTGATCTGCTCTGTAAACCCTAAATCATCATCATAATAGTAATTATAAAGATCAACATGACTCTTTTCTCCAAAGTGTCAAAACGCAGTGTCTCCCCCATTAGTAAGCACTAATTTTTAGTGCTTACACTTGGGTTGGCATTCTCTCTCCAACCCTGATCACCCAGGGTCTATACTGAACTCACAAAATAGAAAAACATCTTTCTTCACACCAATACCTATGCAGTCATTCTCTGAACCCAGCCACCCTGAGCTAGCTCACAGTTCCCAAGTTAAAAGCATTCTGTCCTTCAGACTGCCAAATAGGCAGATGGCATTCTTTGCAGGAATGTCTTATAGATTCTCACAGAGAGTATACTATACTTACACCTTCAGATTTATTACAGCTAAAATGGAAATTCACATGAGAGGAGTCATAGCACAAATATTCTGTCTCTAGCAATGGTTGACCCCTGAGAGTAGATGCTCTTACCAATCAGGAAGCTCACTTGAGTTGCCATGTTCAGGGCTCTTATTGGCCTCCTCCTGAGGTTATGCTAGATTACATTATGCACCCTGGAGCTAGTATCGGTGTCCTGGGCAGTCCCTCTTGGTTTGGACACCCCCAGTCATTAGCCTGAGGTTGGGTCTGGCTGGAAAAAAGTCAAAGCAGTACATGCTTTATTATTACTAAAGTAACCTGGAATAACTTTATGGTTGGCACTGATAAACACAAAATTAAATCTTATATTTGTACACTCAATAAGTTCTGCATATGATTGAAAATTAGGTGCAGTTCGTATAATCTCTCACCACGTTGGTCGATCTTCAGGTAGATTTATATATATAACTTCAAAAAGAAGTTCCTTTTGGCTTTAAAAAAAAGAAAAAAATCATTTAGGAGCAGACTGGGTAAATCATAAAAGAATATTAATATTCTAATTATCTCTTTCATTTTTAAAAGTTGGCATCTATTTAATAAAGTAAATTTGTTTTGAAAAAGTGATCTCAATTCCTGGAATGCGTATAAACTCTTGATTGCAGTAGAGCCCTCTCACTCTCATGGAATTATTTTCATTTGGGTGTTTAATGGAGACCCCAGGAGCTTTGAGATTTTTAAATGTCTTTTCTTTCATTCTCTCCTGTCTTTCATCCGTCTTTATTGCTAGCCTGGTGAACTGACTTAGTCCATTTGTTTTTAGGTGCAGGTATTTGGACTGTACACTGGAGAAGAGTTTCATGAGACTTTTGACTGCCCTGTTAAAGTAAGCATTCCGTGAGCTTTCATTTGTCTAAGGGTTTTGTCACTGATATCAATAAAGATCATCATACTATGAGCACCACCACTATTGTGTTCACTTGGCCGGTCTATTCACCAGTTCAGCTACTACATTGACAGTGATGCTCAAGGACCGGGTATCTGTTATGACCTCAGTCTATCTTCAGGAAGCTTCTAAGGCAGTGGGTAGTGGGGACAAACACAGATACAGGGTATATAATTAAAGATTCAAAGAAATTAAAGCAATATTGATGCGTTCAAAGCTGAGAGAAATAACTTTTAGCCATTCTGTTAAGGATGCCATTGTGGAGGAAGCGATGTGGGCCTGGCCTTTAATAAACAGCCTGGGGCAGCTGGGGAAGCTGGTTTTCCTTGTGGTCAAGCAGCATAATGGAAATGGAGACCAGGAACTTTAAATCATGTTCAAGAAGTGCAAATAGTCTAATTTTAGATGTATGTAACATACTGGGCAAGAGGGCTATCGATTGAGAATGGCTTTATCTTCAGGCTAAATAATTTGGACTCTCTGGTAGATAAAGAGAAATTATTGAATGTTTAAGAACAAAGCAATTTTCATTAAAAGTAAGCTTTAGTGAAATTATTATGGTAAGAATATACAGAATAGACTGGAGGCTAAGGTATCAGTTTGGGATAATAATGTTCTAAATTGTGGATCTTATATGGCTAAAATTTAGGATTTTATATGACTAAATGTAGTAAAATGTAATTTAGAAGCTAAAAGAGGAGGCCATTCCCTCCTTTTCATTGCTAATTCAAGCACTGACTTATCAATGTAAATAAGAGTTAAGATCTGGTTAGTTTAGAAAGTCAGGACCACAGAAGGAGAGTGATTTAACAGTGTATTAGACAGGGTTCTCTAGAGAGACAAAACCAGATTGCTGATAATTATATATATAAAGATAGATATATAATATAAGAAATGAACTGTTAAATTATAAACAGACAGATAGATATATAATACAAGAAATGAACAGTTAAATTATAAAGCAGTACAAATGGCTCAGTGCAACTCACTCCTGTGAGAGAGTTGTGAGACACTGGCAGTCCCTCAAGTCTTGAGGCTCTCCAGATAGTCCTCTGTAGAGGGATCCAGGCTATCTCGGCACAGGCAGCAAAATGACAAGGCAGGTCACCAACAGTCAGTCCCCAGCTCAAGAGATGAAAATTCCTATTGTCTGGTCTTAAAGGGACCTCAAATTATAGCGACACAGTCCAGAGGTTAGCTGTCCCACAGGTAGTGTAGCCTGCAAATTGAGGCACAGAACAAGCAAAGCAGCCGCACACTGGTCCGATGATCAAAGAGCGAGAGACAAGAAAAGCGAGGCTCACCGAGCCATTTATCCCTCCACCCTTCAATTAACCCCACATGTGTTTATCAGCCAGGCTGGCACAGTAAACTAACTCTCTCAAACAGGAACAGATTCTGGGGAGAATAGACAACTTAGAAGGCTAATGCAATAGTGTCTTGGAAGAACAGCCAGAATGCTTCTCAGAGGAAAGCATGGTGAGATTTCATATCGAGTGCTTTGGACATGTTCTCAGGAGAGACCAGTCCCTGGTGCAGCAGCAAAAAGAGGAAGACTCTTGTGTTAGTCGAGGTTGACCAGAGAAACAAATCCAGGGACACGCATATGAGTGTAAGAGAGAACTTTATATCAAAGAGCAATTGTACATTAAGTCATTATTCTAGTCCTGTCCAGATCAAGTCATTAAGTTCGATATCATCCCATATGTCCGATATCAGTCTTTAAATTCCTCTTCAGACTCACGCAGAACATGCAATGAGGCAGAATGCAGGAAGATCACAGGTCAGTGGGTGGAAAGTCTTGTGGATCTTGTGGCAGTGGAAACATCTTAGTGCTGACAGGAGTCTCCACATGGCTCCTCCAGCTCCAGGATTCTGGCTCTGTCAGTGCAGCTCTATGTGGCTTGTTGGCAGGAAGACAAAGCAGAGAGTGTGTCCCACCCCCACAGAGGAATGCAGGAGTTCCTTAATCCTCAGGAGAAGGCCATACCCACATGGAGGCCTCATTGGCTCTGGCCTGATTGACAGGAGATTACAACTCTTGACTAGATGTATTGACCCAGTGGCTGCCACAGTGTGCTCAAACATAAGAAAGGCTGTGAGGATGGCGAAGGACTGGGCAGTGTTTCATTCTGATGAACAAAGGACCATGATGGGTCAGAACTGTCCCAATGGCACCTCACAGCGACACATTACTCTACGCAGGCTGTTATTAGCAGAGCTCAATAAAACGACTTAGGTGAATATTCAGAGTGGAAAAGAAAAAAATGAATTTGGAAAACCTTTCGAAGATAAACTTAACATACATAAGAGGCACATTCAGTGAGTAGTGAAAGATGAAGTTACCGATAATTTTCCTCTTGCTTTAGTGACGACATGTAAGAAGGCCATACGTTTCAGGAAGGGGTGGTTTCAATAAGACATTGTTAGCTTGGTCTTGACTCTTGAGTTTCCATGCCAGTTGTACATTTGGTGGAGTTGTTCGGGAGGATTGTTGAAACACAGGTGTGGAGTTCAAGATGGTGACTGGTCCTAAAGACACAAATTTGATGAGCGTAATTGAATAGAAAAGTCATTTTGATAGATATCCATTTTAAAGTTATAGATTCAAAAGAAAAGACTAATAATGATATTCTGAGACCCTCGGATGTAAGTTCCAGGCAGGGCCGTGAACACAGCAGAGGGTCAGTGAAGAAGCATTCATTCAGACAGAAGGAAGCCTAGAAGGACGGTGCAGAGAAGCCAAGGGAGAAAAGGTTTCCAGGAGGAGGCAGTGGGCAGCAGGGTCAGAGGCAGTGTGGAGGATGAGTAGGCAGGATTGACAAAGTCACTTTAGTTGATAATCATGAAGATAGTAGTGGTCTTATTAAGGGCAGTTGAGAGTTCAACAGGTAATAATAAGGAGGGGGAAAGAATCAGTATTGATTATCTTTCAAGAAAGTTTGCCAATAAAGAAGAAAGATCAACCAGTAGATGGGGTGAATTTTGCACACCATGCTTTGGTTGGTGGTGGGATTTCAGGAGAAAGGGACACAGAAAATTAAAAGAAAGGCGTGGTCAGTGAAATGGCAATAATGAATAAAATCTAAAAGCACAAGTAGAGAGAGTCAACTCAGCACAGAGCCCTATAACCTCTGCCTATGAGACAGGCATGCAGGAGGGGAGACTGAGCCCAGTTACTGTGAAACTGAGCAGTGTGAGGGAGCAATGAAGAGAAATGACCCAGATATCTTTAGTTTCAAAGAGAGGAAATGGATTGATCAGCCAGTGCCGTTAAGGGACCTTGGAATAATGGTCGCTATCTAGAGTTGTGCTTTCTAAGAAATCAACAAAAAGACTTAGAAAATTGTAGTCCAAATGAACAGACTGTGTCAATGGTTTGCTGCTAGAACTCTAGGATAAGTGGGAAACCTGTGAAGGCACGGAGGGCTCGTTTGCAGAGATTGGTGGAATCTCCACAACTGTCTGGAACTGACTCATCCTGCGTTAGAATAACTAGCCATGTAGGAGCAGAAGAGCATTATTTACCCCAGGACAAAGTACAGAGGGTTAGGAAAGGAATGGTGGAAATGGGAAACACAGAGAAAGCGGGATAAGTGATGGTACCCTGAAGCGATTGCAGTGGATGAGTCGAAGCGGAAAGCGTATGAACTTTGAATGTAAACCTGGTGAGCTGTTCTGTGCACCTTCACCTGTTTCATGAATCTGTAGGGACAGCAAGTAGAATCAGGGGTTCAGGAGGAGGGGAGAGTAATTGTGGGGGTCGGGTAAAAGGGAGACGCTGTCAAGGAGTCCATGTAGACAAAGATTGTTTGGAAACTGATTGTGGTAACAAATGTATAATTCTACTAGACATGATTGAAATATGGATAATGATATATGTTTTAAATCCAAACTAATATTTTTAAGACAAGAATGACTTAATCTGGGAGGTAAGAATGGATGAATGGGGGTGGGGTGGGGGTTTATATTGCTGAACCTGACAAAAGAGAGGATGGAAAGAGGAGTGTATTCCATTGGAGGAGAAAACTGTATTGTTAGTTAATAAGAACATAAAATGTATATAGTTGATGGTTTACTTATCTGCAATTTTAGTGTGCGTGCTTGTGCCTAGAAATACTCTTTAAAAAACTGTACCTTGTCAGTGATTTCAGGGAGGCTTGGGGATAACAAAAAAAGGTAGACTCTATGTGTGCTTATGGAGCCAGACGGGGGGCCCGAAGGCAGAGGTGCATCGAGCAGAGCAACTGGAACTTCATTTTCTCTCCGCACCCACCCGGTTAATAACATTATATAATCGTCATCCACCACAGTGACTGGAGGTGGTGAGACCTTGGGAGAAACAGGTAGCAGGGTAGAGGAGATTGGCTGCGTGGAAAGTGGATGAGAACCAGGTTGTAGGTAAGAGAAGATCCTCCGCTGCTAACCTCTTGGGACCCTTTGGCTCCCCTAGCTCTGAGGTCTCCCAGTCTTAGGGCGGCTGTGTGACTACCGTGCATGTTGAGGAGCATCATGGCACACATCTTGGACAAAAGAGGCGGTCAGGTTCTTTCTCTGGAGTGCTCTTAGGAATTGTATTCCGTCACAGAGCACTGTGCCTTCTTGCTGCCACAGTTGACCTCCTTTGGGCAGTTAGGAACGAGTTTATTTGGTCTAGTCTCTCTGTTTTCCTCAATTTGTTACAGAATAGTAACTAACTCATCAAGATTAATAAGCAGGGTAAATTTTAGATCCTTCTGTCTGTGGTACGTAAAGGGTTCCTCCTGTGTTTTAACAATGACTTCTAACCGAGTGTTGGGTCTGTTTTCTCTGTAGATCATTGCTGTGCACCCACACTTCGTGAGATCCAGTTGCAAGCAGTTTGTGACCGGAGGAAAGAAGGTGAGTGCTTTCATTTCTCCCATCACGCACAGCATTGGATGTATGATTTTCACTTTATCTTGAACATTTTCAAAGTTTGACCATTCATTTAAAAAATAAAAATAGAATGAGCATGTCTTGGGGGACAGGTGCCTAAGAGCTTACTAAAACTCATCTGTAGTAGACAGGGAGATAAAGATATTTTGCAAGTCTCTGAAATATCTTACATACACACACACACACACACACACACACACATGCGTTTTAAAAATAACAAAAGGATCATTCAACGAACGTTGTTTTTAATTTTTTCTCCCTTGATGTAGAAAACCTCTTCCAGGACTTCATAAAGTTTTAGAACAATTATGGCTACTCTTTAATCACGAGTACTGGCATATCTTATTATCTTAATGCTGTTAAAGGATCAGCGAGTAAAACCCTCGGTACATTTACAGCTTCTGTTTTCTATAAATACACATGGTAAATTCTAAAAGATTTTTTTCTGCTAATAAAGTCAGTCGATTTTCTCTCTCTCATATTAACCAGAGGCATCTTTAAAATAATTTTGGTACCAGAACATTTTATCACCTTACTGGGACTCTGAGTATTGGTTTGCATTTGATTTACAGCTCAGTGTAAAGGAGGTGGACTCTCATTATTTCTACACTATTGCACAGCCCCGGAATAGCTACTTTGGGGCTCAGTAATTGAATAGTTTTGAATGCTTTAAGGTAGTTATCTGTAGTTTCCCCCATGGCCTGCTACTTCATATCCTTAAGAGGTTAGGGGCATGTACTGGTTATGATCATCCCAGTATTTCTCAAGATAGAGTGCTTATTGCATGATCAAGTGGTCTGTCCTGTAGTCCAGTTCCATTCAGGTCATGAAGCCAAGATTGCGCTAGCCCTGATTTCTGATGGAAAGCCAATTCCTTCTCACCTATTTATACCCCATTGCTATCCATAGGCTTTCACCTCATACATCTTTAAAAATGTTGTTGGGATTAATTAAAGTGGAATGTAAATTACATAAGAATGTAGCATTCTCTTTCTGCAACTTAACAAAATGCCCATATATACTTAACCCTATAACGCCAAGCGTGGCGTTTTCTTAACATTTGATTAAATGCATATATTAATATATTGATAACTACGAAAGTAAAGAATTAAAACAATTTTTTCCCCTGAAATTAAAAATTCAGGTGTCATAGGGTTAAACTCTTGGTAAATCTCTATGCCCTAAACATTTCACTTGGTGACCTGTAGTTTTGAGTTCAGTTTCCATTTTCTGGACTTAAAGAGATTTATTTCCTAGTTTCCCCCTATTTCTTGAAGGTACTCAAATTTAAAAAAAAGTTATTAGACATAATATACTGGTGATCTCCAAGCAGTATTATTGTTGTTGGTATTGTTGTTAGGTGCCATCAGGTGGTTGTGATGCACAGCAACCCTTTGTACAACAGAGCAAAACATCATGTGTCCTACACCTGCCTCCTCACCACCACCATGTTTGAGTCCAGTGTTACAGCCACTGTATCAATCCATCTGACTGATGATCTTCCTTTTTTTTTAACTAATCCTCTACTATCACATGTCTGATATCTTTCTCCGGAGACTAGTAATTCCTGATAACATGGCCATAGTATGTGAGATGAATTTCCACCATCCTTGCCTCTAAGGAACATTCTAGCTGATTTTTTTTTCAATACAGACAAGTTCATATGGCAGTTTAGGGTATTTTCAGTATTGTTAGCTCACACTGTACATGCATCATTTAATCTTTGGTGTGCCTTACTCATTGTCCAGCAGTTCTCCTGAACACATTGCTATGAGTTGGAGTCAAACTAAGCAGCAATGGATTTGGCTTTCAATTGAATGCACAAAAGGCGCCTGAGTGGTGCAATACTCAAGCTCTGGAATGCTTACCCAACAGTCAGCATTTTGAATCCATCAGCCACTCCATATTTGCAGTTGAAAAGCTTTAAATTTGAATTTCTGAATACCTTAAGGAATAGCTCTATTTGATTTTCAAACTCTGGGGAAGCATGTATGTTTAGAAGGTGTATGTTAAAGGAGCACTCTCTGCTGTTCCTCGCTCGCTGGGGGCTTGAGCTTCTCATGCTGGTGACCCTCAACCAGCTGCTGTTGAGCAGCATCAATGACACTGAGATGTGTTTGATTTCTTTGTGAAAACTTTTAGAATGGAGCCATCTTCACTTTTAATAGCAACTACATTATGAAACTTCATACCTTTTAAAAATTAGCCAACAAAAACTAAATTTGTTCCAATGGTAAGTTTTAAATAGCACCCATTTGAAGATCCCACCATTTAGCAAATGGTGATAAACCAACAGTTATCATATACTGTGACTTATCAAGGCCCCTCTGTTTAATAGAACACATGACAACCGTGTGTGTGTGTGAGTGTGTATATGTGTGTGAGAGTGTGTGTGTGTGTGTGTGTCACAGAGAGGGCATGCAAATGGTAAATGGTAAAGACAAGCAACAGCTGAGAGATTTTGACCTTCTGCCTTTAAGAAATAGTCTAACCTAAAAAACTGAAGAAACTTGGCAAGAAGGTGTAATGTAGAACGAAAGCCTTCTTAGCCCTTAAGACCACTGACCATTCTCTAGACAGACAGCTAAACGATTCTTAGAATTAATTATATGCCAACTTCTATAACAGTGTGTTCATATGCCACAGATTCTCAGGGCGCTAAATGGGAGAAATAGAAGGTTTGGAAGGAAATATTCACAATGCCACTTCTCAAGAATATTATTTCATTGGTTTTGATTTGATTAAAATTTTTGATCCCTGTAAAAAGTAAATTTTAAAAAGAAGTTACAGCATGCATTTCAGAATAGGCCTGCAGAAAACTACAACCCTGAAACTGCAATGTGACACATCATTGGTATTTCACATACTGTGTTTCCTTTTTAAAGTTCTAACTTCTTCTTGTCTTTAGAGACCGCTTATCCATCAGGGACTGGAAAGAAGGCTACACTTCTGCCTGGCATAAACTTTTATTTTAGGGTTTCAAGGTGACTTCTTAGTAGTTGAATGCAGTAGCTGGATTTATGGAGTCCACTATTTGACACATGAACATAAAAAGCTTATTCGAAATTCTGTTTTGTTTCCATGTTGGAAAAAAAAGGGGAAAGCACTTCTTTTAAAAATGCCGTTGGAGAGAGCTTTCAGACGTGTGCATCAACATTTTTTTTTTTTTAGGAGTAACCTTCTTGTGTCTCAAGAAGTCTAGTACAGGAGCATAACAATGAGGTTTCCATTTTAGAAATAAGTCTGCCAGCAGGTCTGGTTGGAATTCCCTGTTAATTGTCCAGCTCTCTATGTCAGCAGATAAACTTTCGCTTTCTATCACCTTTACCTTTGAACTCTGAAACACACTTCATAATAACAGCTTCGGCTACTTTGACAAATGATTAAATTGTCAGGATGCTGTTTGCAGTGCAGTTCATTTTTAGAAACAAGGTAGTCAGCTGTTTGGCGTGGTGGTGGCTTAGAATGCAGAGCCTGGCCACAGGGACAGGTTGCTTGGTAAGCTGTAAAATGTCAGCCAGCAAACAAGGAGAGGCCCTGCGTGCATGAAATGAGACGGCTTCACTGCTGGGCTTGAAGGCTGGTGGCAAATTTTACCTGAAGGACAGAGGAATCAACTCTAGCATCAATCGACTCCTTATAGTTTCTAGTAATGATTTGCAAGCAACAAATTGCATTTTAATATCATTTTGGAAGAAAATTCAATGCAGCAGTTATTTTCATTGAACAGTGGAAATCTTTTGAGAATCCGGACAGTATGGTAATCCTATCAGAGCCACTGTGACCCCACGTGTGAGATTTAGAAGGACCTCCTTATGTGCTCGCTTTTCTTGTGCTCAGGTTGCAGCTGTGGTGCTTAGGGTTTATGTGTGTTACCTGATACTTGGATTGCCTGCATAATATTTCTGTAGGTAGTCAGGCGCTTTATCAGAAGCAGCCTACTGCATGCAAACATTTCTCATGCATTACTATTTTGTGGTTCTTAAATGAATCATCGAAGCATTTGAAAATCATTTTATTAAGGGCTCTTACAGCTCTTATAACATTCCATATACCAATTGTATCATGCATATTTGTACATATATTGTCACAAAGCATTTTTAAGGATTAAAAATAAGTACCTTAAAGTTCCCAAAGGAGCCTTGTGGCACAATGGTTAAAACGCCTGGCTGCTAAGTGAAAGATCAGCAGATCAAACCCACCAGCTGCTCTGTGGGAGAAAGATGTAGCAGGCTGCATCCCTGAGGACTTCAACCTATGGGCCAGATCTACTCATCCCTGCAGGGTCACCGTGAGTCAGAATCACTTGAAAGGCAACAGGCAAAGTGTGCCTCATTAACTGAACATTAAACTTCCAGCAGCCACAAAATTTATGTCCTAATGGCCATGCATTGAACCATTGTAAATAAATACTTGTATTTCTTTTAGGTACAGGGTTATAAATTGTGGTTCTGTTCAGAGAAGCTTATTTCAGACTGTAAACATATGGAATTGATTAAAACCATAGACGAATGCAAAATAAAACACAAATGAAACCATCACAAACATTTTTTTTTTAGGTAGGGAAAACTAAACTGTAAAATAAATAAATACATTGTGACAGTATAATGTGGTGAGTTCTGCATGTACTGGGCTGGCAGAAGTTAAAATCAAAGTGTAATGTTTGAGACACCAATCATTTTAATAAGATTGCTTTATTGCCTTCAAAATTAAGTCTGTTGGTCTCCACTATTAGTTGCTTATTTGATGTCAATGCGTAGCACTCCCAAATCTGTGAGTGATGACTTCAAGGAGGCCCTTGGCTCTCTGGCTAATTCATCTTCTTGAGTCATCTCCCTTATTTCCTCTCTGTCAAGTTATTGTTAAGAATGGTGGTGGTGTATGCAACCAAGGTGATTTCAACTCATAGATGGACACACCTCAGCGTGTGTCCACGGGGTCATCTTTGTGAAAGCAGGTTGCCAGGTCTTTTCTCCTATGAAGCCACCGGTGGGTTCAAACCACTAGCCTTCGATTAGCAGTTTAGCAATGAAGCACTTAACATGGTGCCATCAGAACCACATCTGTCTAGAATGGAAGCCTTATTTTGTTATCCCCTTAGTTGATTTTGCCAGTTTTTCTGAGATACTAGTTTTGTTTATTTATTCATTGTAGTTTGTTGCCCCATTACTTTGATGCTAGGTCTACCCTGTCTCTTTATGGGGCAATCAAACCATCTTTTGCTCACTGCTAAAACAAAAAAATTTTAAGCCTTCCTTTGCATAATGAGATCACGGTAGGCTAAGCATTGTATTGGTAGCCAGTGGGTTTTCAGTTCAAACTCGCCAGTCACTCCAGCAGCAGAAGATGAGGCTGCTTGCTGCTGTAAGTTTTCATAGTCTGGCAAATCCTATGGGGACGTTCAACTCTTCCCTAAGGTTGGTTATGAGTTGGAATCAACCTGATGGCAGTGGCATTTTTGAGTGCCTACGATTCTGAGCTATTTTTAATTTGACTATGCAAGAATTATTGCACATCATGTTTTTTTGGTGGGGTTTAACGCCTATTTATTTAGCACTATCATTAACTTTATAGTGCCCGGATAGTGTAATGAATTACGCATTGGGTTGCTAACCGCAAGGTCAGCAGCTTTAAACCAGCAGCGTCTCCCTGGGAAAAAGATGAGACTTTCCACTCCCACACAGACGGACGGTCTCATAGCTGCACAGGGGCAGTCCGATCTACTCCATCCCATAGGGTCTCTATGGCTCGGAATTCAGTCCATGGCAGTGAGTGCGTTGTGGATTCTGGGAAGCACTCCGTCTCTTACTCTCTCCTTTTAAAAATTTTGCTGAAAATACACCTAGCAAAACATGTCATCGCAACAGTTTCTACTTGTTGGTTTTTTATTGATTGCATTCCTCAAGTTGTACAACTATTCGATTCTTTTCCAAATCATCCTACCGCCATTAATATGAACTCGTTGCCTTTTAGGCAAAAAGTTCCCCTTTTTCCCTTCTCTTGCATTCTTAGTAGCAATAATAAGCTTAAGTATATTTGCTTATTTTGTGTAAGTGAGCTCCTACTGTCTTTATCCATTTATAGCTGACTCTTTTCCCCTAGCGTGTTTCCAAGGTGCATCTGTACGGTAGCCTGTGTCCGGACTTGCTCTTTGTGGCTGAGTAGTACTCTACTGTGTGACTGCTCCATCTTTTGCTTGTCTGTTTCACTGTGGCTGGGCATTGGAGAATGCGCCCATTGACTATTGTGAAAAAATGTGGCGGCGAACATTGGTGTATAGGTTTCTATTTGCAATTCCTCTTTCCTTTCTTCTGGGGATATTCCTGCAGGTGGAACTGCTAAGCCGTATAGTAGTTCTGTGTTCATCTTTTTGAGAAACTGCCCAACTTTTCCACAGTGGCCGAACCATTTTACATTCCCATCATCAGTGGACGAAGATTCTGTCTCTTTTAAGAGAAAGCTGGATAAGTCAAGGGATCACAACTGTAGCCATTGTAAGTCAGCTGTCACCCATACATGTAAAACATTGTCACTTCGTAGGAGTGTTTGGCATGACTGCTTCTGAAACAACTCTACGTCAGGTCCATGCTAGGGGTTGTGGATTTGTAGGCTCTTGATGTCTTGAAAACCAGTTGGTTTCCAAAAGCAAATAGGTAGGACTCTAGTTGGAGTAATCCGTTAGTCATTAAGACCAGTACTAGACTGACGATATGGTAGAAAGTATTCATTGTATTTTGAAAGAGAAAAACAATGTTTGCGCGTGTCTCTGTATGTATTGCCATGGGATAGTTTTTGCAGTCCTTCATGGGAATTGATGTCTCTGATGATGGTATTGGCAAATCTTGACTATACATGGGCTGCCAGAGAACGAACAAATAACCACTAGTAGATGTATAACCAATATTTTTGGTATTTATGTACATACAGACCAGAGTATATGTAACCGGGCATATAGTAGACATATAACTTAGACGTGAGGATGGTGAGATTTGGCCCTGTACTTTGGATATGCTCCCAGAAAGGAACAATTGTTAGAAGAGGACACCATTCTTGGTAAAGTGGCAGGTGAGCAAAACTGAGAACAGTCCTCGAAGAGATGGACTCGGTAGCCTCCAAAATGAGTTCAAGCAGAGCCGTGATCATGGCGATGGTGTAGGTCAGTCATTCTGTTGTACTTAGGTAACCACAAGTCAGAGACAGCAAAGTGGTTGAATACGATGGGTTTATTACTCCTTGTTCTGAGAGAGAATTCATCCCCCTGGGAGGCATTGATCAAAAGGTGCTAGAAAGAGCATACCGCAGGAGTTGAGATTGTGTGACTCGGTTCTGGGGAAGGTTAAAAGAAGTTCTTTGCTTTGGATTGGTTCCTTCCAGGAAGGAGAAATGATTCCTGTGAATTGGGTAGCTCAAGCACCTTCCAGGTGGGAAGACTAAACCAAAGAACAGTGTTAACATTGGTGAAGCAACAGCAGTCTCAGTATTAGTCAGTACGGAGAACTGTCAGTCGGTGCTTTGGAACATTTTCCTGTTTTGTCTGTATTGAGACATGCTTACAGGGTGGTCATGTTTGTTTATTTGTTTGTTTCCCTGATCCTGCTTGATATAGTAGCCCTGTCTTCGGTTGGTTCTATAAGAGAATTCCAAGGCTTCACTGTGAGTTCTAGGCTAGCTCCTGAAAGCCATGGCTACTTTTTGTGTTCTCATTTGGGAAAAATTAAATTCCCAATATTTGGTAGATTGCATTTTATATAGCTAAAAGTTTATGTGGCTTGATTGCATTTTTAAAAATACAAATATGTATGTATGAACCTTAGCTATACACCAAGTTATTGATAGGGTTATGGTATTTATGTTTAAGCAAGAGTATCTGATTTCTTTCTGGCCTTAATAATTAGCTTTTTTTTAAATTTGTTTTCTGCTTCCCATCCCCTTACTAGTAAACATGCATTACTTTATAATAACAATTTAAAGTAATAGTAACTAATCACAACTACTTTGGGATCTTTTACCTTAGCAATAAAAAGCTTAAGAATTTATCTACAATATTAAGTCAACTCTTAGCTTTCCTTGTTGTTTAATGGTTATATAATTTTCCATCCTATGAAGCTATTTAACTTTCTTAATTTAACCATTTTCCTGTTATACAACTTTTAACTTGTATCTATTTTTGGGTTATCATAAAGCATGCTGATATCTTTTAGCATGAACTTTATCTCTCTGTTTCTGAATGTTTTCAATGGTTTATGTATTGAAAATTTTAAAACTCCATTGTCATGGAGTCAATTCTGACTCATGGAGACCCTACATGGGGTCTAAGAGTCTGTACATCTTCATAGGAACAAATAGCCTCATCTTCCTCCCCAAGAGCAGCTGGTGGATTTGATCTGCCGACCTTGCAGCAAGTAGTCCAACACTTACACGGCAGCACCAGCAGGCTTCCTTAGGATTGAAATTATGTAGTCATCAAAATTGGGACTTCTTCCAAGTAGGGTCGAGTTCCGGAAGCATACCAGTTTAGACTAGCCGTGAGTGAGGGTATGTTTCGCCCCATTTATTTATTGCCTGTTTGAGTGCAAATTGTTGCTGTATATCATGTAGCCTACAGCCTTTTCTCCAATTTGGGCTAATCGGGAGTAATTATTCTTGCTTCCTGGGCGGCATTCTATATGAACCTAAATGAGACTTGTTTGCGGGCACAAAAAAGGGGAATCGGAGAACCAATCTACATTACAACACGGTGTTCATCTTCTCTAAAACCATCGTCCTGCCTCTTCCAGGAAGACTGTCGGTCACAGGCCAGTATGTCCAGTGAATCTCAGCTTCTCACAAAGGCAACCCGAAAGATGATGCTCCATCACAAAGGACATGAAATGAAGTTTAATTATCCAGTTAATTGTTGTTGTTCGGTGCCTTCAAGTCAGTCCCAGTTCATAGCACCACCATGTGAACAGAAGGACGCACTGCCCAGCCCTGTACCTTCTGCACAACTGCTTCTGTGCTTGGGCCCCTTGTGGCCACTATGTCCATCTGCCTTACTGAAGGGCTTCCTCCTCTTCACTGAACCCTCTATCTTCCCAGCCTTGAGAACGCCTGTGTTTTCTCTGCCCTGCTGCCCTTGAGCCCAGCCCAAGGACATGTATTCTCCGCTTTCTGCACAACAGAAAGCAAGTGTCCACTGTTAGACTTTCACAACCAGCTATGTGAAGTCTGGGGGTGTCATATTGGAAGAGTTTTTTTCCTTTTAATGATTTAAAAAGTGTGCAATATCCCACTCATTCTGATACATATTTGCAGCTTAAGTTTGTGCAAAGATCGAATAGTATTAGTTTAGATAGGAGCCAGTCTCGCACGCCAGCTATGGGCCATTGCTCAACATATGTAAGTGGGCAAGTAGGCAGATACACAAATCTCTATCGATCTGTCATGTCTAAGTTTTTTATATAAAGGAAACTGCTCC
Organism: Tenrec ecaudatus; assembly: GCF_050624435.1. Taxonomy (NCBI): domain Eukaryota; kingdom Metazoa; phylum Chordata; class Mammalia; order Afrosoricida; family Tenrecidae; genus Tenrec; species Tenrec ecaudatus. The sequence goes on from NC_134538.1 coordinate 68,750,807, forward strand.
AAACTGTACCTCTAGTGTTTAACTTCTTCCATTTGCTTTGAACCTGTAACTTGGATTTCTTTGGTTACTGAATTGCCTATTACCTCATGTTGACAGAGTGTTTTAAATTTCAAAGCATTGTTCTGTCTCCATCGTATTTGTAGCAGTAGTTAGCTCGCAGGGATTGTCCAGAATCTGCCGTGGCGCTTTGGAAGTGTGTTTACTCAAATGCTGTTTCGAATCAAGTAGGCTCTGGAAATAGTTCTGTGTTTAGAGACTTTGCGTGGTAGCAGTATTTGCCCTGTATTTAACTTCTTTTAGACATGTTGAATTACCTTTAGGGAAAGGAGGTTGAAGGATTATCACCTGCCCCGAAAATAACCACTGAATGTCTTCTTTGTTTTTCAAATAGCCCCCCCCCCCCCAACGTACAGCAGTAATATATTTGGGATCGTCCTTCTTTCTTCCTGCATGCTTTTATATTCTTTTTGGATGCAGATAGTAACCCCCTTGGGGGTGTCTCAGACGGCCTTATATTTTGAGCAGTGGTTTTGAGCCAAAGCTGGCAGCAAGACAAAGCACTTGCCTGCTCCTCTAGGTTCCTCTTGGCTTCTCTTACCTCCAGCAAGATTCAGAGTCCTGTCAGTGGCTCAACAGCACCCCTATCCTTGGGCATCGTCCTTTCCTCATGTGCTTTTCTTTCCCCCACCTCCTTTTTGTTATCATCTCCTGCTTTCTCGTATTTTTCTTGGGTGCTTTTTGTTGTTGTTGTTAACTTTCGTTATGCCATTCATGATCTTTTCCATTTATCTCCCCCTTCAGTGTCCCCTTTGCTTGTTTTTAACGAGGCTGTCATGCTTGGGTATGTTCTTGTCCTCTGGGCTTTACTTTTTTTTTTAATCTGCGTGCTTTTAATTTATTATCTTGAGCCCCAGATCTTGGATGGGCCCTGTGTTTCTCTCAAGCCCCCCGGCCCTTCCTGTGGAAGCACACGGTGCTAGCTGAGATGGTCCCATTGATGTATGCCGCCCCTCAGCCTGCGTCAGGGCCAAACAAGAAGTGATGCTCATATTTAGGAAACCCGAGCAGCCAAATGATTTAGATGCCTGAAAGATCATAAGGTAATTAAAAGGGGGCCAATCGCTCTGCCTTTCTTTCTCCGGGGAATAGCGAGCCCCAGTAATGACAATATTTAAGCCACCAGAATCCGCGACTTTGTTTGAGCCCCTTAGGAATCTTGCTACACACATGGAACAATGTTGGATGTGCATCCTTGTATCGTGTAGGAAAGTACCAGCTAGATTTATCAGCACACAACATAGGCGAGTAAAGAATATTGCTGAGGATGTGAGGACTCCCATTGAAATATAAGTACTGAGAGTGCTGACTGCCAGGATGTGGATTTATGGGAAATAAAGCCCTAAACTTCTTTCTTCAACAAAAAATAGACCTCTTGGAAACAGTTTGTTGGTTGTTGTTTTTTTTCCCCCCTTCTCTCTCTTAGGTACTTAGCTCCCATTGAGCTTAAATTGCTCTCGGGATTGTGATAATGACAATTCACGATTACAGGATGTGGAAGATGAACCAAACAAATTAACTAGTGCTTTTAAGGGTAGTTCATTCAATGACTCACCCCTAAAACGCTTTGTGGAACATTCATGCTCAGTAGGTCTCTAGGCAGTTTTATGACTATAAGAAAGAAATGGATTTTATTAAATGTCGGTGAAATAGAGGCAGATAGTTTTGTGGTAGGTAAATTATAGAATGCTTATAAGAAAAGTAGCTTATCTTAAATTACTAAAGTAGCACTTTCCTTTGCATTCTTGCCAGACAGTGTATTTCTGCTCGAAATTCCCAAAGATGAGGACGGATGATTGCAGAGTAGATGACTTTGCCCCTCTCCCTCCACGTTCAGTAGAATGGCATGCAACTCTTTGCCCACAGCACTATCGTATTTGGAGAGGTTCAGAAGACAGGAATGGAATAACTCCTTAACCCCCCAAACTCACAGCCACCAAGTCTGTCTGACTCATGTGACCCCATATAGGGACCAGATAGCTTTATCTTGCTCCCTCAGAGAAGCTGGTGGGATTGAACTGCCAACACCGTAGTTAGTAGTCTAACATTTACCCAACAGCCACCAAGGCTTATGGATGGCCCTTTAGGGCTAAGTATTTGAAGGACTTTCGGGCTTACATAGCTTCGCCTCTAGCAAACTCACTGCCGTTGATCAACTCTGACGCACAGTGACCTTGTAAGCAAACACCAAACTGCCATCAGTCAGGGTTAGCTCACGGCAATCCCCTGTGCGTTTTGGAGACTGTAACTGTTTACGGGAGTAGGTTTTGAACTGATGACCATACTGATCACAGCCTATCGTGTAACCACTACACCACAAGGACTCCCTTATAGGGCAGAGTAAAACTGCCCCATCCATTTTTTCAGAGTATAATCTTTATGATAGCATATTGCTGGATCCTTTCTCTCACAGAGCAACTTCTGGGTTTACACCACCAATCTTTTTTGTGTGTTTGTTTAATAAATCGTTTTATTGGGGGCTTATACAACTTTCATCACAATCTATACATCCAACCATGCGTCAAGCACATTTTTACATTTGTTGCCATCATCATTCTCAAAACATTTTCTTTCTACTTCATCCCTTGGCATCAGTGCCGCATTTTTCCCCTCCCTCCCCCACTCTCCCTCCCTAACAAACCCTTGATAATTTATAAAAAAAATTTTTTTTCATGTTTGCACTGACCGATGTCTCCCTTTACCCATTTGTCTGTTGTCCACCCCCTGGGAGGGAGTTACAGGTAGATCAATGTGATTGGTTCCCCCTTTCTCCCACCACCTTCCCCTCCACCTTCCCCTTCCCCTCCTGGTATGGCTACTCTCAATATTGCTCCCGAGGAGATTATCTGTCCTGAATTCCTTGTGTTTCCAGCTCTTCTCTGTACCCATGTACCTGCTCTGGTCTAGCCAGATTTGTAAGGAAGAATTGGAATCATGATAGTGGGGGGGGGGGCGAGAGGAAGCATTAAAGAACTAGAGGAACGCTGTATGTTCATCAGTGCTATGCTGGCTTGTCACCTCCCCGTGACTCTTCTGTAAGGGGATGTCCAGTTACCTACAGATTGGCTTTGGGTTTCTACTCCGCCCTCCCTGCCCTATTCATGTTGACATGATTGCTTGTTCTGGGTTTTTGATGCCCGATACCTGGTCCCGTGGACACTTCAAGTGCGCACTGCCAATCTGATGATTAACCTCAGGCCTTCGAACCATTTCCTTCTCTTGATTCCCCACCCGACCCTGCCCTATAGATATTTTACAGAATTTCCACTTTTAGAATTTGGCACGTTCCATTTATCCAGAAGAGGCACACAGTGTTTCCTCTTTTGATACTGTGGCGTGATATCCCTATGTAGGTGGCCACTGGAGAGGGAAAGGAATCCGGCGCCATCCTCCACGCCCCATCCGTTCCTTCCATCCAGCAGATGCTATTGGAGTGCTCCCTGTGCCCACTTCTGGCTCCACTGAACTCCGACCACTGGTGGAAGGTGGACATTTTAACCTTCCAGATTCCTCATGCTTAATATAGTGTTTACTAACCACCTGTCTTCCATGGAGTGCGATCTTACAGATAGTAGAACTGTATTCTCAGGTTCTCTCCCCAGCCCTGAGTTTCCAACTTGCCCTGTCCCCAAAGACAGACAACCATCCTCCGTCTGCACTTGACCTCCCGCAGTTCCCTCCTCGTTATTGTTCTCCGCCTGCGTGGTAGAGAGATAGCTTGATTCACAGAAGACAGACCTAAGGGTCTTTAATTGGGAGGCAAGAAGGCATGGTGGTGGTCATGTCTTATTTTGGATCTGGGGTGGAGAGGTGAAGGTCGGATAAAAAGTCTTTGAGAGTGTAATGAATTTATCTGATGGGAACAAAGAGCTGAGCATGATCAATAAAGTCTCTGTCTCTGGTTTGTACCGTGGAGGCTCTGATGTCGCCCGCCTTTGCCTGGGAAATGGAGGTCTTCGAATGGGACCGCAATTTCAAAGTGACGTCTCCTCAGCGTCCATATACAAATGGGCAGTTAGTTTTGGTGTTATTCTGTGGTTGTGTTTTTCTTTTGTATTGCTCCACCTAACTCGAGGACCATAACATTTTTTAAGCATATAGGAGTTAATTCTTTTTTCCATATTTATTACCTATTTGGGGGGGTGGAAATGGGTAGGACACACTCAAAATATTCTGACATTACCTATAATGACAGGAATTTTAAACATTCTGTTATGGAATCATCTATTAGCACTTACTTTTAAAAGGTAAACATGTATTTCAGGATTGCCTGCCTTAAGCTATGTATTGTATAAATGTCTTTCCTTAAAGGATTTAAATTGGTCATGTCTAGGGAAAATAGTACGTCCTTAATAATTCATGGATTACTAGGCCTGCATCAGGCTTAGAAAGTTGGACCTGTTATATATGGTATTAAGAGTTATCCAGTAGACAATTTTATTATAGCCTTTTCCTATTATAACAAAGAATATTTATTGTGAGGTTTAAAAAGAAATTTAATGTTAAAAGAAATTTACTTTGAGATGTGAATTGGCTCAACAACTATTATTATTTATCTTTTTTAATGAAAAGCATAGCCTGATTCTAACTATTGCAGTTTAATCTGTGACCAATATGTATGGTTTTCAATGAAATAAAAAACCTTGAGTTTTTATTTCCCAAGGTACAGAATGAATGAACACTAAACCAATGATTGGAGCAACTTTCCCAGGCACACAACTTCTTGATTCCCTAATGTGCAGTGTTGTTCGCGTAACTTTGGTGTGATGGTGCCATCTTGTGGTTTACTATTGTATTCACTTCAAAAAGCAAATGCATTTCAACCATGTCCTGTCTGGATAAGGAGCCCTGATTCCAGAGCTTTTATGCATTGGGCTGCCAACCGCAAGTTCAGCAATTCGAAACCAACGGCCACTCCCTGGAAGAGAGACAGAGCTTTCTACTCCTGTAAAGAGTTTAAGCCCCAGGGACCCCGAAGAGCAGCTCTGAGCAGCCCTGGAGGGTTGTCAAGTCTGCATTGACTTGATGGCGGAGAGTTTGGTGTGGTGGTAGATAAAATGGGCCGGTAATCCATTCTAAATTGCAAATCATATACTACTGTCAATGTATATAAAAATCTTCAGGTCGGATTTTGTGATCCTTGGGCATTGGATGGGCCAAAATAGTAGTGAAGGTATGAAGATGACTCTCAGTTTCTAAGTGTCTGCTTTGATCCCACCCCCCCACCCCCACTAGCTGCTGCTGTTTGAACGGTCTTGGATGAGCAGGTGGAAGTCTTCTGTTCTCCACGAAGGGGAAGGAAACATAAGAAGTGTGAAGTGGCGGGACCACCTGATCGCTTGGGCCAACAACATGGTAACAGGGCGTCTTTGTGTCATTGATGCTTGTGCAGGAACGGGAGAGTGACCCAGCTGATAAGGATGTGACCAAGGGAGAAGGTGCCACTGACATTGAGGTGTCCATTGCTCAAAGATACAAGTGGTGATTGCTACCATAACTGAACTGTTAAAGAAATGGGATTCCTTATGGCTTCTGTAATATAGTAATTCCCAGCATACGCTGGAGTAAGTTACCCAAGGCATCTTAACAATCGAAGGGCTACTTTATTGGGGGTGTAGTTTTCAAAATATGCCTACTTATCAGCCAAGAGCAAGTAATAGTTGACATGAAGGAAATGCAGACTACCACCGATTTCTCTTTAATTCTCAGTGTAATCACAGGCAAATGTAAAGGCATGGCTTTAGAAAAAGGATGGATCATCATTCTGGGTCCTGCACGTGTTTAATTCACATGAGATGGGACTTGTAGAATTCTTTTTTAAAATGTCTTTTTGCCACCTGATGGACCTTTAGAATATCAAGGTATTTAATTAGCCCCTTTTATACTGCTTAAGATGAGAGAGGTCTCGAATCTGCCTTTCTAGTCTGGGGTTGTTTGTGTTTTTTTTAATCCCTCCAGGTTAAGTAAAACCGATGGCCTGTTGGGTAATTTTTGAGCTAGCTGCCTCCTAGATGTTTCCCTTTGAGAACTGTAAAATGCCAAGTATCGTTTCCTTTATAGAGTGATTTTTCAGATTCAGAGATTTTCTTTAAAAGTACATCCTATTATTTGGGGGTAGAACAATTCACTTACAACTGTTAGCTGCCTGTCATTTTGCACATGCCCTTGATGTCGGCACAGTGCAGGTTAGTGTTGGGTTTAAGGCACCCAAGTCACCCCTCAGAAAGTCTCCTTTTCCCGGAGAGAGGGGCAGCTTTTCCTGTGGCTGGGTTCTCGTTAGGGTTTGTGTGGAGCAGCGGAATACTCTTCTGCACACCTGCCAGCCATTCTCCGTCACAGTCAATAATTCGCAGTGCTAGGTATCTGTGGGGTGCAGCAGTAGCTGTTCACAAATTTTCTTTTCCTTCACTTGTCCCAAGTAGAGGATGTTTAATGCTACGTTTTTCCCCCCAGGGTGTGAAGATTTTTGACATCACTTCAAAGCAAAGGATCACCAATGTGCCCCGAGATGATATAAGTCTTCGCCCAGATATGTATCCCTGTAGCCTCTGCTGGAAGGACAATGTGACGCTCATTATTGGCTGGGGGATGTCCATAAAGGTAGTTATGCTTGTCTGTGTAAGAAATCTTCTTATTTTGGATCTACCGAGGATGATCCAAAGGGATGCGAATTCTTGAGCCGCTCTTAGGAACCACAGTATTGTCACCCACTCTATCATCATATTGTGATGACCATTCAATGCTTTCATTTTTTTCATCAGCACAAGTTGTGAGGTTTGCCATATTTCGATGGTGCTACCTTTTTTTTTAAGTCTCCTTTATTTTTTCATAATCCAATTGGCCATACCTGTTTATGGAATGTGCGGGGTTTAGTTAGTTTCACTGGTTCATCGAGTATTCCATTTTTTATTGTTTATTTCATTTCTCTTTCCTTCTTCATTAAAGCAATTGATGATGACAAGAAGGTTGCAATGAAATCATCCTCTTGCTCAGTAATTGTTTGATGGAGAAGTGTCGCAGATTTAAGATCCATAATAAGATTTGGGACTATTTTGTGAATTACAATTTTCTGACTCATATGTGCTTGGATAAATGAAATTTCACTATTCAGCTAATGTAATCTGAGGCTCATTTACACATATTTCATGCTTGTCTGTTGCTTGATCACATGAGAGCAAAAATGTGTGCCTGTCTTTCAAAAATGGATAGCTTAACCTGAACAGAACCAAGAGAAAAATTAGTTGAGATACAAGGATCAGAGAAATGACCCCGCCTAATAGATAAAACCAGGCTTTAGAGAACTCCCTAAGCCTTAACATCCTGGTCTGCAAAGTGGGCACTAATCATTCTCATTTCTCATGTGTCCAGAGAATTAAATAGAGTGATGTACATAAAGAAGTTAGTGTGAAACTTGGCATTTGTAAGTACTTAATCAATATTAGCTGTCTTAATAATCCATCAGGTTCTAGTGAAGTCAAACACCACCACCACCCCACCCCACACACACAAAAGATATGACTGTTTAGAATGTCACTCTTGTCTACGAAAAGTCTTGGTCCAATGACTGCTATGGCCCACACCAGCATTCTCACTTCCATGTGAGATTAGATCCTCCTGGCCTACTCTTTGAAATGGCCCAGGTTCTCGGCTTCCCTTATTAGTTGACTAGGGGATTCTCATGTTAAGTGAGCACAGCTTTTAAATCAAGGGAAGAATATTGTACCCAAACCTCTAAAATAGCAAAATTGATCCTCTAGCCTCCCTACCCCATGTCTGTGGTTGTTCATCCATTAAATGTCCATCTTTTATATATTTTTTTATTTTCTTTTGGTAAAAGACAAGGAAAATTAGTCTTTAGGGGCACATAGCAGTGTTCTGATTGCTACCAGAAACACTTTCTGTAGTAGACGGAATAATGACCCTCCCCCACCCTCCACTCCCCCCCCCCTCCACCACCCCCCCACCACCCCCCACCACCACCCCCGCCACCACCACCCCCACCACCCAAAAGGTATCTAGGTGGGTGTTCCCTTATCTGGCAAAGGGTTTTATTAAGTTTGGAATCTTGATTGGGGAGATTCGTATGGATTTTCCATGTGGGCCCGGACTACAATCACAAACATCTTATATGAGGAGGCACGGGTAGATGCTACCACAAAGTCGAGGAGAAGTCGTCGTGCCCAAGGAAGCAGAGAGTGGAGCTTCTCGGCAGAGTGGTGCTGGCAACCCCTCGGAGCTGGAAGGACGCACAGCACCAGTGACCCCTGAGCACTTCCATGAAAAGGGAGGCCCTGCCACCACTTATTGTGGCCCCAGGGAGACACTTCAGACTCCGGGCTCCCAGAGCTTTAACTGAACCACTTCTGTTTGATAAGCCACTAAGTTCATGCTCGTTTGTTACCGTAGCCTGATGAAACTAATACACTTTCACTGTGGCCAAATGTAGATCTAATTTCTACAAAAGTTTTTCATGTCAAATGTCATTTCACTAGGAGTCCCTTCTTATTTAGGACTCATTCTGTTGTCTCTTGAGCAATTCATAGTCCTCCTATGTTCTGTTCTTTTATTCTGTTTTTGATGAGTTTTCACTGTGAATTAGAAGGAGTTGACATTTCAGACCATCAACTCGGCATTCAGCAGTTCAACCCACTCATCAGCCACTCACCCCCCAGACACACACACCCCCTGCACCACCATCCCCCAACTCCCTTGTTCTTCCCCTCTGGTGAGTAAAGAGATCATCACATGTCATTTCTTCATTGAGACAGAGCAGCCTTGTTCAGGAGAATTGATCACAAATGGTGTGATAAAGTGTGTGTTGAAGAACCAGCCATTTACTTAATTCATATATTTGCTCCACACATAATTACCAGATAGTTACTGTGAGTCAAGCAATGGTACAGTGTTACTCCTCCTCCGTGAGAAGTTTACATTCCAATGAGCCAAGATGGTGTGGCCAAAGAATGCAAGCCAGCTAACAAATTCACTATGTGATGTGGGGACCATCAAGGAGAAGAGTTAAACATTGTGGAGGCAAAGGGGGTTAAGGCCTGTATTGTTTGAAATAGGGAGGGCCACGGACAACATCTCTACAAAGGAGTCTGTCATTTGGGCAGAGATCTGAAGGGAGTCAGCTATGCAGTACAAGACTGTTGGAATAGCAGGTATCCTTGAGACAGGAGTGTGATTGGTGTGTTTTTGAGGAGCATCAAAGAAGTCAACTGTTAGAGTTTTTTTTCTACAGAAATAAAATCAGTGGCACTGATATATGTATAAGAAAGGACTGTATATCAAGAAATAACTTTATATTAAAAAAAAACCCAGCCCAATCCATTTCGACTCAAGTCTGCAGGTTCGATGCTAGCAACAGTCCTCTTCAGATTCACACAGCTGCCAGTGGATGAAATAGGAAGGCCATGCAGGAAGCTGTGAGATTCTGTCTCCCAGGGAAGCATAGGCCAATAGCTTCAGAGTCCAGTGGATCCATGGTCCATGGGAACATGACAAGGCACCATAGTTTCCAGAGTCAGCAAGCCACATGGACTGCTAACCACAAGCAAAGTGTTTGATCCAAACAAACAGGAAGGTGGAAAGGGGGAGAGAGAAAAAGAAAAAGAGAAGTTCTCAGTGTCTGTCTTATAAAAGACCACAACCCCAAGACCATCAACCTGATGAACAGGTTGGATTCTACCTCCACACAAGTACCATCAAGTTGACATAAAATCTAACCATCACACCATTATTGATAGAATGGATGGAACGGGTGGAGGAGAGTTGGTAGGAGATGATGCTGTGAGTGTCTTGTGATACAGCAGTGGTTCTCAACCTTCCTAATGCCGCGACCCTTTAATACAGTTCCTCATGTAATGGTGATCCCCCCCCAACCAAAAAATTTTTTTGTTGCTACTTCATAACTGTAAATTTGCTACTGTTATGAATTGGGAAACCCCTGTGAAAGGGTCGTTCAATCACCCAAAGGGGTCGTAACCCACAGGTTGAGAACCACTGTGGTAGAGGGTAATCAAGATGAATTAGGACCTCGCAGGCCTCTGTAAAGTCTTTGCATTTTAATTTGAATGAAATTACACAGGGAGGAAATGGGGATGTTGATTGTAAAACGTGTGATCTACTCTGTACACCTTCACTCAATGCACAATAAGAAGTAACTGGATCAATAATTACCAAAGGATCATACCAGGGGAGGCCGGGTGGGAATGGATAGCTAATAGCAGTGAGTACGAGAAAGAGGAAACTATTCTGAAATTGATTGGGGGATAATTGCACACGTCTTCTTGATATGATTGAACTATTAAAGTGTGTGATATATGAATTATATGCCTACAAAACTTCAGTGCAACTCAAGTTTTGTGTTGTTGTTGGTCTTGCTATTGTTGTTTGACTTGAGAACCTAGAAGCAGCAGCATCTTTTTACTGCTGCTAGAGTGTGTTAGAAGGCAAAATCAGGAGTTGTTTGCTCTATCTGTTGGACACCTAAGTGGAGATGTGGAGGAAATAGAAGTAGCAGATTGATATTCAGGGGCAAGAACCCATGTACTAGTTAGTACACATTGCTCTTGTAATTATTGGTTTGCTATTATGGAGGACATAAGCTTAGGGTAGCATTGAGATAAATGTTGATCTACCAGCAGTTGCTGATCCTTGCTTATGAATCCCGGGCTGGGACAAGAGCTCAGATCACCGAACTGTTGAGATGTGAATTGGAGCCTTGGCCCGAGCTGCCATTAGGGCTACGAGCCCTTAGTCTTAGAAAATGTGGCCTGGGAGCAGATTGTCAGATCTTGACTGGAGTTCTGCCTCCAGCTGTGTGATCTTGAGTAATGTATGAGCGCCTAGAGACCCACCATCTCTAGAGAAAGGCTGAACAGTTACCTTCAGGAATGGTTAGGATCAGAAGAGGTCTAGTCTGCGTCAGGTGCTGTCAGTATCCCTCAGACATTTCCTTGGTTATGGTTTTGCCCCCCTTATTGTATCCCCCACAGTGCTTCTGGAATTGTCTTTCCAGAGTGCTGGTCAGCTGCTGCCAACGCCCTGTCTAAAACACTTGATGAGTTCTCATGGCCTGTGGGATGGCAATGGAATCCTGAGCGTGATGCTGCATGGATGCTGCATGATCTGACTGTGTTCCTCTCCAGCCTCAGCTCTCTTCTCCCTTGCGGCTCTGTTTCTGTCTGCTTGCCTTGCCACTGATGGCCGCATTGTCCTTTTGCACCTTAAATGTGACTTCTTCCAGGAAGTCTTCCTCTCCTGTCAGCAGATTCACCTTCTCTGCTCTGTATTTCTCTAGCACCCTCCAGCAGAATTCCTATTTAGAGGTCAGGCATCCATACTTGACCTTCACGTTCTTAGGAAAAGTAGCTGTATGTGTCTTCATGATGCACTTAAGCCTAAATTGGGGTCCAGTTGTTGCTCACAGTGTGCTACCAATGTTACTATTATTATATTTGCTTTTTATTGTACTTCAAACCACCTGAAATACTGCGCTTCGAGTGCTTTGGTCAGCACATTAAAAGGTGTAGCAATTAGTTCCTATTAAATGTGGAAAGAAGGGTTGAGAACTTTCCAAACAAAAGCCTCCAAAGAGAAGAAGGGACTAACGTACAGTCGGAGAAACAGTATAGGAAAAAACAGCCAAAGGGAAGGCCAGTCACTCTTCAATGAGCCCTACACCACTGCATCCATGGGTTCTGATTCTGGGTTAGGGACAGCGAGGACTCTTTATATGTCACTGTGTGGCCGATGTCTCACTGAAAACAATCAGGACATGTAGACTAACCATGAAGATTGATAATGCACTTCATAAAAGTATACATCCCCATTGCTCTATTAATTCTACTTCCAAGAATATGTCCTAAGATAAGAAAAATCCTAAAGTTACCTGTATAGGTATGTTGGTTGCACTATTGCAAATAGTAGAGATAGGAAATAAAAATGAATGTAAAAAAAGTAACTGTATAAATACCGTATACGAGGGGGTACCCCCCAAAACTGGAATTGTGCTGGGTAGAAAAGAGCTTTCGTAGTACGTATTTTTCTGTTAGGCGATCATTCTGCAACTCACTCTGAGTTAGCGCACCTACTGACATTGTCTGGGAAGGTTCTCTCTGGGCACATGAATGTTTTCATAAAAGCAGTTTTGGTCAAACCTCATTTTTTGTTATGGATGACTTAGCAGAACAGCGTGCAGCTGTGAAATGTTTCCTGCTTGGGAAAAAATGCTGCAGACACTGTTGTGATGTTGAACAGCTTACAAGGGCAGTACTATGGGAAAACTCAAGGGTACGAGTGGTGTGGAACTTTGTTCTGGACATCCATCAACTTTCCAAAAGGACGAAAGCGTCAACTCAAAGTGCGTTTGGAGTTTATTCCACCAGACCAGACTATTAATCAAGCTTTCTATTTAAAAGTTCTGGAAAGACTGTATAACAGTGTGTGACCAAAAAGGCGTGATTTGTGGCAGTTGGGAGACTAGTTTTGCCACCACAACAATGCACCTGCCCATGCAGTCATCTCAGTGTACCAGTTTTTGGCAAAAAACCAACATGCCTCTCTTGTCCTATGCACCTTACTCACCTGACCTCGCTCTGTGAAACTTCTGTTTGTTTCCACAAATGCAGAGGGACATGAAAGGACAGGGATTTGAGGACAGAGAAGGGGTGAAGAAAAAAACAAGTGAGGTACTGTCCTCTATCCAAAAAAAATGAGTTTGAAAAATGTTTCCTAGAATAGAATCGCAGATTTGACAAATGTATTAAGTGTAACAAGGAATACGTAGAAGGTGATAAAGTTATTTTGTAAAAAAAAAATTAAATACATAACTTTGAAAAAAATTCCAGTTTGTTTGAGGTACCCCTTTGTATTTGTGTAAAGAAATACTATAAAGACATCAACGATTTGTATTGTAGAAGAATATTGAAATAATAAATTATTTGTAATTAGTTGTTCAGTTAAAAAGTAGCATTCACGAAGTTCCTTTCTAAAGTCAAACAACAGTGTTCTTTTGGCTTGGGGGCTTTGGATGGTTGATTTTTCCCTTATTCTGTTTTTCTGTTTTTAAATGTTCTGTTGTCTACTCAGCCATACCAGTAATTGAACCTGGCACACTATTAGGCAAAATTTAGTTCTTGTGTTCATAAAGTCTCTAAGTCAAAGCAAATTTATGATCAACAACACAAATCTAGTAATACGCATGTATCTGCTATAGAAGAACATAATAAATACTTTCTAAAAGAAGGGGGCAAAAAAACTAATCGCTAATGAAAGTTGTGTGAGAGTAGTACGTAACTTTTACTTTCGTTGTGTGAGAGTAGTACGTAACTTTTACTTTCAACTTACCTGGATGGCTGGCCTTATATAAAATAGTATATGTGGAGGCTTCAAACAGTAGAAAAACTGAATTGAGAGATAATAGAATTTTTAAAGGACTTTTTTGAAGCCCCCTTCTGTGGTCCTGCTTAAAAGTGCATCAAATGTCTGGGGTCTTAAAGGCTTGAAGGCAAACAAGCGGCCATCTAGCTCAGAAGCAACAAAGCCCACATGGAAGAAGCACACCAGCCTGTGTGATCACGAGGTGTCAAAGGGATCAGGCATAAGGCATCATCAGAAAAAAAAAAATCTTACCATAGTGAATGAAGGGGGAAGTGCAGAGTGGAGACCCAAAGCCCATTTGTCGGCCACTGGAGATCCCATTGCAGAAGGGTCTAGGGGAGGAGATGAGTCAGTCAGGGTGCAATGTAGCACCGATGAAAAATACAGCTTTCCCCCAGATCCTGGATGCTTCCTCCCCCCCCCCCCCAAACTACCATGATGCGAATTCTACCTTGCAGGACTGGATAGGGCAGAGGTTGTACACTGGTGCAGATAGGAGCTGTAGGCACAGGGAATCCAGGGCGGATGATACCTTCAGGACCAGTGGTGTGAGGGGCGATACTGGGAGAGTAGAGGGTGAGTGGGTTGGAAAGAGGGAACCAGTTACAAGGATCCACATGTGACCTCCTCCCTGGGAAATGGACGGCAGAGAAGGCGGGAAAGGGAGACTCCGGATAGGGCAAGATATCACAAAATAACAATCTATAAATTATCAAGGGCTCATGGGGGAGGGGAGAGCGGGGAGGGAGGGGGAAAAAAAGAGGATCTGATGCAAAGGGATTAAGTAGAGAGCAAATGCTTCGAAAATGATGAGGGCAAAGAATGTGCAGATGTGCTTTATACAATTGATGTATGTATATGTATGGATTGTGATAAGAATTGTATCAGCCCCTAATAAAATGTTTTTTTTTTATTTTTTTTAAAGAAATCAGGATAAAAAAAAAAGTACAACAAAGAAAATAGAAACTACCCGTATGTGCTTATTACCCTTCAGCCACCCTTGTTAGTATGTGTAAATACATGTGTTCCTGAGCTGTGGGTGTATGTGTTCCGAGTGGTGGATAGATAAGAGTATTTTTATCCAGCGTTGTTCTGAGTGCTTATCATGTAAAAGCGGGATTGGAAAGTATTGGTGGGTGAAAGGCCTACCAAAACATGCCTATAGCATGTACCATATACTCTATTTTCTGTAAAAATTTCCTCTTTTTCTTCCTGTCTTCTTTTTCCTTTATTACAATCTTTTAGAAAGTCAAAAAAAAACTATTCTTAGTTCATTGCAAGTAATAAAATAAGGTGGGGGCCGAACTTGGCTCTCAGATGATAGTTTTCCAACACCTGAAATGGTGCAGAAGAAGCCCTGGTGGCGTAGTGGTTACACATTGGGCTGCTAACCATAAGGTCATCAGTTCAAATCCACCAGCTGCTCCTCCTCAAGGGGACTTTCTACTCTGGTCAAGAATTACAGTCTCTGAAACCTACAGAAGCAGATCTCCTCTGTCCTGTAGAGTGGCTATGAGTTGGCATCAGCTCATAGTTTGGTTTCTGGTGTACAGACGGTACAGTGGCCCAATGCTAGCTGTGGCGGATAAGTTGCTGTGTGGGCCCGCCGTGTGGGCCCCCCAGTGTGCTGCCCTGAACGTCACAGCCCGAGAAACCCTGTGTAGCACTTCAACTCCACCTCGGGAGTTGCTGCTGTGGGTCAGAGTCAACTAAACAGCGATTGGCCTTCTATTTCCTGTTTTTTGAGTAATATATAACTTTTAAAACACTCAAAATAATAAAAAACCACTGCCGGTTTTACAAAGACATCTTAGCAACAGAGAAATAAATCTAATAGGTCATTAGGAGCAGAGATTTAATGGGAACATTGCCCAGATTTGCCATTGGGAATTGTTGGTTATGGACTTCTGCCCTACTTTATCTGGACCTTGAGACTTGTTTGGAGGTTCTAGC
This sequence comes from Tenrec ecaudatus, assembly GCF_050624435.1. NCBI lineage: Eukaryota > Metazoa > Chordata > Mammalia > Afrosoricida > Tenrecidae > Tenrec > Tenrec ecaudatus. The sequence goes on from NC_134538.1 coordinate 68,766,203, forward strand.
AGGGGAGCGCAGCTACTCGTATACCCTTGACCGAAGGACGGTCTTCCTTCTTCTCGGGGAAGGTCGTCCTCTTCAACCGAGCGCGCAGCTTCGGGAGGGACGCACATGGAGCGGTGAGGGAGGAAGGGGACACACGCCTAGCCAGCCAGATCAGCCGAATCAACCCTGGCGATCAATGGGGTGACAGATGTCGCAGCCAGATCGCCCTCACTTTATCTGGATGGTGATGGAAACCCTTAAATATTAACCCTTAAAGACGATGGGGCATAGGCAACATGCTAAAAATATGCTATAATTCCCTTCTATTCTTTGCCCTTGAGTCATATTTTATTGAAAAATAATGATGGCACATGCCATTTAAATTCATTTCTGTCGTGATGTAATGTACAGACTCCATCTTTCGTGTCACATGGTCAGCAAAAGTATATATTGGATTAAGTGTTGGGGAGAATTTTTCATCAGTGACTGAAATTGTGTGTAAATCCACTTTCAGATCTGCTCAGTGAAGGAACGGCATGCCAGTGAAATGAGAGACTTGCCAAGCCGATACGTTGAAATAGGTACGATTCCACCCTTGGTCTTTTGGGAGTTCACAACTTGCAAAGAATGTCCACGTCCTAAAGAAGAGGAAGCCTAAAATTGTCTTCTTTTACAAGACTCGTCTCTTGGTAACTTGGTAAAATAGGTCAGAAAGCTTTTGTTTTACATTTTGAAGCTTCCATTTCGGAGACCATTTTTCTCATGGTTTCTCATATGTCTACACTAACTCTGCAGTTGTCTTTGAAGTCGGATCATCATGGGTTTGGGTTTGGGCTCTGTTACTGAGATTGTGGACTCAGGGTTGTTTGTGACAACTGTGTGGTTGTTAGGTGCTCTGAGGAGGGCCTGACCCACAGTGACCAAAGGACAACAGAAAGAAGCACTGCCCCCGTGATGGGGACCCAATGCCCATCTGTAGACAGCTGGACATCCCTTGCAGAGGGGTAGTGGGGAGGAGATGAGTCACTCAGTGTTCAGGTTAGCAACAATAAAACTCAAAACCCGCCTCTAGTTCTTGAACGCTTCCTCCCCTCCCAATTATCATGATCCCAATTCTACCTTGCGGACCTGGTTAGACCAGAGGATGTACAGCGGTGCAGTAGGGAATCTAGGACAGATGAACCCCTCAGGACCAGTGGTGGGAGTGGCGACAGCAAGAGGGAAGGGGGTGTAGAAAGGGAGAACAGATCTTGGGGATCTATGTGTAACCTCCTCTCTGAGAGATGGGCAATGGGAAGGTGGGTGAGGGGAGATGCCGGGCAGTGTACGATAAGATAAAATAATAATTTATAAACTATTAAGGGGGAAGGAGGGAGCGGGGAGGGAGAAGGAGGGGGGAAAAAAGGAAACCGAGCTGATTCCAGAAACCCAAGTGGAAGGCTAATTTTGAGAATGGTGAGGGCAACGAATGTATAAGGGTGCTTTACTCAATTGATGTATGTATGGATTTTGATAAGAGTTGTATGAATCCCAATAAAATGATTTATTTTAAAAAAAAGAAGCAGCAGCACTGCCCAAAGCTGCCCCATTCTCTGCACAGTTGCGGGGCTTGAGCGCACAGTTGCAGCCGCTGTGGTAAAAGCGGGTCTCCATACTGGAAACCCCACGATAGACTTTGACCAGACAAGCATTTTATCTGCTAGAAAGACTGGGCTTCCTGCTCTCCTACATGGGCAATTTTACCCAGTCCTGTTTGGCTTCCTTGGTCAGAACGGACTAATGCCAGTGAGGTTGGTTTTTCAGTTTAGCAATGTATCCACTGAAAACGCCTCTGTCAATAAGAAAGTAATGACTCTACCCTTGGGCCTCATCAGATGGCAATCACAAGAATTAATATTAAAATCTGCAACATTTTGTACTGGAAGTCAGAGGCCTTATTACAGTTCTGCCTTTTTTCTTCAAGAAGGATAAATACAGAGCTTTGATTGCCCCGAGCATGGGCAAATCTTGGGTGCTGGATGTAATCGACTGCTAACAGTGGAGACACAAAATAACAGACTCATAAGATAAACATATTTCAATATCTCTATCTCCTTTCATGCCTCATCTTTGCCTACCAAATAGAAAATAAACACTACTACCACCAACAAAAACGTTTAGACATCTCAATGCATTAAATAACCAAGAGGAAAGCATTTGAGTAATTTAAGTACCGTTGAGCCAAAAGAAAAGTCTGGGAGTTCATAGGGTGTAAAATTTGCAAGGAGGCAAGACAAAGCAAGCATTGTTCTATTATCTCCTGAGTTGGTATTTATTGCTCACTCATACTCTGTAGAATTAGCTGGTGTAGCTGGGTTGTTTCCTTTTATTGGCCTAATAGCTCTTTGAAGTGTCGGTTATATACTTCTCATCCGAGAAATGAAGAAATTGAGGATCAGGGAGTTAAAGAATTTGTCCAGGATCATGGACTATGAAATTAAACCACAGAGAATCTACCCCTGTAGCTTTGGGGAGGTGAGGACAGTATGCTGAATTACTTTGCATGATCTCGATAAGACTGCTTCACCTTCCTGAGCCACATTTTGTCACCTATCAAAGGGAGATGGTAATCCTACCTTTCTTTAGAATTGGAGATGACATGAAAGTATAGGGTTGTTATGAGTCAGAATCAGCTCGATGGCAGTAAGTTTGGTTCTGGTGGCAGAGAGAGAAACGTTCAAGTGTGTGCTTGGCACACAGTAGATGCTCACTAAATGGTGGTAGTTACTAGTGGGGGAAGCTCCCACCTGCTAATAGCTGGCCCAGTGGCCATCCTAGAGCCCCAGGATCACATGATTGAAATGTAGTTCCTCCGAACTCCAACTTATTGGAAATGGTGTGTGGGTTCTAACAGGATCCCTTCACTGATAGGTGACTACTGTGGTTTTCCCCAGGTGAGAGCAAACCTTGAAGAATAGAAATCGCTGTCACAGCAGGAGGCAAAGTGGGTTAGAGAAGAGCCCTGGACTGGGGAAAAGGGACAGAGCAGTATTAGGAGGGCTAGATTCCAGTTTGCTTTAGCACACAGTGGGAGCCACCATTCTGCAGTGAGTGAGATAACAATGGCAAGAAGAATAAAGAAATCCCCGTGGCTGTTCATTTCCTGAAACCACGCATTTCTCATTCAGAATGTCATCGGCAACATGGAAATTCTCCCAGTCATCAAAATAGTAATGTGTTCTTGTAAATTAAAATGATAATGAAGATTAAGCGTACTGGCCAGTCACCTGTCTATGAAAGGATTTCTGGTGTATAGGAATTTTTTCTTTGAATGCCATTGCTTCCTCCAAATTGCATGATTAAAAATAGATTGGACCCCATGCCTGCTTCAATTTCTTTATCCAAACTCGGAACGCTGCTCATGCCCTCCCAGGACTCCTGAACTCTCTGGAACTTTTTACCAGTCTTTCATGATCTTCATGGAATGGTAGGTAGCTGGAGGGTTACTATTCTATTGTCAGTAAAAGAAGCCAAGATTTACGTCTCAGTTCCTGAGGCCTACGACCATGGGCAGATGACCTACATGTAAGGAATTTAGGATTTGTTTCAGATGGAAGTCTCTTTAACATTTTTAATTAATAAGAAGAAAAACTGTACATATGTAGTCCCAAAGACCCAGGCAGAAAGGGGAAAAGAAAAGGTGGGAATCTTTTGCACTTTGTCTTGAGGAGATGGGAAACCCACAGAAAGTCACAGGCCTGAGCGGTATCGGTGCCTGGGTGGGACAAAGCAAAGGGCGCCAGACAGAAATGAGGACAGAAGAACTGCACTCGCTGGGAAACTGAATGGAGGCGGCTGCAGTAGGGTTTCAGAAGCTGATGCCATCTGAGCTCCTGTCAAGCCCTGGCTCACACGGAGGAGAAGCTGCTGGAAGTAGACCCAGGATTGAACAGGAGCGACACGATGACAATAAAGAGGGATAAAAGCCCCTAATTGGAGTTGGAGAGGGGAGTGAATCTTGGAGATCTCAGAAAGCAAGTAGCCAGAATGGTTGGGTTTTTTTTTTTCTTCAGTTGTGTGTTGTAAAAATGTACATAACCAAGCTGAGGTTCCCTAAGCCATTTCTGTATGTACATTTCAACATCATCTGTTACATTCTTCAAGGTGTTCAACCATTGTCTCTATCCGCTCCCACTTCATTCCACCATCCTTCAAAGAAACTCAGTGCCCTCTAAGCAAACACTTCCACTTCCCCATCCCCTCTTTTTCCCAGTAACCACTAATAATCAGTGGTTTCTAATGTGTTTGCTTATTTCATGTAAGTGAGATGATATGATATTGGCCATTCTACAATTGATTTATGCAGCATGATGTATTCGAGGCTTATCGTGGTCTTGTGTGTGTCAGGACTTCATTTCAATTTTTGACACTTAGGACTATGTAGAGTTCTATGTGCAAGCAGCCCCTGGGTTCTGAACGTCCAGCTTGCCTTTGCTGTTCACTGCCACTGCATTATTTCCAGCTCCTAGTAAGCCGGCGTGCGGCAGAATGGAGCACGACTGTCTTGCACCATCCACGTGGTGGTGGTTCTTTCAGCCCAATGTTGTCGGCTCTGTGTCAGCCCTTCTCTTTGATGATCCTCTTCACTGACTCTCCACCTACCAAGCACTGTGTTCTTTTCCAGAGGAGCCCTGGTGGCATAGCAGGTTGTGCATTAGGTTGCTAAGTCCAAGATCAGCAGTTTGAAACCACCAGCTGCTCCATGGCATAAATATACGATTTTTTTGCTACAGTATTGGAACCTCACAGGCACAGTTCTCTGTCCTATGAGAGCGGTATGAGTTGGAATCAACGTAATGGCAGCGAGTTTGGATTTTAGTATATCTTTTTTTTTAAAGACGGCTTTTTCCTGATAACGTGTCTAAAGTACATAAGACAAGTTTTAACCATCGTCTTTACTAATGTGCACTCTGGCTGTACTTCCTCCAGAACTGCTTTGTTTGTTCTTTTGGCAATTCAGGGCATCTACAGTGTTCTTCACCAACGCAGCGGCTGTGCAAACAGAGCAAGGGAACGTGGAATATTGCACTCGCACGCTGATAGGAAAGTGCCAGAATCCAGGCTGGACTCGGAAGAGGACGCGGAACAAGGAATACCATTGGCTAGCATATCTCTGATCTCAGATGGATCTTGGCCCAAAGCAGAGGATACCTGAAAGAGTTTTACTTGTGTCCCATTGACTATGCACAGGCGTCCAGATGTGTGGATCATAAGAAACTGTGGATAATCTGGAGAAGATCGGGATTCCAGGACAATCACTGTGCTCACGAAGAATTTATACATGGATCAAGAGACAGGTGTGTGAGCAATAAGGACACACTGCAGAGTTTAAAATTCTTCCTTTCATCATTTATTCAATCTTCACGCTGAGAAAATAATCAGAGAAGCTGGATTATATGAAGAAAAACATGGTATTAGGATTGGAGGAAGGCTGAAAAGTGGGGAGGGCTTTAAGCACATGCTGAAAGAAGATCAAATATTGCAGCCGTCAGTATGAATTATAGCTCAATGTAAAGAAGACTCAAGTCTTCACGACTGACCTAACGGGTAAGCTCCTGATAAACAGAGAAAAGATAGAAGTTGTCAAGGATGTCATCTTGCTTCGATCCACAATCAATGCCCGTGGAAGCAGCAGTCACAACATCATATGACCATTGTATTGGACTATGTTCAAAATCAAATTTCTCTGTTCCTCATTCTGGAAACCGCCCTGAATAGAATTCTCAAGGGAACAATTTTTCTAAAATGCTATTTGGCCTACCTCCCACCCCTGAAGAATCTCCTACTTTACCTGATTTCTCCTAGGGTATCTGGGAACACTTCATCCTCCTGAATCGGAGTACCAATGCCCCTCACCTCCATTGAGAGCAGGAAGGTTGTGCCATCCCTGTTGCACCCACTTTGCTATGTCCTTCATCATCTCGGTGCCCTGAGCAGGTCTCCAGCGCCATCACCTCAGTCTTCGGCAGTGCTCTCAGGAAACTCTTGGTTCCAGTTCTCTCTTCGGGAATGCTAGTGTTGCCTTTTGTCGCTCACTATATTTGATCTCCTATAGAATTCACCTTTATTTTCTTTGTGAGTTATAGTTTCCAGTTAATCGGTTTATAGATGAGTTTCTGTGCCGTTTGACTTGGTAAACAGTATGTGTTCAAGCTGGTCTTCCTTTAGAAATAAAATTACAGAGCAGCTCCCTCACTGCGATCTATTGAAAGTCAGCCCTCAACACAAGGATTTGTAAAACAAAGGGAAAAAATTAATTTTCTTTCTTTTTTAAAATCGTTTTTTTGAGAGCTCGTACAGATCTTATCACAATCCATACATACATCCATTGTGTCAAGCACATTTGTACAGATGTGGCCATCATCATTCTCAAAACATTTGCTTTTCTACTTGAGCCTGTGGTATCACCTCCTCGTTTTTCCCTGCCCTCCCCGCCCATTAACCCCATATAAATTATTATTATTTTGTCATGTCTTACACTGTCCAACATCTCCCTTCATCCACTTTTCTGTTGTTCACCCCCCAGGTTAATTTTCATTAAAAATGCAACAACAACAAAAAAAAAAACCACTTCATTCTACACAATGTAATCTTAGGGAAAATAAAGTATCTGAAGCTTTCAGGGCCCCATTGAAAACTTGAAGTATAAAGCCAATAAATACTTGAAAATATTTTACAAACTGTTTTATATATTTTATACAGGTAGGGGACTTCAAAAACTTGATGGAATATTTCCATTCTTTTCATCCCATTTTCCCATGACTTTTTGAAGTCCCTCGTGTGTTCTTTAGAAAGATAGATCATCGTCACCCAGCCGCAATTTCCTCTCAATCTTTTCAGTGGGAAGAATACTCTATATAGGAGGCTTCAAAAAGTTCATGGAAAAATTGAATTGACAAATAATGGAATTTTCCCACAAACCTTTTAAAGGCTCTCTGAACATGGGTGTCTGTTCTGGTATCACTGCCTCGCCAGCCCGTCTTACCAGCGTCGATATAAAGAATCTAAAAGCAAGAGTTGCATTGCATTAGTAAGGAGAAATAAAAGAACAAGAGACGACCGTCCATTCCGAAATGCCATGTTGTAGTGGAGAATCCCCATTGATACCTTTCTCAAACAATAAGAAGGCCCTCTATCAGGAAGTAGCATCTTTTTGGCATGATACCATTGCTAGTCCATGTCAGTGGAGACATATTGGTAGACAGTAGAGTGCTCAAAGCTAAGATAAACAGTTTAAACTCTTAATTTGGAATCATACTGATGTGGGTTACCTGGCATTTTTTGTTTTCCATATGAAGATTTGTTATTGAAAAAAATTTTAGCAAAAAGAATGATTTACTTTCAACTTTATCTGGGTGTTTCCAAACTAGGTTTTCTGTGCTCATAGAGATTTACGGCATCGGAAACCCTCATGGGGAGATCTGACTATTAGTCTGAATCGACTCGCAGACAGTGAGTGTGATTTTTTTGAGAAATACTCTGTATCATACTAGACTACTAGACAACTAGACACCATAGCTAACCTTGTTGACATATAACGTTGACTTCCATGCTCTTAGCCAGGAAGTCTTCTCTCTTATTAAGGTAAGGAGTTATGGATTAGCAAGCCAAGATGTGGAAGAAGAAAGATTTAAGTAGGGTTATTTTCTGGGTTTCCTGTTGTGTACCACGCGCACATAAACTGGCTTCTCAGCTCACTCATACAACCAAAGTCTTGATGTAGGGTGTTTGGTTACATTGAGGGGATGCACTCCCTTTGCGTGAGCCATTGGGTCTTAAAAACAAGAAAGGACCTCAGCTACCCACCCTTCTTTCACAGTTAGGTGATGTTCCCCTTGGGTGTGTGTGGCAGACAGGCGCATCACAGCCTCCCTGGATTCGAGAGTTTCTGTGGCATCTTTGATGGCTTCTCTTTGCCTAAGTGGATGGTAAGGGCACTGTTGTGTGTAGCATTTCAGCCAGGGCTCGAGCATGCTTTAGTAAAACAGAATTCAAGTTCATTTTGACCACAATTAAGTGACGGGAACCGAAACCTCATGTTAACATGCCTCCATATGCCTTTGAGAATGTGCCGTCGACACGGATTTGATCAAGGGCCTTCCATGGCCCCATATCGTTCAGCTGCATGTATATATCTCAACCCTCCTCTGCCCCCCTCACTCGATCCCTCATACACACACAGACCTGTGACCCTGTCTGTAGAACCTTCAGTGTCCGTCTTGGCCCATAAGGTTGCGGTTATGTTCCTTATTCACAGAAGCTGTTCAGTTGAGCATTCCTTCAATTACCCTTTTACCCAATGTTCTTTTTATGTGCCTGCATAAGAAAACTCCGTTCCAGCCCACAGGGACCGAGGCGCCATGGGTTAGGGACCAAGCTTGGATCCAAGCACCCAATTTTGGACCTCCATTCTATGGTCCTACTCAGGGTACAGTAGCGCCTATATAAACCAATCAATGGTCAAGAAATAGTATCCCTTGCCTGCTCCTCCCCCCAGAAGAATTTGTTTCAAAGGAAGAAATTGAATCTGCAGCTCCGGGAGAGGGACATATCTGATCAGAGCACTTGGGAGCAAATGAAGGGGGAGGAGGAGAAAGTGGAGCACATCCTGTCCCACCAGGCCCTGAGGATGATGACCCCAATTAGAGCAGCCAGTCCACAGAGAGGACCACATGGCCAGCCCCACTATGAGACCTGACATCCCTCACTGACCCATGGCTCTGCGGGGGACAGCACCGGAGACACAGTGTGGGAATTGCACCTGACCTGATCCCACCACACCGAGGCAAAGCACTGGGGGAGTGCAGCGGAACAGCAAGGGAATGGAGCGGCAAGGTCCCCAGGGAATGCTGAAAGTGAACTTTGGGGTCAGGGCATGGTGCCCCAACAGACTGGACTGGAAAACACTCCTAAGGGCCAGCAAACGATCCTTGAACTAACTACAAGCTTTTCTTTCTTGATGTGTTTTGTTTTGTTCTTTGTCAGTGGTTTGTTGTTGTTTTGTTGTATACTGTTGCTTTGTTTTCCTCTGTCTTGTTTTTGTGCATGTTATTATCTCCGCAGATCTGTCTAAATAAGATAGGCTAGATGAACTATCTGAAGGAAAAACAACGGACCGACATTTCCCGGGGACCATGAGATAGGGGGAGGTGGGGGGTAAGGAAGTGGTGTTAACAAAGCCAGGGACAAGGGAACAACAAGGGATCCAAATTGGTGGTGAGGTGGGTGTGGCAGGCTTGTTAGGGAATGATCAAGGGTAAGGTAACGAAGAGGTCTATCTGAAACCCAGGTGGGGACGAAGCATGATAGTGGGACAGGAAGAAAGTCAAGGGAAATAGAGGAAAGACCTAAGAAGCAAAGGGCATTTATAGAGGTCTAGACAAAGACATGTGCATATGCAAATATACATATGAGGATGGGGAAATAGATCTATGTGCCTATATTTATAGGTGTAGTATTAAGGTGACGGAAGGACCTTGGGCCTCTACGCAAGCACTCCCTCAATGCATGAATACTTTATTCTATTAAATTGGCATTCTGTGATGCTCACCGTCCCAACACAACTGCTGAAGCAAAAGCGGGTGAACAAACAAATGTGGTGAAGAAAGCTGATGGTGCCCGGCTATCAAAAGAGATAGCATCTGGAGTTTTAAAGGCTTGAAGATAAACAAGCAGCCATCTAGCTCATAAGCAACAAAGCCCACATGGAAGAAGCACACCAGCCTGTGTGATCACTTGGTTCCAAAGGGAACAAAAGATCATATCATTGGGTGCACACCTCCATGATACAATCGCTGAGGACAAATGGGTGTATAAGCAAATGTGGTGAAGAAAGCTGATGGTGCCTGGCTTTCAAAAGAGATAGTGTCTGGGGTCTTAAAGGCTTGAAGGTGAACAAGCGGCCATCTAGTTCAGAAGCAACAAAGCCCACATGGAAGAAGCACACCAGCCTGTGCGATCACGAGGTGTCAAAGGGATCATGTATAAGGCATCATCAGGAGAAAAAAAAATCTTATCATAGTGAATGAAGGGGGAAGTGCAGAGTGGCGACCCAAAGCCCATTTGTCGGCCACTGGAGATCCCATTGCAGAAGGGTCTAGGCCAGGAGATGAGTCAGTCAGGGTGCAATGTAACACCGATGAAGAATACAGCTTTTCTCCAGTTCCTAAATGCTTCCTTCCCCCAACTATCATGATCTGAATTCTACCTTTCAAGTCTGGATAGAGCAGAGGATATACACTGGTGCAGATAGGAGCTGTAGGCACAGGGAATCCAGGGCGGATGATACCTTCAGGACCAGGGGTGTGAGGGGTGATACTGGGAGGGTAGAGGGTGAGTGGGTTGGAAAGTGGGAACTGATTACAAGGATCTACATGTGACCTCCTCTCTGGGGGACGGACAGCAGAAAAGGGGGTGAAGGGAGACGTCGGGCAGGGAAAAATATGACAAAATAATAATTTATAAAGTATCAAGGGCTCATGAGGGAGGGGGGAGAAGGGAGGGAGGGGAGAAAAAAGGACCTGATGCAAAGGGCTTAAGTGGAGAGCAAATGCTTTGAAAATGATGAGGGTAAAGAATGTACAGATGTGCTTTACACAATTGATGTATGTATGGATTGTAGTAAGAGTTGTATGAGTCCCTAATAAAATTTTTTTTTTTTAAAAAGAAACCGTATCCTTTCTGAACAGAGCCCTGGTGGGTAGTGGTCAGGTGAACAGTCTTTGAAGCCTCCTGCTGCTCAGCAGGCGATGGTGGGGTCAGTCTGCATGCAGAAGAATGACAGCCTTGGGACCCACCCTTAAGGCTCAGCTCTCCTTTGTCCCACAGGTTTCTGTGTCATAATACAAATGGGTGCTTTATCTTTTTTAAAGTTTATGTTGCTTCATAGTAATTTTCTTGAGGATCCCGAACTTTTCTTTGGTGTGGAAATGAAATTCTTATTAGTATTAGTTTTTTGTTTCTTTTAATGTTTTTCTGTATATGAAATACAGGATAGGCAAATCTATACAGACAATAACAGGATTAATGGTTCCTTGTGGACGTGGCAGGGGAGGTGGGGATGGGGGTGGGGGGAATCGGGGGCTAATAACAATGAATGGAAGAATGAAGAAAATGTTCCAAAACTGATTGTGGTGATGATTATACAACTTTTCTTGATGTGATTGAACTATTGAATTATATGATATGTGAATTATATGCCAATAAAACTGTTGGAAACAAAAAAAAGAAGCAAACCTAAAAGATAGATAAAGACAGTAACTGCTTTGTCTGAAAGGAGAAGGGAGAGTATAAAGAAGAAATACCTTGTAGCTCTTCATTTCCTCTGTATTGTGGATGTATTTCCACTCTAGCTTCTCTATTTTAAAGAGGGGGAAAGGGAGTTACTATGCCCATAGAGGTTAAATGGCTTATCCAAGCCTACACACTTACTAGAAGGTAGACCAAAATGTCCTGTTATTCGCAATATACAATGATCCCTCCCCCCCAAGTGTCCCCTAGAGAATACTGTCATCATAAAAGCCCACTATATCTGAAGCTAATACTGCAGAGAGATCTGAATTAAGAGACTCCCAAGTGAATCGATAAGTGCAGCGTGTATTCCCCAGAGGTCTCTTCTAGTGCTAATACACATCCATCAGTTTTGCTCAATAACAAAGCACCGCAAAGTTTAATCACCTAGTACAACAATTAGTTGTTTTATAACGGCTCAACATTAGCAGCATAATGCCAGAGTAATACTTTTATACTTCTGCCACTGAACTTTCTACCAGATCTTTGGGTATCTATTGTAATTAAATCCATATCTTTCTTAGGTGAAACCAGGTTTCTTCCAAAATTTAAAGCTCTCTAAAATGTTAAGAGTAAATGGGATTTTAAAAATAAATGTTAGTTCACTTAAGAAATACGGATATTTTATCATAAGGTAATTTGAATTTACAAACCTTTTTTGTCCTTAAAATCCTCATAAAGTATTTAATACCCTCCCAAATATTGAATTTCTTCATTATAAATAGCATTCCTTTGGGCCTTTGTACTTACTTCAATGCCCTACCAATCTTAGACTCTGGCATTTTTGTTTGATTATTGCTGTTGTGAACTTTGAACAAGAGTTTTCATCGCAACTTGCAGCTTGCAGGGTCTGGTTCTGTGGGAGCTGTGTACACTGTCCCCACTGACCTTTTGTGCTGCTGTCCTTTTCGGTGTACTGGTTGGTTGTGATGCCCAAGTGTAAGTCCCCAGATAGCCTTTATTCTGCTTACTGTCGAGCACTTTCAGTGCCGCGTCCTGCTAAGTATGCTGACCCATGAATGTGCCCTTTATCTTAGTTTTCGAAAAGGGTCCATCCAAAATTCACATCAGGGGGATGTTTCCCTCCCATTGCATGCTGCTGCTTGCTCCTGTCAACGGTGAATCCAATGTCCCTTTTGTTTGCAGTGTCTCAGTTCGAAATGGAATTCTACATCAGTGGACTGGCACCTCTCTGTGATCAGTTGGTTGTGCTTTCCTACGTGAAGGAGGTATCTGAGAAAACGGTAATTATGATCTCCCTATTCAAAGAGGTGCAGGGGTTCCCTTTTGACATTACACCTAGACCAGGGTGTTGGTGGGAAGGCTCTCTTTTAGTTGGAGCACAACTGCTGACCCCTGAAAGAGGGCCAGCAGAGATTCCCCTGCCCGCCTAACGTACTCACCTTTCCGAAGCCCCACTCACTGTCTGTCTGTGTTCCTTTTGCTGAGTTAAAGTGGTGAGTCCTCCCTTGCTTTGTTTCCCGTCTGTGTTGAAATTGTAGTCAAAAGGATTGAAGGATCTCCCTGCTGAAAGGCAAAGGCACTATGCTGACAGTATGCATTAGCAGAAATCACTGCATTGAACTTGATTGACTTGAACAACAGGGGTCCCGTGGTCAGAGGGCATTATGGAAAGAAAGGGCAGTCATCATTTCTTGTGCTCCAGACGTCCCCTCCCAGTGGCCTCGTGACTCTGAGTCCCTCGATGGTTGCACTGGAATGGAGTGCAGCTCACTCCGTTAACAGTGCAGGTGATGGCGTGAAATGTATAGCAGATCGCAATTGCTGAGCATCTATATGTCATAGTACGTGGCTTCAGAATGAAGCTTGTGCACACGGTCCATTGGAGGAGCGTGCACACTCAGTCTACCTCTAAAGCCTGGGTCAGCCCATTCCCAGCCTGCCCTTATGGTTGGGTGCCCAGACGCCCTGCCAGGAAAAGAGCAAGGGAGTGGCTTCAAGGCATAAACACAGAGCCTCGCAAGGTACGTTCTTCTGGATGCTCTAAAAGAAATTGCAATTGATTGTCCAGCCCTTTGCAGTAAGTAGTCTCTTCCTGTTTTTATCCTTTCTTTCTTTACAAATTGGAAGGGAACAAAATGGGGGATAAAACCCTGGGAGCCCCGGTTTTAAAGTGGTCGCCGCTCTTGAACATTTATCGGAGAGAGGGAGGGAGAGAGAGCATCAGGAGCCATCACTATAGCAACCTGAAGCGCTGGGTGCCCGCGTTGCTAGGCAACGAACTGCGGTAGACGTAAGTGAACACTCAAGCCCACTAAAATCAATAGGGCTGGCTTCTAGCCCTATCAGGACACCAGTGTACTGTTATTTTATATATATATTTTTGAAAATGAAGAAAAGCAGGGGCTCCCAAAGGAGCAAACACAATGCTTTTTGAGGAATGCTCTGGGGAAGCCTGAGCATAGGATTCAGAAGCAGAAGAAGAGAAGCCGTAAAATGAAGAGGAAAGCCCAATAAGTAAACAATTGACCCCCCAAAGTAAAAACGGGACCTAGAAAGGACGCCTGAACTAATAAAAGAGCGCCGGGGAGGAGGAAAAACGAAAGGGAACCCAACCTCATAGAACAAATGAGCAGAAGGCGGTTTTCAGAGGAAGATGTGAAGGTCGGGAGAGGTCTGCAAAGGTGTGCCCATGTGTCCAGGCATAGCTCGGTATGTATTTATTTTACACAACAGCGGACCGTGCCTGCAATCCTCAGACAATAAAGATGCCGACCAAATCAAGACAAAAGGAATAAAGGAGACAATTCAGCCACCTTGCACACCCTGCCGCACCCCTCCCCCCTTGTATTCATATTGAGGATAGTTTTTAACCGAAACATGAAGTAACATTTTTTAAATAACTCATCTTAATACCGAGAATATTTCTGTGATAAACCTTGTATGTTTTCACATACTTGCAGTCATGGTTTCTACTGGCTAGTCTCTGTCACCGTATCTTTATGGGCATTATTCCTGCATCTCGCAATATGTCTACACGATCTCCATCATTATTTATAACAGTTGCCTACTATTTCACCTAAGCGGTGCAGTCTAAATCACTCAACTGCTTCCCTCATATTTTCCCTTTTCATTCACCTGAAGACCCATGTGTGATATACATTATGCTAGAGATCAACAAGATATAATCCCTGCTTTTAGGAGAGTCACTGATAAACAGGACTCTTGGACCAGCAAAGAAAGTTGTAAATAGGGAGATGAATTTCCATCTGATGCTTTCTTTACAAAGGAGCTTTTACAACAGTCTAATGAGGTGGTCAGGAGCCCTAGTAGCCTAGTGGTTACTTGTTGGGCTGCTAACCGCAAGGTCAGCAGTTTGAAACCACTAGCCGCTCCTCTGGAGAAAGATGGGGCTTTCTACTCCCATAAAGAGTTACAGCTTCAGAGACTCACAGGGGCAGCTCCACTCTGTCTCTATGAGCTGCAATACAACCGACTGATGGCTGTGAGTTTGCTCTTTGTTTTTTTTTTTAATGTAATGAGGTGAATCCTCATTTTATCTTTTAATACTGTTTGGTTTAAATAGCTTTTTCCCCTATTGTGTTATTCAAACTTTGCTCATTTTCATATTAGCAGTTATAATATTTAGATTTTAAACATTTCCATTTTTCCCTTTTTTCTCCCTTGTTATTTCAAAGCAGAGAAATCTTGCTCAAATGTAATTACACACACGTTCACTAGTTTTTTTCTCTACTAATTCATCTTTTGTAGTCTTCATTTTGGAAACAAATAGTTACCATGAGTTGGATTCAACTTGATGGCAACTTACAACATTTGCGAAATATTTTACGTTTGGCGTGTGGAGTTAATATGGCAACTACACAGCTCTCCTCCTAACAAATTTGATCAACGTGACCTCCTGATCTGACGGCTCTGGTTATGAGGATTGGAGGGCTAGCTATAGTTCTGGATTTTTCCATAAGGTTCTGTGTTCTTTCCTGTCCCTTGCCACTGTTTTTGTTATTGTTGCTTTGTAGAATATTCAAGGATGTGTCTTAGACCTATATTTTGAATACTCCAAAATGATTTCAAAGTAGAATATATTTGATTTCAAATCTACGATGCATTATAAATCCCAGTGTACTCCCCGGGAAAAAAAAATCTTATTCTCTCCTTTTACTTACATAACGCTGACCCAAGTTTACTTTTCTGAAACTCAATTCTTACGTCTGTAAAATTAGTATCAATAATAGCTAGCTTTCCAGATTTAATTTGAGAACTAAATGAGAGTACCTTGTTTATACAAACCTACTGGGTTGTTTGTCTCAAGAAATGCGAGCTCGCTTCCTCTGCCCCACTATCATGGCCCCAGTTCTACCTTACAAATCCAGCAAGACTAGAGGATGGACACTGGTGCAGATCATAGCTCTCAGCACATGCAATCCAGGACAAAGAAACGCCTCAGGAACAATAATGAAAATAGCAATACCATGAGCTTAGGGGGAAGATGGGGGGGGGGAGAGGGAACTGATCGCAAGTAATGAACAACTGAAACATGGGTGAAGGGAGACAGTAGATAGTGTAAAATATGAAAATAAAAATGATTTATAATTTATCAAGGGTTCATGAGGGTGGGGGAAGGAGGGAAAAAGTGAGGAGCTGATACCAACGGCTCAAGGAAAAAAGAAAATATTTTGAAAAGGATGATGGCAACATGTAAAAATGTGTTTGACACATTAAATGTATAGATTGTTACAGAGCTGTAAGAGTCCTCAATAAGACGATTTATTATGGTATTTTAAAAAGAAGAAATGTGAGCTCATGTTCTCCTTCCATCTTGATCTAGATTGTTCATTATTATATATTTGCTACCACATGCCTGGATTGATCTGAATTGCTCAACCTTAAAGCTCTGTGCCAAAAGGGCGGTTTAAATACCAGTTGATTAAAACTATATGTGTAGATAGACAGATTTTCATTATAGCTATTGTAAAAGTGCAGTCTGAGTCAAACCAGTCGTAGTCCAGGCACCCAGTAAACACCTATAGCCAGTGGCTACCATGTGGGTGGTGACAGCCCTTCTCCACCATCTCAGAAAGTGTTGCTTTACCAGTAACTCTTACTGGTACGCTTCACAGCATTACCAGTAAGTTTACTCCGAGTGGGAATGATTTGAGTTCTGATTTTGACTTTCTCACACATGGCGTGGAGGAGACGTAGCACAGTGGCCTAAGCGTGATCTAGCTCCCAGGAGCAGCCACCAGACTGCAGTGGGGGCACTCGAGGACACAGGACTCCCTGACCTTGTTAGCCTCGTCTGCACAGTTGGAGAATAACACAGAGCATCCTGCTGCTCCTCATGGGTGTGCTGTGAACGAAGGAGCAGGGTGTGCTCGAGTCAGAGAATCAAAGCCACTCTGGCTCACTAGAATTCATTTGTGATGAATTTGGAATCTGAGACGAACCTTTCCCATCTCTTTTTCCCTCCAGGACAAAGAATACTGCTCCAGGCCTAGACTAGACATCATCCAGCCGCTTCCCGAGACTTGTGAAGAGATTTCTTCTGATGCACTGACAGTCAGAGGCTTTCAGGAAAATGAGTGTAGAGATTACCACTTGGGTGAGAAATAGCCAAAAAGTTCATTGCCTTCCTTGTACAAAGTCTACCTCCCACCCACCCACCCTCACCCCTCCACTTGGTTGACACCAAAGGGAATTTGGATTGAGGTACTGAAAGAATCTTAGCAACTGTCTGGATGGTGGCAATCGCCTGTGGGAAGTGGGGATACCGGAGGCCCACGGGTATGGCAGAAATTGCCCAAACTGCCACAGCAGTTGTAAAGGGTAGAGATGAGATCAGGGCTGAGGTGGGCAGGCTCGTAATTTCTTGTTTTTACGTTCTTGCTACAGTCCTAACTATTGAGTGTGATGTTTAACATGGTTGCCACTTAGCATGATTTTACAGCTGTCCTGTTAGTCCCAACTCTGGTCTCTAGAAGGGGTGCCCTACACTGGCTGAGCAGATGACAAGGGATTCGGAACCAGATCCTGGAGCCTGCACGAGTGCCTGGCACGTCGTAGGCTCTCCATGAATATCTGTTAAATAGATGAATGGATTCACTTAGAAATAAAGGCGGAACCATGCCAGTGGCAGCTGTCTTTGGGTTCATCGTATCTTTGTAAAATAAATTGATGAAAGTATAGCAATTAAACTTGTTGAAAATTGTTTCCTCCTTTAAACCCCCCACCCAAGTCTCTTCAGTCCTCCTGTTGGTTAAGGGATATAAAGTATTCCATTAATGTCGAAGCCCTTAACTTGTTGGAAAAGGGAGAGTCTGTTTTGGCCTTGGCAAAAGCGAATGTGATTCACAATGGGAGGGTTCCGATGTAGGTACTTTGCTCAGAGCAAACTCTTCTGCACACTTAGAAACCCTTCAGAACAGGTTTATAATTGAATTCTGCATGAAACCCTCAAGACTGGCATTGTGCACAGCATGCTTCAATGATAGATCATGTTCCTAGGGCGTGGGGCATCTGTCATTTGTGCGTTAGATGGCCTTGACCTTGATGGAAGAAAACCTTTATCGCCGACTGTGGGGCGTAATTGTTCTGTAAAAATAGAACAGTGCTCTAAATGGCCATAAATAAAGTTCATATACAGTAGGTGAATTCTGATAGGCAGTAATGGAGAATTTGGAATACTGATTTCCTGTTGGAGTCAATGGGAACACAGAATTTTAACCCCTCCTTATTTTCAAAACATGATTCGACACTTTCCTCCTCTTTCTCTCTCTCTCTCTCTCTCTCTCTCTCTCTCTCTCTCTCTCTCTCTCTCTTTCTCTCTCTCTCTCTCTCTCTCTCTTTCTCTCTCTCCTCCTTTTTTCCCTTTATTTTTCTTCCCTTTGAAACTTAAATATTTTTCAAGCACTGAAGCTTATTCTGTTATTCTCTACTTCCACTCCTGGTTTTCAACCAAACCAAGCCCCCTTGTCCCAAGGTAGGCGAGCTCGTGCGTGTGTGTAAGTTGTATAGAGTAAATGGGTCCCGAGGTTTTGCTCTTGCGTAACCCAGGTCCCCTCCTGCCCCTTCCTTCCCCCTGCCCACAGAATGTGCCGAAGGCGAGGCGCTCTTTTACATCGTCAGCCCAAGAGATGTTGTCGTGGCCAAGGAACGAGACCAAGATGATCACATAGACTGGCTCCTGGAAAAGAAGAAATATGAAGTAGCTTTGATTTTCTTTTCTGTTTTTTAAATTCTGTTTCCTTTTTTTAATTATTGTTATTATTAGTTGGGATTTAATACATACATCATTCTAAATTTCCGCCACGTCAAGTAGAATTGTACAGTTGCTACTACGTTTTGTTTTTCATGGGTTCCTTGATATCATCTCCCTTTTACCTCCCCCCCCCCACTATTGTACCCCACCCCCAAACCCTTTATTCTACTAGCTGTCTCTTTTTTTTTTTTTTTTTAGCTTTTTATTTTTTTTTTATTTATTTTTTTTAATTATTTTTTATTTTTTAACAAATTATTGGGGCTGATACAATTCTTTTCACAGTTCATACATATACATACATCAATTGTATAAAGCACATCTGTACAGTCTTTGCCCTAATCATTTTTTTCTCCTCTTTTCTTCATTTACATTTTATTAGGGACTCCAACAACTCTTACCACAATCCATACATATACATACATCAATTGTATAAAGCACACCCATACATTCCCTGTCCCAATCATTCTCAAGGCATTTGCTCTTCACTTAAGCCCCTTGCATCAGGTCCTCTTTTTTTTTTTTCTCCCCCTCCCTCCCTTTTCCCCCCTCCCTCATATGCCCTTGGTAATTTATACCTCGTTATTTTGTCATATCTTGCCCTATTCGGGGTCTCCCTTCCCCCCTTCTCTGCTGTCCCTCTCCCAGGGAAGAGGTCACATGTGGCTCCTTGTAATCAGTTCCCCCTTTCCAACCCACTCACCCTCCACTCTCCCAGCATCGTCCCTCACGCCCTTGGTCCTGGAGGTATCATCCACCCTGGATTCCCTGTATCTCCAACCCTCATATGTACCAGTGTACAGCCTCTGTCCTATCCAGCCCTGCAAGGTAGAATTCGGATCATGGTAGTTGGGGGCAGGAAGCATCCAGGATCTGGGGGAAAGCTGTGTTCTTCATCGATACTACCTCACACCCTAATTAACCCTACTAGCTGTCTCTATAGAGTCATCAGTCCTGGGTTTACATAGGAACGAAGCCTCTGGAGAACTCTCTGTATCTACATTGAGGGATGGGAGGAAAGTGATCACTAGACAGGTTGGGGGAGGAATATAGAAAATCAAAGGCAGAAATCTGACCTGACCACAGTTAAACCTTTGTTAAGATATCTACCCTGTATGCAGCTGGACCTGATCTGGTGTCGGTTTTTGTTTGGGTTTCTTTTTTGGATTTTTGATTTGTATTGTTTTTTGGGTTTTTGTTTGTTCATATTTGAGAGTATCTCCGAGGTGTGATGTCAGTGGAGGTCACCCTCTTGAAGCTGTGTTATGTGCTTGTCCATTTTCAGTATGTGATTTTACTTTCTTACGAGACCAGTCGAGAGGATAGACAGTCTTTGTAGTGTGTCTCTCATGTAGTTGAATTAGGTTGCCCCAATCCATAGGTGTGAAGGAGGTTAACAACTTTCCAAACACCTTTCTCAGAAATGATGAGGGGGAAAACAGATTGCCATGAAGTTAACCAGCTTTAGACCAGTCTGTTGAAAATGTTTTGTGAATTTTCCAGGAAAATAAGACATAGCTAATATTTCAGAAGTGGCTGTTTGGATACATTGGTTCCATTATGTAGTTTATGCTTATGGCAGATATAAAAGTAAAGCTATCAAATTAATAATTACTTAGGATTCTGGTGGTGCGGTGGGTTAGGCATGGGGGTGCTAACCACAAAGTCAGCAACTCAGACCTGCCAACCCAAGGCTGTCGCCTCCCTGAGAGACAGACATACACTCCCCGGAACGCTGTGCAGAGTTGCTATGAGTCACAACGGGCTCAGTGACCTAGTTTTAGGGTGGCTCAAACTACCGGGTCAAATAGAAGGATGTTGTCCACTTCTTTGTATCTTCGGTTCAGACTAATCTGAGTAGAAAATGCCCCATTGTGACGTCTAAAAAAACATTCTTACAAACATTTGATTGCTGCAAAAGGATTGTCGCATTGGTTCAGTTAGAGGGACCTCTGGTTCTCAGCTGAGAACACCGGAAAAGCCCACCTATTTATTGTTTTAAGTGGCACCGGCAGGCGGGCAGGCCTCTGATGACTAGATGAGAGTGGCCGTGCAAACCCACAGAGAAGTGCTGAGGAGACTGGCCTGCCCTTCTGCTTCCAGAAGGTCGCCGCCTGGAGAACCCGTGGGAGGCTGGTCTCTGTGCACCGGGCTCGCCATGAGGTGGACCTGTCTGGAAGGCAACTAACAGCCACACAGTGCTGACCTGCTGTGAGTTTGTAACCAACTGAAGTATCAGCGAGGAAACTAAGAGAACGACTGGGACAAGCTTTTTAAAACTCAGAAATTATTTAGACTCTGCCTATAAATACCTCACTTATGATCCATTTGAGACCATATTGCTTTAGATGGAGAATATTTTTTTCTCTCCATCTTTTTTAGGGAATTTTTTTAAAGACTTTTTGTTTGTTTTAACATTTGGGGGCAAATGTTAATTATAAACTTTCCACAAAACAAAACAAAATCAGAGACAAAAATATGCTAGTAGCTATGGGATGCATAAACATATGCATATTATTTTTTTAAAAACAAAGGAGTGTCCCATTGTCAGTGTATGTCACAAAGATTCAGACTGATGGATAAATTCTTTTGTTTGGAGACTAGCGGGTTGGGTGGTATTTTGATTTGTGTCTGAAATGTGATTCCAATATCCTAAGGTGGAAATGAATTCAAATGGAAACAAGAGAAGTCTTCATTTTGCTTGACTGCCTTTGTTTGAGTTTGAATTCAGAGGTTCATTCAACCATAGCATTAAAAATTTCAGTGCTTCAAGCAAAAGCCACAAGAAAATGAGGCTTTATTTATGTTCTCCAGAACTTGAAAACATAATAAACATGGAGTATATAACCTCAGTGTCTCTTTAACTATCTACGATTTCTTTCCTTTAATTTATATAAATACAGGAAGCTCTGATGGCAGCTGAAATCAGCCAAAGAACTATCAAAAGACACAAGATTCTGGTAGGTATATAATTTTATTATTTGAGATATAGTCCTCCCCCCACTTTCATCTAGTTATAATGAGACTGACAGTAATCGGAAAAGAACAAGTGCTTCCTCTCTATAGAAAATTTATTTCAAACTAATTCTCTAACCTGAGAGGTCAAGACACTTCACTGTATTGAATCAGACTCTGCTTGTAAACAAGAGGCCTTAACACCTGCTAGGAGGTAGTTTTCGGTAATTTGAAAACTATATTTGTGAAATCGAGCAGTGGGGGCACATTGGATGAAGTACACCCTAAATACAAAGTTTTCTCCTTATATATGTGGAAGTTTCTTTAAATCCCAGGTAAAATCACATTATCACAAAACTTTATCAAAACAGTGTTTTGGTAAAACTAGATTTCTTCGATATCTCCATAATAACTGCCTCAATTGATTTTGTTATCGAGGCTGGTCTAGGACATCAAATACATTTTTATTACATTATGAACTCCTGAAAACCACAGAGACTGAAGAGCTCACATCCTTGCTCACCATGACAGTGAGTGTGCAGATGGAGGGCGGAAGTGGAATCAGCTGCCTCGGGGGTGAGGGCTCCTTAGAGATCTTTTAGCCCAGTTCCCTTGTTTCACCAGTGAAAACTGAGTCTTTGCGGGTAATGTAGGCTTTAGCAGAAAGTCCTTTTGCCTACCCTTACCCCAAGGAGCCCTGGTGGTGCCCTGGGTAAGCCCTGCACTGCTAAGCACACCCACCAATCTCTCCGCAGGAGAGAGATATGCCGTCTAAAGATTGATAGCCTTGGAAACCCTGTGGGGCAGCTCTCCTCCTAGTTGCAATCAATTCAACAGCAATGATGTTTTGTTTGTTTTGCCTTTACACATATTCCACCTTAATTTCTCCATAAAACTCTCACAAAGCACTGTATTTCCCACAGAAAGTACAAGCAAAATCATTCAGGGGCCAAAAGAGGAGAAAGAACCAGACTGTCTTTTCTTCATCTAGAAGTGTGGAGAAGTCAGATTATCTGGAGATGAAGCAGAAAGCATTCCAGCCGATAGAAAAGCATATGGGAAGATACAGCGATTGGAATCGCTTGGCCGCTTGGTCACTTGGGCAGTGGAGGGTTTATCCCAAGGAAAGAAGAGTCAGATTCTGAAAATCTGGCCATGTATTAATAGGAGCTTGGCTTCATCTGGAAAGTTCTAGAGGACAATTGAAGCTTTTAGTGCCGTTATAGATTTGCTTTCTGGAAGATCATCTAGTAGTGATAGAAGGTCAAGAAGGCCTGCTGAACCTCAACAATAAACCGGTTCAATTTCAAAAGCAGCCGAGGACTCGAAGAGACGCTAGCCAGAGAAGATATTCAAGCAACTAACACTTAGGTGAAGAAATACTTTTGACCATTAGCCAGTGAAACAAAAGATAAGCACCCTGCCATTGAGTCTATTCCAACTCTTAGCTCCCCGGTAGGGTAGAACAGAATGGCTCCATCTGGTTTCTGAGGCTGAATATCTCTATGGAAAAAAGGTGCCTCATCTTTTTCCCTTGGCGCAAGATCCAACCACCTATCTTTCAGTTAGCACCAGCCGTACCCTTTGCCCACTGGGCCACCAGGGCCCTTCATCAGCCATCCAAACAAATTCACTGCCACCGAGCTGGTTCTGACTTATAGCAACCCTGCAGGACAGACTAGAATTGTCCCTGTGGGTTTGTGAGACTATAACTCTTTACAGGAGTAGAAAGTCTCATTTTCCTTCGACGAGTAGCTGGTAGTTTCAAACTGCTGACCTTGTGGTTAGCCGTCCAAAGTATAACCCACCATGCCACCAGGACTCTCGTTAGCTATTGGGGAGATGCAAATCAAGACAACAGCAAGATACCTCACTATAGCATTAGTAGCAAAGTTCAGCAAAACAGAAAACCACGCAATGTCACTTCTTACAAGTTATGGGATGAATCAGAATGATGTGTAAAAAAAAGTAAACAAGATTTATTTGTTTTAAAAAAATAGTATTCTTAAATGTGCATATGCTTAAGACATGCCCATGAAAGTTGGACATTGAATGAGGCAGACCAAAGAAGAAGCCATGCATTTGAATTTGGGGGTTATCCAAGAACACAGAAAGGCCCATGGACTGCCAGAGAACAAACAAATCTGCCTTGGAAGAAGCACGGCCAGAGTGCTCCTGAGAGGCAAGGATGGCAAGACGTTCTCTACATCCTCTCAACATGCTGTCGGGAGAGACCAGTCCTTGGAGAAGGACATCATGCTTGGTAAAGTAGAGAGGCAGCTAAAATGAGGCAGGCCCTCGACCAGCTGGATTGACACAGTGACTGAAACAGTGGGCTCAAACATAAGAACAATTGCGCAGGATGGGGCAGTGTTTCATTCTTTGTACATAGGTTGCTGTGAGTAGGAACTGACTCGCCAGCACCTACCAATGACATGCTGAAGAGCAAAGCCAGTGTAATTAAGCAACGCAGACAGTGACTGCGCCCTTAGTCCTGTGCCCTGCTCAGAAGTTAAGACTGTGCAATTTGGCCGTTACAGTTGAATTGTGAAATGTCCCTATTTTGTTTCCCTTAGGATATTGGCTTGGCATATATAAATCACCTGGTGGAGAAAGGAGAGTATGACATGGCAGCACGGTAATAATGACACTTACACTTACATTGTTTGTTAATGTGAGGAGACTGAACCTATGTTGACCATACGAAATAGGTCGCTATTGACCCTTGCGATACTTTATCTCATTGCCTCTCCTAACAAGGTTAGCTTTTGACTATAGTGGCTTCATCCACAGACTGGGTGGCTGCATGCTGTTTCCCCACTACTCTCAACTTTACCTAAAGCATGTTTTCCTTAACAGTTCATAGAAAGGCATCAAGAGCAGCTAAGAGTCTGAAATGTGGCCCTGTTTGTTAGCTAAGCAGCTGACCTGGCAACATCTCTTGGATGCTCGCAAAAGACATGGGACTCCTGGCTTGGAGCCAAAGGGCTGTCTCATCAATAGGAGTAATTAGCATATGGACCTTGGCCCCAGTTCCCTAAGCTCCACTTCCTACAAGGCTACCCACAGAGGATCAGGTGGCCATGTATACACAGTGGGTTGTGTTGCAATAGGGGAATTCTGTAGTTAGGGCATCTGAATCTTTTATAATGGATAGTAAGCCTGCCTAATGTTTGCTCTGTAATAGACACTATCTTTTCTATGCATGGAACAGCAAAAAAGCCCACCCTTAGTTCTGAAGGGAGACATTAAACATATCGTCTACTTTCCAAGCATCCTCAAGAAAATTGTCTGGAATCAAGGCTGTGAGTGCTTTTCTGCAGAAAATGAGCAGCCCAAGCTCATGAAAGGCGGGCATTAAACAGAAGGGACCAGACCTCAGACTCTTGGTTTGCAGGGGTCTGTGGTAGGGTCGCTATGGCAAATGGCAGCGAGTTCGGTTTGGTCGCCGGCAGATCACAGGATGGTTTGTGTGGATGGCTCCTGCTGGGGCCGTACACGCTCCATGACAACTTTCCAGCCCTGGAAGACGGCCTGCAAAGCTGGCCTTTACACAAAGCCTTGAGATGTAAGACACTGTGTTTGCTTCCTATTTAAAAGACCATACATTTGATTTCACAAGTGAACAACCACTTCCATAGATTATAGATAAAGGACTGTAATTTTCCAAAGTCTTTTTGTTGTCTGTTTTCCTAGCATCTTAAGAAGTGGTTTATCCTGGCATAGCTCGTTGAAGCTGTGTGTGTGATGAGATTCATTTAAAGGAGAAAAGACCCCGAGCCATCAGTGCTCAACTAAATAAAGAGCAAACTGAGAAGGGAAACCCCACTGTAGTCCCCTGACAGGCGTGTTCCTTTCCTTGCAAGTCTATATTCACTTTCACGATTTTGGCAAAGTGAGTAACAGGAAAACCTTGATGTGTTGACAACTGAGTTAAGAGACTTGTCAAAAGTCAAAAGTGAGAGATCTTTCAAATAACAAGGGCAAATATTCATTCATTCTGATTATTTTAACTTTTCAATAATTTCTTTCTGGGCTATCTTGCCACCAGCAAATGTTTGAGAATTCTTGGGAAAAATGCAGCACTCTGGGAATATGAAGTGTACAAGTTTAAAGAAATCAGACAGCTTAAGGTAAGCAAAGTTTCCTTTTAAATTTCTTCTTTTTGCCTGTACTATATTAGTATTGAGATGAAAACAAAGATCGAAAGACTTTGTTCTGTATTAGGAAGCAAATACCATATATACTGGAAAGAAAATCTAACTTTTAATCCTTAGTTTCAAAATTTAAACCTAGTTTTTATCTTATATGCACAAAACATATTATAATATATAGAATTAAGATATAATTTTGTATCATATCAGCTATGTAAAATATATGTAGTACTTCTTGCCTTAGCTTCTTCTAATGCTTTCTATGTTCAGATGAGGTTTCCAAGTTCTTGTTATTTTTTAGGATACAAATAGACATTTATTTCACTCAGACTTTGTTACTCTTTCACGACTTACTTGAGGGACCCAGTACTCTATGGGCTACTCACTTTTTCCTTCTAAGATAATCATACAAAAATGTCCATGGCTGAGATTACATAATATGCCAGCACAGGGGTACTCTGGTTGATAAGATATTCATTAATTGGTGAACATTATTTTTAATGAAGGGATACTCCTATTCCATTCAGCTATAAAATATAAGGGGTTTGGGGGTTTTGTTTTAATTTACCAAGGAGTAGATGTATTTTACCTGCCCAAGACGAATGGGAAAATGAAACCACAGATCTTAAGCACTGCCGTAGTGGAGGGCATTCATACCTGACATCCATGGAGGCTTCTTTTGTGTTTGTTTTTCAATGATTTAATTTTAGCCCTTTCACATGCTTTCTTAGACTTATAAATATTCTTTTTAAAGTTCTTAGTAACTCAGTCCCCATACATCTAACTCTTTTCTGGGAGGGATCACACAGACACATACACACACACATTCACACTTACCGTATTTATTGGATTGTTTCTGGCAGACCTTTTTATTTTTTTTAATACTTTTATTGGGGGCTCTTACATCTCATCACAGTCCCTACATTCATCCAGTGTGCCAAGCATATCTGCCCATATGCCGCCATCATCATTTTCAAATCATTGTCTTCCCACTTGAGCCTCTGATATCAACTCCCCATTTCTTCCCCTTCCCTCCCCCACCTGTCCTCCCTCACAAACCCTTGAGGAGTTGTAGATTCTTATTTCCATTTATTACTTCATCCTCCATTTCCTCGCACCCACTTTTCCATTATTTGTACCCATGGGAGGGGGTTCTAGGTTGATCCTTGTAATTGATACCCCCTTTCTACCCCCACCCTCCCCTAATCCTCCTGGTATTTCTACTCTCATTGTTGACTCTGTGGGGTTTATCTATCCTGGATTTCCTATGTTTCAGGCTCTTATATGTAGCAGTGTGCATGCTCTGGGCTAATTGGATTTGTAAGGTAAAATTGAGGTCATGATAGTGGGGGGAAGAAAGCACCAAAGAATTAGAGGAAAATTGTGTATTTCATCGGTGCTATACTGTACCCTGACTGGGTTATCTCTTTCCTGTGACCCCTCTGTGAGGGGATGTCCAATTGTCTACAGATGGGCTTTGGGTCTCCACTCTGCACTCCCCCTCATTCACATCAATGTAATTTTTTGTTCTGGGTCTTTGATGCATGATACCTGATCACATCAACACCTCGTGATCACACAGGCTGCTATGCTTCTTCCATGTGGCCTTTGTTGCTTCTCAGATAGATGGCTGCTTGTTTATCTTCAATTCTTTAAGACCCCAGACGCTATATCTTTTGATAGCCGGGCACCATCTGCTTTCTTCACCACATTTGCTTATGCACCCATTTTGCCTTCAGCGATTGTGTTGGGAAGGTGAGCATTACAGAATGCAAGATTGTTTGAACAGTGTTCTTGTGTTAGGGAGTACTTGAGTCGAGACCCAGTGTCCATCTGTAACCTTAATTCTTAACATATAGATATGAGTACATAGTTCTAGTCCCCTCTCGGTATATATAGATGTTTCCGGCACATCTTATCCAGCCCTGGGCCCATATTTACTCTGATGGATGCCTTGATAGTCCCAAAGATGTGGTGGCATTTCTTCTAGTATATTTTGCAGGTAACTCTAGTTGATGTTAAATTCACTTCCCTTTCCAAGTTTGGCCCTTCTCCCTTCAGTATGTGTGAAGATGTCACAGTGTACCCATTTCCTCATGTTTAATATCTTTAGGCCTCTATTCTTGATGGGACACCTTATTCTGGTTCATCTCTGATTCTTATACCTTGCTGATACCAACTGACCTATCCCTCTCTATTGCCACTGCCTGCCTGACTCTTGCCTGAGCTATTGCAAGTACCTTCTGATAGATTTATCAGGGTCAACTGCTTACACGGTTGCTTTTCGGTGGGAGGGGAGACTCTATCTGATACTTTCACGTCTCTAATCTTTTGTTGCTTCCTTCTTGCATAGGATGAAATTCAAATTCTTTTCATAACTCGACCCATCCTTTCTCTCCAGCCTCCTCTCTCTTCAGTGACACCCCACCCCAGCACATTTCACCTCTCTAAACTCTTCTGATATCTGGAGACAGCGTGTTCCTGCCTCTGCTCCTTTGCTCATGTTCCCGTCCGGAGATGTTCTTCCCCTTTGCGCTTTGCCCGGGAGCAGTAAAGGATAAGCGGACTCAGCCTGGAAGCTCTCTGCCACCCTAGTGCTGTGTCAGCACTCTACTTACAAAGCTCACCACCACGGTCTGCCTAAGCGTCTGCCCATCTTCCCCTCCGAGGCTGCCAACTCACTTGAGAATGGGGCCCTTAGCTCGCTGTCTGCAGTGCAGTCCATGGTGACGGTGCATAATGAACTACAAAGCTAACGAGCAGTGTTGGGAAAACTGACCATGGTCACTGCCATGTGAATCCAACACAGTACAGGCTTCTCCACTCTCCCAAAGTCAAGTGGTCCTGGGAAGCCTCTCGGAAGCCCACTGGCATACAGGGGAGAAGCCGTCGCGATTGATTCATCTGAGAACCATTTTTTAGGGCTCTCAGACCCAAAAGAATAACCCACTAAATCTTACCAAATAACACATAAAACTCGAAATAACCCTAACAGCCTGAATTCACAGATACAGTTAAATGCTGTGATGGCTTGATCCTGAGGCTCTAAGCACAGATCCCAGGGAGCCAGCATGGTGTCATCTGTCACCTCTCCCGGGCCTGCGCTTGTTTAATGGCTCAGCACAAAAAACAATCACTGAACATTATTTCTCTTTTTGCCTTTTTTTTTTTTAAAGTGAAAATTCTTTCTGGGTTTCTTTCAGTTAGCAAAAACAGCTACTGATGTAGGTCTTCCACAAGCGAGAAGGCGGCGCGCGTCGTAGCCCGGTGGGTACTGTGCTGGGCTGCTAGAGGAGACGTAGACAGCTCTCTGCCCCAGCAGATAGGCCGTCTGCTTTCCGAAAGATCCCCAGTCTGTGGAGCTGTTCTCTTTTGTCTGGGGCCACTTGCCCTAATTTCGAAAGATGGTGATGAGCTTTGTAAAAATAAAATATTCCAGTTTAAGGAAACAAAGATTAATAGGAGGCCTTTATTCCTTGATTACCTAAGTAAGTAGTTGGTTTTTATTAGCTCTTTTTCCACCTCCCTCGTATTATTGAGGCTTTTAAAAAATTCATCAAAAATAAGGAGATAACATGGAGTACCGGAATGCTCTAAGATAGATTGTATAGTTCCCCTTGATATGATTGAACAATTGAACTTTTCGATTTTGTGATATGTAGATTATGTGCCAATAAAGCTGTTGAAAAAAAACAAGCAAAGAGATAAAGATTAACCTAGGCAATTTTTATCCATTCATTCACTTATACATGCATATCTAGCTAATCTTTAACATGTGGTGTAACACATTGTAGTAAGCTCCCTTTAATCTTTTACTTTTCCAAAGTACTCTGTTGCCGTAATCTAAAATGTAAAAATGCACCGTGATGTCTTGTGACTTCGGGAAGCAGGTGTTGCTGTTCCGTTCTGTAAAGGGTTTCTTTCCCCCTTCCTTCCCCAGGCTATTAGTCCGTATCTGCCCAGAGGGGATCCAGTGCTGAAACCACTCATCTATGAAATGATCTTACACGAATTTTTGGAAAGTGATTATGAGGTATGGCATTCTGCTGTGGAAATATTCACCTGCTGTCAGTGGGAAGTGTTTAAAACTGTAGAAAATAGTACAGTGGAACAGTTGGTTTAAAGAAAACACGTCTGAAAGGTGCATTTGATAAATGTAACTGAGATCGATAAGCCCTGTTGATAACTGATACTTACATAGACTGAAAACCCCAAATCCAGGTACATTTTTATTGATTTCAAAGAATTCCTTAAAGTTACCTTGGGAAAGTGCAGGTTTGTGAACTTTATGCATCACATGGCAGGTGCTGTTGATGCCCGTACCACCCCTAAAGGATCCAGCACTGTCTCTAGCAGGATGTGCAACACTGAGCTCAGCAACGGAGGCTTAGGGAGAATTGGGGGCGGGGTATGAAAGGAGATTAGGAAATGATGTGTTTGCTTATTACAGACCAAGGGAAATGCCTATCTACCATAGACATGCATTCTGCATGCATATTGTGGAAGCCATGCGAAAAGACACCATAGACAAAAGCGGTACATGCTTATCCACCATGCACTGCATTTTACATGCACATTTTGGAAACCGTGTGGAAAGAACTGGTGAGCCCCCTGAGATGTACTGGCAATGAGAGGGTGCAGAAGCTAGGAGGTGAAACACCTCTAGTTCTGCCCCACACTTGTGGTCTCTAATAAAGTGACACAGTCGTCAGCTGCTTGTGAAGTTCAGGAGCCTAACCCGATGATCCCTTTTCACTCTGGCTACTTCACTGTGCGCCTGACCCAGGCTTTGGGATTTTCACCTCAGTGCACATGAAAGTTGAAGATTGAATAAGGTAGACCACTGATGGCCCCAAACCTTTAGGGAGAAGTAGTCCATTGTCCTTAACAGCAGGGAGTGGGCCCCTGGTGTGGAGGGACCAGACAGTAGTCTGGCAACTGACTGCCTTCAGGGAGGCTGTTTCTAAGCATCTGGACATGTTCTCAGGAAAGACTAGACCCTGGAAAAGGACCCCGTTCTTTATAAAAGGAGGGGGTCAGTGCAAAATAGGAAGAACCTCAAGAGTTAAAACAGTGGCTACAACATTGGGCTCAAATATCACCACAGTTGTGAGGATGGCTCACAATGGAACAGTGTTTTATTATGTTGTATCAATGACCGTAATAAACCACAGAAATAAAACATGGCAAGAGAATCACGTGGTCATCTCAAGGCAAAAAAGCACTTAATAAAATCTGATACCCTTTCCTGATAAACATTCTCAACTCCTCAATTTAATCAAGCACATGTGTGCAACAGCTAAGAACCAGCATTACTCTCAACCGAAAAGATTGAGCACATTCACCTATAGAATATGACTGAGACAAGGATACTTTTTATCACTCCTTTAATTAATATTTGACTGAAAGCCTTATGCAGGAAAGGAAAATAAAAGACATCCAAAACAGAAAGGAAGAAGGAAAGCTATCTGCATTTTCAGATGATGAGATTCTATACATAGAAAATTCCAGCCACTCTACAAAAAAAGAAGTTACTAGAACTAATAGAAAAATTCAGCATAGTAACACACACACACACACAAGCACACACAGACAGTTGAGTTACTCTACACTAGCAAGGAGGACGCTAAAAAGCAGTATGAAATCAATACCATTTACCCTAGTATTTTAAGCCTCCTTAAAAGAATAAAATTCCTAAAAATAAAGCTAACCAGCTAGCCATACAAGGACAGGAAAAATTTGAAATATTACTACAAGAAATTACAAAAGAGGTCTACATAAATGGACAAACGGACATCTGTGTCGGTAGGAAGGCACATATGTAGGTGCAGGTATATCTGTAAAGCCCACTGTCATAGTTGATCCCCCCTCCTGGTGACCCTACAGCACAGAGTAGAACTGTTCCCTAGGGTTTCTGAGACTGTCAACCTTCGGGGAGCAGGTGGTCTCTTCTTTCCCCTGCACTTGAACTCCAGGGCTCCATCCCTGTATTCAGGTGTACTTTTTTTTTTTTTTTTAATCTCCAGATATGGTAGAGGATGACAGGGACATGGCTCCAGAGACCTCTTTGACATATCCAAACAACTTGTGGAATTGGGTTAGTGGGTTGAAGGGCTTAGAACCATAGTCTCTGGGATAATTTAGTCAGCTAATAGAACATAGTGCGTAAAGTTAATGTCCTACACCCTAATTAGTAATACCTGAGATCTCTAAAGCTTGTAAGCAGCCATCCAGGATACAATGACTGGTCCTTACTCTGCAAGCTCAGCTTTTCAAATTCGCCAGCTACCCCTCAGGAGAAGGACAAGGCTTGTTTCCATCCCGGAAACACACCAAAGCAGTTCCTACCAGGTCAGTGTGAGTCAGCATAAACTCAGTGGCCATGTATTCTGGTTTTGAGTAAAAAAATCCAGAGTAAAAAAATAAATGAAAGGTAGAAATGAATCTTCCAGGTTAATAGCACATGTGAATCATGGACTTTTCTAACCTGAAACCAGAATTAAATGATACCTGGCTACTACGACTGTTCTGACCAGGGACACATTGAAAGTCCCATCTCCAAAAGTCATAGCCATGGTATTATGTAGAGAGGTTGAAATTTGCATGGGATCAAGTGTATTCTGTTGTTATTTTTCTATCTTGCCTAGTGGTTATTTCAGTAGGACGTAGATGGAACTTTAATGAAACCATATTCTTGGTTTGTTTTTATTTTCCTCTTACTAAATCTTGGTAATTTACAAGGCAAAACTACCAGACAATTTTTACTGCTGAAAAATCATTTAAAGAAATCCAAAGATCATCACATTCGTTTCATTTGCTGTCAAAATTATAATTTCTCACTAGCATGAACATTTTTACTTATATTTGCTATCTTTTAATAGGATTTAAGTTGCCTCCCTTCCAATAAATGAACCACTTCAATACAGGTTGAGTTCTAGAACTTGAGGACTGAAGTCAACCCTCAGGAAGGCAGAGTCCGCACAGGCTTGTAACCACGGATCAGGGTTAGGTGTGAGGAAGGAGATGGAGCTGATTACGCATCTGGCGTATACGGGAAGAACCACACATTCTGAGGTGTGTTCAGAGCAGTGCGCCTGAATCTCGGCTGCGCTGTTTACATCACACCCAACAGCATCTTGGGCTTTTTGTCGCAGGGGCGCCCCTCAGCTGGCCTTCCTGTGGACAACAGTGCCCTACAGTGCAAAGACAAAGGATGAAAGAAAACTCAGACTTTAAGATCCAAGATAAGCAGAGGGAGGGACAACTCTTGAGACAAAGGTCCCAGCCCCAGATCAAACTAGGCCTAGAAGTCAGAGTGGAAAGAGGACAAGGACACTACTTTGTTAAAGATGGGATGCTGGCCCTCCTGAGAGCTTATAGAAGAGCCCTTCCAAGGCAGTTTCACTAGGGAAACAGCCTAAGCCCATGCAGGGCCACCGTGCGCAGTTGTGCTGACTGAGAAGGGCACAACTAACGGCCAGTTTCACACAACATCCCGGACCTGCATACGTAGAAGTCAGTGAGGAAAGAGCTGGTCTGGATAAGAGCTGTAAGATACTGAGTGTCACCCGGTGCTTTGTAGTTGCTTCAGAACAAGGTGGAGCAAGACATGCCAGAACTCTGCATACACCGTGCAAAGGGGCCTCTTTCTTGGTTGCGCGTGGCATACGTGTCATAGAAGCGAATGCCGCCTCCTACTGCCAAGAGTTACAGCAGGATTATTATGCCGTCATCCTCCCTGCCATCCATCCCCTCCCTCACCTCAAGACGGACAGAATGTTTATTGACTAGAGTTTTCATGATAAAATTATTCGATCAGTTATAAGAAAACTTTTCAGTGTTATTTAAACTATTTGGATTGTTATCCTGTATGAAGAGTCTTTCTCTCCTTAAATATATCTCTTAGGGTTTTGCCACATTAATCCAAGAATGGCCTGGAAATCTCTACAACACTTCGGTAATCATTCAAGCTGTTCGGGATCACCTGAAGAAAGACGCTCAAAACAGGACCTTGCTTAAAACCCTGGCCGAACTGTGCGTATGTTTTAGTGGTTCTTTTCCCAACTTCGTCTCCATCCACAGTGGAGATTTGGGTTTAGATTTGGGGCGCTCTGAAGGGGGAGCATACTGCTCAAGGATAAGAGCCTACAGGTTGGCTGTTGAAGTCCACCCCGAGGCACCTTGGGAAAGTCTCTGCGGTCTACTTCCAGAGAGTCCACCGGTGACAGAGCACAGTTCTGCTCTGACCACGTTGGGTGGCCAGGAGTTGGATTGACTCTCAACATCACATGGCGATTGTGGTGGGATGATGGGGAAACGGAGGCAGGAAGGAGCCCTTCATGTGTGTGTGCACTCTTAGGAATAGCCTCTTATAAGCCTCAAATGATCAGCTGAAAAATGGGGAAAGGGTCTGAGGCTGCTGTTGGCCTATCCTGTTTCACAGAGGAGCGAGACCCAGCAGATGGGGGGGTGGGGGGAAGTGGGACAGCTCTGAGGCCGTCAAGTCACGCAGACAGTCTTCCAGGGAGGGCAGCCCTGGATTGTTTGTTTTCACGGATCTGAAAGCCAGGTATTCTCTCAAACCTCAGACTCCTTATCTTTAGATTTGTAGTTGGCAGTTCCCTCATTGTGATGATTGTAAGGTTTAAATGAGGTGTCCTCAGAGGTCAGCGCAGTGCCTGGCACCATGTCAGGGCTCACAAACAGAAGCTGTGGTTAATATGTCCCAAGTCAATTAGGCATTGCCAGTGACCCAGGCTTTATGTCAAGATGCAGCCCACCCCCAGAAGGCTAGGTCTGGGGAAACAAGAAGTGCACTTTCGGAGTATTCACCAGCGCTCTGTCCCCCTCTCTCTGCACGTGCCCCCCACTCTCCCTACACGTTTGCCCAAGACTAAGAGAGTTACATCAAAATGACCCACAATGAAGGGTCGCGTGAGACTGTGGCAGAGTTGTGCTGTAGCATTCTGAGTCGGGGTGCTGATCGTTTTCTCCCGGGAACATCATTCTACTTGTTTTTTAGAGTCAATATTCCTGTTAGTACTGTACTTATCATCTACTTTGAATTAGCTTGAAGGAACTGGCCTAGAGGCTTAATTAATCCGAAAAACATTGTTTCCGAAGAAAAATACATTTAAGTTCTATACAAACAAACCTCTGGAATATAGCCCACTTGTTAGCTTTATCTTGCTTGTAACAATTTTTACTGACTTGCCTCTTACTCGAGTGACAAGGCCTTGGTCTCTGCTTCGTAAGTCCTAGACTTACACACTCATGCACGCAGTTGAGGCGCCGCTCCCAAGAAATGTTTATTACTTGAGTTTCATCAATTTTTTTAAAATGAGGCAAGATTTGAGGCACAGTTCAGAGAGAGAAGTACTTATTGGTTGTATGTAGCTACACCCTAAGGAATATTTTTGTTCTAAATAACATTGACTTTACTCTTAAAAGCAGGTGTTTTGGTTTTTAATCTTGTAAAATATAATCTTAAGTGTGTCAGGGGTTTGCTTTTCAATTTGAACTGTTGACCCTGATTAACGTCAACATGTTTGTATCACCAGGTACACCTATGACACAAACTATGGCAGTGCTCTGGAGATATACTTAGCATTGAGACATAAAGACGTCTTCAAGCTGATCCATAAGCACAACCTTTTCAGTTCTATCAAGGATAAAATTGTCTTATTAATGGATTTTGATTCAGAGGTAATGTGTCTCTTATTCCAATACCCGAGAAAGTGCTTTTGCTAACCTTGATTTTAATGCTCGACATCCGGACGGGTGCCGTATTGCGTCATAGATCCCATAGGTGAGTTGTAGGCTGATGGAGCTCAGAAGACTCTGACTCCTGCTAGATGTGATTCGTGGTTTCAGTTGTCACCATTCAAGAATCCTGCTAGCAGCCAGTGTTCAAAAACTGCATTTCATCCATCAGGAAAGCATTTAAAACATAATTCATAGAAATGAAGTAAGCCTTATGTTTTTGCCCTGTTTATTTTTAGTTTTCAGCCCATACGTTGAGGTTTTGTCCCTTGACATGGATAGATGTAGCATGTGTAGTGACCCTTGGTCTCAGTTGATGTTCAGACTATGTCAGTTTATTCTTGAACCAATGTGAATAGAGTTCCACTCGTCAGATGTGGGGACCCAGTTCCACAGCTCACAGTAGTTCACAAAGTGGTAATTCCTTGAAAAGTCCATTGTCTTTTAATTCCGTTTTTCCTTTGAAGCCACCTTATAGGTGTTTTTTAGAGATTTTATTTGTTTGCTGTTTGATCGATTTCATGATGAAAGAAGCTAATGCCCTGCACTGGTGGTAGAACTACACCAGCATCCTCATGGACTCATCTGACCCCTGGGTGTCAGAGCCTGTAACTGGTTACAGTCTTTCTCCCGAGGAGCTGCCGGTGGTTTCGAACTGCTGAACAGCCCAGCGTGGAACCACTACACCACCAGAGCTCCCTTCTTCTAAAACCGTGGTTTTCATTCAGAAAATTAACATATCACATAAATTGAAGAGTAAATCCTCAACACTTTTCAACAGGCTACTTGTATTTTCCACCTATATTTTATTGTATTTGTGGTATCGTGTATTATTCACAAACTTAACACTGAATGCAGATGTGTCGTAATTGTAGCTCTCTGTGGAAAGATGCTTTTAGCCCGTTGTCAGCTCTGTGTGGGTCGAGTACTTAGGGGTCACAGCTCCACAAACCGTAAGTGCTCTTCTGAGGGAGCCCAGCCACAGAGAGTCTGCTAGTCTTGCAGATCATTACGGAGAGGGCGGGGTGCTTACATACAGGTTCATTGTATTTTCCCTTACATCTGGTCTTTCCTCTTCTCCATCCCCTTGGCCCCATGTGTCTCAAGAGCCTAGTGTAACTGGGAAAAAGATGAATGAGCCAAAAGTAATTGCTACTCAAGATTATAATCCAAAGGGAAAGAATCCTGTTTTGTTTTCTTTTTTTAATTAGACCCTAGGGACGATCTATTTCAGCATGCTCATTTGAGAGCGAAAATAAAACCAGTTTGGGGCAGCTGCTAGATAATACTAGAGGGAGCAGAACACTCGTATTGTACTTGAGCTCCCTCAGGCTGGTGCACTGATTCCCCAGGACCTCTTGTGAGAAACACTGTCTCCCGGGTGTTTCATGAATAGTGGCCACCAACCAACCAGTTGCCGTCAAATCGATTGCAACTCCTGGAAACCCGTGCATGATACACCGGGTTTGCAGTGACTGGTTTCCAGAACAGATCACCAGACCTGTTTTTGTAAGGCCCCTCTGTGCGAACTCACACCTCCCGCCTTCGGGTTAGTAGCATTGTCTGTCTGCACCACTCCTCATGCCGCGCAGAAGGTCGTTAAAGTAACTTCTAGAAGTCCATGAGGTGTTATGGTGAGGAAACTTCAAGAACTCTCCTACCCTCCCTCCCTCTGCCCCTTCACCCTGCTCTCCACACCAGACTAGCTCCGTATATTTAGGGAATCTCAGAGCGTGGTCTAATCAAGATTCAGGTGGCCTGAAGGCAAACCCATTCCTGTAGTACTGGTAGTCAGATTCTCTCTGAGTCTCAGAAGACCTGTGACTATATCTGAGACATCGAGGGAGCAGGAATCGGTACATTGGGGACGTTTTAAGCTCCGTAAAGTAAAGCAAGGCACCATTTCTATAGGATGCGAACACATTGGCCTCAAATTGAGACACATTCTGGATGCATACTTGCCAGTTTCATCTCACTTCATAGGCCATTTTAAAGTTAGGGGCTCTTAAGTATTCTGAAATAAGCTCTCTGTCTTTCATGGGTGATGCACCCAGAATGTGGGTTTAAAGTTATCTTCTTAGATGGCAAATGTTAATCATTTTGGCAATTTTTTTATGTTTCAGAAAGCTGTTGACATGCTTTTGGACAATGAAGATAAAATATCCGTGAGTACTTTTTTTTGGTTCTTTTGGCTCTTACCAGATGAATGTTCAGGACCACTTATGCCCTGAGGAAGAAAGATGTTCCTCAGATAGGTTTGTAACTTGATGTGTGTCCTCATCACTCTAAATTTGAAATACTCCTTTTTCTTGCCTGCAGATTAAAAAGGTGGTGGAAGAACTAGAAAGCAGGCCGGAGTTGCAGCATGTGGTAAGCACGGCAGCCTCCCGTCGCCCTTCCCACTGGACATTAGGCACACCCACTCCCAGGATTGAGGGGGCACGTTGGAGAGGCGTCCTCAAGGAAGTTGACGTTCATATCGGAGATTTTTCCCTCAAACACTGTTCTACGGCTGCTAAACCACGGCCCCTGCTATGCATCTGAGGCCAGGGCTTCATCATAGATCAGACAGCTAAATTTCAACTCACAAGTCAAGTGCAACAGCAAAATAAAAATCAGCACATTTGTTACGGTGCTGCCATTAGGCCCAGGCGCGGACCCCTAGTCCCCTGTAGTTTCTGTTTAGTGGAAGTGTGGTGTCGTGGCATATCCTGGTACGTGCCCTACAGCTAGCGGTTCTCATGCCAATGGAGAGCCACGCAAAAGACCCATGTCGGAAGCACAGGATGATAGGAGCCAACCCTCGTTTGGGTTTTGTTTTATTTTAAATTATTTTATTAGGGGCTCATACAACTCTTATCACAATCCGTACATACATCAATTGTGTAAAGCACATTGGTACATCATTGCCCTCATCATTCTCAAAACATTTGCTCTCCATCTAAGCTCCTGGCTTCAGCTCCTCATTTTTCCCTTCCCTCCACCCTCCTGCCTCCCTCATGAACCCTTGATAATTTATAAATTATTATTTTGTCATATCTTGCCCTGTCCGATGTCTCCC
Organism: Tenrec ecaudatus; assembly: GCF_050624435.1. NCBI lineage: Eukaryota > Metazoa > Chordata > Mammalia > Afrosoricida > Tenrecidae > Tenrec > Tenrec ecaudatus. The sequence goes on from NC_134538.1 coordinate 68,804,676, forward strand.
TTCACCCACTTTTTGTTTTCCATCCCCCAGGGAGGAGGTCACATGTAGATCCTTGTAATCACTTCCCCCTTTCTAACCCACTCACCCTCTACCCTCCCAGTATCGCCACTCACACCACTGGTCCTGAAGGGATCATCTGCTCTGGATTCCCTTTTTCTCCAGTTCCTATCTGTACCAGTGTATATCCTCTGGTCTAGCCAGATTTGTAAGGTAAAATTGGGATCATGATAGTTCGGGAGGAGGAAGCATTTAGGAACTAGAGGAAAGTTGTATGTTTCATCATTGTTACATCACACCCTGACTGGCTCGTCTCCTCCCTGAGACTCTTCTGTAAGGGGATGTCCAGTGCCCTGCAAATGGACTTTGGGTCTCCACTCCGCACTCCACCCCTCATGCACTATGGTAAGATTTTTTTTGTTCTGATGATGCCTGATACCTGATCCCTTCAACACCTCATGATCGCACAGGCTGGTGTGCTTCTTCCATATGGGATTTTTTGCTTCTGAGCTGAATGGCCGCTTGTTTGCCTTTAAGATCCCGGATGCTATGTCTTTTGATAGCCGGGTACCATCAGCTTTATTCACCACATTTGCTTATTCATCCGCTTTGTCTTCAACAGTTGTATCGGAAAGGTGAGCATCATAGAATGCCAATTTAATAGAACAAAATATTCTTGCGTTGAGGGAGTACTTGAGTGGAGGCTCAATGTCCTTCTGCTATATTAACATTAAACCTATAAATATATGCACATAGATCTATTTCCCCACACTCATACATATATTTGCATATGTGCATGCCTTTATTTAGACATCTATAAATGCTCTTTGCCTCCTAGCTCTTTCCTCTATTTCCTTTGACTTTCCTCTTTTCCCATTATCGTGCTCAATCTTCATTTGGGTTTCAGTAATTCCTCTTGGTTACATTACCCTTGATCATGCCCTACCAGGCCTCCTACACCCTTCTCACCACCGATTTGGATCGCTTGTTGTTCCCTTGTCCCTGGGTTTGTTAACACCACTACCTTTCCCCCCTTCCCCTCTCCCATGTCCCCGTGGAACTGTCGGTCCTGTTGCTTTCTCCTCCAGACTGTTCATCCAGCCTATCTTATTTAGACAGGCCTGTGGAGATAGTAACATGCACCAAAACAAGACCGAGCACAACCAAGCAACAATAGACAATGACAGAAAAAACACAACAAGAAAGAAAAGCTTGTAGTTAGTTCAAGGACAGTTTGTTGGCCTCTAGGAGTGTTTTGCAGTCCAATCTGTAGGTGCACCATGCCCTGGGGGTTGGGGTTTTTGTCCCTGATTGTGGCACTTGATGATCTCCTCTCCGTCTCTAATTGTGGTGGTTGTGCTGTTTGAGACCCATTATTCTAGGCCTGAGGGGAAGCACACCTCTGACTCTGCATTGCTGTCCTCGTGGTAATAAAGGAAGAGTAGGTGTAATCTCTGTCATTGAAAAAGAACCAGACAAGAGAGGCCTTTGGCAGAAGTAGTGATTAAAGAGGCGCTGAACACAGGGTGTGTACTTGTATCCTTGTCCACCTTTTGGCACCCAGTAGAAGCTTAAGGCTTTTGTTTGGGCCTCAGTTTTGTACCTGACACTTTTGCTCTGGTACTTTTTTCCCAGGGGTCACGCAGATGCTACTGTGGTATTGTTCATGCTCAGCAGCTTAAGATTACCTGCTTACCCAGGCAAGGCTCTCTTGGACTGGCCTCCTAGGCATGTGTCTGTAAAGCAGTGACTTCTGGCCTGCTTAAGCCATGAGACATTACTGTGAGCCGGAGTTATCTCTGGTGCGTGTGATTCATGCTGTCCTGTGATGGAGAGAGAGACCACACTAGAATGGCTCTGTCTCCCCCATCAGGAAGGGTATTGTCTCTATAAATCGACCCAGCATAGGGAGCAGAGGCTTCCTATCTGGTGTGTGCTTCTGGGAAGCAGCAGCATGGATCACACCCTGTGGAGGACACCAGGGTCAGGGGTGGGCAGGGACCCTTCATCAGACCGGCCTGATTATACATCAGCCTCAGTCCAAGCGCC